>NC_082679.1:22159170-22803755 GCF_025265405.1 Mesoplodon densirostris | reverse complement strand
TTTGGTCTCTTCCATGAATGAACATCTATATGCAGCGTTTCCCATGTGGAGCGAACTGCCTCAACCACGGCAGGCTGTAGTGAGGACTGTAAGCATTTCCTCTTCAAAACACAGCAGATTACCCAAAGAACTCTGCTTTTGTTGCAGGTGGAACACAAGCAGCATTTCTCCCACTGTGTACTCTCTGGGCTCTTCCACGAATGAACTCTTATATGCAGGGTTTCCCACGTGGAGCGAACTGCCTCAAACAAGGCAGGCTGTAGTGAGGACTGTAAGCATTTCCTCTCCCTAAACACGCAGTTTTAATGGAAGAACTCTGCTTTAGTTGCAGGTGGAACACAAGCAGCTTTTCTCCCACAGTGTACACAAAGGGCACTTCCCCTAATGAACATGTTCTATAAGAATGGTTTCCCGCATGGAGCGAATTGCCTCAACCATGGCAGGCTCTACTATGGAATCTAAGGATTTCCTCTCTGAAAACATGGCACTTTTACCAGAAGAACTCTGCTTTAGTTGCAGGTGGAGCACAAGCTGCATTTCACCCACACTGTACACAAAGGGCCCATCCACAAATGAATCTTCTATATGCAGGGTGTCCTGCCTGCAGCGAAATGACACCACCAAGGCAGGCACTAGTAAGGACTGTAAGCATTTCCTCTCCCAAAACACGCAGTTTTACCCAAAGAACTCTGCTTTAGTTGCAGGTGGAACACAAGCAGCATTTCTCCCACTGTGTACTCTTTGGCCTCTTCAACGAATGAACTTCTATATGCAGGGTTTCCCACGTGGAGCGAACTGCCTCAACCACGGCAGGCTGTAGCGAGGACTGTAAGCATTTCCTCTTCCAAACCACGGCAGTTTTACCCAAAGAACTCTGCTTTAGTTGCAGGTGGAACACAAGCAGCATTTCTCCCACTGTGTACTCTTTGGCCTCTTCAACGAATGAACTTCTATATGCAGGGTTTCCCATGTGGAGCGAACTGCCTCAACCACGGCAGGCTGTAGCGAGGACTGTAAGCATTTCCTCTCACAAAACACGCAGTTTTAACGGAAGAACCCTGCTGTAGTTGCAGGTGGAACACAAGCATCTTTTCTCCCACAGTGTACTCAATGGGCACTTCCCCTAATGAACTTGTTCTATAAGAATGCTTTCCAGCGTGGAGCGAACTGCCTCAACCATGGCAGGCTCTACTGGGGTCTCTAAGGATTTCCTCTCTGAAAACACGGCATTTTACCTGAAGAACTCTGCTTTAGTTGCAGGTGGAACACAAGCTGTATTTCACCCACACTGTACACCAAGGGCCCTTCCCCAAATGAATCTTCTATATGCAGGGTGTCCCGCCTGCAGCGAACTGCCACAACCAAGGCAGGCACTAGTAAGGACTGTAAGCATTTCCTATCCCAAAACACGCAGTTTTACCCGAAGAACTCTGCTTTAGTTGCAGGTGGAACACAAGCAGCATTTCTCCCACTGTGTACTCTTTGGTCTCTTCCACGAATGAACTTCTATATGCAGGTTTTCCCACGTGGTGCGAACTGCCCTCAACCACGGAAGGCTGTAGCGAGGACTGTAGGCATTTCCTCTTCCAAACCATGGCAGTTTTACCCAAAGAACTCTGCTGTAGTAGCAGGTGGAACACAAGCAGCATTTCTCCCACTGTGTACTCTCTGAGCTCCTCCACGAATGAACTCTTATATGCAAGGTTTGCCACGTGGAGCGAACTGCCTCAAACAAGGCAGGCTGTTGCGAGGACTGTTAGCATTTCCTCTCCCTAAACACGCAGTTTTAATGGAAGAACTCTGCTTTAGTTGCAGGTGGAACACTAGCATCTTTTCTCCTACAGTGTACTCAATGGGCACTTCCCCTAATGAACTTGTTCTATAAGAATGCTTTCCAGCGTGGAGCGAACTGCCTCAACCATGGCAGGCTCTACTGTGGTCTCTAAGGATTTCCTCTGTGAAAATACGGCACTTTTATCCGAAGAACTCTGCTATAGTTGCAGATGGAACACAAGCTGCATTTCACCCACACTGTAAATAAAGGGCCCTTCCTCAAATGAATCTTCTTTATGCAAGGTGTCCTGCCGGCAGCAAACTGCCACAACCAAGGCAGGCACTAGTAAGGACTGTAAGCATTTCCTCTCCCAAAACACACAGTTTTACCCGAAGAACTCTGCTTTAGCTGCAGGGGGAACACAAGCAGCATTTCTCCCACTGTGTACTCTTTGGTCTCTTCCTTGAATGAACATCTATATGCAATGTTTCCCACGTGGAGTGAACTGCCTCAACCACGGCAGGCTGTAGCGAGGACTGTAAGCATTTCCTCTTCCAAAACACGGCAGTTTTACCCAAAGAACTCTGCTTTTCTTGCAGGTGGAACACAAGCTGCATTTCACCCACACTGTAAATAAAGGGCCCTTCCTCAAATGAATCTTCTTTATGCAAGGTGTCCTGCCGGCAGCAAACTGCCACAACCAAGGCAGGCACTAGTAAGGACTGTAAGCATTTCCTCTCCCAAAACACACAGTTTTACCCGAAGAACTCTGCTTTAGTTGCAGGGGGAACACAAGCAGCATTTCTCCCACTGTGTACTCTTTGGTCTCTTCCTTGAATGAACATCTATATGCAATGTTTCCCACGTGGAGTGAACTGCCTCAACCACGGCAGGCTGTAGCGAGGACTGTAAGCATTTCCTCTTCCAAAACACGGCAGTTTTACCCAAAGAACTCTGCTTTTCTTGCAGGTGGAACACAAGCTGCATTTCACCCACACTGTAAATAAAGGGCCCTTCCTCAAATGAATCTTCTTTATGCAAGGTGTCCTGCCGGCAGCAAACTGCCACAACCAAGGCAGGCACTAGTAAGGACTGTAAGCATTTCCTCTCCCAAAACACACAGTTTTACCCGAAGAACTCTGCTTTAGTTGCAGGGGGAACACAAGCAGCATTTCTCCCACTGTGTACTCTTTGGTCTCTTCCTTGAATGAACATCTATATGCAATGTTTCCCACGTGGAGTGAACTGCCTCAACCACGGCAGGCTGTAGCGAGGACTGTAAGCATTTCCTCTTCCAAAACACGGCAGTTTTACCCAAAGAACTCTGCTTTTCTTGCAGGTGGAACACAAGCAGCATTTCTCCCACTGTGTACTCTCTGGGCTCTTCCACGAATGAACTCCTATATGCAGGGTTTCCCACGTGGAGCGAACTGCCTCAAACAAGGCAGGCTGTAGTGAGGACTGTAAGCATTTCCTCTCCCTAAACACGCAGTTTTAATGGAAGAACGCTGCTTTAGTTGCAGGTGGAGCACAAGCAGCTTTTCTCCCACACTGTACACAAAGGGCACTTCCCCTAATGAACATGTCCTATAAGAATGGTTTCCCGCATGGATCGAATTGCCTCAACCATGGCAGGCTCTACTGTGGTCTCTAAGGATTTCCTCTGTGAAAATACGGCACTGTTATCCGAAGAACTCTGCTATAGTTGCAGATGGAACACAAGCTGCATTTCACCCACACTGTAAACAAAGGGCCCTTCCCCAAATGAATCTACTTTATGCAAGGTGTCCTGCCTGCAGCAAACTGCCACAACCAAGGCAGGCACTAGTAAGGACTGTAAGCATTTCCTCTCCCAAAACACACAGTTTTACCCGAAGAACTCTGCTTTAGTTGCAGGGGGAACACAAGCAGCATTTCTCCCACTGTGTACTCTTTGGTCTCTTCCTTGAATGAACATCTATATGCAATGTTTCCCACGTGGAGTGAACTGCCTCAACCACGGCAGGCTGTAGCGAGGACTGTAAGCATTTCCTCTTCCAAAACACAGCAGTTTTACCCAAAGAACTCTGCTTTTCTTGCAGGTGGAACACAAGCAGCATTTCTCCCACTGTGTACTCTCTGGGCTCTTCCACGAATGAACTTCTATATGCAGGGTTTCCCACGTGGAGCGAACTGCCTCAAACAAGGCAGGCTGTAGTGAGGACTGTAAGCATTTCCTCTCCCTAAACACGCAGTTTTAATGGAAGAACGCTGCTTTAGTTGCAGGTGGAGCACAAGCAGCTTTTCTCCCACACTGTACACAAAGGGCACTTCCCCTAATGAACATGTCCTATAAGAATGGTTTCCCGCATGGATCGAATTGCCTCAACCATGGCAGGCTCTACTGTTGTATCTAAGGATTTCCTCTCTGAAAACACGGCACTTTTACCCGAAGAACTCTGCTTTAGTTGCAGGTGGAACACAAGCTGCATTTCACCCACACTGTAAACAAAAGGCCCTTCCCCAAATGAATCTTCTATATGCAGGGTGTCCCTCATGCAGCGAACTGCCTCAACCAAGGCAGGCTCTAGTAAGTACTGTAAGCATTTCTTCACCAAATACACGCAGTTTTACCCGAAGAACTCTGCTTTAGTTGCAGGTGGAACACAAGCAGCATTTCTCCCACTGTGTACTCTTTGGTCTCTTCCACGAATGAACTTCTATATGCAGGGTTTCCCACGTGGAGCGAACTGCCTCAAACAAGGCAGGCTGTAGCGAGGACTGTAAGCATTTCCTCTTCCAAACCACGGCAGTTTTACCCAAAGAACTCTGCTTTAGTTGCAGGTGGAACACAAGCAGCATTTCTCCCACTGTGTACTCTTAGGTCTCTTCCACGAATGAAATTCTATATGCAGGGTTTCCCATGTGGAGCGAACTGCCTCAACCACGGCAGGCTGTAGCGAGGACTGTAAGCATTTCCTCTCACAAAACACGCAGTTTTAACGGAAGAACCCTGCTGTAGTTGCAGGTGGAACACAAGCATCTTTTCTCCCACAGTGTACTCAATGGGCACTTCCCCTAATGAACTTGTTCTATAAGAATGCTTTCCAGCGTGGAGCGAACTGCCTCAACCATGGCAGGCTCTACTGTGGTCTCTAAGGATTTCCTAACTGAAAACACGGCACTTTTACCTGAAGAACTCTGCTTTAGTTGCAGGTGGAACACAAGCTGTATTTCACCCACACTGTACACCAAGGGCCCTTCCCCAAATGAATCTTCTATATGCAGGGTGTCCCGCCTGCAGCGAACTGCCACAACCAAGGCAGGCACTAGTAAGGACTGTAAGCATTTCCTATCCCAAAACACGCAGTTTTACCCGAAGAACTCTGCTTTAGTTGCAGGTGGAACACAAGCAGCATTTCTCCCACTGTGTACTCTTTGGTCTCTTCCACGAATGAACTTCTATATGCAGGTTTTCCCACGTGGTGCGAACTGCTCTCAACGACGGAAGGCTGTAGCGAGGACTGTAGGCATTTCCTCTTCCAAACCATGGCAGTTTTACCCAAAGAACTCTGCTGTAGTAGCAGGTGGAACACAAGCAGCATTTCTCCCACTGTGTACTCTCTGAGCTCCTCCACGAATGAACTCTTATATGCAAGGTTCGCCACGTGGAGCGAACTGCCTCAAACAAGGCAGGCTGTTGTGAGGACTGTTAGCATTTGCTCTCCCTAAACACGCAGTTTTAATGGAAGAACTCTGCTTTAGTTGCAGGTGGAACACAAGCATCTATTCTCCCACAGTGTACACAATGTGCACGTCCCCTAATGAACTTGTTCTATAAGAATGGTTTCCCGCGTGGACCGAACTGCCTCAACCATGGCAGGCTCTACTGTGGTCTCTAAGGATTTCTTCTGTGAAAACACGGCACTTTTACACGAAGAACTCTGCTTTAGTGGCAGGTGGAACACAAGCTGCATTTCACCCACACTGTAAATAAAGGGCCCTTCCCCAAATGAATCTTCTTTATGCAAGGTGTCCTGCCTGCAGCAAACTGCCACAACCAAGGCAGGCACTAGTAAGGACTGTAAGCATTTCCTCTCCCAAACACACAGTTTTACCCGAAGAACTCTGCTTTAGTTGCAGGTGGAACACAAGCAGTATTTCTCCCACTGTGTACTCTTTGGTCTCTTCCACGAATGAACATCTATATGCAGCGTTTCCCATGTGGAGCGAACTGCCTCAACCACGGCAGGCTGTAGTGAGGACTGTAAGCATTTCCTCTTCAAAACACAGCTGATTACCCAAAGAACTCTGCTTTTGTTGCAGGTGGAACACAAGCAGCATTTCTCCCACTGTGTACTCTCTGGGCTCTTCCACGAATGAACTCTTATATGCAGGGTTTCCCACGTGGAGTGAACTGCCTCAAACAAGGCAGGCTGTAGTGAGGACTGTAAGCATTTCCTCTCCCTAAACACGCAGTTTTAATGGAAGAACTCTGCTTTAGTTGCAGGTGGAACACAAGCAGCTTTTCTCCCACAGTGTACACAAAGGGCACTTCCCCTAATGAACATGTTCTATAAGAATGGTTTCCCGCATGGAGCGAATTGCCTCAACCATGGCAGGCTCTACTATGGTATCTAAGGATTTCCTCTCTGAAAACACGGCACTTTTACCAGAAGAACTCTGCTTTAGTTGCAGGTGGAGCACAGGCTTCATTTCACCCACACTGTACACAAAGGGCCCATCCACAAATGAATCTTCTATATGCAGGGTGTCCTGCCTGCAGCGAAATGACACAACCAAGGCAGGCACTAGTAAGGACTGTAAGCATTTCCTCTCCCAAAACACGGCAGTTTTACCCAAAGAACTCTGCTTTAGTTGCAGGTGGAACACAAGCAGCATTTCTCCCACTGTGTACTCTTTGGCCTCTTCAACGAATGAACTTCTATATGCAGGGTTTCCCACGTGGAGCGAACTGCCTCAACCACGGCAGGCTGTAGCGAGGACTGTAAGCATTTCCTCTTCCAAACCATGGCAGTTTTACCCAAAGAACTCTGCTTTAGTTGCAGGTGGAACACAAGCAGCATTTCTCCCACTGTGTACTCTTAGGTCTCTTCCACGAATGAAATTCTATATGCAGGGTTTCCCATGTGGAGCGAACTGCCTCAACCACGGCAGGCTGTAGCGAGGACTGTAAGCATTTCCTCTCACAAAACACGCAGTTTTAACGGAAGAACCCTGCTGTAGTTGCAGGTGGAACACAAGCATCTTTTCTCCCACAGTGTACTCAATGGGCACTTCCCCTAATGAACTTGTTCTATAAGAATGCTTTCCAGCGTGGAGCGAACTGCCTCAACCATGGCAGGCTCTACTGTGGTCTCTAAGGATTTCCTCTCTGAAAACACGGCACTTTTACCCGAAGAACTCTGCTTTAGTTGCAGGTGGAACACAAGCTGTATTTCACCCACACTGTACACGAAGGGCCCTTCCCCAAATGAATCTTCTATATGCAGGGTGTCCCGCCTGCAGCGAACTGCCACAACCAAGGCAGGCACTAGTAAGGACTGTAAGCATTTCCTATCCCAAAACACGCAGTTTTACCCGAAGAACTCTGCTTTAGTTGCAGGTGGAACACAAGCAGCATTTCTCCCACTGTGTACTCTTTGGTCTCTTCCACGAATGAACTTCTATATGCAGGTTTCCCACGTGGTGCGAACTGCCCTCAAACACGGAAGGCTGTAGCGAGGACTGTAGGCATTTCCTCTTCCAAACCATGGCAGTTTTACCCAAAGAACTCTGCTGTAGTAGCAGGTGGAACACAAGCAGCATTTCTCCCACTGTGTACTCTCTGAGCTCCTCCACGAATGAACTCTTATATGCAGGGTTTGCCACGTGGAGCGAACTGCCTCAAACAAGGCAGGCTGTTGCGAGGACTGTTAGCATTTCCTCTCCCTAAACACTCAGTTTTAATGGAAGAACTCTGCTTTAGTTGCAGGTGGAACACTAGCATCTTTTCTCCTACAGTGTACTCAATGGGCACTTCCCCTAATGAACATGTCCTATAAGAATGGTTTCCCGCATGGATCGAATTGCCTCAACCATGGCAGGCTCTACTGTGGTATCTAAGGATTTCCTCTCTGAAAACACGGCACTTTTACCCGAAGAACTCTGCTTTAGTTGCAGGTGGAACACAAGCTGCATTTCACCCACACTGTAAACAAAAGGCCCTTCCCCAAATGAATCTCCTATATGCAGGGTGTCCCTCATGCAGCGAACTGCCTCAACCAAGGCAGGCTCTAGTAAGTACTGTAAGCATTTCTTCACCAAATACACGCAGTTTTACCCGAAGAACTCTGCTTTAGTTGCAGGTGGAACACAAGCAGCATTTCTCCCACTGTGTACTCTTTGGTCTCTTCCACGAATGAACTTCTATATGCAGGTTTTCCCACGTGGTGCGAACTGCTCTCAATGACGGAAGGCTGTAGCGAGGACTGTAGGCATTTCCTCTTCCAAACCATGGCAGTTTTACCCAAAGAACTCTGCTGTAGTAGCAGGTGGAACACAAGCAGCATTTCTCCCACTGTGTACTCTCTGAGCTCCTCCACGAATGAACTCTTATATGCAATGTTTGCCACGTGGAGTGAACTGCCTCAAACAAGGCAGGCTGTTGTTAGGATTGTTAGCATTTGCTCTCCCTAAACACGCAGTTTTAATGGAAGAACTCTGCTTTAGTTGCAGGTGGAACACAAGCATCTCTTCTCCCACAGTGTACACAATGTGCACGTCCCCTAATGAACTTGTTCTATAAGAATGGTTTCCCGCGTGGACCGAACTGCCTCAACCATGGCAGGCTCTACTGTGGTCTCTAAGGATTTCTTCTGTGAAAACACGGCACTTTTACACGAAGAACTCTGCTTTAGTGGCAGGTGGAACACAAGCTGCATTTCACCCACACTGTAAATAAAGGGCCCTTCCCCAAATGAATCTTCTCTATGCAAGGTGTCCTGCCTGCAGCAAACTGCCACAACCAAGGCAGGCACTAGTAAGGACTGTAAGCATTTCCTCTCCCAAACACACAGTTTTACCCGAAGAACTCTGCTTTAGTTGCAGGTGGAACACAAGCAGTATTTCTCCCACTGTGTACTCTTTGGTCTCTTCCACGAATGAACATCTATATGCAGCGTTTCCCATGTGGAGCGAACTGCCTCAACCACGGCAGGCTGTAGTGAGGACTGTAAGCATTTCCTCTTCAAAACACAGCAGATTACCCAAAGAACTCTGCTTTTGTTGCAGGTGGAACACAAGCAGCATTTCTCCCACTGTGTACTCTCTGGGCTCTTCCACGAATGAACTCTTATATGCAGGGTTTCCCACGTGGAGCGAACTGCCTCAAACAAGGCAGGCTGTAGTGAGGACTGTAAGCATTTCCTCTCCCTAAACACGCAGTTTTAATGGAAGAACTCTGCTTTAGTTGCAGGTGGAACACAAGCAGCTTTTCTCCCACAGTGTACACAAAGGGCACTTCCCCTAATGAACATGTTCTCTAAGAATGCTTTCCAGCGTGGAGCGAATTGCCTCAACCATGGCAGGCTCTACTATGGTATCTAAGGATTTCCTCTCTGAAAACACGGCACTTTTACCAGAAGAACTCTGCTTTAGTTGCAGGTGGAACACAAGCTGCATTTCACCCACACTGTACACAAAGGGCCCATCCACAAATGAATCTTCTATATGCAGGGTGTCCTGCCTGCAGCGAAATGACACAACCAAGGCAGGCACTAGTAAGGACTGTAAGCATTTCCTCTCCCAAAACACGCAGTTTTACACAAAGAACTCTGCTTTAGTTGCAGGTGGAACACAAGCAGCATTTCTCCCACTGTGTACTCTTAGGTCTCTTCCACGAATGAAATTCTATATGCAGGGTTTCCCACGTGGAGCGAACTGCCTCAACCACGGCAGGCTGTAGCGAGGACTGTAAGCATTTCCTCTTCCAAAACACGGCAGTTTTACCCAAAGAACTCTGCTTTAGTTGCAGGTGGAACACAAGCAGCATTTCTCCCACTGTGTACTCTTTGGCCTCTTCAACGAATGAACTTCTATATGCAGGGTTTCCCACGTGGAGCGAACTGCCTCAACCACGGCAGGCTGTAGCGAGGACTGTAAGCATTTCCTCTTCCAAAACACGGCAGTTTTACCCAAAGAACTCTGCTTTAGTTGCAGGTGGAACACAAGCAGCATTTCTCCCACTGTGTACTCTTAGGTCTCTTCCACGAATGAAATTCTATATGCAGGGTTTCCCATGTGGACCGAACTGCCTCAACCACGGCAGGCTGTAGCGAGGACTGTAAGCATTTCCTCTCACAAAACACGCAGTTTTAACGGAAGAACCCTGCTGTAGTTGCAGGTGGAACACAAGCATCTTTTCTCCCACAGTGTACTCAATGGGCACTTCCCCTAATGAACTTGTTCTATAAGAATGCTTTCCAGCGTGGAGCGAACTGCCTCAACCATGGCAGACTCTACTGTGGTCTCTAAGGATTTCCTCTCTGGAAACACGGCACTTTTACCCGAAGAACTCTGCTTTAGTTGCAGGTGGAAGACAAGCTGCATTGCACCCACACTGTACACAAAGGGCCCATCCACAAATGAATCTTCTATATGCAGGGTGTCCTGCCTGCAGCGAAATGACACAACCAAGACAGGCACTAGTAAGGACTGTAAGCATTTCCTCTCCCAAAACACGCAGTTTTCCCCAAAGAACTCTGCTTTAGTTGCAGGTGGAACACAAGCAGCATTTCTCCCACTGTGTACTCTTTGGCCTCTTCAACGAATGAACTTCTATATGCAGGGTTTCCCACGTGGAGCGAACTGCCTCAACCACGGCAGGCTGTAGCGAGGACTGTAAGCATTCCCTCTTCCAAAACACGGCAGTTTTACCCAAAGAACTCTGCTTTAGTTGCAGGTGGAACACAAGCAGCATTTCTCCCACTGTGTACTCTTAGGTCTCTTCCACGAATGAAATTCTATATGCAGGGTTTCCCACGTGGAGCGAACTGCCTCAACCACGGCAGGCTGTAGCGAGGACTGTAAGCATTTCCTCTTCCAAAACACGGCAGTTTTACCCAAAGAACTCTGCTTTAGTTGCAGGTGGAACACAAGCAGCATTTCTCCCGCTGTGTACTCTTTGGCCTCTTCAACAAATGAACTTCTATATGCAGGGTTTCCCACGTGGAGCGAACTGCCTCAACCACGGCAGGCTGTAGCGAGGACTGTAAGCATTTCCTCTTCCAAAACACGGCAGTTTTACCCAAAGAACTCTGCTTTTGTTGCAGGTGGAACACAAGCAGTATTTCTCCCACTGTGTACTCTTTGGTCTCTTCCACGAATGAACATTTATATGCAGCGTTTCCCATGTGGAGCGAACTACCTCAACCACGGCAGGCTGTAGTGAGGACTGTAAGAATTTCCTCTTCAAAACACAGCAGATTACCCAAAGAACTCTGCTTTTGTTGCAGGTGGAACACAAGCAGCATTTCTCCCACTGTGTACTCTCTGGGCTCTTCCACGAATGAACTCTTATATGCAGGGTTTCCCACGTGGAGCGAACTGCCTCAAACAAGGCAGGCTGTAGTGAGGACTGTAAGCATTTCCTCTCCCTAAACACGCAGTTTTAATGGAAGAACTCTGCTTTAGTTGCAGGTGGAACACAAGCAGCTTTTCTCCCACAGTGTACACAAAGGGCACTTCCCCTAATGAACATGTTCTATAAGAATGGTTTCCCGCATGGAGCGAATTGCCTCAACCATGGCAGGCTCTACTATGGTATCTAAGGATTTCCTCTCTGAAAACACGGCACTTTTACCCGAAGAACTCTGCTTTAGTTGCAGGTGGAACACAAGCTGCATTGCACCCACACTGTACACAAAGGGCCCATCCACAAATGAATCTTCTATATGCAGGGTGTCCTTCCTGCAGCGAAATGACACAACCAAGGCAGGCACTAGTAAGGACTGTAAGCATTTCCTCTCCCAAAACACGCAGTTTTCCCCAAAGAACTCTGCTTTAGTTGCAGGTGGAACACAAGCAGCATTTCTCCCACTGTGTACTCTTTGGCCTCTTCAACGAATGAACTTCTATATGCAGGGTTTCCCACGTGGAGCGAACTGCCTCAACCACGGCAGGCTGTAGCGAGGACTGTAAGCATTCCCTCTTCCAAAACACGGCAGTTTTACCCAAAGAACTCTGCTTTAGTTGCAGGTGGAACACAAGCAGCCTTTCTCCCACTGTGTACTCTTAGGTCTCTTCCACGAATGAAATTCTATATGCAGGGTTTCCCACGTGGAGTGAACTGCCTCAACCACGGCAGGCTGTAGCGAGGACTGTAAGCATTTCCTCTTCCAAAACACGGCAGTTTTACCCAAAGAACTCTGCTTTAGTTGCAGGTGGAACACAAGCAGCATTTCTCCCGCTGTGTACTCTTTGGCCTCTTCAACAAATGAACTTCTATATGCAGGGTTTCCCACGTGGAGCGAACTGCCTCAACCACGGCAGGCTGTAGCGAGGACTGTAAGCATTTCCTCTTCCAAAACACGGCAGTTTTACCCAAAGAACTCTGCTTTTGTTGCAGGTGGAACACAAGCAGTATTTCTCCCACTGTGTACTCTTTGGTCTCTTCCACGAATGAATATCTATATGCAGCGTTTCCCATGTGGAGCGAACTACCTCAACCACGGCAGGCTGTAGTGAGGACTGTAAGAATTTCCTCTTCAAAACACAGCAGATTACCCAAAGAACTCTGCTTTTGTTGCAGGTGGAACACAAGCAGCATTTCTCCCACTGTGTACTCTCTGGGCTCTTCCACGAATGAACTCTTATATGCAGGGTTTCCCACGTGGAGCGAACTGCCTCAAACAAGGCAGGCTGTAGTGAGGACTGTAAGCATTTCCTCTCCCTAAACACGCAGTTTTAATGGAAGAACTCTGCTTTAGTTGCAGGTGGAACACAAGCAGCTTTTCTCCCACAGTGTACACAAAGGGCACTTCCCCTAATGAACATCTTCTATAAGAATGGTTTCCCGCATGGAGCGAATTGCCTGAACCATGGCAGGCTCTACTATGGTATCTAAGGATTTCCTCTCTGAAAACACGGCACTTTTACCAGAAGAACTCTGCTTTAGTTGCAGGTGGAACACAAGCTGCATTTCACCCACACTGTACACAAAGGGCCCATCCACAAATGAATCTTCTATATGCAGGGTGTCCTGCCTGCAGCGAAATGACACAACCAAGGCAGGCACTAGTAAGGACTGTAAGCATTTCCTCTCCCAAAACACGCAGTTTTACACAAAGAACTCTGCTTTAGTTGCAGGTGGAACACAAGCAGCATTTCTCCCACTGTGTACTCTTAGGTCTCTTCCACGAATGAAATTCTATATGCAGGGATTCCCACGTGGAGCGAACTGCCTCAACCACGGCAGGCTGTAGCGAGGACTGTAAGCATTTCCTCTTCCAAAACACGGCAGTTTTACCCAAAGAACTCTGCTTTAGTTGCAGGTGGAACACAAGCAGCATTTCTCCCACTGTGTACTCTTTGGCCTCTCCAACGAATGAACTTCTATATGCAGGGTTTCCCACGTGGAGCGAACTGCCTCAACCACGGCAGGCTGTAGCGAGGACTGTAAGCATTTCCTCTTCCAAAACACGGCAGTTTTACCCAAAGAACTCTGCTTTTGTTGCAGGTGGAACACAAGCAGCATTTCTCCCACTGTGTACTCTCTGGGCTCTTCCACGAATGAACTCTTATATGCAAGGTTTGCCACGTGGAGCGAACTGCCTCAAACAAGGCAGGCTGTTGCGAGGACTGTTAGCATTTCCTCTCCCTAAACACGCAGTTTTAATGGAAGAACTCTGCTTTAGTTGCAGGTGGAACACAAGCATCTATTCTCCCACAGTGTACACAATGTGCACGTCCCCTAATGACCTTGTTCTATAAGAATGGTTTCCCGCGTGGACCGAACTGCCTCAACCATGGGAGGCTCTACTGTGGTCTCTAAGGATTTCTTCTGTGAAAACACGGCACTTTTACACGAAGAACTCTGCTTTAGTGGCAGGTGGAACACAAGTTGCATTTCACCCACACTGTAAATAAAGGGCCCTTCCCCAAATGAATCATCTTTATGCAAGGTGTCCTGCCTGCAGCAAACTGCCACAACCAAGGCAGGCACTAGTAAGGACTGTAAGCATTTCCTCTCCCAAACACACAGTTTTACCCGAAGAACTCTGCTTTAATTGCAGGTGGAACACAAGCAGTATTTCTCCCACTGTGTACTCTTTGGTCTCTTCCACGAATGAACATCTATATGCAGCGTTTCCCATGTGGAGCGAACTGCCTCAACCACGGCAGGCTGTAGTGAGGACTGTAAGCATTTCCTCTTCAAAACACAGCAGATTACCCAAAGAACTCTGCTTTTGTTGCAGGTGGAACACAAGCAGCGTTTCTCCCACTGTGTACTCTCTGGGCTCTTCCACGAATGAACTCCTATATGCAGGGTTTCCCACGTGGAGCGAACTGCCTCAAACAAGGCAGGCTGTAGTGAGGACTGTAAGCATTTCCTCTCCCTAAACACGCAGTTTTAATGGAAGAACGCTGCTTTAGTTGCAGGTGGAACACAAGCAGCTTTTCTCCCACACTGTACACAATGGGCACTTCCCCTAATGAACATGTCCTATAAGAATGGTTTCCCGCATGGATCGAACTGCCTCAACCATGGCAGGCTCTACTGTGGTATCTAAGGATTTCCTCTCTGAAAACACGGCACTTTTACCCGAAGAACTCTGCTTTAGTTGCAGGTGGAACACAAGCTGCATTTCACCCACACTGTAAACAAAGGGCCCTTCCCCAAATGAATCTTCTATATGCAGGGTGTCCCTCATGCAGCGAACTGCCTCAACCAAGGCAGGCTCTAGTAAGTACTGTAAGCATTTCTTCACCAAATACACGCAGTTTTACCCGAAGAACTCTGCTTTAGTTGCAGGTGGAACACAATCAGCATTTCTCCCACTGTGTACTCTTTGGTCTCTTCCACGAATGAACTTCTATATGCAGGTTTTCCCACGTGGTGCGAACTGCCCTCAACCCCGGAATTCTGTAGCGAGGACTGTAGGCATTTCCTCTTCCAAACCATGGCAGTTTTACCCAAAGAACTCTGCTGTAGTAGCAGGTGGAACACAAGCAGCATTTCTCCCACTGTGTACTCTCTGAGCTCCTCCACGAATGAACTCTTATATGCAAGGTTTGCCACGTGGAGCGAACTGCCTCAAACAAGGCAGGCTGTTGCGAGGACTGTTAGCATTTCCTCTCCCTAAACACGCAGTTTTAATGGAAGAACTCTGCTTTAGTTGCAGGTGGAACACAAGCATCTATTCTCCCACAGTGTACACAATGTGCACGTCCCCTAATGACCTTGTTCTATAAGAATGGTTTCCCGCGTGGACCGAACTGCCTCAACCATGGGAGGCTCTACTGTGGTCTCTAAGGATTTCTTCTGTGAAAACACGGCACTTTTACACGAAGAACTCTGCTTTAGTGGCAGGTGGAACACAAGCTGCATTTCACCCACACTGTAAATAAAGGGCCCTTCCCCAAATGAATCATCTTTATGCAAGGTGTCCTGCCTGCAGCAAACTGCCACAACCAAGGCAGGCACTAGTAAGGACTGTAAGCATTTCCTCTCCCAAACACACAGTTTTACCCGAAGAACTCTGCTTTAATTGCAGGTGGAACACAAGCAGTATTTCTCCCACTGTGTACTCTTTGGTCTCTTCCACGAATGAACATCTATATGCAGCGTTTCCCATGTGGAGCGAACTGCCTCAACCACGGCAGGCTGTAGTGAGGACTGTAAGAATTTCCTCTTCAAAACACAGCAGATTACCCAAAGAACTCTGCTTTTGTTGCAGGTGGAACACAAGCAGCATTTCTCCCACTGTGTACTCTCTGGGCTCTTCCACGAATGAACTCTTATATGCAGGGTTTCCCACGTGGAGCGAACTGCCTCAAACAAGGCAGGCTGTAGTGAGAACTGTAAGCATTTCCTCTCCCTAAACACGCAGTTTTAATGGAAGAACTCTGCTTTAGTTGCAGGTGGAACACAAGCAGCTTTTCTCCCACAGTGTACACAAAGGGCACTTCCCCTAATGAACATGTTCTATAAGAATGGTTTCCCGCATGGAGCGAATTGCCTCAACCATGGCAGGCTCTACTATGGTATCTAAGGATTTCCTCTCTGAAAACACGGCACTTTTACCCGAAGAACTCTGCTTTAGTTGCAGGTGGAACACAAGCTGCATTGCACCCACACTGTACACAAAGGGCCCATCCACAAATGAATCTTCTATATGCAGGGTGTCCTGCCTGCAGCGAAATGACACAACCAAGGCAGGCACTAGTAAGGACTGTAAGCATTTCCTCTCCCAAAACACGCAGTTTTCCCCAAAGAACTCTGCTTTAGTTGCAGGTGGAACACAAGCAGCATTTCTCCCACTGTGTACTCTTTGGCCTCTTCAACGAATGAACTTCTATATGCAGGGTTTCCCACGTGGAGCGAACTGCCTCAACCACGGCAGGCTGTAGCGAGGACTGTAAGCATTCCCTCTTCCAAAACACGGCAGTTTTACCCAAAGAACTCTGCTTTAGTTGCAGGTGGAACACAAGCAGCATTTCTCCCACTGTGTACTCT
This sequence comes from Mesoplodon densirostris, assembly GCF_025265405.1. Lineage (NCBI taxonomy): Eukaryota > Metazoa > Chordata > Mammalia > Artiodactyla > Ziphiidae > Mesoplodon > Mesoplodon densirostris. Next base: position 22,787,265 of record NC_082679.1, on the reverse strand, counting down.
TAGGTCTCTTCCACGAATGAAATTCTATATGCAGGGTTTCCCACGTGGAGCGAACTGCCTCAACCACGGCAGGCTGTAGCGAGGAGTGTAAGCATTTCCTCTTCCAAAACACAGCAGTTTTACCCAAAGAACTCTGCTTTAGTTGCAGGTGGAACACAAGCAGCATTTCTCCCGCTGTGTACTCTTTGGCCTCTTCAACAAATGAACTTCTGTATGCAGGGTTTCCCACGTGGAGCGAACTGCCTCAACCACGGCAGGCTGTAGCGAGGACTGTAAGCATTTCCTCTTCCAAAACACGGCAGTTTTACCCAAAGAACTCTGCTTTTGTTCCAGGTGGAACACAAGCAGTATTTCTCCCACTGTGTACTCTTTGGTCTCTTCCACGAATGAACATCTATATGCAGCGTTTCCCATGTTGAGCGAACTACCTCAACCACGGCAGGCTGTAGCGAGGACTGTAAGCATTTCCTCTTCCAAAACACAGCAGTTTTACCCAAAGAACTCTGCTTTAGTTGCAGGTGGAACACAAGCAGCATTTCTCCCGCTGTGTACTCTTTGGCCTCTTCAACAAATGAACTTCTATATGCAGGGTTTCCCACGTGGAGCGAACTGCCTCAACCACGGCAGGCTGTAGCGAGGACTGTAAGCATTTCCTCTTCCAAAACACGGCAGTTTTACCCAAAGAACTCTGCTTTTGTTGCAGGTGGAACACAAGCAGTATTTCTCCCACTGTGTACTCTTTGGTCTCTTCCACGAATGAATATCTATATGCAGCGTTTCCCATGTGGAGCGAACTACCTCAACCACGGCAGGCTGTAGTGAGGACTGTAAGAATTTCCTCTTCAAAACACAGCAGATTACCCAAAGAACTCTGCTTTTGTTGCAGGTGGAACACAAGCAGCATTTCTCCCACTGTGTACTCTCTGGGCTCTTCCACGAATGAACTCTTATATGCAGGGTTTCCCACGTGGAGCGAACTGCCTCAAACAAGGCAGGCTGTAGTGAGGACTGTAAGCATTTCCTCTCCCTAAACACGCAGTTTTAATGGAAGAACTCTGCTTTAGTTGCAGGTGGAACACAAGCAGCTTTTCTCCCACAGTGTACACAAAGGGCACTTCCCCTAATGAACATCTTCTATAAGAATGGTTTCCCGCATGGAGCGAATTGCCTCAACCATGGCAGGCTCTACTATGGTTTCTAAGGATTTCCTCTCTGAAAACACGGCACTTTTACCAGAAGAACTCTGCTTTAGTTGCAGGTGGAACACAAGCTGCATTTCACCCACACTGTACACAAAGGGCCCATCCACAAATGAATCTGCTATATGCAGGGTGTCCTGCCTGCAGCGAAATGACACAACCAAGGCAGGCACTAGTAAGGACTGTAAGCATTTCCTCTCCCAAAACACGCAGTTTTCCCCAAAGAACTCTGCTTTAGTTGCAAGTGGAACACAAGCAGCATTTCTCCCACTGTGTACTCTTAGGTCTCTTCCACGAATGAAATTCTATATGCAGGGTTTCCCACGTGGAGCGAACTGCCTCAACCACGGCAGGCTGTAGCGAGGACTGTAAGCATTTCCTCTTCCAAAACACGGCAGTTTTACCCAAAGAACTCTGCTTTAGTTGCAGGTGGAACACAAGCAGCATTTCTCCCACTGTGTACTCTTTGGCCTCTTCAACGAATCAACTTCTATATGCAGGGTTTCCCACGTGGAGCGAACTGCCTCAACCACGGCAGGCTGTAGCGAGGACTGTAAGCATTTCCTCTTCCAAAACACGGCAGTTTTACCCAAAGAACTCTGCTTTTGTTGCAGGTGGAACACAAGCAGCATTTCTCCCACTGTGTACTCTCTGGGCTCTTCCACGAATGAACTCCTATATGCAGGGTTTCCCACGTGGAGCGAACTGCCTCAAACAAGGCAGGCTGTAGTGAGGACTGTAAGCATTTCCTCTCCCTAAACACGCAGTTTTAATGGAAGAACGCTGCTTTAGTTGCAGGTGGAACACAAGCAGCTTTTCTCCCACACTGTACACAATGGGCACTTCCCCTAATGAACATGTCCTATAAGAATGGTTTCCCGCATGGATCGAATTGCCTCAACCATGGCAGGCTCTACTGTGGTATCTAAGGATTTCCTCTCTGAAAACACGGCACTTTTACCCGAAGAACTCTGCTTTAGTTGCAGGTGGAACACAAGCTGCATTTCACCCACACTGTAAACAAAGGGCCCTTCCCCAAATGAATCTTCTATATGCAGGGTGTCCCTCATGCAGCGAACTGCCTCAACCAAGGCAGGCTCTAGTAAGTACTGTAAGCATTTCTTCACCAAATACACGCAGTTTCACCCGAAGAACTCTGCTTTAGTTGCAGGTGGAACACAAGCAGCATTTCTCCCACTGTGTACTCTTTGGTCTCTTCCATGAATGAACTTCTATATGCAGGTTTTCCCACGTGGTGCGAACTGCCGTCAACGTCGGAAGGCTGTAGCGAGGACTGTAGGCATTTCCTCTTCCAAACCATGGCAGTTTTACCCAAAGAACTCTGCTGTAGTAGCAGGTGGAACACAAGCAGCATTTCTCCCACTGTGTACTCTCTGAGCTCCTCCACGAATGAACTCTTATATGCAAGGTTTGCCACGTGCAGCAAACTGCCTCAAACAAGGCAGGCTGTTGCGAGGACTTTTAGCATTTGCTCTCCCTAAACACGCAGTTTTAATGGAAGAACTCTGCTTTAGTTGCAGGTGGAACACAAGCATCTATTCTCCCACAGTGTACACAATGTGCACGTCCCCTAATGAACTTGTTCTATAAGAATGGTTTCCCGCGTGGACCGAACTGCCTCAACCATGGCAGGCTCTACTGTGGTCTCTAAGGATTTCTTCTGTGAAAACACGGCACTTTTACACGAAGAACTCTGCTTTAGTGGCAGGTGGAACACAAGCTGCATTTCACCCACACTGTAAATAAAGGGCCCTTCCCCAAATGAATCATCTTTATGCAAGGTGTCCTGCCTGCAGCAACCTCCACAAACAAGGCAGGCACTAGTAAGGACTGTAAGCATTTCCTCTCCCAAACACACAGTTTTACCCGAAGAACTCTGCTTTAGTTGCAGGTGGAACACAAGCAGTATTTCTCCCACTGTGTACTCTTTGGTCTCTTCCACGAATGAACATCTATATGCAGCGTTTCCCATGTGGAGCGAACTGCCTCAACCACGGCAGGCTGTAGTGAGGACTGTAAGAATTTCCTCTTCAAAACACAGCAGATTACCCAAAGAACTCTGCTTTTGTTGCAGGTGGAACACAAGCAGCATTTCTCCCACTGTGTACTCTCTGGGCTCTTCCACGAATGAACTCTTACATGCAGGGTTTCCCACGTGGAGCGAACTGCCTCAAACAAGGCAGGCTGTAGTGAGGACTGTAAGCATTTCCTCTCCCTAAACACGCAGTTTTAATGGAAGAACTCTGCTTTAGTTGCAGGTGGAACACAAGCAGCTTTTCTCCCACAGTGTACACAAAGGGCACTTCCCCTAATGAACATGTTCTATAAGAATGGTTTCCCGCATGGAGCGAATTGCCTCAACCATGGCAGGCTCTACTATGGTATCTAAGGATTTCCTCTCTGAAAACACGGCACTTTTACCAGAAGAACTCTGCTTTAGTTGCAGGTGGAACACAAGCTGCATTTCACCCACACTGTACACAAAGGGCCCATCCACAAATGAATCTTCTATATGCAGGGTGTCCTGCCTGCAGCGAAATGACACAACCAAGGCAGGCACTAGTAAGGACTGTAAGCATTTCCTCTCCCAAAACACGCAGTTTTACACAAAGAACTCTGCTTTAGTTGCAGGTGGAACACAAGCAGCATTTCTCCCACTGTGTACTCTTTGGCCTCTTCAACGAATGAACTTCTATATGCAGGGTTTCCCACGTGGAGCGAACTGCCTCAACCACGGCAGGCTGTAGCGAGGACTGTAAGCATTTCCTCTTCCAAAACATGGCAGTTTTACCCAAAGAACTCTGCTTTAGTTGCAGGTGGAACACAAGCAGCATTTCTCCCACTGTGTACTCTCTGGGCTCTTCCACGAATGAACTCCTATATGCAGGGTTTCCCACGTGGAGCGAACTGCCTCAAACAAGGCAGGCTGTAGTGAGGACTGTAAGCATTTCCTCTCCCTAAACACGCAGTTTTAATGGAAGAACGCTGCTTTAGTTGCAGGTGGAACACAAGCAGCTTTTCTCCCACACTGTACACAATGGGCACTTCCCCTAATGAACATGTCCTATAAGAATGGTTTCCCGCATGGATCGAATTGCCTCAACCATGGCAGGCTCTACTGTGGTATCTAAGGATTTCCTCACTGAAAACACGGCACTTTTACCCGAAGAACTCTGCTTTAGTTGCAGGTGGGACACAAGCTGCATTTCACCCACACTGTAAACAAAGGGCCCTTCCCAAAATGAATCTTCTATATGCAGGTTGTCCCTCATGCAGCGAACTGCCTCAACCAAGGCAGGCTCTAGTAAGTACTGTAAGCATTTCTTCACCAAATACACGCAGTTTTACCCGAAGAACTCTGCTTTAGTTGCAGGTGGAACACAAGCAGCATTTCTCCCACTGTGTACTCTTTGGTCTCTTCCACGAATGAACTTCTATATGCAGGTTTTCCCACGTGGTGCGAACTGCCCTCAACCCCGGAATTCTGTAGCGAGGACTGTAGGCATTTCCTCTTCCAAACCATGGCAGTTTTACCCAAAGAACTCTGCTGTAGTAGCAGGTGGAACACAAGCAGCATTTCTCCCACTGTGTACTCTCTGAGCTCCTCCACGAATGAACTCTTATATGCAAGGTTTGCCACGTGGAGTGAACTGCCTCAAACAAGGCAGGCTGTTGCGAGGACTGTTAGCATTTGCTCTCCCTAAACACGCAGTTTTAATGGAAGAACTCTGCTTTAGTTGCAGGTGGAACACAAGCATCTATTCTCCCACAGTGTACACAATGTGCACGTCCCCTAATGAACTTGTTCTATAAGAATGGTTTCCCGCGTGGACCGAACTGCCTCAACCATGGCAGGCTCTACTGTGGTCTCTAAGGATTTCTTCTGTGAAAACACGGCACTTTTACACGAAGAACTCTGCTTTAGTGGCAGGTGGAACACAAGCTGCATTTCACCCACACTGTAAATAAAGGGCCCTTCCCCAAATGAATCATCTTTATGCAAGGTGTCCTGCCTGCAGCAACCTCCACAACCAAGGCAGGCACTAGTAAGGACTGTAAGCATTTCCTCTCCCAAACACACAGTTTTACCCGAAGAACTCTGCTTTAGTTGCAGGTGGAACACAAGCAGTATTTCTCCCACTGTGTACTCTTTGGTCTCTTCCACGAATGAACATCTATATGCAGCGTTTCCCATGTGGAGCGAACTGCCTCAACCACGGCAGGCTGTAGTGAGGACTGTAAGCATTTCCTCTTCAAAACACAGCAGATTACCCAAAGAACTCTGCTTTTGTTGCAGGTGGAACACAAGCAGCATTTCTCCCACTGTGTACTCTCTGGGCTCTTCCACGAATGAACTCTTATATGCAGGGTTTCCCATGTGGAGCGAACTGCCTCAAACAAGGCAGGCTGTAGTGAGGACTGTAAGCATTTCCTCTTCCAAAACACAGCAGTTTTACCCAAAGAACTCTGCTTTAGTTGCAGGTGGAACACAAGCAGCATTTCTCCCACTGTGTACTCTCTGGGCTCTTCCACGAATGAACTCCTATATGCAGGGTTTCCCACGTGGAGCGAACTGCCTCAAACAAGGCAGGCTGTAGTGAGGACTGTAAGCATTTCCTCTCCCTAAACACGCAGTTTTAATGGAAGAACGCTGCTTTAGTTGCAGGTGGAACACAAGCAGCTTTTCTCCCACACTGTACACAATGGGCACTTCCCCTAATGAACATGTCCTATAAGAATGGTTTCCCGCATGGATCGAATTGCCTCAACCATGGCAGGCTCTACTGTGGTATCTAAGGATTTCCTCACTGAAAACACGGCACTTTTACCCGAAGAACTCTGCTTTAGTTGCAGGTGGGACACAAGCTCCATTTCACCCACACTGTAAACAAAGGGCCCTTCCCAAAATGAATCTTCTATATGCAGGTTGTCCCTCATGCAGCGAACTGCCTCAACCAAGGCAGGCTCTAGTAAGTACTGTAAGCATTTCTTCACCAAATACACGCAGTTTTACCCGAAGAACTCTGCTTTAGTTGCAGGTGGAACACAAGCAGCATTTCTCCCACTGTGTACTCTTTGGTCTCTTCCACGAATGAACTTCTATATGCAGGTTTTCCCACGTGGTGCGAACTGCCCTCAACCACGGCAGGCTGTAGTGAGGACTGTAAGAATTTCCTCTTCAAAACACAGTAGATTACCCAAAGAACTCTGCTTTTGTTGCAGGTGGAACACAAGCAGCATTTCTCCCACTGTGTACTCTCTGGGCTCTTCCACGAATGAACTCTTATATGCAGGGTTTCCCACGTGGAGCGAACTGCCTCAAACAAGGCAGGCTGTAGTGAGGACTGTAAGCATTTCCTCTCCCTAAACACGCAGTTTTAATGGAAGAACTCTGCTTTAGTTGCAGGTGGAACACAAGCAGCTTTTCTCCCACAGTGTACACAAAGGGCACTTCCCCTAATGAACATGTTCTATAAGAATGGTTTCCCGCATGGAGCGAATTGCCTCAACCATGGCAGGCTCTACTATGGTATCTAAGGATTTCCTCTCTGAAAACACGGCACTTTTACCAGAAGAACTCTGCTTTAGCTGCAGGTGGAACACAAGCTGCATTTCACCCACACTGTACACAAAGGGCCCATCCACAAATGAATCTTCTATATGCAGGGTGTCCTGCCTGCAGCGAAATGACACAACCAAGGCAGGCACTAGTAAGGACTGTAAGCATTTCCTCTCCCAAAACACGCAGTTTTACCCAAAGAACTCTGCTTTAGTTGCAGGTGGAACACAAGCAGCATTTCTCCCACTGTGTACTCTTTGGCCTCTTCAACGAATGAACTTCTATATGCAGGGTTTCCCACGTGGAGCGAACTGCCTCAACCACGGCAGGCTGTAGCGAGGACTGTAAGCATTTCCTCTTCCAAAACACGGCAGTTTTACCCAAAGAACTCTGCTTTAGTTGCAGGTGGAACACAAGCAGCATTTCTCCCACTGTGTACTCTTTGGCCTCTTCAACGAATGAACTTCTATATGCAGGGTTTCCCACGTGGAGCGAACTGCCTCAACCACGGCAGGCTGTAGCGAGGACTGTAAGCATTTCCTCTTCCAAAACACGGCAGTTTTACCCAAAGAACTCTGCTTTAGTTGCAGGTGGAACACAAGCAGCATTTCTCCCACTGTGTACTCTTTGGCCTCTTCAACGAATGAACTTCTATATGCAGGGTTTCCCACGTGGAGCGAACTGCCTCAACCACGGCAGGCTGTAGCGAGGACTGTAAGCATTCCCTCTTCCAAAACACGGCAGTTTTCCCCAAAGAACTCTGCTTTAGTTGCAGGTGGAACACAAGCAGCATTTCTCCCACTGTGTACTCTTAGGTCTCTTCCACGAATGAAATTCTATATGCAGGGTTTCCCACGTGGAGCGAACTGCCTCAACCACGGCAGGCTGTAGCGAGGACTGTAAGCATTTCCTCTTCCAAAACACGGCAGTTTTACCCAAAGAACACTGCTTTAGTTGCAGGTGGAACACAAGCAGCATTTCTCCCGCTGTGTACTCTTTGGCCTCTTCAACAAATGAACTTCTATATGCAGGGTTTCCCACGTGGAGCGAACTGCCTAAACCACGGCAGGCTGTAGCGAGGACTGTAAGCATTTCCTCTTCCAAAACACGGCAGTTTTACCCAAAGAACTCTGCTTTTGTTGCAGGTGGAACACAAGCAGTATTTCTCCCACTGTGTACTCTTTGGTCTCTTCCACGAATGAACATCTATATGCAGCGTTTCCCATGTGGAGCGAACTGCCTCAACCACGGCAGGCTGTAGTGAGGACTGTAAAAATTTCCTCTTCAAAACACAGCAGATTACCCAAAGAACTCTGCTTTTGTTGCAGGTGGAACACAAGCAGCATTTCTCCCACTGTGTACTCTCTGGGCTCTTCCACGAATGAACTCTTATATGCAGGGTTTCCCACGTGGAGCGAACTGCCTCAAACAAGGCAGGCTGTAGTGAGGACTGTAAGCATTTCCTCTCCCTAAACACGCAGTTTTAATGGAAGAACTCTGCTTTAGTTGCAGGTGGAACACAAGCAGCTTTTCTCCCACAGTGTACACAAAGGGCACTTCCCCTAATGAACATGTTCTATAAGAATGGTTTCCCGCATGGAGCGAATTGCCTCAACCATGGCAGGCTCTACTATGGTATCTAAGGATTTCCTCTCTGTAAACACGGCACTTTTACCCAAAGAACTCTGCTTTAGTTGCAGGTGGAACACAAGCTGCATTGCACCCACACTGTACACAAAGGGCCCATCAACAAATGAATCTTCTATATGCAGGGTGTCCTGCCTGCAGCGAAATGACACAACCAAGGCAGGCACTAGTAAGGACTGTAAGCATTTCCTCTCCCAAAACACGCAGTTTTCCCCAAAGAACTCTGCTTTAGTTGCAGGTGGAACACAAGCAGCATTTCTCCCACTGTGTACTCTTTGGCCTCTTCAACGAATGAACTCCTATATGCAGGGTTTCCCACGTGGAGCGAACTGCCTCAACCACGGCAGGCTGTAGCGAGGACTGTAAGCATTCCCTCTTCCAAAACACGGCAGTTTTACCCAAAGAACTCTGCTTTAGTTGCAGGTGGAACACAAGCAGCATTTCTCCCACTGTGTACTCTTAGGTCTCTTCCACGAATGAAATTCTATATGCAGGGTTTCCCACGTGGAGCGAACTGCCTCAACCACGGCAGGCTGTATCGAGGACTGTAAGCATTTCCTCTTCCAAAACACGGCAGTTTTACCCAAAGAACTCTGCTTTACTTGCAGGTGGAACACAAGCAGCATTTCTCCTGCTGTGTACTCTTTGGCCTCTTCAACAAATGAACTTCTATATGCAGGGTTTCCCACGTGGAGCGAACTGCCTCAACCACGGCAGGCTGTAGCGAGGACTGTAAGCATTTCCTCTTCCAAAACACGGCAGTTTTACCCAAAGAACTCTGCTTTTGTTGCAGGTGGAACACAAGCAGTATTTCTCCCACTGTGTACTCTTTGGTCTCTTCCACGAATGAACATCTATATGCAGCGTTTCCCATGTGGAGCGAACTACCTCAACCACGGCAGGCTGTAGTGAGGACTGTAAGAATTTCCTCTTCAAAACACAGCAGATTACCCATAGAACTCTGCTTTTGTTGCAGGTGGAACACAAGCAGCATTTCTCCTGCTGTGTACTCTTTGGCCTCTTCAACAAATGAAATTCTATATGCAGGGTTTCCCACGTGGAGCGAACTGCCTCAACCACGGCAGGCTGTAGCGAGGACTGTAAGCATTTCCTCTTCCAAAACACGGCAGTTTTACCCAAAGAACTCTGCTTTAGTTGCAGGTGGAACACAAGCAGCATTTCTCCCACTGTGTACTCTTTGGCCTCTTCAACGAATGAACATCTATATGCAGGGTTTCCCACGTGGAGCGAACTGCCTCAACCACGGCAGGCTGTAGCGAGGACTGTAAGCATTTCCTCTTCCAAAACACGGCAGTTTTACCCAAAGAACTCTGCTTTTGTTGCAGGTGGAACACAAGCAGCATTTCTCCCACTGTGTACTCTCTGGGCTCTTCCACGAATGAACTCCTATATGCAGGGTTTCCCACGTGGAGCGAACTGCCTCAAACAAGGCAGGCTGTAGTGAGGACTGTAAGCATTTCCTCTCCCTAAACACGCAGATTTAATGGAAGAACTCTGCTTTAGTTGCAGGTGGAACACAAGCAGCTTTTCTCCCACAGTGTACACAAAGGGCACTTCCCCTAATGAACATGTTCTATAAGAATGGTTTCCCGCATGGAGCGAATGGCCTCAACCATGGCAGGCTCTACTATGGTATCTAAGGATTTCCTCTCTGAAAACACGGCACTTTTACCCGAAGAACTCTGCTTTAGTTGCAGGTGGAACACAAGCTGCATTGCACCCACACTGTACACAAAGGGCCCATCCACAAATGAATCTTCTATATGCAGGGTGTCCTGCCTGCAGCGAAATGACACAACCAAGGCAGGCACTAGTAAGGACTGTAAGCATTTCCTCTCCCAAAACACGCAGTTTTACCCGAAGAACTCTGCTTTAGTTGCAGGTGGAACACAAGCAGCATTTCTCCCACTGTGTACTCTTTGGCCTCTTCAACGAATCAACTTCTATATGCAGGGTTTCCCACGTGGAGCGAACTGCCTCAACCACGGCAGGCTGTAGCGAGGACTGTAAGCATTTCCTCTTCCAAAACACGGCAGTTTTACCCAAAGAACTCTGCTTTAGTTGCAGGTGGAACACAAGCAGCATTTCTCCCACTGTGTACTCTTAGGTCACTTCCACGAATGAAATTCTATATGCAGGGTTTCCCACGTGGAGCGAACTGCCTCAACCACGGCAGGCTGTAGCGAGGACTGTAAGCATTTCCTCTTCCAAAACACGGCAGTTTTACCCAAAGAACTCTGCTTTAGTTGCAGGTGGAACACAAGCAGCATTTCTCCCACTGTGTACTCTTTGGCCTCTTCAACCAATGAACTTCTATATGCAGGATTTCCCACGTGGAGCGAACTGCCTCAACCACGGCAGGCTGTAGCGAGGACTGTAAGCATTTCCTCTTCCAAAACACGGCAGTTTTACCCAAAGAACTCTGCTTTTGTTGCAGGTGGAACACAAGCAGCATTTCTCCCACTGTGTACTCTCTGGGCTCTTCCACGAATGAACTCCTATATGCAGGGTTTCCCACGTGGAGCGAACTGCCTCAAACAAGGCAGGCTGTAGTGAGGACTGTAAGCATTTCCTCTCCCTAAACACGCAGTTTTAATGGAAGAACGCTGCTTTAGTTGCAGGTGGAACACAAGCAGCTTTTCTCCCACACTGTACACAATGGGCACTTCCCCTAATGAACATGTCCTATAAGAATGGTTTCCCGCATGGATCGAATTGCCTCAACCATGGCAGGCTCTACTGTGGTATCTAAGGATTTCCTCTCTGAAAACACGGCACTTTTACCCAAAGAACTCTGCTTTAGTTGCAGGTGGAACACAAGCTGCATTTCACCCACACTGTAAACAAAGGGCCCTTCCCCAAATGAATCGTCTATATGCAGGGTGTCCCTCATGCAGCGAACTGCCTCAACCAAGGCAGTCTCTAGTAAGTACTGTAAGCATTTCTTCACCAAATACACGCAGTTTTACCCGAAGAACTCTGCTTTAGTTGCAGGTGGAACACAAGCAGCATTTCTCCCACTGTGTACTCTTTGGTCTCTTCCACGAATGAACTTCTATATGCAGGTTTTCCCACGTGGTGCGAACTGCCCTCAACCCCGGAAGGCTGTAGCGAGGACTGTAGGCATTTCCTCTTCCAAACCACGGCAGTTTTACCCAAAGATCTCTGCTGTAGTAGCAGGTGGAACACAAGCAGCATTTCTCCCACTGTGTACTCTCTGAGCTCCTCCACGAATGAACTCTTATATGCAAGGTTTGCCACGTGGAGCGAACTGCCTCAAACAAGGCAGGCTGTTGCGAGGACTGTTAGCATTTCCTCTCCCTAAACACGCAGTTTTAATGGAAGAACTCTGCTTTAGTTGCAGGTGGAACACAAGCATCTATTCTCCCACAGTGTACACAATGTGCACGTCCCCTAATGAACTTGTTCTATAAGAATGGTTTCCCGCGTGGACCGAACTGCCTCAACCATGGCAGGCTCTACTGTGGTCTCTAAGGATTTCTTCTGTGAAAACACGGCACTTTTACACGAAGAACTCTGCTTTAGTGGCAGGTGGAACACAAGCTGCATTTCACCCACACTGTAAATAAAGGGCCCTTCCCCAAATGAATCATCTTTATGCAAGGTGTCCTGCCTGCAGCAAACTGCCACAACCAAGGCAGGCACTAGTAAGGACTGTAAGCATTTCCTCTCCCAAACACACAGTTTTACCCGAAGAACTCTGCTTTAGTTGCAGGTGGAACACAAGCAGTATTTCTCCCACTGTGTACTCTTTGGTCTCTTCCACGAATGAACATCTATATGCAGCGTTTCCCATGTGGAGCGAACTGCCTCAACCACGGCAGGCTGTAGTGAGGACTGTAAGAATTTCCTCTTCAAAACACAGCAGATTACCCAAAGAACTCTGCTTTTGTTGCAGGTGGAACACAAGCAGCATTTCTCCCACTGTGTACTCTCTGGGCTCTTCCACGAATGAACTCTTACATGCAGGGTTTCCCACGTGGAGCGAACTCCCTCAAACAAGGCAGGCTGTAGTGAGGACTGTAAGCATTTCCTCTCCCTAAACACGCAGATTTAATGGAAGAACTCTGCTTTAGTTGCAGGTGGAACACAAGCAGCTTTTCTCCCACAGTGTACACAAAGGGCACTTCCCCTAATGAACATGTTCTATAAGAATGGTTTCCCGCATGGAGCGAATGGCCTCAACCATGGCAGGCTCTACTATGGTATCTAAGGATTTCCTCTCTGAAAACACGGCACTTTTACCCGAAGAACTCTGCTTTAGTTGCAGGTGGAACACAAGCTGCATTGCACCCACACTGTACACAAAGGGCCCATCCACAAATGAATCTTCTATATGCAGGGTGTCCTGCCTGCAGCGAAATGACACAACCAAGGCAGGCACTAGTAAGGACTGTAAGCATTTCCTCTCCCAAAACACGCAGTTTTACCCGAAGAACTCTGCTTTAGTTGCAGGTGGAACACAAGCAGCATTTCTCCCACTGTGTACTCTTTGGCCTCTTCAACGAATCAACTTCTATATGCAGGGTTTCCCACGTGGAGCGAACTGCCTCAACCACGGCAGGCTGTAGCGAGGACTGTAAGCATTTCCTCTTCCAAAACACGGCAGTTTTACCCAAAGAACTCTGCTTTAGTTGCAGGTGGAACACAAGCAGCATTTCTCCCACTGTGTACTCTTAGGTCACTTCCACGAATGAAATTCTATATGCAGGGTTTCCCACGTGGAGCGAACTGCCTCAACCACGGCAGGCTGTAGCGAGGACTGTAAGCATTTCCTCTTCCAAAACACGGCAGTTTTACCCAAAGAACTCTGCTTTAGTTGCAGGTGGAACACAAGCAGCATTTCTCCCACTGTGTACTCTTTGGCCTCTTCAACCAATGAACTTCTATATGCAGGATTTCCCACGTGGAGCGAACTGCCTCAACCACGGCAGGCTGTAGCGAGGACTGTAAGCATTTCCTCTTCCAAAACACGGCAGTTTTACCCAAAGAACTCTGCTTTTGTTGCAGGTGGAACACAAGCAGCATTTCTCCCACTGTGTACTCTCTGGGCTCTTCCACGAATGAACTCCTATATGCAGGGTTTCCCACGTGGAGCGAACTGCCTCAAACAAGGCAGGCTGTAGTGAGGACTGTAAGCATTTCCTCTCCCTAAACACGCAGTTTTAATGGAAGAACGCTGCTTTAGTTGCAGGTGGAACACAAGCAGCTTTTCTCCCACACTGTACACAATGGGCACTTCCCCTAATGAACATGTCCTATAAGAATGGTTTCCCGCATGGATCGAATTGCCTCAACCATGGCAGGCTCTACTGTGGTATCTAAGGATTTCCTCTCTGAAAACACGGCACTTTTACCCAAAGAACTCTGCTTTAGTTGCAGGTGGAACACAAGCTGCATTTCACCCACACTGTAAACAAAGGGCCCTTCCCCAAATGAATCGTCTATATGCAGGGTGTCCCTCATGCAGCGAACTGCCTCAACCAAGGCAGTCTCTAGTAAGTACTGTAAGCATTTCTTCACCAAATACACGCAGTTTTACCCGAAGAACTCTGCTTTAGTTGCAGGTGGAACACAAGCAGCATTTCTCCCACTGTGTACTCTTTGGTCTCTTCCACGAATGAACTTCTATATGCAGGTTTTCCCACGTGGTGCGAACTGCCCTCAACCCCGGAAGGCTGTAGCGAGGACTGTAGGCATTTCCTCTTCCAAACCACGGCAGTTTTACCCAAAGATCTCTGCTGTAGTAGCAGGTGGAACACAAGCAGCATTTCTCCCACTGTGTACTCTCTGAGCTCCTCCACGAATGAACTCTTATATGCAAGGTTTGCCACGTGGAGCGAACTGCCTCAAACAAGGCAGGCTGTTGCGAGGACTGTTAGCATTTCCTCTCCCTAAACACGCAGTTTTAATGGAAGAACTCTGCTTTAGTTGCAGGTGGAACACAAGCATCTATTCTCCCACAGTGTACACAATGTGCACGTCCCCTAATGAACTTGTTCTATAAGAATGGTTTCCCGCGTGGACCGAACTGCCTCAACCATGGCAGGCTCTACTGTGGTCTCTAAGGATTTCTTCTGTGAAAACACGGCACTTTTACACGAAGAACTCTGCTTTAGTGGCAGGTGGAACACAAGCTGCATTTCACCCACACTGTAAATAAAGGGCCCTTCCCCAAATGAATCATCTTTATGCAAGGTGTCCTGCCTGCAGCAAACTGCCACAACCAAGGCAGGCACTAGTAAGGACTGTAAGCATTTCCTCTCCCAAACACACAGTTTTACCCGAAGAACTCTGCTTTAGTTGCAGGTGGAACACAAGCAGTATTTCTCCCACTGTGTACTCTTTGGTCTCTTCCACGAATGAACATCTATATGCAGCGTTTCCCATGTGGAGCGAACTGCCTCAACCACGGCAGGCTGTAGTGAGGACTGTAAGAATTTCCTCTTCAAAACACAGCAGATTACCCAAAGAACTCTGCTTTTGTTGCAGGTGGAACACAAGCAGCATTTCTCCCACTGTGTACTCTCTGGGCTCTTCCACGAATGAACTCTTACATGCAGGGTTTCCCACGTGGAGCGAACTCCCTCAAACAAGGCAGGCTGTAGTGAGGACTGTAAGCATTTCCTCTCCCTAAACACGCAGTTTTAATGGAAGAACTCTGCTTTAGTTGCAGGTGGAACACAAGCAGCTTTTCTCCCACAGTGTAAACAAAGGGCACTTCCCCTAATGAACATGTTCTATAAGAATGGTTTCCCGCATGGAGCAAATTGCCTCAACCATAGCAGGCTCTACTATGGTATCTAAGGATTTCCTCTCTGAAAACACGGCACTTTTACCAGAAGAACTCTGCTTTAGTTGCAGGTGGAACACAAGCTGCATTTCACCCACACTGTACACAAAGGGCCCATCCACAAATGAATCTTCTATATGCAGGGTGTCCTGCCTGCAGCGAAATGACACAACCAAGGCAGGCACTAGTAAGGACTGTAAGCATTTCCTCTCCCAAACACACAGTTTTACCCGAAGAACTCTGCTTTAATTGCAGGTGGAACACAAGCAGTATTTCTCCCACTGTGTACTCTTTGGTCTCTTCCACGAATGAACATCTATATGCAGCGTTTCCCATGTGGAGCGAAATGCCTCAACCACGGCAGGCTGTAGTGAGGACTGTAAGAATTTCCTCTTCAAAACACAGCAGATTACCCAAAGAACTCTGCTTTTGTTGCAGGTGGAACACAAGCAGCATTTCTCCCACTGTGTACTCTCTGGGCTCTTCCACGAATGAACTCTTATATGCAGGGTTTCCCACGTGGAGCGAACTGCCTCAAACAAGGCAGGCTGTAGTGAGGACTGTAAGCATTTCCTCTCCCTAAACACGCAGTTTTAATGGAAGAACTCTGCTTTAGTTGCAGGTGGAACACAAGCAGCTTTTCTCCCACAGTGTACACAAAGGGCACTTCCCCTAATGAACATGTTCTATAAGAATGGTTTCCCGCATGGAGCGAATTGCCTCAACCATGGCAGGCTCTACTATGGTATCTAAGGATTTCCTCTCTGAAAACACGGCACTTTTACCAGAAGAACTCTGCTTTAGTTGCAGGTGGAGCACAAGCTGCATTGCACCCACACTGTACACAAAGGGCCCATCCACAAATGAATCTTCTATATGCAGGGTGTCCTGCCTGCAGCGAAATGACACAACCAAGGCAGGCACTAGTAAGGACTGTAAGCATATCCTCTCCCAAAACACGCAGTTTTCGCCAAAGAACTTTGCTTTAGTTGCAGGTGAAACACAAGCAGCATTTCTCCCACTGTGTACTCTTTGGCCTCTTCAACGAATGAACTTCTATATGCAGGGTTTCCCACGTGGAGCGAACTGCCTCAACCACGGCAGGCTGTAGCGAGGACTGTAAGCATTCCCTCTTCCAAAACACGGCAGTTTTACCCAAATAACTCTGCTTTAGTTGCAGGTGGAACACAAGCAGCATTTCTCCCACTGTGTACTCTTAGGTCTCTTCCCCGAATGAAATTCTATATGCAGGGTTTCCCACGTGGAGCGAACTGCCTCAACCACGGCAGGCCGTAGCGAGGACTGTAAGCATTTCCTCTTCCAAAACACGGCAGTTTTACCCAAAGAACTCTGCTTTAGTTGCAGGTGGAACACAAGCAGCATTTCTCCCGCTGTGTACTCTTTGGCCTCTTCAACGAATGAACTTCTATATGCAGGGTTTCCCACGTGGAGCGAACTGCCTCAACCACGGCAGGCTGTAGCGAGGACTGTAAGCATTTCCTCTTCCAAAACACGGCAGTTTTACCCAAAGAACTCTGCTTTTGTTGCAGGTGGAACACAAGCAGCATTTCTCCCACTGTGTACTCTCTGGGCTCTTCCACGAATGAACTCCTATATGCAGGGTTTCCCACGTGGAGCGAACTGCCTCAAACAAGGCAGGCTGTAGTGAGGACTGTAAGGATTTCCTCTCCCTAAACACGCAGTTTTAATGGAAGAACGCTGCTTTAGTTGCAGGTGGAACACAAGCAGCTTTTCTCCCACACTGTACACAACGGGCACTTCCCCTAATGAACATGTCCTATAAGAATGGTTTCCCGCATGGATCGAATTGCCTCAACCATGGCAGGCTCTACTGTGGTATCTAAGGATTTCCTCTCTGAAAACACGGCACTTTTACCCGAAGAACTCTGCTTTAGTTGCAGGTGGAACACAAGCTGCATTTCACCCACACTGTAAACAAAGGGCCCTTCCCCAAATGAATCTTCTATATGCAGGGTGTCCCTCATGCAGCGAACTGCCTCAACCAAGGCAGGCTCTAGTAAGTACTGTAAGCATTTCTTCACCAAATACACGCAGTTTTACCCGAAGAACTCTGCTTTAGTTGCAGGTGGAACACAAGCAGCATTTCTCCCACTGTGTACTCTTTGGTCTCTTCCACGAATGAACTTCTATATGCAGGTTTTCCCACGTGGTGCGAACTGCCCTCAACCCCGGAAGGCTGTAGCGAGGACTGTAGGCATTTCCTCTTCCAAACCACGGCAGTTTTACCCAAAGAACTCTGCTGTAGTAGCAGGTGGAACACAAGCAGCATTTCTCCCACTGTGTACTCTCTGAGCTCCTCCACGAGTGAACTCTTATATGCAAGGTTTGCCACGTGGAGCAAACTGCCTCAAACAAGGCAGGCTGTTGCGAGGACTGTTAGCATTTCCTCTCCCTAAACACGCAGTTTTAATGGAAGAACTCTGCTTTAGTTGCAGGTGGAACACAAGCATCTATTCTCCCACAGTGTACACAATGTGCACGTCCCCTAATGAACTTGTTCTATAAGAATGGTTTCCCGCGTGGACCGAACTGCCTCAACCATGGCAGGCTCTACTGTGGTCTCTAAGGATTTCTTCTGTGAAAACACGGCACTTTTACACGAAGAACTCTGCCTTAGTGGCAGGTGGAACACAAGCTGCATTTCACCCACACTGTAAATAAAGGGCCCTTCCCCAAATGAATCATCTTTATGCAAGGTGTCCTGCCTGCAGCAAACTGCCACAACCAAGGCAGGCACTAGTAAGGACTGTAAGCATTTCCTCTCCCAAACACACAGTTTTACCCGAAGAACTCTGCTTTAGTTGCAGGTGGAACACAAGCAGTATTTCTCCCACTGTGTACTCTTTGGTCTCTTCCACGAATGAACATCTATATGCAGCGTTTCCCATGTGGAGCGAACTGCCTCAACAACGGCAGGCTGTAGCCAGGACTCTAAGCATTTCCTCTTCAAAACACAGCAGATTACCCAAAGAACTCTGCTTTAGTTGCAGGTGGAACACAAGCTGCATTTCACCCACACTGTACACAAAGGGCCCATCCACAAATGAATCTTCTATATGCAGGGTGTCCTGCCTGCAGCGAAATGACACAACCAAGGCAGGCACTAGTAAGGACTGTAAGCATTTCCTCTCCCAAAACACGCAGTTTTACCCAAAGAACTCTGCTGTAGTAGCAGGTGGAACACAAGCAGCATTTCTCCCACTGTGTACTCTCTGAGCTCCTCCACGAATGAACTCTTATATGCAAGGTTTGCCACGTGGAGCGAACTGCCTCAAACAAGGCAGGCTGTTGCGAGGACTGTTAGCATTTCCTCTCCCTAAACACGCAGTTTTAATGGAAGGACTCTGCTTTAGTTGCAGGTGGAACACAAGCATCTATTCTCCCACAGTGTACACAATGTGCACGTCCCCTAAAGAACTTGTTCTATAAGAATGGTTTCCCACGTGGACCGAACTGCCTCAACCATGGCAGGCTCTACTGTGGTCTCTAAGGATTTCTTCTGTGAAAACACGGCACTTTTACACGAAGAACTCTGCTTTAGTGGCAGGTGGAACACAAGCTGCATTTCACCCACACTGTAAATAAAAGGCCCTTCCCCAAATGAATCATCTTTATGCAAGGTGTCCTGCATGCAGCAAACTGCCACAACCAAGGCAGGCACTAGTAAGGACTGTAAGCATTTCCTCTCCCAAACACACAGTTTTACCCGAAGAACTCTGCTTTAGTTGCAGGTAGAACACAAGCAGTATTTCTCCCACTGTGTACTCTTTGGTCTCTTCCACGAATGAACATCTATATGCAGCGTTTCCCATGTGGAGCGAACTGCCTCAACCACGGCAGGCTGTAGCGAGGACTGTAAGCATTTCCTCTTCCAAAACACGGCAGTTTTACCCAAAGAACTCTGCTTTAGTTGCAGGTGGAACACAAGCAGCATTTCTCCCGCTGTGTACTCTTTGGTCTCTTCCACGAATGAACATCTATATGCAGCGTTTCCCATGTGGAGCGAAATGCCTCAACCACGGCAGGCTGTAGTGAGGACTGTAAGAATTTCCTCTTCAAAACACAGCAGATTACCCAAAGAACTCTGCTTTTGTTGCAGGTGGAACACAAGCAGCATTTCTCCCACTCTGTACTCTCTGGGCTCTTCCACGAATGAACTCTCATATGCAGGGTTTCCCACGTGGAGCGAACTGCCTCAAACAAGGCAGGCTGTAGTGAGTACTGTAAGCATTTCCTCTCCCTAAACACGCAGTTTTAATGGAAGAACTCTGCTTTAGTTGCAGGTGGAACACAAGCAGCTTTTCTCCCACAGTGTACACAAAGGGCACTTCCCCTAATGAACATGTTCTATAAGAATGGTTTCCCGCATGGAGCGAATTGCCTCAACCATGGCAGGCTCTACTATGGTATCTAAGGATTTCCTCTCTGAAAACACGGCACTTTTACCAGAAGAACTCTGCTTTAGTTGCAGGTGGAACACAAGCTGCATTTCACCCACACTGTACACAAAGGGCCCATCCACAAATGAATCTTCTATATGCAGGGTGTCCTGCCTGCAGCGAAATGACACAACCAAGGCAGGCACTAGTAAGGACTGTAAGCATTTCCTCTCCCAAAACACGCAGTTTTACCCAAAGAACTCTGCTTTAGTTGCAGGTGGAACACAAGCAGCATTTCTCCCACTGTGTACTCTTTGGCCTCTTCAACGAATGAACTTCTTTATGCAGGGTTTCCCACGTGGAGCGAACTGCCTCAACCACGGCAGGCTGTAGCGAGGACTGTAAGCATTCCCTCTTCCAAAACACGGCAGTTTTACCCAAAGAACTCTGCTTTAGTTGCAGGTGGAACACAAGCAGCATTTCTCCCACTGTGTACTCTTAGGTCACTTCCACGAATGAAATTCTATATGCAGGGTTTCCCACGTGGAGCTAACTGCCTCAACCACGGCAGGCTGTAGCGAGGACTGTAAGCATTTCCTCTTCCAAAACACGGCAGTTTTACCCAAAGAACTCTGCTTTAGTTGCAGGTGGAACACAAGCAGCATTTCTCCCACTGTATACTCTTTGGCCTCTTCAACGAATGAACTTCTATATGCAGGGTTTCCCACGTGGAGCGAACTGCCTCAACCACGGCAGGCTGTAGCGAGGACTGTAAGCATTTCCTCTTCCAAAACACGGCAGTTTTACCCAAAGAACTCTGCTTTTGTTGCAGGTGGAACACAAGCAGCATTTCTCCCACTGTGTACTCTCTGGGCTCTTCCACGAATGAACTCCTATATGCAGGGTTTCCCACGTGGAGCGAACTGCCTCAAACAAGGCAGGCTGTAGTGAGGACTGTAAGCATTTCCTCTCCCTAAACACGCAGTTTTAATGGAAGAACGCTGCTTTAGTTGCAGGTGGAACACAAGCAGCTTTTCTCCCACACTGTACACAATGGGCACTTCCCCTAATGAACATGTCCTATAAGAATGGTTTCCCGCATGGATCGAATTGCCTCAACCATGGCAGGCTCTACTGTGGTATCTAAGGATTTCCTCTCTGAAAACACGGCACTTTTACCCAAAGAACTCTGCTTTAGTTGCAGGTGGAACACAAGCTGCATTTCACCCACACTGTAAACAAAGGGCCCTTCCCCAAATGAATCGTCTATATGCAGGGTGTCCCTCATGCAGCGAACTGCCTCAACCAAGGCAGGCTCTAGTAAGTACTGTAAGCATTTCTTCACCAAATACACGCAGTTTTACCCGAAGAACTCTGCTTTAGTTGCAGGTGGAACACAAGCAGCATTTCTCCCACTGTGTACTCTTTGGTCTCTTCCACGAATGAACTTCTATATGCAGGTTTTCCCACGTGGTGCGAACTGCCCTCAACCCCGGAAGGCTGTAGCGAGGACTGTAGGCATTTCCTCTTCCAAAACACGGCAGTTTTACCCAAAGATCTCTGCTGTAGTAGCAGGTGGAACACAAGCAGCATTTCTCCCACTGTGTACTCTCTGAGCTCCTCCACGAATGAACTCTTATATGCAAGGTTTGCCACGTGGAGTGAACTGCCTCAAACAAGGCAGGCTGTTGCGAGGACTGTTAGCATTTCCTCTCCCTAAACACGCAGTTTTAATGGAAGAACTCTGCTTTAGTTGCAGGTGGAACACAAGCATCTATTCTCCCACAGTGTACACAATGTGCACGTCCCCTAATGAACTTGTTCTATAAGAATGGTTTCCCGCGTGGACCGAACTGCCTCAACCATGGCAGGCTCTACTGTGGTCTCTAAGGATTTCTTCTGTGAAAACACGGCACTTTTACACGAAGAACTCTGCTTTAGTGGCAGGTGGAACACAAGCTGCATTTCACCCACACTGTAAATAAAGGGCCCTTCCCCAAATGAATCATCTTTATGCAAGGTGTCCTGCCTGCAGCAAACTGCCACAACCAAGGCAGGCACTAGTAAGGACTGTAAGCATTTCCTCTCCCAAACACACAGTTTTACCCGAAGAACTCTGCTTTAGTTGCAGGTGGAACACAAGCAGTATTTCTCCCACTGTGTACTCTTTGGTCTCTTCCACGAATGAACATCTATATGCAGCGTTTCCCATGTGGAGCGAACTGCCTCAACCACGGCAGGCTGTAGTGAGGACTGTAAGAATTTCCTCTTCAAAACACAGCAGATTACCCAAAGAACTCTGCTTTTGTTGCAGGTGGAACACAAGCAGCATTTCTCCCACTGTGTACTCTCTGGGCTCTTCCACGAATGAACTCTTACATGCAGGGTTTCCCACGTGGAGCGAACTCCCTCAAACAAGGCAGGCTGTAGTGAGGACTGTAAGCATTTCCTCTCCCTAAACACGCAGTTTTAATGGAAGAACTCTGCTTTAGTTGCAGGTGGAACACAAGCAGCTTTTCTCCCACAGTGTAAACAAAGGGCACTTCCCCTAATGAACATGTTCTATAAGAATGGTTTCCCGCATGGAGCAAATTGCCTCAACCATGGCAGGCTCTACTATGGTATCTAAGGATTTCCTCTCTGAAAACACGGCACTTTTACCAGAAGAACTCTGCTTTAGTTGCAGGTGGAACACAAGCTGCATTTCACCCACACTGTACACAAAGGGCCCATCCACAAATGAATCTTCTATATGCAGGGTGTCCTGCCTGCAGCGAAATGACACAACCAAGGCAGGCACTAGTAAGGACTGTAAGCATTTCCTCTCCCAAACACACAGTTTTACCCGAAGAACTCTGCTTTAGTTGCAGGTGGAACACAAGCAGTATTTCTCCCACTGTGTACTCTTTGGTCTCTTCCACGAATGAACATCTATATGCAGCGTTTCCCATGTGGAGCGAACTGCCTCAACAACGGCAGGCTGTAGCCAGGACTCTAAGCATTTCCTCTTCAAAACACAGCAGATTACCCAAAGAACTCTGCTTTAGTTGCAGGTGGAACACAAGCTGCATTTCACCCACACTGTACACAAAGGGCCCATCCACAAATGAATCTTCTATATGCAGGGTGTCCTGCCTGCAGTGAAATGACACAACCAAGGCAGGCACTAGTAAGGACTGTAAGCATTTCCTCTCCCAAAACACGCAGTTTTACCCAAAGAACTCTGCTGTAGTAGCAGGTGGAACACAAGCAGCATTTCTCCCACTGTGTACTCTCTGAGCTCCTCCACGAATGAACTCTTATATGCAAGGTTTGCCACGTGGAGCGAACTGCCTCAAACAAGGCAGGCTGTTGCGAGGACTGTTAGCATTTCCTCTCCCTAAACACGCAGTTTTAATGGAAGAACTCTGCTTTAGTTGCAGGTGGAACACAAGCAGTATTTCTCCCACTGTGTACTCTTTGGTCTCTTCCACGAATGAACATCTATATGCAGCGTTTCCCATGTGGAGCGAACTGCCTCAACAACGGCAGGCTGTAGCCAGGACTCTAAGCATTTCCTCTTCAAAACACAGCAGATTACCCAAAGAACTCTGCTTTAGTTGCAGGTGGAGCACAAGCTGCATTGCACCCACACTGTACACAAAGGGCCCATCCACAAATGAATCTTCTATATGCAGGGTGTCCTGCCTGCAGCGAAATGACACAACCAAGGCAGGCACTAGTAAGGACTGTAAGCATATCCTCTCCCAAAACACGCAGTTTTCGCCAAAGAACTTTGCTTTAGTTGCAGGTGAAACACAAGCAGCATTTCTCCCACTGTGTACTCTTTGGCCTCTTCAACGAATGAACTTCTATATGCAGGGTTTCCCACGTGGAGCGAACTGCCTCAACCACGGCAGGCTGTAGCGAGGACTGTAAGCATTCCCTCTTCCAAAACACGGCAGTTTTACCCAAATAACTCTGCTTTAGTTGCAGGTGGAACACAAGCAGCATTTCTCCCACTGTGTACTCTTAGGTCTCTTCCCCGAATGAAATTCTATATGCAGGGTTTCCCACGTGGAGCGAACTGCCTCAACCACGGCAGGCCGTAGCGAGGACTGTAAGCATTTCCTCTTCCAAAACACGGCAGTTTTACCCAAAGAACTCTGCTTTAGTTGCAGGTGGAACACAAGCAGCATTTCTCCCGCTGTGTACTCTTTGGCCTCTTCAACGAATGAACTTCTATATGCAGGGTTTCCCACGTGGAGCGAACTGCCTCAACCACGGCAGGCTGTAGCGAGGACTGTAAGCATTTCCTCTTCCAAAACACGGCAGTTTTACCCAAAGAACTCTGCTTTTGTTGCAGGTGGAACACAAGCAGCATTTCTCCCACTGTGTACTCTCTGGGCTCTTCCACGAATGAACTCCTATATGCAGGGTTTCCCACGTGGAGCGAACTGCCTCAAACAAGGCAGGCTGTAGTGAGGACTGTAAGGATTTCCTCTCCCTAAACACGCAGTTTTAATGGAAGAACGCTGCTTTAGTTGCAGGTGGAACACAAGCAGCTTTTCTCCCACACTGTACACAACGGGCACTTCCCCTAATGAACATGTCCTATAAGAATGGTTTCCCGCATGGATCGAATTGCCTCAACCATGGCAGGCTCTACTGTGGTATCTAAGGATTTCCTCTCTGAAAACACGGCACTTTTACCCGAAGAACTCTGCTTTAGTTGCAGGTGGAACACAAGCTGCATTTCACCCACACTGTAAACAAAGGGCCCTTCCCCAAATGAATCTTCTATATGCAGGGTGTCCCTCATGCAGCGAACTGCCTCAACCAAGGCAGGCTCTAGTAAGTACTGTAAGCATTTCTTCACCAAATACACGCAGTTTTACCCGAAGAACTCTGCTTTAGTTGCAGGTGGAACACAAGCAGCATTTCTCCCACTGTGTACTCTTTGGTCTCTTCCACGAATGAACTTCTATATGCAGGTTTTCCCACGTGGTGCGAACTGCTCTCAACCCCGGAAGGCTGTAGCGAGGACTGTAGGCATTTCCTCTTCCAAACCACGGCAGTTTTACCCAAAGAACTCTGCTGTAGTAGCAGGTGGAACACAAGCAGCATTTCTCCCACTGTGTACTCTCTGAGCTCCTCCACGAGTGAACTCTTATATGCAAGGTTTGCCACGTGGAGCAAACTGCCTCAAACAAGGCAGGCTGTTGCGAGGACTGTTAGCATTTCCTCTCCCTAAACACGCAGTTTTAATGGAAGAACTCTGCTTTAGTTGCAGGTGGAACACAAGCATCTATTCTCCCACAGTGTACACAATGTGCACGTCCCCTAATGAACTTGTTCTATAAGAATGGTTTCCCGCGTGGACCGAACTGCCTCAACCATGGCAGGCTCTACTGTGGTCTCTAAGGATTTCTTCTGTGAAAACACGGCACTTTTACACGAAGAACTCTGCCTTAGTGGCAGGTGGAACACAAGCTGCATTTCACCCACACTGTAAATAAAGGGCCCTTCCCCAAATGAATCATCTTTATGCAAGGTGTCCTGCCTGCAGCAAACTGCCACAACCAAGGCAGGCACTAGTAAGGACTGTAAGCATTTCCTCTCCCAAACACACAGTTTTACCCGAAGAACTCTGCTTTAGTTGCAGGTGGAACACAAGCAGTATTTCTCCCACTGTGTACTCTTTGGTCTCTTCCACGAATGAACATCTATATGCAGCGTTTCCCATGTGGAGCGAACTGCCTCAACCACGGCAGGCTGTAGTGAGGACTGTAAGAATTTCCTCTTCAAAACACAGCAGATTACCCAAAGAACTCTGCTTTTGTTGCAGGTGGAACACAAGCAGCATTTCTCCCACTGTGTACTCTCTGGGCTCTTCCACGAATGAACTCTTACATGCAGGGTTTCCCACGTGGAGCGAACTCCCTCAAACAAGGCAGGCTGTAGTGAGGACTGTAAGCATTTCCTCTCCCTAAACACGCAGTTTTAATGGAAGAACTCTGCTTTAGTTGCAGGTGGAACACAAGCAGCTTTTCTCCCACAGTGTAAACAAAGGGCACTTCCCCTAATGAACATGTTCTATAAGAATGGTTTCCCGCATGGAGCAAATTGCCTCAACCATGGCAGGCTCTACTATGGTATCTAAGGATTTCCTCTCTGAAAACACGGCACTTTTACCAGAAGAACTCTGCTTTAGTTGCAGGTGGAACACAAGCTGCATTTCACCCACACTGTACACAAAGGGCCCATCCACAAATGAATCTTCTATATGCAGGGTGTCCTGCCTGCAGCGAAATGACACAACCAAGGCAGGCACTAGTAAGGACTGTAAGCATTTCCTCTCCCAAACACACAGTTTTACCCGAAGAACTCTGCTTTAGTTGCTGGTGGAACACAAGCAGTATTTCTCCCACTGTGTACTCTTTGGTCTCTTCCACGAATGAACATCTATATGCAGCGTTTCCCATGTGGAGCGAACTGCCTCAACAATGGCAGGCTGTAGCCAGGACTCTAAGCATTTCCTCTTCAAAACACAGCAGATTACCCAAAGAACTCTGCTTTAGTTGCAGGTGGAACACAAGCTGCATTTCACCCACACTGTACACAAAGGGCCCATCCACAAATGAATCTTCTATATGCAGGGTGTCCTGCCTGCAGTGAAATGACACAACCAAGGCAGGCACTAGTAAGGACTGTAAGCATTTCCTCTCCCAAAACACGCAGTTTTACCCAAAGAACTCTGCTGTAGTAGCAGGTGGAACACAAGCAGCATTTCTCCCACTGTGTACTCTCTGAGCTCCTCCACGAATGAACTCTTATATGCAAGGTTTGCCACGTGGAGCGAACTGCCTCAAACAAGGCAGGCTGTTGCGAGGACTGTTAGCATTTCCTCTCCCTAAACACGCAGTTTTAATGGAAGAACTCTGCTTTAGTTGCAGGTGGAACACAAGCATCTATTCTCCCACAGTGTACACAATGTGCACGTCCCCTAATGAACTTGTTCTATAAGAGTGGTTTCCCGCGTGGACCGAACTGCCTCAACCATGGGAGGCTCTACTGTGGTCTCTAAGGATTTCTTCTGTGAAAACACGGCACTTTTACACGAAGAACTCTGCTTTAGTGGCAGGTGGAACACAAGCTGCATTTCACCCACACTGTAAATAAAGGGCCCTTCCCCAAATGAATCATCTTTATGCAAGGTGTCCTACCTGCAGCAAACTGCCACAACCAAGGCAGGCACTAGTAAGGACTGTAAGCATTTCCTCTCCCAAACACACAGTTTTACCCGAAGAACTCTGCTTTAATTGCAGGTGGAACACAAGCAGTATTTCTCCCACTGTGTACTCTTTGGTCTCTTCCACGAATGAACATCTATATGCAGCGTTTCCCATGTGGAGCGAAATGCCTCAACCACGGCAGGCTGTAGCGAGGACTGTAAGAATTTCCTCTTCAAAACACAGCAGATTACCCAAAGAACTCTGCTTTTGTTGCAGGTGGAACACAAGCAGCATTTCTCCCACTGTGTACTCTCTGGGCTCTTCCACGAATGAACTCTTATATGCAGGGTTTCCCACGTGGAGCGAACTGCCTCAAACAAGGCAGGCTGTAGTGAGGACTGTAAGCATTTCCTCTCCCTAAACACGCAGTTTTAATGGAAGAACTTTGCTTTAGTTGCAGGTGGAACACAAGCAGCTTTTCTCCCACAGTGTACACAAAGGGCACTTCCCCTAATGAACATGTTCTATAAGAATGGTTTCCCGCATGGAGCGAATTGCCTCAACCATGGCAGGCTCTACTATGGTATCTAAGGATTTCCTCTCTGAAAACACGGCACTTTTACCAGAAGAACTCTGCTTTAGTTGCAGGTGGAACACAAGCTGCATTGCACCCACACTGTACACAAAGGGCCCATCCACAAATGAATCTTCTATATGCAGGGTGTCCTGCCTGCAGCGAAATGACACAACCAAGGCAGGCACTAGTAAGGACTGTAAGCATATCCTCTCCCAAAACACGCAGTTTTCCCCAAAGAACTTTGCTTTAGTTGCAGGTGGAACACAAGCAGCATTTCTCCCACTGTGTACTCTTTGGCCTCTTCAACGAATGAACTTCTATATGCAGGGTTTCCCACGTGGAGCGAACTGCCTCAACCACGGCAGGCTGTAGCGAGGACTGTAAGCATTCCCTCTTCCAAAACACGGCAGTTTTACCCAAAGAACTCTGCTTTAGTTGCAGGTGGAACACAAGCAGCATTTCTCCCACTGTGTACTCTTAGGTCTCTTCCCCGAATGAAATTCTATATGCAGGGTTTCCCACGTGGAGCGAACTGCCTCAACCACGGCAGGCTGTAGCGAGGACTGTAAGCATTTCCTCTTCCAAAACACGGCAGTTTTACCCAAAGAACTCTGCTTTAGTTGCAGGTGGAACACAAGCAGCATTTCTCCCGCTGTGTACTCTTTGGCCTCTTCAACGAATGAACTTCTATATGCAGGGTTTCCCACGTGGAGCGAACTGCCTCAACCACGGCAGGCTGTAGCGAGGACTGTAAGCATTTCCTCTTCCAAAACACGGCAGTTTTACCCAAAGAACTCTGCTTTTGTTGCAGGTGGAACACAAGCAGCATTTCTCCCACTGTGTACTCTCTGGGCTCTTCCACGAATGAACTCCTATATGCAGGGTTTCCCACGTGGAGCGAACTGCCTCAAACAAGGCAGGCTGTAGTGAGGACTGTAAGCATTTCCTCTCCCTAAACACGCAGTTTTAACGGAAGAACGCTGCTTTAGTTGCAGGTGGAACACAAGCAGCTTTTCTCCCACACTGTACACAATGGGCACTTCCCCTAATGAACATGTCCTATAAGAATGGTTTCCCGCATGGATCGAATTGCCTCAACCATGGCAGGCTCTACTGTGGTATCTAAGGATTTCCTCTCTGAAAACACGGCACTTTTACCCGAAGAACTCTGCTTTAGTTGCAGGTGGAACACAAGCTGCATTTCACCCACACTGTAAACAAAGGGCCCTTCCCCAAATGAATCTTCTATATGCAGGGTGTCCCTCATGCAGCGAACTGCCTCAACCAAGGCAGGCTCTAGTAAGTACTGTAAGCATTTCTTCACCAAATACACGCAGTTTTACCCGAAGAACTCTGCTTTAGTTGCAGGTGGAACACAAGCAGCATTTCTCCCACTGTGTACTCTTTGGTCTCTTCCACGAATGAACTTCTATATGCAGGTTTTCCCACGTGGTGCGAACTGCCCTCAACCCCGGAAGGCTGTAGCGAGGACTGTAGGCATTTCCTCTTCCAAACCACGGCAGTTTTACCCAAAGAACTCTGCTGTAGTAGCAGGTGGAACACAAGCAGCATTTCTCCCACTGTGTACTCTCTGAGCTCCTCCACGAGTGAACTCTTATATGCAAGGTTTGCCACGTGGAGCAAACTGCCTCAAACAAGGCAGGCTGTTGCGAGGACTGTTAGCATTTCCTCTCCCTAAACACGCAGTTTTAATGGAAGAACTCTGCTTTAGTTGCAGGTGGAACACAAGCATCTATTCTCCCACAGTGTACACAATGTGCACGTCCCCTAATGAACTTGTTCTATAAGAATGGTTTCCCGCGTGGACCGAACTGCCTCAACCATGGCAGGCTCTACTGTGGTCTCTAAGGATTTCTTCTGTGAAAACACGGCACTTTTACACGAAGAACTCTGCCTTAGTGGCAGGTGGAACACAAGCTGCATTTCACCCACACTGTAAATAAAGGGCCCTTCCCCAAATGAATCATCTTTATGCAAGGTGTCCTGCCTGCAGCAAACTGCCACAACCAAGGCAGGCACTAGTAAGGACTGTAAGCATTTCCTCTCCCAAACACACAGTTTTACCCGAAGAACTCTGCTTTAGTTGCAGGTGGAACACAAGCAGTATTTCTTCCACTGTGTACTCTTTGGTCTCTTCCACGAATGAACATCTATATGCAGCGTTTCCCATGTGGAGCGAACTGCCTCAACAACGGCAGGCTGTAGCCAGGACTCTAAGCATTTCCTCTTCAAAACACAGTAGATTACCCAAAGAACTCTGCTTTAGTTGCAGGTGGAACACAAGCTGCATTTCACCCACACTGTACACAAAGGGCCCATCCACAAATGAATCTTCTATATGCAGGGTGTCCTGCCTGCAGTGAAATGACACAACCAAGGCAGGCACTAGTAAGGACTGTAAGCATTTCCTCTCCCAAAACACGCAGTTTTACCCAAAGAACTCTGCTTTAGTTGCAGGTGGAACACAAGCAGCATTTCTCCCACTGTGTACTCTTTGGCCTCTTCAACGAATGAACTTCTATATGCAGGGTTTCCCACGTGGAGCGAACTGCCTCAACCACGGCAGGCTGTAGCGAGGACTGTAAGCATTTCCTCTTCCAAAACACGGCAGTTTTACCCAAAGAACTCTGCTTCAGTTGCAGGTGGAACACAAGCAGCATTTCTCCCACTGTGTACTCTTTGGCCTCTTCAACGAATGAACTTCTATATGCAGGGTTTCCCACGTGGAGCGAACTGCCTCAACCACGGCAGGCTGTAGCGAGGACTGTAAGCATTTCCTCTTCCAAAACACGGCAGTTTTACCCAAAGAGCTCTGCTTTTGTTGCTGGTGGAACACAAGCAGCATTTCTCCCACTGTGTACTCTCTGGGCTCTTCCACGAATGAACTCCTATATGCAGGGTTTCCCACGTGGAGCGAACTGCCTCAAACAAGGCAGGCTGTAGTGAGGACTGTAAGCATTTCCTCTCCCTAAACACGCAGTTTTAATGGAAGAACGCTGCTTTAGTTGCAGGTGGAACACAAGCAGCTTTTCTCCCACACTGTACACAATGGGCACTTCCCCTAATGAACATGTCCTATAAGAATGGTTTCCCGCATGGATCGAATTGCCTCAACCATGGCAGGCTCTACTGTGGTATCTAAGGATTTCCTCTCTGAAAACACGGCACTTTTACCCGAAGAACTCTGCTTTAGTTGCAGGTGGAACACAAGCTGCATTTCACCCACACTGTAAACAAAGGGCCCTTCCCCAAATGAATCGTCTATATGCAGGGTGTCCCTCATGCAGCGAACTGCCTCAACCAAGGCAGGCTCTAGTAAGTACTGTAAGCATTTCTTCACCAAATACACGCAGTTTTACCCGAAGAACTCTGCTTTAGTTGCAGGTGGAACACAAGCAGCATTTCTCCCACTGTGTACTCTTTGGTCTCTTCCACGAATGAACTTCTATATGCAGGTTTTCCCACGTGGTGCGAACTGCCCTCAACCCCGGAAGGCTGTAGCGAGGACTGTAGGCATTTCCTCTTCCAAACAACGGCAGTTTTACCCAAAGAACTCTGCTGTAGTAGCAGGTGGAACACAAGCAGCATTTCTCCCACTGTGTACTCTCTGAGCTCCTCCACGAATGAACTCTTATATGCAAGGTTTGCCACGTGGAGCGAACTGCCTCAAACAAGGCAGGCTGTAGTGAGGACTGTAAGCATTTCCTCTCCCTAAACACGCAGTTTTAATGGAAGAACTCTGCTTTAGTTGCAGGTGGAACACAAGCAGCTTTTCTCCCACAGTGTACACAAAGGGCACTTCCCCTAATGAACATGTTCTATAAGAATGGTTTCCCGCATGGAGCGAATTGCCTCAACCATGGCAGGCTCTACTATGGTATCTAAGGATTTCCTCTCTGAAAACACGGCACTTTTACCAGAAGGACTCTGCTTTAGTTGCAGGTGGAACACAAGCTGCATTGCACCCACACTGTACACAAAGGGCCCATCCACAAATGAATCTTCTATATGCAGGGTGTCCTGCCTGCAGCGAAATGACACAACCAAGGCAGGCACTAGTAAGGACTGTAAGCATTTCCTCTCCCAAAACACGCAGTTTTACCCAAAGAACTCTGCTTTAGTTGCAGGTGGAACACAAGCAGCATTTCTCCCACTGTGTACTCTTTGGCCTCTTCAACGAATCAACTTCTATATGCAGGGTTTCCCACGTGGAGCGAACTGCCTCAACCACGGCAGGCTGTAGCGAGGACTGTAAGCATTTCCTCTTCCAAAACACGGCAGTTTTACCCAAAGAACTCTGCTTTTGTTGCAGGTGGAACACAAGCAGCATTTCTCCCACTGTGTACTCTCTGGGCTCTTCCACGAATGAACTCCTATATGCAGGGTTTCCCACGTGGAGCGAACTGCCTCAAACAAGGCAGGCTGTAGTGAGGACTGTAAGCATTTCCTCTCCCTAAACACGCAGTTTTAACGGAAGAACTCTGCTTTAGTTGCAGGTGGAACACAAGCAGCTTTTCTCCCACACTGTACACAATGGGCACTTCCCCTAATGAACATGTCCTATAAGAATGGTTTCCCGCATGGATCGAATTGCCTCAACCATGGCAGGCTCTACTGTGGTATCTAAGGATTTCCTCTCTGAAAACACGGCACTTTTACCCGAAGAACTCTGCTTTAGTTGCAGGTGGAACAGAAGCAGTATTTCTCCCACTGTGTACTCTTTGGTCTCTTCCACGAATGAACATCTATATGCAGCGTTTCCCATGTGGAGCGAACTGCCTCAACCACGGCAGGCTGTAGTGAGGACTGTAAGCATTTCCTCTTCAAAACACAGCAGATTACACAAAGAACTCTGCTTTCGTTGCAGGTGGAACACAAGCAGCATTTCTCCCACTGTGTACTCCTTGGGCTCTTCCACGAATGAACTCTTATATGCAGGGTTTCCCACGTGGAGTGAACTGCCTCAAACAAGGCAGGCTGCAGTGAGGACTGTAAGCATTTCCTCTCCCTAAACACGCAGTTTTAATGGAAGAACCCTGCTTTAGTTGCAGGTGGAACACTAGCAGCTTTTCTCCCACAGTGTACACAAAGGGCACTTCCCCTAATGAACATGTTCTATAAGAATGTTTTACCGCATGGAGCGAATTGCCTCAACCATGGCAGGCTCTACTATGGTATCTAAGGATTTCCTCTCTGAAAACACGGCACTTTTACCAGAAGAACTCTGCTTTAGTTGCAGGTGGAACACAAGCAGCATTTCTCCCACTGTGTACTCTCTGGGCTCTTCCACGAATGAACTCCTATATGCAGGGTTTCCCACGAGGAGAGAACTGCCTCAAACAAGGCAGGCTGTTGCAAGGATTGTTAGCATTTCCTCGCCCTAAACACGCTGTTTTAATGGAAGAACTCTGCTTTAGTTGCAGGTGGAACACAAGCATCTATTCTCCCACAGTGTACACAATGGGCACTTCCCCTAATAAACTGGTTCTATAAGAATGGTTTCCCGCGTGGAGCGAACTGCCTCAACCATGCCAGGCTCTACTGTGGTCTCTAAGGATTTCCTCTCTGAAAACACGGCACTTTTATCCGAAGAACTCTGCTATAGTTGCAGGTGGAATACAAGCTGCATTTCACCCACACTGTAAACAAATGGCCCTTCCCCAAATGAATCTTCTATATGCAAGGTGTCCTGCCTGCAGCAAACTGCCACAACCAAGGCAGGCACTAGTAAGGACTGTAAGAATTTCCTCTCCCAAAACACACAGTTTTACCCAAAGAACTCTGCTTTAGTTGCAGGGGGAACACAAGCAGTATTTCTCCCACTGTGTACTCTTTGGCCTCTTCCATGAATGAACATCTATATGCAATGTTTCCCACGTGGAGTGAACTGCCTCAACCACGGCAGGCTGTAGCGAGGACTGTAAGCATTTCCCCTTCCAAAACACGGCAGTTTTACCCAAAGAACTCTGCTTTTGTTGCAGGTGGAACACAAGCATCATTTCTCCCACTGTGCACTCTCTGGGCTCTTCCACGAATGAACTCCTATATGCAGGGTTTCCCACGTGGAGCGAACTGCCTCAAACAAGGCAGGCTGTAGTGAGGACTGTAAGCATTTCCTCTCCCTAAACACGCAGTTTTAATGGAAGAACGCTGCTTTAGTTGCAGGTGGAACACAAGCAGCTTTTCTCCCACACTGTACACAATGGGCACTTCCCCTAATGAACATGTCCTATAAGAATGGTTTCCCGCATGGATCGAATTGCCTCAACAATGGCAGGCTCTACTGTGGTATCTAAGGATTTCCTCTCTGAAAACACGGCACTTTTACCCGAAGAACTCTGCTTTAGTTGCAGGTGGAACACAAGCTGCATTTCACCCACACTGTAAACAAAGGGCCCTTCCCCAAATGAATCTTCTATATGCAGGGTGTCCCTCATGCAGCGAACTGCCTCAACCAAGGCAGGCTCTAGTAAGTACTGTAAGCATTTCTTCACCAAATACACGCAGTTTTCCCCGAAGAACTCTGCTTTAGTTGCAGGTGGAACACAAGCAGCATTTCTCCCACTGTGTACTCTTTGGTCTCTTCCACGAATGAACTTCTATATGCAGGTTTTCCCACGTGGTGCGAACTGCCCTCAACCCCGGAAGGCTGTAGCGAGGACTGTAGGCATTTCCTCTTCCAAACCATGGCAGTTTTACCCAAAGAACTCTGCTGTAGTAGCAGGTGGAACACAAGCAGCATTTCTCCCACTGTGTACTCTCTGAGCTCCTCCACGAATGAACTCTTATATGCAAGGTTTGCCACGTGGAGCGAACTGCCTCAAACAAGGCAGGCTGTTGCGAGGACTGTTAGCATTTCCTCTCCCTAAACACGCAGTTTTAATGGAAGAACTCTGCTTTAGTTGCAGGTGGAACACAAGCATCTATTCTCCCACAGTGTACACAATGTGCACGTCCCCTAATGACCATGTTCTATAAGAATGGTTTCCCACGTGGACAAAACTGCCGCAACCATGGGAGGCTCTACTGTGGTCTCTAAGGATTTCTTCTGTGAAAACACGGCACTTTTACACGAAGAACTCTGCTTTACTGTCAGGTGGAACACAAGCTGCATTTCACCCACACTGTAAATAAAGGGCCCTTCCCCAAATGAATCTTCTTTATGCAAGGTGTCCTGCCTGCAGCAAACTGCCACAACCAAGGCAGGCACTAGTAAGGACTGTAAGCATTTCCTCTCCCAAACACACAGTTTTACCCGAAGAACTCTGCTTTAGTTGCAGGTGGAACACAAGCAGTATTTCTCCACTGTGTACTCTTTGGTCTCTTCCACGAATGAACATCTATATGCAGCGTTTCCATGTGGAGCGAACTGCCTCAACCACGGCAGGCGGTAGCCAGGACTCTAAGCATTTCCTCTTCAAAACACAGCAGATTACCCAAAGAACTCTGCTTTTGTTGCAGGTGGAACACAAGCAGCATTTCTCCCACTGTGTACTCTTTGGCCTCTTCAACGAATGAACTTCTATATGCAGGGTTTCCCACGTGGAGCGAACTGCCTCAACCACGGCAGGCTGTAGCGAGGACTGTAAGCATTTCCTCTTCCAAAACACGGCAGTTTTACAAAAAGAACTCTGCTTTAGTTGCAGGTGGAACACAAGCAGCATTTCTCCCACTGTGTACTCTTAGGTCTCTTCCACGAATGAAATTCTATATGCAGGGTTTCCCATGTGGAGCGAACTGCCTCAACCACGGCAGGCTGTAGCGAGGACTGTAAGCATTTCCTCTCACAAAACACGCAGTTTTAACGGAAGAACCCTGCTGTAGTTGCAGGTGGAACACAAGCATCTTTTCTCTCACAGTGTACTCAATGGGCACTTCCCCTAATGAACTTGTTCTATAAGAATGCTTTCCAGCGAGGAGCGAACTGCCTCAACCATGGCAGGCTCTACTGTGGTCTCTAAGGATTTCCTCTATGAAAACATGGCACTTTTACCCGAAGAACTCTGCTTTAGTTGCAGGTGGAACACAAGCTGTATTTCACCCACACTGTACACCAAGGGCCCTTCCCCAAATGAATCTTCTATATGCAGGGTGTCCCGCCTGCAGCGAACTGCCACAACCAAGGCAGGCACTATTAAGGACTGTAAGCATTTCCTCTCCCAAAACACACAGATTTACCCGAAGAACTCTGCTTTATTTGCAGGTGGAACACAAGCAGCATTTCTCACACTGTGTACTCTCTGGGCTCTTCCACGAATGAACTCCTATATGCAGGGTTTCCCACGAGGAGAGAACTGCCTCAAACAAGGCAGGCTGTTGCAAGGATTGTTAGCATTTCCTCGCCCTAAACACGCTGTTTTAATGGAAGAACTCTGCTTTAGTTGCAGGTGGAACACAAGCATCTATTCTCACACAGTGTACACAATGGGCACTTCCCCTAATGAACTGGTTCTATAAGAATGGTTTCCCGCGTGGAGCGAACTGCCTCAACCATGGCAGGCCCTACTGTGGTCTCTAAGGATTTCCTCTCTGAAAGCACGGCACTTTTATCTGAAGAACTCTGCTATAGTTGCAGGTGGAACACAAGCTAGATTTCACCCACACTGTAAACAAAGGGCCCTTCCCTAAATGAATCTTCTTTATGCAAGGTGTCCTGCCTGCAGCAAACTGCCACAACCAAGGCAGGCACTAGTAAGGACTGTAAGCATTTCCTCTCCCAAAACACACAGTTTTACCCGAAGAACTCTGCTTTAGTTGCAGGGGGAACACAAGCAGCATTTCTCCCACTGTGTACTCTTTGGTCTCTTCCATGAATGAACATCTATATGCAATGTTTCCCACGTGGAGTGAACTGCCTCAACCACGGCAGGCTGTAGCAAGGACTGTAAGCATTTCCTCTTCCAAAACACGGCAGTTTTACCCAAAGAACTCTGCTTTTGTTGCAGGTGGAACACAAGCAGCATTGCTCCCACTGTGTAATCTCAGGGCTCTTCCACGAATGAACTCCTATATGCAGGGTTTCCCACGTGGAGCGAACTGCCTCAAACAAGGCAGGCTGTAGTGAGGACTGTAAGCATTTCCTCTCCCTAAACATGCAGTTTTAAAGGAAGAACGCTGCTTTAGTTGCAGATGGAACACAAGCAGCTTTTCTCCCACAGTGTACACAATGGGCACTTCCCCTAATGAACATGTCCTATAAGAATGGTTTCCCGCATGGATCGAATTGCCTCAACCATGGCAGGCTCTACTGTGGTATCTAAGGATTTCCTCTCTGAAAACACGGCACTTTTACCCGAAGAACTCTGCCTTAGTTGCAGGTGGAACACAAGCTGCATTTCACCCACACTGTAAACAAAGGGCCCTTCCCCAAATGAATCTTCTATATGCAGGGTGTCCCTCATGCCGCGAACTGCCTCAACCAAGGCAGGCTCTAGTAAGTACTGTAAGCATTTCTTCACCAAATACACGCAGTTTTACCCGAAGAACTCTGCTTTAGTTGCAGGTGGAACACAAGCAGCATTTCTCCCACTGTGTACTCTTTGGTCTCTTCCACGAATAAACTTCTATATGCAGGTTTTCCCACGTGGTGCGAACTGCCCTCAACCACGGAAGGCTGTAGCGAGGACTGTAGGCATTTCATCTTCCAAACCATGGCAGTTTTACCCAAAGAACTCTGCTGTAGTAGCAGGTGGAACACAAGCAGCATTTCTCCCACTGTGTACTCTCTGGGCTCTTCCACGAATGAACTCTTATATGCAGGGTTTCCCATGTGGAGCGCACTGCCTCAAACAAGGCAGGCTGTAGTGAGGACTGTAAGCATTTCCTCTCCCTAAACACGTAGTTTTAATGGAAGAACTCTGCTTTAGTTGCAGGTGGAACACAAGCAGCTTTTCCACCACAGTGTACACAAAGGGCACTTCCCCTAATGAACATGTTCTATAAGAATGGTTTCCCGCATGGAGCGAATTGCCTCAACCATGGCAGGCTCTACTATGGTATCTAAGGATTTCCTCTCTGAAAACACGGCACTTTTACCAGAAGAACTCTGCTTTAATTGCATGTGGAACACAAGCTGCATTTCACCCACACTGTACACAAAGGGCCCATCCACCAATGAATCTTCTATATGCAGGGTGTCCTGCCTGCAGCTAAATGACACAACCAAGGTAGGCACTACTAAGGACTGTAAGCATTTCCTCTCCCAAAACACGCAGTTTTACCCAAAGAACTCTGCTTTAGTTGCAGATGGAACACAAGCAGTATTTCTCCCACTGTGTACTCTTTGGTCTCTTCCACGAATGAACTTCTATATGCAGGTTTTCCCACGTGGTGCGAACTGCCCTCAACCACGGAAGGCTGTAGCGAGGACTGTAAGCATTTCCTCTTCCAAACCACGGCAGTTTTACCCAAAGAACTCTGCTGTAGTAGCAGGTGGAACACAAGCAGCATTTCTCCCACTGTGTACTCTCTGAGCTCCTCCACGAATGAACTCTTATATGCAAGGTTTGCCACGTGGAGCGAACTGCCTGAAACAAGGCAGGCTGTTGCAAGGACTGTTAGCATTTCCTCTCCCTAAACACGCAGTTTTAATGGAAGAACTCTGCTTTAGTTGCAGGTGGAACACAAGCATCTTTTCTCCCACAGTGTACACAATGGGCACGTCCCCTAATGAACTTGTTCTATAAGAATGGTTTCCCGTGTGGAGCGAATTGCCTCAACCATGGCAGGCTCTACTGTGGTCTCTAAGGATTTCTTCTGTGAAAACACGGCACTTTTACCCGAAGGACTCTGCTTTACTGGCAGGTGGAACACAAGCTGCATTTCACCCACACTGTTAATAAAGGGCCCTTCCCAAAATGAATCTTCTTTATGCAAGGTGTCCTGCATGCAGCAAACTGCCACAACCAAGGCAGGCACTAGTAAGTACTGTAAGCATTTCCTCTCCCAAAACACGCAGTTTTACCCGAAGAACTCTGCCTTAGTTGCAGGTGGAACACAAGCAGCATTTCTCCCACTGTGTACTCTTTGGTCTCTTCCACGAATGAATATCAATATGCAGAGTTTCCCATGTGGAGCGAACTGCCACAACCACGGCAGGCTGTAGCGAGGACTGTTAGCATTTCCTCTTCAAAACATGGTAGATTACCCAAAGAACTCTGCTTTTTTTGCAGGTGGAACACAAGCAGCATTTCTCCCACTGTGTACTCTCTGGGCTCTTCCATGAATGAACTCCTATATGCAGGGTTTCCCACGTGGAGCGAAGTGCCTCAAACAAGGCAGGCTGTAGTGAGGACTGTAAGCATTTCCTCTCCCTAAACACGCAGTTTTAATGGAAGAACTCTGCTTTAGTTGCAGGTGGAACACAAGCAGCTTTTCTCCCACAGTGTACACAATGAGAACTTCCCCTAATGAACATGTTCTATAAGAATAGTTTCCCGCATGGAGCGAATTGCCTCAACCATGGCAGGCTCTACTGTGGTATCTAAGGATTTCCTCTCTGAAAACACGGCACTTTTACCCGAAGAACTCTGCTTTAGTTGCAGTTGGAACACAAGCTGCATTTCACCCACACTGTACACAAAGGGCCCTTCCCCAAATGAATCTTCTATATGCAGGGTGTCCTGCCTTCAGCGAAATGCCACAACCAAGGCAGGCACTAGTAAGGACTGTAAGCATTTCCTCTCCCAAAACTCGCAGTTTATCCGAAGAACTCTGCTTTAGTTGCAGGTGGAACACAAGCAGCATTTCTCCCACTGTGTACTCTTTGGTCTCTTCCACGAAAGAACTTCTATATGCAGGGTTTCGCACGTGGTGCGTACTGCCTCAACCACGGTAGGGTGTAGAGAGGACTGTAAGCATTTCCTCTTCCAAACCACGGCAGTTTTACCCAAAGAACTCTGCTTTAGTTGCATGTGGAATACAAGAAGCATTTCTCCCACTGTGTACTCTTCGGACTCTTCCATGAATGAACTCCTATATGCAGGGTTTCCCACATGGAGCGAAATGCCTCAAACAAGGCAGGCTGTAGCGAGGACTGTAAGCATTTCTTCTCCCTAAACACGAAGTTTTAACGGAAGAACTCTGCTTTAGTTTCAGGTGGAACACAAGCATCTTTTCTCCCACAGTGTACACAATGGGCACTTCCCCTAATGAACATGTTCTATGAGAATGGTTTCCCGCGTGGAGCGAACTGCCTCAACCATGGCAGGCTCTACTTTGGTCTCTAAGGATTTCCTCTCTGAAAACACGGCACTTTTACCTGAAGAACTCTGTTTCAGCTGCAGGTGGAACACAAGCTGCATTTCACCACACTGTACACCATGGGCACTTCCCCAAATGAATCTTCTATATGCAGGGTGTCCCTCGTGCAGCAAAGTGCCTCAACCTAGGCAGGCTCTAGTAAGTACTGTATGCATTTCTTCTCCCAAAACGCGCAGTTTTACCCGAAGAGCTCAGCTTTAGTTGCAGATGGAACACAAGCAGTATTTTTCCCACTATGTACTCTTTGGTCTCTTCCACGAATGAACTTCTATATGCAGGTTTTCCCACGTGGTGCGAACTGCCCTCAACCACGGAAGGCTGTAGCGAGGACTGTAAGCATTTCCTCTTGAAAACATGGCAGATTACCCAAAGAACTCTGCTTTTGTTGCAGGTGGAACACAAGCAGCATTTATCCCACTGTGTACTCTCTGGTCTCTTCCACGAATGAACATCTATATGCAGGGTTTCCCATGTGGAGCGAACTGCCTCAACCACGGCAGGCTGTAGCCAGGACTGTAAGCATTTCCTCTTCAAAACATGGCAGATTACCCAAAGAACTCTGCTTTTGTTGCAGGTGGAACACAAGCAGCATTTCTCCCACTTTGTACTCTCTGGGCTCTTCCACGAATGAACTACTATATGCAGGGTTTCCCACGTGGAGTGAACTGCCTCAAACAAGGCAAGCTGTAGTGAGGAATGTAAGCATTTCCTCTCCCTAAACACGCAGTTTTAGTGGAAGAACTCTGCTTTAGTTGCAGGTGGAACACAAGCAGCTTTTCTCCCACAGTGTACACAATGGGCACTTCCCCTAATGAACATGTTCTATAAGAATGGTTTCCTGCATGGAGCGAATTGCCTCAACCATGGCAGGCTCTCCTGTGGTATCTAAGGATTTCCTCTCTGAAAACACGGCACTTTTACCAGAAGAACTCTGCTTTAGTTGCAGGTGGAACACAAGCTGCACTTCACCCACACTGTACACAAAGGGCCCTTCCCCAAATGAATCTTCTATATGCAGGGTGTCCTGCCTTCAGCGAAATGCCACAACCAAGGCAGGCACTAGTAAGGACTGTAAGCATTTCCTCTCCCAAAACACGCAGTTTTACCCGAAGAACTCTGCTTTAGTTGCAGGTGGAACACAAGCAGCATTTCTCCCACTGTGTACTCTCTGGGCTCTTCCACGAATGAACTTCTATATGCAGGGTGTCCCTCGTGCAGCGAACTGCCTCAACCAAGGCAGGCTCTAGTAAGTACTGTAAGCATTTCTTCGCCCAAAACACGCAGTTTTACCCGAAGAACTCTGCTTTAGTTGCAGGTGGAACACAAGCAGCATTTCTCCCACTGTGTACTCTATGGTCTCTTCCACGATTGAACTTCTATATGCATGGTTTCCCTCGTGGAGCGAACTGCCTCAACCATGGCAGGCTGTAGCGAGGACTGTAAGCATTTCCTCTTCCAAAACACGGCAGTTTTACCCAAAGAACTCTGCTTTAGTTGCAGGTGGAACACAAGCAGCATTTCTCCCAGTGTGTACTCTTTGGTCTCTTCCACGAATGAACTTCTATATGCAGGGTTTCCCATGTGGAGCGAACTGCCTGAACCACGGCAGGCTGTAGGGAGGACTGTAAGCATTTCCTCTCACAGAACACGCAGTATAACGGAAGAACCCTGCTGTAGTTGCAGGTGGAACACAAGCATCTTTTCTCCCACAGTGTACTCAATGGGCACTTCCCCTAATGAACTTGTTCTATAAGAATGCTTTCCCGCGTGGAGCGAACTGCCTCAACCATGGCAGGCTCTACTGTGGTCTCTAAGGATTTCCTCTCTGAAAACACTGCACTTTTACCCAAAGAACTCTGCTTTAGTTGCAGTTGGAACACAAGCTGGATTTCACCCACACTGTACAAAAATGAACCTTCCCCAAATGAATCTTCTATATGCAGGGTGTCCTGCCTGCATCGAAATGCCACAACCAAGGCAGGCACTAGTAAGGACTGTAAGCATATCCTCTCTCAAAACACGCAGTTTTACCCAAAGAACTCTGCTTTAGTTGCTGGTGGAACACAAGCAGTATTTCTCCCAGTGTGTACTCTTTGGTCTCTTCTACGAATGAACTTCTATATGCAGGGTTTCCCATGTGGAGCGAACTGCCTCAACCACGGCAGGCTGTAGCGAGGATTGTAAGCATTTCCTCTTCAAAACACGGCAGATTACCCAAAGAACTCTGCTTTTGTTGCAGGTGGAACACAAGCAGCATTTCTCCCACTGTGTACTCTCTGGGCTCTTCCACGAATGAACATCTATATGCAGCGATTCCCATGAGGAGCAACCTGCCTCAACCACGGCAGGCAGTAACGAGGACTATAAGCATTTCCTCTTCAAAACACGGCAGATTACCCAAAGAACTCTGCTTTTGTTGCAGGTGGAACACAAGCAGCATTTCTCCCACTGTGTACTCTCTGGGCTCTTCCACGAATGAACTTCTATATGCAGGTTGTCCCTCGTGCAGCGAACTGCCTCAACCAAGGCAGGCTCTAGTAAGTACTGTAAGCATTTCTTCGCCCAAAACACGCAGTTTTACCCGAAGAACTCTGCTTTAGTTGCAGGTGGAACACAAGCAGCATTTCTCCCACTGTGTACTCTTTGGCCTCTTCCACGAATGAACTTCTATATGCAGGGTTTCCCACGTGGTGCGAACTGCTTCAACAAAAGCAGGCTGTAGAGAGGACTGTAAGCATTTCCTCTTCCAAAACACGGCAGTTTTACCCAAAGAACTCTGCTTTTGTTGCAGGTGGAACACAAGCAGAATTTTTCCCACTGTGTACACTCTAAGCTCCTCCAAGAATGAACTCCTATATGCAGGGTATCCCAAGTGGAGCGAACTGCCTCAAACAAGGCAGACTGTAGCGAGGACTGTAAGCATTTCCTCTCCCTAAACACGCAGGGGTTTTTTTTGTTTTTGTTTTTTTTTTTTTTTCTTTTTGCGGTATGTGGGCCTCTCACTGTTGTGGCCTTTCCCGTTGCGGAGCACAGGCTCTGGATGCGCAGGCCCAGCGGCCATGGCTCACAGGCCCAGCCGCTCCGCGGCATATGGGATCCTCCCAGACCGGGGCACGAACCCGTATCCCCTGCATCGGCAGGCGGACTCTTAACCACTGCGCCACCAGGGAGGCCCTAAACACGCAGTTTTAATGGCAGAACTCTGCTTTAGTTTCAGGTGGAACACTAGCATCTTTTCTCCCACAGTGTACACAATGGGCACTTCACCTAATGAACTTGTTCTATAAGAATGGTTTCCTGCGTGGAGCGAACTGCCTCAACCATGGCAGGCTCTACTGTAGTCTCTAAGGATTTCCTCTGTGAAAACACGGCACTTTTACCCGAAGAACTCTGTTTTATTTGCAGGTGGAACACAAGTTGCATTTCACCCACACTGTACACAATGGGCCCTTCCCCAAATGAATCTTCTATATGCAGGGTTCCCTCATTTTCTGGGTAACCTTGAGTCAGTGAGTTGTCCTCTCTGGGCCTCATTTCCTCACCTGTAAAAAGGGAGAAGAGCAGCTGTTCGTTCATGAATGCAACATAAACATACATATTTCCTGCATTCCTGCCATGTGCCGGGCACCTTGGTAGATGAGGCAGGCAGCGTCCTCACCCTCATTGATCTATTCCAGGCCCCCACCTCCAGGGTCATGTAGAATTAAGCACTGTGGTGGCCTGTTGTGAACCGCAGTTCCTGTCGTCAGCTGTAGGCTTCAGCTTTCCTCATCGGTAAGGTAGGGATAGAGGTACCCACCGTGCGTGGTTGTCATGGAAGTCCGGTACCCCGTGTATGGTAATGGCGATTTCTAAATGAGGGCTTTGTTATTGGTGTGGTCTTGGGCTCGAGATGCAACTTGGATCCTTCATCATTGAGCTTATGTTTCTTTTCTTTTTTTTTCTGGACCACGCCACACAGCTTGCGGGATTTTAGTTCCCCGACCAGGCATTGAACCTGGGCCCCCCCAGGCAGTGAAAGCGCTGAGTCCTAACCACTGGACCGCCAGGGAATTCCCATGGAGCTTATGTTTCTTTTCAAAATATGAACTTGGCGTGGCTTAGAACGCATTTTGTGGATGCTAAATCTCTGGCCTTGGATGTGACCCTGGTGCTTTACTAGGCTTTTCTGAGTTGGGCACACCTGTTGTACTGTGAGGCGTCCAGAGACTCAGTTTCCTCTCCTCTCCTCTCTGGAACTTCAGCAAAAGATTCTTCGTTCAGCAGGCTGCTGAGTTAACCAACCTTCGTTTGGGGGGTGTGTAAGTTAGCACAGGTCATGCTAGCTGCTGTAACAAATAAGCCCTTTCTTCTGAGTGGCTTCAGTGTACTAAATGGCTTCAAAGCATTTTTCTCACACATGTTATAGCCCAGTGAGGGTGTTTCTGGTGGGGCAGCCT
This sequence comes from Mesoplodon densirostris, assembly GCF_025265405.1. Lineage (NCBI taxonomy): Eukaryota > Metazoa > Chordata > Mammalia > Artiodactyla > Ziphiidae > Mesoplodon > Mesoplodon densirostris. The sequence continues at coordinate 22,743,070 of NC_082679.1, read as the reverse complement.
CATGTGAACTCATTGAGAGAACCAGACTCCTTCCCTAGAGTGTCTTTGCCCTCCCTAAGTCTGTGGAGTCCACTTTAGATGAAGAAGTGTGGAGGGATGTCTTTTGTGCCAGGCCTGGAAAGTAGGAATGTGAATGTCACTTCCAAGTACATTCTGTTGGCCAGAATTCAGTCATGTGACCACACCCAGCTACAAGGGATGCTGGGAAATGTAGTCCAGGGAAAGAAAATGGTTGGGAGAAACATACAGCAGTCTTCACCATAGTGGGTGTGTATTTGTAGATGCCCGGGTGGCCAGTGGAATGAGTGGGAATGTCTCAGATCTATGGGAGGAGGCATCTGGATTAGCTGTTTTCCTGACCTTTGGACCTGCAGTCTCTGATAAGACATATATATTTCACACCATGATCCAGGAGGGATACACACACACACACACACACACCTGAAACAAAGTTTTGTGGAATACTTAGCTAAACCACCTTTGAGTCATTCAATCTGTTTTTTCAATTTTCCTCTGTTCTTTTTCCTTCATTTGTTTCAGTGATGGTTGAGACTCACTATACTGATTTCATCACTGCTCAAATTTTCCAACTCACAATTTGAAAAGCGCTGAAAATGAAAGTAGAAATGTGAGGAACCCTATGGGCAACTTCTACGCTCCTGAGAGAGTACCACCTCAGTTCCCCATGTGTCCCAAGCCCAATTCCAGAAGCGCGTTGGAGGCATTGGGGCAACTCTGGAAGGTTAGAACACTTAGGACAAAATCTACTGGCTTCCCGTGCTTACTGCACCCGCCCCAGCTACTTCTCTGATGTCTTTCCCAGCGCCCTTCCCCCACCTCACAGTGATCTAGTTGTTCTTGGTGCCTGTCAGGCACATTCCTGCCTTAGGGCCTTTGCACTCACTGTTCCCTCAGCCTGGGATGCTTTTCCCGCATCTATTTGCACAGCTCCCTTCATTTCAGTCTCTGCTTCAGTGTCACATGTATTGACCACCCTGTTTTAAAACTAAATCCTCCCCTTCCCCATCATGCCCTTATCCTGCTTTTTGAGCTCCTTCTGGCCACTTGCCACTAGCCAATATCACGTCGTAGATGACTTTGTTTACCAATTTATGGTTTGCTTCTTCCAGGAGAATTTAGCTCTATGAGGGGTCTCCCAGGGCCTGGGGCATAGTGGGTGTTCACTGAATATTTGTTGAGTGAATGAATGCACATGTTTTGGTTTTGTGGTTTTTTTCTCCCTGCCCAGTGGGAAAGCAGCTTCCGCTCATCAGCATTTTGGGAAGGTGAATTGTCCACCGGGTGTTGTAAGAGAGGGTTTGGGTGGGGGTCGGGTAGGAGGGAGAGAACCAAGCTGGGAAAGCTGTTCCCAGGAATTCTGTGGAATCAATAGCTTGGTTGCTTGATGTGAGAACATATGTCTATAGATTATTATTTCATAAAAGAATCGCTTAGGAACTGTGTGGGTTTTTCTGTCCCCCCTGCTGAAATAACAGTGCTAAATCTCACCTCCTAACCAACTTAATCTCCCAAGGCACTGCAGAGCGTGGCGGGGCAGAGGGGGGGTTCCCTCAGGTCCCTCTGGCCTGATTTGCTATATGTGTGTGTGTTTTCACTTTTTGTTGAAGTCTAAAGGTTTCTATGTTTGCTTGGTTTTGTGTTTTGAAGTATAAAGGTATTTCTGCCTCCGAAATCAGCACTTGACACACTTAGAAAATTCTACAAACCCAGCACATTTCACATGCCTCTGTGGTTTCTGTGTTTTCTTGCCCATTTTTGGCTTTGGTGGGGTTGGGGGGCGGGGTGTGGTGGATGGAATGAGAGGCTAAAGCTTCACACTCACCTCTCACACGTGGCGCCCCCATCCCAGGGCCAGTAGTGGGTACAGAGGGAAGTGACCCAGGGACGTGCTTGGGGTGTCCCACCTGGGTCATGGAGGGCACCCAGGAAATTCATCCAGGGCTGGAGGCGGGGGTCCCGGCGCTGCCCCATGCGTTTGAGGGACGGGGGCCGTGCTGAGGGAACATGTTCTGGGAGGATGTGCAGCCTGGTAAGTGCAGGTTGGGAGTCATGGTCCAGGTGGGGGTGGGGATGGGCCATGTGACCAGTTCCTTCCTCCCTCCCTCCCTCCCTCTCTCCCTCCCTCCCTTCCTCCCTTCCTTCCGTTTTTGCTTGCTTAAAATTTTGAGCAGCTTTATTGAGATATAATTCACATACCATAAAATTCCCCCATTTAAAGCATACAGTTCAGTGGTTTTCTGTTACATTCACAGAGTTGTGCAGCCATCCCCACAGTCTAGTTCCAGGACATTTTCATCCCCCCAAATGGAAACCCCGTCTCCTTAACAGTTGCTCCCCATTCCCCCTTCCATCCAGCCCCTGGCAACCCCTAACCTGCTTTCTGTCTCATGAATTTGCCTGTTGTGGACATTTTCTATAAATAGAACCCTACACTGTGCGGCCTTTTGGGTCTGGCTTTCATGCAGTGTGTTTTCAAGGTTCATCCATGTTGTAGCATGTGTCAGAGCTTCATTCCTTTTTTTTTTCTTTTTAAACATTGAGATATTTGCATGCCATTAATTTCTCCCCTTTAAGCGTACAATTCAGTGGGTTTTAGTACATTTACAGAGTTGTGCAACCATCCTCACAATCTAGTTCTAGAACAATTTCACTCAAAAGGAAACCCTGTATATTTTCCTCTAATCCCTGGCAACCATTAATTTACTTTGTCTTTGGGGATTTGCCTTTTCTGAACATTCGTACAAATGGAATCGTGCAAGATGTGGTCTTTTGCGTCTGGCTGCTTTCATTTCATGTATTGTTTCCAAGGTTCATCCATGTTGTAGCATGGATCAGTGCTTCATTCCTTTTTATGGCTGAATAATATTCTGTTGTACAAATGTACCGCATCTGGTTTATCCGCTTGTCAATTGGTGGACATTTGGGTTGTTTCCACTTTTTGTCAACTATGAATAAAGCTACTTGGTGGCTGTTTCTTCAGTTGAGGTGGAATATGGCATTTTCAGCCACCCCCTGCCCAGGACTGTTCTTCCTTTGTGTGCTTACAGGTACACAGGCTTCCCTTTCCCTCTCTCCCTCCCCGCCTCCCCTTCCTCTTTTCCTTTCTCTTCCTAGTCTTCCTGTTCTTCTTGTGTTGTATCTCCTCCTCCCCCAGCCTCAGCCCAGGGCTTAGGAGTCTGGAAATCTTTTCCAGGGAAACCTGGGCAGTCCCACAGGGCAGTTCTGCTCTCCCAGCAGGAACGCCTCAGCCCTGCCTGGCCTCCCACCCCTGGGAGGGAACAGAGGGGACAACCTGATCCTTCTAATCCAGCCCCAGGGGAGATGTGTGGGGACAGGGCCACATGTAGGAAACAGCTTTTCTTTGGGGCTTAAAAATTTTTTTTTCTTTTTTTTTAAATAGGAACAACGCACCCAAGTAGAAAACTCGAATAATATCAGAGATTTCTAGTCAAAAGTCTCCCTCCCTCTCCCACCTCCCAGCTATCTGTACCCATATCCTCTTCCCAGAGGTAAATGGTTATTGTTTGGGGGCCTCTTTTCAAACAGACATTCTGTGCATGTGTAAGCATCTTTCCCTCTCTCTCTCTCTCTCTCTCTCTCTCTCTCCTTCCCCCTCCTTCCCTCCCTCCGTCTCTCTTCATGCCCCACCTCCCCCCATTTTTTAAGGCACTAATGACAAGTTATTCTAACACTGTTCTGCCCTTTGCCTTTAGCTTTTAATGATATATCCTGGAGGTTCTAACTTGTCAAGTTCTGTGTCTTTCTCAGCTGCATGGTATTTATTCCATTGGAAGGCCCTAGCTTGCTGAAGCAGTCCCCATCTGCTGGACACTTAGGTTAGTTCTAGGCTATCACAAACAAGACTACAGTGAGGTACCGTGTGTACCACTGTTGATTTGCATGAATGCAAGCAATGTGAGTACCGTGTAAGTTAAAAGCCCAGAGGTGGAATTGCTGGGGCAAAGGGTGTGCAGAAGAAAATAAAATTTATTAATGAAAAATTCCAACTGTATACAAAATTAGAGAGAACTGCATAATGAACCCTCCTTACTTATCCCCAGGTTCCATAGATCGAGATCTGGCCACACTTGCTTGTATCGATATCTTTTTTGTTGCTGTTGAACTATCAATATTTTAAAGCAAATCCCAGATCTCCTGTCATTTTAATTCTACAAACTCAAGTGTGTATGTAAATAGCAAAACTAAGCATTTTCTTACATAGCCACAATGACATTGTCAAACCTAGTAAAAATTATGGTCATTTGGTATCATCAAGGAATGTGCTTTTTTTTAATTACTTTTTTTATGGAGATGTAATTCACATACCATGAAATTCACTGTTTGAAAGTATACAGTTCAGTGGTTTTTAGTATATTTACAAGGTTGTACAACCGTCACCGTTATCTGATTCTAGAATATTTTCATCACCCTCAAAAGAAATCCCATTTCCATGAGAAATCTCCTCATTTCCCCCAGCCCTCCTTCCCCACTACAAGCCCGTGATCACCATTAATCTACTTTATGTTTCCATAGATTTGCCTGTCTGGACATTTCACATGAATGGAATCATCCAGTATGTGTGTGGCCTTTTGTACTTGGCATCTTTCACTGAGTATAATGTTTTCAAGGTTCGTCCATGTCGTAGCATGGATCGGTGCTTTATTCTTTTTTCTGGCTGATTAATGTTCTATTATATGAATATACCAGGTTTTATTTATCCATTGATAGACATTTGGGTTGTTGCCACTTTTTTGTCTCTTGTGAATATGCTGGTATGGGCATTTGTGCACAAGTCTTTGTGTGGATGTATGTTAATTCTCTTGGGTCTATACCTAGGAGTGGAATTCTTGGATTAAATGATAATTCTGTGTTCAGGTATTGAGGTACTGCCAGACCTTTTCCCCCAGCGGCTGCACCAGTTTACTTTCCCACCAGTAATGCATGAGGATTCCAATTTCTCTTTTCTAACATAACCATCCTACTAGGTGTGAGGTGGTATCCCATTATGTTTTGTTTTTAAAATTTTTTAAATGTATTTTTGGCTGCATTGGGTCTTTGTCGCTGCGCATGGGCTTTCTCTAGTTGCGGTGAGCGGGGGCTACTCTTCGTCGCGGTGCGCAGTCTTCTCACTGCGGTGGCTTCTCTTATTGCGGAGCACGGGCTCTAGGTATGTGGGCTTCAGTAGTTGTGGCACGTGGGCTCTAGACTGCAAACTCAGTAGTTGTGGCGCACAGGCTCAGTAGCTCCGCGGTATGTGGGATCTTCCTGGACCAGGGCTCTTGTCTATGTCCCCTGCATTGGCAGGTGGATTCTTAACCAGTGCGCCACCAGGGAAACCCCCCATTATGGTTTTGACTTGCATTTCTCTAATGGCTAATGATGTTGAACATCTTTAAATGGGGTGGGGGTGTGCATCTAAATTCTCATCTCTGTTTCCACTTGGCGGATGGGACCACTGGTTTTCACTGGCTTGTCTTTAATTTTCCCCGAAACACTTTCCTTCCCTCTTCCCTGCCTGTTTTCTCTGCGCCTGCTTTCTCTGTCTTGACTGAGTAGTCTTTGTGTACAGAGCCCACCAATCCTTCTTGCTGCCTGTCATTCAGGGGAGGAAATCTGGGCTTCATGGTAGTCTGGGCTCATGCCCTTCTCTGGGGCAGCGTGCAGTGTGCAGTGTAGGTATTTGGTGGTGTCAGCCTGCCCAGTGGGGACCCAAGCTCCACCCCTTCCTTGCTGTGTGACTTGGGGCCAGTGCCTTTGCCTCTCTGAGCTTCAGATCCTTGAGGTTAGTGGTGAAGCCCATTTCTTTCCATCTTCCCTTGTGCTTTCTCCTTCTTTCCTTGACTAGATACTTATTGAGCATTTTGCAATTCACATCCCCAAATGGGAGTAGCATGTATCCCTTAGCTCAGTTATTCAGCAGTTATTTACTAAGTGCCTATTGTGTGCCAGGCACTATTCTAGGAGGGGGTTTATAGCATGAACAAGACAAAAATCCCCGCTGTCTGGGGACTGGCTGGCTGGTGGGGGAGACCCATGATAGGACTCATCAGAAGGTACTGAATGCAGTGGAGCAAAAGGGAAAGTGGGTGGAGAGGGCTGGTGGTGCGAGTGGTCATTTTAACCTGCCCTCGCTGAAAATGTGACATTTGAGCAAAGACCTGAAGAAGGTGAGCTGGAAGCCCCGTAGCTATCTGCAGGAAGGGTGTTCCTGACAGAGAACAGCAAGTGCAAAGGTCCTGAGGCAGGGAAGTGAAGATACTTGCCCCAATTCACAGCTGGTAACTTGTGGAGCCACAGTTTGAACCAGGCAGTCTGGAGTTGGAGTCTGTTTTTGTTTTTGTTTTGTAATGAACTTCATTAAGATATAATTTATATTTAATGTGATACATCCATTTAAAAATGTTTTTAATTTAATTTTTCAAATTGAAGTGTAGTTGATTTACCATGTTTCAGGTGTACAGCAAAGTGATTCAGTTGTACATATGTATATTCTTTTATTTATTTATTCATTCATTCATTCATTTGTTTATTTATTTTTGGCCGCATTGGGTGTTCGTTGCTGCGCGCGGGCTTCTCATTGTGGTGACTTCTCTTGTTGCGGGGCACAGGCTCTAGGCACGCGGGCTTCAGTAGTTGTGGCTCACTGGCTCAGTAGTTGTGCCTCGTGGGCTCTAGACCACAGGTTCAGAAGTTGTGCCATACAGGCTTAGTTGCTTCGTGGCATGTGGGATCTTCCCAGACCAGGGCTCGACCTGTGTCCCCTGCATTGGCAGGCGGATTCTTAACCACTGCGCCACCAAGGAAGCCCCATATATATATATTCTTTTTCAGATTCTTTTCCATTATAGATTCTTACAAGATATTGAGTGTAGTTCCCTGTGCTATACGGTAGGTCCTTCTTGTGTGTCTATTTTATATATAGTAGTGTGTATCTGTTAATCCCAAATTCCTAATTTATCCCTCCCCCCAAGTGATGCATCCATTTTAAGGGTACTTATTGGATGCATTTTGACAAATCAGTACTATTGTGTAACCGCCTTCCCAGTCAAGGCACAAAACATTTTCTAGCGTTTGATGTAAGTAGAATCACACAGCCTGTATTCTTTGGTGTCTGGCTCCTGCCACCCAGCACAGTGATTTTGAGGTTCATCTATGTTGCACATCTTAGTGGTTCATTCCTTTTTGTTTCTGTGCAGTAATTCCATTGTGCAGATATAATACATTGCGATGTGTTTATCCTTTCGGCTGTGGGTGCACCTTTGGGCTGTTGCCAGTGTTTGGCCATCACACATGAAGCTGCTGTGAACATTCGGGTACTAATCATTGTGTGACATATGCCATCCTTTCTCTTGGGTAAATACCTAGGCGTGGAATGGCTGGGTTGGATGAGGATACGTTTAACTTTATTAGAAACTGTCAAGCCATTTTCCAAAGTGGCCGGAACATTTAACATCACCCCGAGCCGTGCATAAGAGTTCCAGTTGCTCCACATCCTCACCACCCCTTGCTGTTATCAGTCTTATACATTTTCAAATGGGTATGTAGTGGTGTCACTATGGTCTTAATTGAAATTTCCCTCATGACTAAAGATGTCGAATATCTCATTGGCTTATGCGCCATTTGTAGGTCTCCTTTCACTCATTTTTAAATTGGGTTGTTGGTCTTCTTATTGTGTTGTAGTATTTCTGAATATATGTCCTGGTCTGATACATGTGTTGTGAACATTTTCTCACAACATGTGAGTCCATTCTCGTTATTTGCAGTAGGTGTGTTCTGTAAAGTTGACAAAGTCACCACATTGGGGTGTTTTCAGAGATCCTGCTGGCTTTCCAAGTGGCGGGCAGCTAACTGAGGCCCCCCAGCTGATGTGCCGCTGTGGTGACTCCCCCCACCAGCCTACATCCCAATTCAGATACATCTCAAGACTACCCTGTCTCTTCTGCAAGCACCCAGGCATCCCCGTTCCCACCTTATGCCTCCTCTGGTGCTTCACTTTAAATGGCTTTATGGGATGTAATTCGTATACCCTCCATTTCACCAGTGGCTCTTCGTATATTCACAGAGTTGTACGACCATTACCACAATAAATTCTTGAACATTTTCATTCCCCCCAAAAAGAAACTGGGAACAGTCCCCTGCCAGGTGGCCCTGGACAGACAGGCAAGGGAGAAGAAAGTTGAGGAGGCCCATGTCGCTGGAGCTGAGTGGAAAAAGGAGGGAGGGCAGGGAATGGGGGCAGTGGGAGCAGGGCCAGTTCCTATGTGGCCTGGTGGGCCTCAGTGAGGAGTTTGCTTTGACTCCGAGTGAAACAAGAACTCTGCTCGGATTCAGGGCAGAGGAGGGACAGGAGGTGACTCAGGATCAAACCAGATCCCTAGACTGGGAGTGGGGGTGGGCAGACTGTTGAGGAGGCCGCTGAAGAAATTCAGGCATAATGTGGGTTTGGGAAATATTTATTGATTTTTGAATTGAAGGAAGGAATGATTTCAGCAAAGCAGTAGGAGGCATTTGCTGAAGCAAATGTGCAGGGGAGATGGCTGGAAGGTCTGTCCCAGCCACACCCCAAAAGCAGTCTCTCATGCTTCTGCCCCCTAGAACCAGCAGGGTATCGGGAGGACCCAGCCACTTAACAACCAAAAGCCCGGCTTCCAGGCAGACCTACTCTGTGACCTGGGGCATGCTCAGGGGGGTGTTGCCTCAATTTTCATTCTGTAAAATGGGAATAATCAAGTGCCTGGGTGTGGTCAGTACATGTTTGCTAGTTTTCTTTTTTTTTTAATTTTGAAATAGAGGGTTCATACAGAAGAGTAGAAAACGTGTCTTCCGCCTAGCAATGATCAACTAACACTCTCACAGTTACTTTGTTTTTAAACAGCTTTATTGAGCTTCAGTTCACGTATCATACAATTCACCCATTTAAAATGTACGACTCTGGTTTATGGTACATTCGCAGAGATGTGTAACCATCACCATTTCAATTTAAAACATTTTCATCACCCCCAAAATAAACACTGTGCCCCTGAGCCATCACCCTCCCCCGCCACTCCCATCCATCCCAGGCCTGGCAACCACTGATGTACTTTCTGTCTCTATGGATTTGTCTATTCTGGACATTTCATATAAAGAGAATCATATAACATTTGGTCTTTTGTGCCTGGCTTCTTTCACTTGGCATGATGGTTTCTCTGTTCATCCATGCTGTAGCATGTGTCAGTGCTTCATTCCTTTTCATGGCTGAGTAATATTCCGTTGTGTGGATGGACCACATTTTGTTTCTCCATCCATCAGTTAATGGGCATTTGGATTGCTTTTACCTTTTGGCCATTATGAATAATGCTGCTGTGAACATTTGTGTACATGTTTTTCAGTGCATACATATTTTCATGTTTCCTGGGTAATGTACCCAGGAGTGGAATTGCTGGGTCATAGGGTAACTCTGTTTAACCCTTCGAGGAGCTGCCAAACTGTTTCCCACGCGATCACACCATGTTACATTCTACCAGTAGTAGATGAGGAAGACAGTTATTCTTTTGTATTCTTCTGTCTTCTCCCCCTTTGGGGGAACTTGTTGTTGAATTACAACATGGAGAAAAGAGCACCCATCATAAATGTCCAGTTGGATGAATTTTTTGCACATTGGCCACACCCATGTAACTGGCTCCCAGATTTAAAAACAAAACACACAAAAAACCCCCAGAACATGACCTCCTCCCAAAAGATGCCCCAACCCTTTCTGGCCCCTCCATCTGCCCCCCACCCCTTCAACCCCCAGGGAACCGCCATCCTGATTCTAACTCCATAGTTAAAAGTGGGTGTGTACTTTACACATGAAACCGTACAGTGGTGTTTTCTTTCACTCAACACGATGTTTGTGTGATGATTCCATGTTGTACATACCAGTAGTTTGTTCCTTTTTCATTGCTGTGTAGTATTCCATTATGTGATGGACCGCAGCGTATTCGTGCATTCTTCCGTTGATGGACATCTGGGTTGTTTCCAGTTCAAGGGTGCTGTGAACATTCTAGAATGTTCTACATCTGCCCCATTATTCATAAGGGTGGACTTAGAGTAGCCCCAGGCTCTGTGTGATGCCAGGTAGAAATTATCTGTAGACTCCCCTCCCTTCTTGATGGAGGTGTGCCCCCCCATTGCATGTTCTAGAACCCTCCTTTCTTAGTGAGGGTTGAAAGCCATCATGGCAGTCCCTGCTGCTGTTCTTGGTTCTTTAACTCTTGCTCTGTGGACCTGAGAGATGTTCTCTTCCACAGCACCTGTGAACGAGCCATCCACGATGTCGGTGGGGATGCGGGTGTTGTCTGGGCGTCCTGTCCCTGTGGAGGGTTCCTAACCAGCTTGACAGGGTTCATCCGGGTGGTGTCTGTACACATTCTTCACACTTGCCTGGAGTTTTTATTGTCTTCCATATTGGGGTGGCTCCTGTCATTTGGGGCAGGAGCCACTGGTGTAGACTGATTGGCTTAATTTGCCTCCTGGGTTGGTGTTCAGGGTGGGGCGGGTGGGTAAGCCCTGTGGAGCATCCCCCCACTGTCCTGGGAAGATGCGCCCACCTCCTCTCTCTCTCCGTGTCTGTCTCTGAGACGTTCTCTATGGCATCGGCCCCATCAGCACCTCTGCTCAGTTCTCCCTTCTCTGAGCAGCTTTCTGTGGTGGGGCCCAATTCCACACCGCCCCCGCCTGTGACCTTTCACCTCCTCTCCCATCTGCCCCTGACAGGTTCCCTCTGGGCCCCTGGGCCTTGCTCTTATCCCAGTGGCCGGTCCCCCATTGTGAGCCCTGCCTGATGGTTCCCTGGTCAGCCTGTGATGTGCCCCACCTGCCCACCACGCCCACCCCCAAACCTGGTCACACACCTACTCTGTTCAGAATCAGCTGTGACCACGGAGAACGGTCCCCCTCTGTCATTCAGTCCATGTTTACACAGAGGGAACAAAACAGACCGAAACCTGGGCTCACCCGCTCCTCCTTGCAGAGCCAGGCAATAGATAAGACAAATCAGAGTCACACGTGAGCTAGTAATCGGAGCTTTGAAGTAAAGCAAAGCAGGAGAGGGAGGTGGAAGTGCTGGGTGAGGGGGTGGGGATCACGACTGCCAACAGATTGAGCCTCACCGATCTGGTGCCAAGGTCCTGAGGCAGGTGTGTGCCTGGTGCATTGGAGGAATGTGGAGCAGGCTGGTGTGGGTGGAGGGGAGTGAAGGAGGGAGAGAGGGTGAGAGGTGAGGGCAGAGGTGGGATGGGGGCAGATGGTCACAGTAAGAACTTGGACTTTGATTCAGAGTGAGGCAGGAGCCATGGGAGAGCTCCGAGCAGAGGAGGGACGTGTGAGCGGACTTGCCTTCTAACATGATCCCTTTGGTCACCATGTGGGGATGAGATTGTAGGAGAACCAGGGCAGAATCAGGGGGACAGAGGGGACAGAACCTGGTTGATGTTTGTCACAGCGAAAAACCAACATCACTATGAACCCAACTCCAGAATTGATTCAGATTTCCTTAGTTTCCCCCTAATGTCCTTTTTCTGTTCCAGGACTCCACCCAGCACACCACATTACACTGCGTCGTCATGTCTCCTTAGACCTCTCTTGGCTGTGACAGTTTCTCAGACTTTCCTTACTGCTGATGACCTCGACATTTTGGGGCACAACTGGCCAGGGATTTTGGAGAATGTGCCACTCTCGGGATTAGTCTGATGTCTTTCTCGTGATTCGATAAGCGGTTAGGGGGTTTGGGAGGAAGACCACAGAGATAAAGTGCCCTTCCCATCTTATCACATCAAAGGTACATAGTATGCACTTGACTTATCATGGCTGATGTTGACCTTGATCGCCTGGTGGAGGCCACAATACTTGTGATTCTACACTCGTGGCAGTAAAAATGGTAAGCATGTGCCTAATGCATATCTATTTACATGCATCCATTCGTTTTAATCCTCATAACCCTCTGAGGTGGGCACTACATTTAATCCCATTTTATAGAGAAAGAAACTATAGGGAAAGGGAGACTGAAGTGACTCGCTTGAGGTCACACATCAATTAAGTGGCATTTGAACCCAGAAGGTCTGGCTCCAAAGTCCAGGCCTTAACCGTCACCTGCTTTTTAGAAACTGTATACGTACATGACTCCACTTTGGTACATTATAAAAAAATACATAAAAAGTAGATTAAAAACAGGTGAGGAAGATTTTAAAAAATCAAACATTTTACATAGCATTATATTTATCAATAGTCATTACTAATGATAAAACCTAAAGGCTCTATTTTGAATGATGTTCTTGATAATTAAAGTTTCAGTCAGCTTTTTGCCAGTTCTGCTGATAACATCACTGATTTTCCTTTTTTTTTCTTTTCTCTTTATTTTTGGCTGCGTTGGGTCTTCGTTGCTGCGTAGGCTTTCTCTAGTTGCGGCGAGCGGGGGCTACTCTTCCTTGCACTGTGCGGGCTTCTCATTGCAGTGGCTTCTCTTGCTGCGGAGCACGGGCTCTAGGCACACGGGCTTCAGTGGTTGTGGCACGTGGGCTCAGTGGTTGCGGCTCGAAGGCTCTAGAGCGCAGGCTCAGTAGTTGTGGCACACAGACTTAGTTGCTCCGTGGCATGTGGGATCTTCCCAGACCAGGGCTCAAACCCGAGTCCCCTGCCTTGGCAGGCAGATTCTTAACCACTGCACCACCAGGGAAGTCCCTGACTTTACTTTTTAATGTGGCTTAAAAAGAGCTTACAATAGGAACAGCTTACAATAGGAATGGGACCATCATCTTTATTTTCTGCTTACATTAACTGTGTTTTCTTTTTTTGAGATAACATTCACATAGCATAAAAATTAACCATTTTGAGGGGGAAGGGATAAATTAGGAGTTTGGGATTAACAGATACACAGTACTATATATAAAAGAGATAAACAACAAGGACCTACTTTGTAGCACAGAGAACTATACTCAATATTTTGTAATAACCTATGAGGGGAAAAGCAACTGAAAAATTATCTATATATATATATAGATAGATAGATAGATAGATAGATAGATAGATAGATAGATCTGAATCACCTTGCTGTACACCTGAAGCTAACAGAACATTGTAAATCAACTATACTTCAATTTTAAAAAGTTAGCCATTTTAAAGTGCACAGTTCAGTGGCTTTTAGTACGCTAATAATGTTATGCAACCATCACCTCTATCTAGTTTCCTGCCAACCCACCTATCTGGGATAATTTCGTTTGCCCAAAAGGAAACCCTATACCCATTAAGCATTTTCTCTTTGTTTCTCCTCCCCCCAGCCCCTGGCAACCACTAATTTCCTTTCTGTCTCTATGGATTTACCTTTTCTGGACATTTCTTAGAAATGGCATCATACGATATGTGACCTTTTGTGTCTGTAGATTATGATTTGTAACCTTTTGGTTTCTTTGTTAGTACTTTCTTATGCCTTCTGTCTCTTCTTGTGAAGATAGTTTCATTAAAAGTTGATAACGTGATATATAAGTCAAGTTACTCGAGAATGTATTGTCAAGCAAAGGGACATCACGGTCTCTGCTTTGGGGACCTTGTACCCTTCTGAGGCACCTTGCTGCCTGGACTATCCATCACCTTCTGCCCAGCATCAATCCATATATTGATTACCCGTCCAGCTGAATATGTTTTATCTCCGAGATTAGGGAATAGATAGAAATAGACATTTTACCAATGGAAAAGAACAGAGAGCCCAGGATGAGAGCCAGGCAAGATACGGACATGTGGTCTAAGGCCAAAGTGGCCAGTGGTCACATTGATGGGGAAGGGAGAGACTTAATAAACCAAGCTGGGGACCAAAAACCAGTCATTCATTTGGAAAGAGATGAAGTGGGATCCCTACCTTACACCATATAGCCCCAGATGGTTTAAGGATTCAAAGTCAGATGTAAACTGCCGATCTCAGTTTAGACTTTGGGGAAAGGCCAGATTCTGAAACAAGACACACAAAGAGCTGCTGGGTGAGGAAGATTTGAAGGCCTTGCATATCTCAGCTATTTTTTCTCTGTCTCTGAGGCTCTGAACAGCAGCCCTCCCTGCTTTGTCCTGGGTGGGAGGCCAACCCCTCTCCTAATAACATAATTAGCAGCTTTGGGACCATCAGAATACCTTAGCGAGAAATGGCCTTAGCTGGAGCAGCTGCTTGATCAACCAGGAGAGCTGGTGTAAGGGTGCGTGTGCACTTCACATCCTGCCTGGCTGCCCACTTTTAGCTGCTCTGCCCTGCTGTCCGGCTCAAATTCCAGCGGGCCCTTGACTCTGCTCTTTCCCCTGCACCTCCTGCCTCCTGGCCAGTCCGTCTGCAGACCCTGTTGCTTGGCCATCAAACCCAGACTCCAACCACTTTTCGCCTCTTCCCCTGCCACCATTGCCACCTCTCTGGGCTCCCTGCTCCCATCCCTGCCTCGTGCAATTCTTTCTCCACTCAGCAGCCGGAGGGATCCTGTGAAAACCCAAGTCAGGTCACGTCCCTGGACTCACCCAGAATAAAAGCCCGAGTCCTCACCACGGCCCACCAGACCCTCTGTGGCTGACCCCGATCGTCTCCTCAACCCCGCTTCACCTCCTTGCTGTTGCTCAAGCAACCCCAGCATGTTTCTGCCACAGGACCTTTGCATCTGCTGTTCCTTCTTCCTGGACCACCCTTCCCTGGGTGTCTGAATCACTCCTTCCCTTACCTCCTGCACATCAACTCAGACTCCCCCTTCTCTATGAGGCCGCCCCAACCACTTTCACTAAAAATGCACCCACAGCCCTCCCCGCCCCCTCCCCACAGCACCTTTCTCCCGCCTTCTTGCTTTCCTCCTCTCGGCACCATGTCTCTGTTCTCTGTCATCTGACTCCTGCCCTAGAACGTCACCAGGAAGAGTAGGGATGTCTGTTGTCCTTGCCGCTGTCTCCCCAGCACTGTTTTGTTGAGTGGGGCAGTGGAGAGTCCTGGGAAGGGGAAACCACGTGACCTCAAATCAAATGGACCTCTTTGGCCCGAGTGGGGAGCTGAGTTTAGAAGGGACCCGAGAGGAAGCTGGAGGCCGGTTAGCCACTCCCCTGCAGCCCTCCAGACGGTGAGCACAGACAGGGTTAGACGGACGTTGCTGCTTGTAAGTAAGCCCTGGAGGAGGGTGGGGAGCATTTGTTAAGAAACAGGATGAAGTGTGACATCTTGAAACCAGGACCACAAACCCATGGCTGGCTCAGGACCTGCCCACCCAGCTCCCTGGCCCTCGTGGGGTAGACCTCAGGCTCCCACTTCTCAGGACTCCCCAGTGGTTCTGCCTCAAGCATCATGTGAGAGAAATCGGGCCATGATTAGGGAAGGCTCCTGACAAGTTCAGGAAGAAAAGAATTTCTGCTGGGAAAGGGTAGAGGGAAGGGAGGTCGTGCCAGCAGATGCCCAGTTTCCCAGCATTTTCATGGACACTGGAGTTGAGGCAGTGGGGAGTCCTGGAAGGCTGTCCAAGGATTTGGTGTCCCGAAGTCTGGGTTCAAATCCCAGTTCTTCCTTTTACCACTGAATAGCTTTTTAGTTTGTGTGCATTTGGCTGCAAGTAACAGTTTACGCTGATGAGTGATGGTGGAAACTCTCCTCTTATTTTTTTTTTAACACATTTTTTAAAATGTACATTTTGGGGAATTCTCTGGTGGTCCAGTGGTTAGGACTTGGAACCTTCACTGCTCTGGCCTGTGTTCAATCCCTGATCAGGGAACAAAGATCCCACAAGCCTCGGGGCATGGCCAAAAAAACCCCCCAAAACCAAAAAACAAATTATAAAAAACCAAAAGCTATTTTTGAAACATTTGCAGCGGAGTGTCTCCGTCCCATCTTTGTCCCATCTGCTGGGTCCCCCTCCTAGTTCATAAGTGGGTTTAGTGCTGTAGAGATCCTTCTGGAAGTTCTTTAGACCTAGAAAGGCATTTAGGATATATAGTCTTTTTTTTTTTGAGTAGATATATAGTGGATTTACTAGAATATATATTCTTGTATCTCCTCCCTACTGTCTTTAAGCAGATGGTAACGTTTTATACACTGTTCTGCATTTTACTTTCGTACAGAACAATAGTCGTGGAGAACTTTCTCTGTCAGTATATGGAGAACATCCTTGTTCCTTTTTAAAAAATAGCATCTTTATTAACATATAATTCACATACCATGAAATTCACCCATCTAAAGTGTACAATTCAGCACTTTCTAGTAGATTCACAGGTTATATATTCAAGATTATATAATGTGCAACCATCACCACTATCTAGTTTCAGAACATTTTTATCACCCCCCCCCAAAAAATTTTGTGCCCAAGAACAGCCACTTCAAATTCCTCCCTCTCCACAGCCTCTGGCAACCACTAATCTTTCTGTCTCTGTGGATTTGTCTATTCTGGACAGTTCATAAAATGGGATCATACAATATATGGTCCTTTGTGTCTGGCTTCTTTCACTCAGCATGATGCTTTCAAGGATCATCCATGTTGTACTGTGGTATATCAGTACCTCATTCCTTTTGATGTCTGAGTAATATCCCACCAAATTGAGAGACCACGTTTTGTGGATCCATGCATCCGTTGGTGGACATTTGGGTTATTTCAACCTTTTGGCTATTATGAATAATGCTGCTATGGACATTTGTATACAGGTTTTTGTGTGAATGCATGTGTTCATTTCTCTTGGGTATATATGTAGGAATGATATTGCTGGGTCACATGGTAACAGTGTTTAACTGTTTGGGGAGTTTCCCAGACTACTTTCCACTGAGGCCCCACCATTTTCCATTCCCACCAGCAGTGTATGAGTGTTCTGATTTCTACACATCCTCACCAGCACTGATTATTGTCTGTCTTTTTGATTGTAGCCATCCTAGTGGGTGAAGCAGTCTCCACTTGTGGGGTTTTTCTTTTTCTTTTTTTTGCGGTACACGGGCCTCTCACTGTTGTGACCTCTCCTGTTGCGGACGCGCAGGCGCGGTGGCCATGGCTCACAGGCCGTGCCGCTCCGCGACATGTGGGGTCTTCCCAGACCGGGGCATGAACCCGTGTCCCCTGCATCAGCAGGCGGACTCTCAACCACTGTGCCACCAGGGAAGCCCATCCACTTGTGGTTTTGATTTGCATTTCCCTGGTGGCTATTGATGTTGAACATCTCTTCATGGGCTTGTTGGCCATTTCTATTCTTTAAAAAAAATTTTTTTTAATTTTACGTTGGAGTATAGTTGATTTACAATGTTGTGTTAATTTCAGGTATACAGCAAAGTGATTCAGTTATATATGTACATATATGTATTGTTTTTCAGATTCTTTTCCCATATAGGTGGCCATTTGTATTCTTCATTCTTTTTTACAGCTGCATAGTATTCCCATTTAGATGGACCCAGTTTATTTAACCTGTTTTCCCGTGATGGCCAGTGGATTATTTCCAATATCTCGCTGGTAGACACACACCTTGCCCTAAAAACCTCCTAAATGTATAATTTTGGATATATCAGGTTGTACCTGTAGGATCAGACCATGAGTGAAATCTCCAGGTAAAGGGTAAATAAATGTGCTATAATCTTGACCAATATTTCCCTGTACTGTTGATTCTCATTCCCACATGCCATATTTGTGAATTCATCTACCTGCTAAAATTTCTTTGTAACCCCAGATCAGCACACCGGGTGCTTTCCCGGTCATTTACAGACATGTGCAGAGCAAGGGAAAAATTTGAGTTGTGCTGTGTGCCTGTTCCCAGCTGAGATCAACCAGGGCGACCCTCTGTCTTCTTGTTTCAGCTCTTACTATAGCCAAGTGGCTTTTTCTTGGTCTGTTTAGTGCCACGTTTTTCACATTTTGGGGCTTTTGGTTGCTGGTTTAGCTGTTTAAAATGCCCCGCAAACATTGTGCTGAAGTGTTGGCTAGTGTTCCTAAGTTCCAGAAGGCTGTGATGTGTCTCAGATGAGCTTCGTTCAGGTGTGAGTTACAGCGCCGTTGGTTATGGGTTTACTGCGAATGAATCAGCCGTATATATTAAATCAGGCGTCTTTAAACAGAAACACACGTAAAAGCAGGGTTATGTATTGATCAGTTGATGAAAATGTTGGGACCAGAGGCTCATAAGAAACTGTATTTCCCCCAGGAGCAATAGTTCCTTATTTTCTAATTCAGTGTTTGTGGCAACTTTGTCGAACATAACTACCACGAATAACAAGAATGGATTGTGTAGGGTTTTTTTGTTTTTTGTTTTTTTAAGCTGTGCTTTACTTGGATACAAATTAAGTATAATAAAAGGCACAAACCTTAAGTGCACTGCTTGATGAATTTTGGCAAATATTACCTATGTAACCATCACCCAGATCTAGCTACAGACCATTTCCATCATCCCAGAAGATTTCCTCGTGGACCTTCCTAGTCAGTACTTAGCCCTCTCCCCCTCCTGCTGCTCACTTAAGGCAATCACACCTCCGATTTTTTTCCCCATCACTTTCACTAGAACTTTACTTCAAGGGGATTGCACAGTGAATGGTCTTTTGTGTCTGGCTTCCTTTCCTCAGCATTGTGGATTTCAGATTCATCTATGACCTTGTGTGTATCAGTAGTTTATTACCTTTCATTATCAAGCTGTATTCAAGTGCGTGGATATAACATAATTTGTTTCTCCATCTACCAGTCGATGGACACTGTGCTGTTTCCAATTTGGGGCTTTTGTGAATAATGCTGCTATGAAAATTTCTGTACAAATGTTTTTGTAGACATACTTTTCACATCCATTAAGTCAATTCCTTGAAGTGGAATTTCTGGGTCATAGAGTAGGTGTATGTTTAACCTTAGTTAATTCAGGCTTTTAGTTCTCTTCTGGAACAACATATCTAGTTGAAGGCCATTCCAGGAATATTTGGCAGCTCAGTATTGCCAGGATGCTGGGTCTGTCTCTGATTCACTGGGCCTTCCCCCTCAGGAGTGCAAAATGGCTGCTGTAGCACTGACCATTGTCACCATGCTTCACAACATTCTCTCAAGCAGGAAAGAGTAGGGGCAAATAATCTTCCCAATGTAAGGTTCTGTCTTTTTTATTCAAAAGTAAAAATCTTCCCATGTCCACACTTGGCTGCAAAGGAGGCTGAGAAAGGAAGTCTCTGGCAAAGGGGCAAAAGGCCTATACTCACTGTGAGTCGTCCTCTTAGGAGGGTACATTGCTGAATGGAACCAAATCCAAGTTCTGTTTAAAAGGATATCAGACTGAGACTGGCTGTTGGACCCTCCTGAGCCTCGGAGAGGACCCTGCGAGGCCACATTGTCAGGGGCCTGGGCACTGGCTAGGAACTGGTGGCTTGTGTTCTATGCAAGAGCAAGAGCCCCAGAAGGAAAACTAAAGAGACAAAAGCTTCTAGAGCAGTGGTCCTTGGACCAGCAGCATCAGCATCACCTGGGAACTTGTTAGAAATGCAAATTTTCAGCACCCCCCGCCCCTGCCCCCAACCTGCTGATTCTGAAGTCCATTCTTTCATTCTTTCTTTTAAAAGCCTTCCAGGTGATTCTGGTGTCTGCCCACGTTTAGGAACAAGTGGTCTAAAGCATGTGTGGAATGTTGTAGGGGCTTTTCTTTCCCCTTCGCTTCTCTTAACTCCATTTTTTCCTGAACTTGAAGTGTTCTCTTTTGCTTGATGCCCTGGGCAGCCCTGTGTCTGGTCAGTGTAATCGCTGCTTTTGTTCCCTTCACCCCACCCCGTTACCTGTTTCACTCCTCAGAGTTTCCCCCCTGTTTTTTATACACTAGTATTAAGAAAAAAATTCAAAAACCTTTTCAGATGCCTGATTTTCTTGGCAAGTCTGTGGCTTTATAGCTTCATTTAGAACAGCGGTGAATGGCAAAAAGGGAAAGAGAGAACATACCAAACATTTCTAGTGGGTGACTACCTGTGTAAACAAGGCTTTTAGGAGCTAGACACCAGTTGCTTTATGAACAATCCAAGTTTTATAGGGCACGCTTTTATGTTGTTAAACGAATTCAGTGATTTTAGAACTCTAAAGGTCACTGAACATAAAGGTGGTGTCGATTTTAATTGCTCTCCAAAGAGCTCTTTCTTTCTCTCTCCCCAAAAGTCTGGGTGGATGGATAGATGAAAAGAGAGATGGTGAGGCCTGGATCTGGGCAGGAATAGTGGTCATGGAGAGGAGGAGATAAAGTGGAGAGATTTGGGAGGTGGAATGGGTAAGACTTGGGTGAGGGACTTCCCTGGTGGCACAGTGGTTAAGAATCCACCTGCCAATGCAGGGAACATGGGATCAGTCCCCGGTCCGGGAAGATCCCACGTGCTGCGGAGCAGCTAAACCCGTGCGCCACAACTAATGAGCCTGCGCTCTAGAGCCCGTGAGCCACAACTACTGAGCCTGCATGCCACAACTACTGAAGCCCATGCACCTAGAACCCGTGCCCCGCAACAAGAGAAGCCACCACAGTGAGAAGCACGTGCACCACAACAAAGAATAGCCCCCGTCGCCGCAACCAGAGAATGCCTGCACGCAGCAATGAAGACCCAATGCAGCCAAAAATAAATGAATGAATTAAAAAAAAAAAGAAAGAGTTGGGTGAGTCAGAGGTGTGAGGTCAAAGTTGGTACTTAGTCTCTAGAGTGGGCTGTATCAGCTAGCTGCCTCCACATAACAAATAACCCCCAACTTTAGAGGCTGTTCTGGTTACTGTCGCTGTTTAACAAATTACCCCAAAATGTAGCAGCTTAATGGAACAACTGTATTATGCTCACAGGTTTTATGGGCCAAGAATTTGACATGGAATTTGACATAGTGGGTCTCTGCTCCATGATGTCGGCGGTCTTGGCTAGGAAGACTCGCACGCTGGGGGCTGAGGGCTTGTTCATACGCCATGCATGGCACCTGGGCTGGGATGACTTGAAGATAAGACCATCAACCAGAGCATCTACTCATGGTCTCTCCATGTGTCTAGCTTAGGCTTCCCCATAGCATGGTGGCCTCAGAGTGGTAAGAATTCTACTAAGGTGGCTTAGGGCTTCCAGGGTAAATGTCCTGGTGGACATGGCAGAAACTGAGTTGACTTTTATGACCTAGCTTCAGAAGTCACATAGTGGCACTTCTGTTGCACTGTCCTGGTTGAAGTAGTCACAAAGTTTCCTCAATTCAAGGGGACTGGCAAGATCACACCTTGGTAGATCATGGGAGGTTGTAGACATTATTTCAGCCATCTTTGGAAAACACGATGTGCCACAGTGGATTAAAACAAAACTGTGGTTCCACTGGTTAGAATTTGGCCTTGGCTACCTCTCGTTACTTCTGTCTTACCTGGGTGTGGTCAGCTGTAGGTCAGCTAGGCAGCTCTGCTTCTAGGGCTTGGCTGGCTGTGAGCTTGGATGATAGAGGTGATGGGCATGTGTCTCTTGTCCTCCGAAAGGCTAGCCTGGACTTTGTCACATGGCAGCTGGGCAAAGAGTAGGCTCAGAAACGCACACCATCACTTCCACCACATTCTGTTGGCCAAGGCAAGTCAGAAGGCCAGCCCAAGTTCAAGGGTTGGATAATAAATAGGAGGAGCTGTAAACAGTGGGACTAGGGAGAAGAAGAGTTTTTGGCCCCAGTGGTCTTTTTTCCAGATCCCCTTGCCATCAGCCCTCTCCCATTTTGCTGGGCCTCTCTTCTGAATCAGCGGATTCACAGAGTACAGTCCTTGACCCACGGAAGGCTTTGAGAGTCCTTGTGATGGGCTGCAAAGATGTGTAGAAATGCCAACTCGTTTGTGTCAGGTTGTGTTTGACTGCAAATAACGGAAAACCTAACAGTGGCTTAAACTGTAAGGATTAAGAAGTCTGGAGGCAGGCAACCCATGAGGAGTTGTTAAGAACCTAGTCTTTTTCTCTCCTCTCATCAGTCATCCTCCGTAGGTGGGCTTACCAGCCTCAGATTTATTGCCTCATGATTGCAAAATAGCTGCCACAGCTCCAGTCTTCTCAACTGTATTCAAAGCTGGAAGCAGGAAGCAAAAGACTTTCTCCCTAGAGAAGCTCTGTCTTTATATTCTGGAAGAAAACCTTTCCCAAATTCTGTCTTCCCCAAAAGATTCATTGAGCAGAACCCAACTCTGTACACTTTGGCTTTTACTTATTTGCAAAACTATGGCTAGCCTAGCTGCTAGGAAGCCTGGGAAAGTGAATGGCTGATAAAGGGGAGAGCAGTGTCACTGGCCTCGTCCAATTATTTTAAAGCTATTTTGGCCACAACCCACAGTCAGAAATATGTACACACAGAGACACACAAAATTGAAACGAGTATCACAAACTGATCCTTTTGCTTACCCTGTGTGATGCCTTTTAATATTTCCTATTCTATCTCATTCCATTTGACCCCATACTCTTTAACTTAAAACAAAATTCCTTGTCACAACCTGCTAATTTGATTTCACAACCCTCAAAGGCATGACCCATAGTTTGAAAAAGACTGACTGACTCAGAACAGCGTTTGTTTACATCTTGGAATTGGCAGGGTTTACCCCGAACAGCATCAGGCTTCTGTGAGCAAGGCGAGGAGGGGTGGGGAAATGGTGTTTGGAAAAGCACCAGCTAGACTTTGCCACATCCTCTTCCCCTATCACTTCCCATGAGCAAATGGTAGTGTTCCGTCGACTTTGATTTTTATGACTTGCAAATAACCTGAGGGTTACTAGCATTAAATTAAATCTAAATTAAAATTAGCCTGTTTCTGGAGCTTTGCGGGGACTTTTAATTCTGTATCCTGCTCAGCAGCCTGGCTTCTGCACAACTCCTGATGACAACGCAAAACTCCGATGGCATTCCAAGTGCCGGAGGAATTCACAGGATTTTCTGGAAGGACACTTTGTCATTGTTGCATCGTGGCTGTTCTCTTGAGCTGGTTGTGGTTTCGCAAGCCCATCTTTTCGTGCTTTTGATAGCCCAGTGGTGGAGAAGGAGGTTCTTCAGAATCACAGGGTCTGAGTTCAAATTCTGGCCTCACAGTGTGGTTTGGGGCAAGTGTCCTGACCCCTGGGAGCCTCAGTTTCCTGCGCTGTGGGAAATGTTCCTCCTGTCTCCCCGGGGACTGGGAGGAATCAATAGGTGTGGGGTTAGCACAGGGCCTGATACCAAGGAAGCACTGGGGCAGGGTAGGCTCTTCCTAGATGTATCAGCCAGCTTCGGCTGAGTGCTTTGCAGTAATGAGTGAGCCCTAGATCTCAGCAGCTGACAGCAGCAAAGGCTCCTCTCTCGCTCGTGTGTCCGAGCTTCGTGCATTGGCTGTGGCTTCGTCCACGTACCCATTGTCATGCCAGGACTTGGGCAGAACCGTGCAATTGCTTTTAAAGCTTCTGCTCTGAAGGAGCGCAAGGCGTCCACTCCCCTGTGCGTAATTTGGGGTTGCAGCTTTGCATGCTAATTGTGTGTCCCCCACCTCCCCGGGTCACTTTTTCAAAAGCTTTTTGAGTATGTGTGTGTCGAGGAAGGAGAGGGGCGTCTAATGTCACCCCTGGTTGAGAACCACTAGTCCTGATCTTGCCCAAAGTCAAGGACTGGGTCTGCTTTTGTTCGTTACGGTATCCTCAGCTCTCCCCCATGCTGGACACAGAGCGGGCAATTAGTAAATGCCTTTCTCACCAGGCTGCTCTTTGAACGAATGATTGGGTTTGTTTAACCACCTGTGTAAATTCATTTGTTCACCCCACAAATATTTAGTGACCCCCTACCATGTGCCATGCTCTGTGCAGGCTCTGGGTGTCCCACAGGGAACAAAACAGACAAAATCCCTGTCCTTGTGGGGGGATTGACATTTTGGTGTGGGAGACAGACGACAAAAAATCAGGGAGACGTATGATTTTTTGATGTTCAAGTATTTTCAAAATAAAAAATTTTCATTTTGGAAAACTGCAAATGTGCACAAAGTAGAATAGTAAAACATGGACCCCATCAACCAACTCTTTGCCAATTTTCAGTTTTCCGCCACTCTGACAGACCAGCGCTGTCCAAGAGAGCTTTCTGCCACCGTGGGAATATTCTAGATCTGCGGTGTCCTGTGTGGTAGCCAGCAGCCACGCGTGGCCGTCAAGCCCACGAAATGTCGCCACCGTGACCGCGAACTAAATGTTTAATTTCCTTTACACTCTTAAGGTAAATCTTTTTTATTTAAAACTTTCACATTCCTCCTTGTCCCCTTTTTTTCCCATTTGTTTATTGCAGTAAAATATACATAACACAACCTACCATCTCAGCCATTTCGAAGTGTACGATTCAGTGACAGTAAGTGCGTTTGCATAGTTGTGCAACCTTCACCCCCATCCTTCTCCAGAACTTGTAGCATCTTGCAGAACTGAAACTCTGCACCCACTAAACAATAACTCCCGGTTTCTCCTCCCCTGCCCCCAGCCCCTGGCAGCTGCCATTCTACTTCCTGTGTCTCCGTCATAAGTGGCATCAGATGGTATCTTTGTCTTTTTGTCACTGGCTCATTTCACCTAGCTTAAGGTCATCCATGCTGTTGCGTGTATCAGAATTTCCTCCCTGAATGCTATTCCATTGTAAATAGACACCACATTTGGCTTATCCATTCATCTGTTGATGGACACTTGGGTTGTTTCTACCTTTTGGCTCTTGTGAATAGTGTTGCTGTGATTGTGGGTGTATAAATATGTCGTCAAGACCCTGCTTTCAATTCTTTTGTGTATATATCCAGAAGTGGACTTGCTGGGTCATATGCTAATTCTATTTTTAATTTTTTGAGGAACCGCCAAAGTGTTTTTCACAGCAGCTGCAACATTTTACATTTCCACTAACTAACAGAGCACCAGGGTTCCAGTTTCTCCAGGTCCTCGGCAAGACTTGTTAATTTTTGGTTTTTTGATAGTAGCCCTTCTAATGGGGGTGAGGCGGCATCTGTGGTTTTGATTGCATTTCCCTAATGATTGGTGGTGTGGATCATCTTTTCCTGTGCTTATGGCCATTTGTATATCTCCTTTGGACAAATAACTACTCAAGTCATTTGCCCTAATTTCATTTCATTAGCTTGAACTTAAATGCGCGTAGTCACACATGACTAGTGGCTTCCGTATTGGACAGCGCAGGTCAGTATGCCCCTGACCTCCCAGAACTGGATTATTTTGCAGTAAATCACAGACATTTGATCATTTCACCCCTATGTATTTTAGGATGTATTACTAAAAGGTAAGAACTCTAAAGGAAAAAAAGCAGAAAAACAAAAAAACTATGCCACTGTTATACCTAGAATCTTAATCACAATTTCTTAGTATCATCAGATATCCAGACAGCATTCAAATTCTGTCTTTCCATTCTCAGTGGGTTCATTTGTGTCTTTCAAGGCTCCCTCTGTCTGCTGGGTTGAAAGATGCAGGCTCCTGGGTAGCCTTGTGCATGAGTGGGTAGGGGGCACGTATCACTGGTTGTGTGTGGCCCATGGTTTCCCCTTCACCACTCTATTTAGCCTCGTTTATCTCACCTGACAAATGGGGTAACAACAGGGGTTTGGAAGGACCCAAGGAGACCTGGTACCTGGCAGTTGAAGTCGGACCACGTGCATAATCAAATGATATGTAAACCCTTCCATATGGTAACTCCATTTTTAATTTTTTAAGGAGCCTCCATGCTGTTCTCCATATTGGCTGCACCCATTTCCATTCCCACCAACAGTGCAGGAAGGTTCCCCTTTCTCCACACTGTCTCCAGCATTTATTATTTGTAGACTTTTTGATGATGGCATTCTGACGGGTGTGAGGTGATACCTCATTGTAGTTTTGATTTGCATTTCTCTGATAATTAGCAATGTTGAGCATCTTTTCATGTGCCTGTTGACCATTTGTATGTCTTCTTTGGAGAAATGACTATTCAGGTGTTCTGCCCACTTTTTGATTGGGTTGTTTGTTTTGTTGTTATTGAGTTGTATGAGCTGTCTGTATATTTTGGAAATTAAGCCCTTGTCAGTCACATCATTTGCAGGTATCTTCTCCCAGGCTATAGGTTGTCTTTTCCTTTTGTTTCTGGTTTCCTTTACTGTGCAAAAGCATATAAGTTTGATTAGGTCCCATTTGTTTATTTTTGCTTTCATTTCTATTGCCTTGGGTGTAAACCCTTCAAAATGTGCTCAAGGGCCAAATGTGACAAAAGGCACCAGGTGGAAAAGCTGGGGCCTGGGGACTTTTGTCCAACCTGACTGTGCTGTGGCCAGAAAGCTTTGGGAGTTGCCCCACTAGGTAAGATTCACAATGGCAGCTAAAATGATTGTGTAACAGTATCTATCGCTTACAAATACTTTACTACACCAGAGGATTAAAGGCCTAAGAGCCTCTCCACTGCCCTATGTGAAAATAAGGACTATGATTGTGCCCATTTTACAGATGAGGGCACTGAAGCCTAGAGCAGTGAAGTCACTTGCCCGACTTCAGCCCATGTGTGGGGAAGTGGAGATTTGAACTGCTGACTCCAACCCCAAACTGTAACCCCATGCTGGGCCTCTTGGCATCAACCTGATAGGTGACATAGATGCCAACCCTGGCACCTGAACAGGGGACCCATCTCAGAGGAACCCCGGACCTACTGATCATTGACAAATGGTTTTCGTTTTATTATGGAAACTTTCGAGAAGATGTACATTAACTAGAACGGTGTACTGAGCCCCCAGGTAGCCATCATCCAACTCTAACAGTTACCAACATTTGCCATGTCTGTTAGCTCTCCTCCCCCACTACAACTCTATGCTGATTATTTATTTTGTACAGTTTTGGTTTTTTTTTTTTTTCTCGGTACGCGGGCCTCTCACTGTTGTGGCGTCTCCCGTTGCAGAGCACAGGCTCCGGACGCGCAGGCTCAGCGGCCATGGCTCACAGGCCTAGGCGCTCTGCGGTATGTGGGATCTTCCCGGACCGGGACACGAACTCGCGTCCCGTGCATCGACAGGCGGACTCTCAACCACTGCGCCACCAGGGAAGCCCTGTTTTGTACAGTTTTTTAAAGGTAAAATTAACATGGTTGAATTGATATGTGTTGACATATAGAAACCTGAGCTGTGAATATTTAAACCCCCATGTAACAGACACCCCATCACCATGCAGAACCTTGCCCTCTCCCCAGAAAGTCCCCCTCGTCCATTGCTCTGCTGTTACCATCTGAATGAAAACACATGGATAACAGATTCTCACAGGCTGGAGCCTCCCACTGGACATTCACCCGCAGATCCCCTTTGGAGAGCCCTGTTCAGGAGACACCCACCTCCTGGCTCTACTTCTGGTCCGACGTTTACAGAACTTGGGCCACACCCAAAGCTTGGGGCATGGAGGAGGGGGGAACCCACATGGAGCTGGCGGCGCTCCCAAAGCCACCTTGGGCGCTTGTGATCACCCTGGTCCAGGGCAGTGCACCTGGAATCTAGATGGGCCAGGATCCCGTGTTCCAGGGTCTTGTGACAGATGCTTTCTAGATCATTCCAGGGCCTGGGGCTCTCCATAAAAAGGAGAAGCAGCTCTCGTTCCTGCTCTCTCTTCCATCTGCTCGCTTTATCGCTTTTTTGGATCTGAGCTATCCCAGGCATTCACAAAATGCTAACAAAGGCTGTCACCCAGCTTCGTCTTATCTTGACCCTGTGGCGTGTTGGCTTCACATTTAAAAGAGAAACAATATGAGGAGAGGACAGTCTGTGGGATAGTGGTTAAGGGCGGGGACTCTGGAGTCAGCCGACCTTGGCTCAGACCCCAGCCTGACCACTGACCACTGGAGGGATATAGGGCGTATGGCTCACCATTCTGAGCCTCGCCTTCCTCATCTGTGGAATGGGGCTGCGAAAATCACCTGCTTCATAGGGATTCAAAGACGGTGAACAGGCTGATACGTGCAGAGTACTTCAAACCAGCAGCCATCATCATCGTCGTCACAGCCACCATCATTACTGTCATCAGGTCAATCCTTGTTATTTGTGGATTCCATATTTGTGAATCCGCCTATTTGCTAACATTGTTAACCCCCAAATCAGTACTCACGGCGCTTTCCTGGTCACTTGCAGACGTGTGCAGAGCCGTGAGTCTATCTTGAGTCTCCCGATGCACGTGCTACCAGCTGAGGTTGAACGCGGCGACCCTCTGCCTCTCTGTTCAGCTCGAGAGCTATAAGGAAGCATCCTCTTTAGCGCCCTGTTGTTTTGCACTTTTGTGCTTTTTGTGGGTGGTTTTGCTGTTAAACCCGGCCCCTCCCATGTAGGGCTGAAGGGCCGCCCACTGTCCATAAGCACAGGAAGGCTGCGATGTGCTCTGGAGAGATCGCGCGTGTGAGGTGACCTGCCCTCAGGCATGAGTTACAGCGCTGTGGGCCTTGAGCTCGGTGTGAGCGAATCAACCGTTTATGTTAAACAGGGTGTCTTTATTGTTTTTTTAAATTATTTTTTAAATAAATTTATTTATTTATTTATTATTTATGGCTGAGTTGGGTCTTCGTTGCTGTGCGCGGGATTTCTCTAGTTGCGACGAGCAGGGGCTACTCTCGTGGTGCGCGGGCTTCTCATTGCGGTGGCTTCTCCTGTTGCAGAGCACGGGCTCTAGGTGCCCAGGCTCAGTAGTTGTAGCGCACGGGCTCTGTTGCTCCACAGCATGCGGGATCTTCCTGGACCAGGGCTCAAACCCGTGTCCCCTGCATTGGCAGGCGGACTCTCAACCACTGCACCACCAGGGAAGTCCCAAACAAGGTGTCTTTAAACAGAAACACACATAAACCAAGGGGATATATTGATGGGTTGATGAGAATGGGACCAGAAGCTGGCAGGAAGCTAACCCTGTCTTTCCCCAGGGGCTGCGGCTCAGTGGCCATAATCCCAAATTCACGGTGACCTTATAGGACATAAGCACTTCAGATGATGAGACCTGACTGTATTTTGCTAGATTGAAGTGCTGATGGATTATATCATATAATGTTATATACTATTGCATGATGGGTGTGTGTGTGAATATATATATATATATATGTACACACAGTGTATGTAGATATAGTGCAGTGTGTCTGCATATATATATGTGATAATGTACAGTGTTGTTTGCTGTGGGTTTTTGGGTTTTTTTTTGTTTTTTTGCGGTATGCGGGCCTCCCACTGTTGTGGCCTCTCCCCTTGCAGAGCACAGGCTCCGGACGCGCAGGCTCAGCGGCCATGGCTCATGGGCCCAGCAGTTCCACGGCATGTGGGATCTTCCCAGACCGGGGCACGAACCCACATCCCCTGCATCGGCAGGCGGTCTCTCAACCACTGCACCACCAGGGAAGCCCCTTTCCTGTGGTTTTAAACTGGTATTTGACCTCTCGTCTCTCTGGCTACATCTTTCTCCTTTTCACTGACTGTCTCACTCACAGCCTCTCTCTCATTCTCTCTCCACAGCTGGCCCCCAAAAGGACCCTCCCCACATCCCCAGCTGGGGGCCCTGCGTAGAGCTGGAGTGGACGCCCCCTCCTTCCCTTCATGATTCGTTTGTAGCGCAGGTAACCAGCCAAGCATCCCGCTCATTCCCGGAGGGGCCGTGGTCTCCCGTCCACCTCCCCGGAAGGGACGTTCCTTCTTGGAAGAGCCTGGCTCAGCCACATCCTTCAGCCCCGCCCTCTCCAGCCTGGGCCCCCTGGGTCATTCGGGCCATTCCCCCCCAACCTCCATGCCATCTGCAGGCAGGATCTCCCTCCCCGCTTTCCGTCTTCTCCAGGTTCTCTGCAGATCCTGCCTTGTCATCCCCTGGCCAGGCCTTGCCCACCTTAGGCTGGTTGGGAAGGGCAGGGGCTCGTAGGCCACAGAGCTGGTGACATGGGAAGACAGTGGGTGTGGGCGGAGATATGAAGCCAGAGAGAGTGTGTTATCTTGCCGCACGGATGCAGCAAGAGCCTTGGAAGGGCCTCTCTGGGGACAGTCCCCGGGGCCAGCTCTAGAGGCGAGCGTGTTAGGTGTGTGAGGCTCCGGGGCCATGTGTTTCTGTTCTAGACTGGGCTTGTTAACCCAGGGCCCGTGAAGTGTGTACGTGTGTGCATACGTGTGTGTGTGTGTGTCCCATGACACACTTCCCCCTGGGAAAGAACGTGTAACATTTCTGGCCCACATGCATGTTTCTGGCAAGAGGGTCTTTTGTTTTCATCAGACTCTCCTGGGTACTGTCCAGAGAAGCCCCTGAAATAACCATATGGGTTCCCTCCCTGATATTCTTTACGTCACAGAGCCGTCGAGGGTAATAGGGGCTGTAGTGGTGATCAGGAAGTTCAGAGAATGCTATTGAGGGTTAGGGGTGGTGACCCAGCTGGGGGGGGCACGACAGTCACCATGTCCTCAGTGAGTTCGGGACAATCCCCCTCCCCCTACCAAGAAGAAAAAGAGAGGGTAACAACTCCATGGCCCTGGACTGGGATTGTGTGTGATTTCTCATCGTGTTCTGTCTGCGTGGTTGGGAGGCAAGGCTGCGTGGGCTGATGGAAGGATAGGCGGATGGGGACTTCCCTGGCGGTCCAGTGGTTAGGACTCAGTGCTTTCCCTGCCCGGGCCCGGGTTCAGTCCCTGATCGGAGAACTGAGATCCCGCAAGCCTCTCAGTGCGGCCCAAAACAGTAAAAAGGAGGAGCGGATGGAAGGACGGGTCAGTTTGTGTGTTTGGAAGACAAGAAAGATGGGCGGTTGGGTGGAAGTTTGTAAAGATGGGTGTATGGAAGCTTGGTAGGATGTCTGGAGCAGTGGTGGTTGGCGCAGGGGTGGATGGGCAAACAGAGAACTTGTTTTCTCACTTGTAAACTGGGGCACACGGCATCCCTTTCCCATGGGGGCTGAACAAACTAACATTTGTGAAACGCTTGGGACAGTGCCTGGCACATGGTAAGCAGGAGCCAAATGTTAGCCGTCCTCATCCTCATCATTCTGACAGGCTCGGCCCGGCTCTGGCGGTTCCTCTGACTCAGAGCGCCTGCCCTCCTGGCCCCTCTCCCTCTCTGTTCCCTTCCTTGAGAACCACGCTGCATGTGTCTTCCAGGGGGACCCAGAGCCTGGGCCCCTTCATGCCGCCTCCCCTCCCTCCCTCCTTCACCCAGTCACGTGTAGGACAGGAGCACAGGCTTGGGGCCAGACTTGTGGGTTCAGGGCTGGCTCTGCCACCTGCTAGCTGGGAGACAGAGAACCATGGTCTCAGCTCTTCCTTTTACTCATCTGCAAAGCGGGGGTGGCAGGACCCACCTCGAGGGATCCTGTGGGGATTAAATGAGATACATGTGTGTGAAGCACTTAGAATGGGGCCTGCATGTGATCAGGACTCAGTCTGGGTTGATGTCATCACCATCATCATCAGATGCTGGGGAGAGAGAGGGAGGAGGAAAAGGCAGCTGTCTGTCTCTGATCAGGAGGCTCTGGTATGGAGGGCACCTGCCCCACCCCTACCCATGCCCCTAGACTTAAGGGGACAGAAACCCTGACCCCTCCAGGGGTCTTGGCCCCAGGGAATGGTCCTTGCAGGGAGGGTCCTGGCACGCTGCCGACATCTAACTTGTCTCCCTTACCCTCTTCCCGCCCCGCCCCGTCCAGTGGCGATGGATGATGAGGATGGGAGATGCTTACTAGACGTGATTTGGTGAGTAATGGGCTTCCCACCCCACCCCACCCTCCCCCACCCTCTCCCTCCCCTCCCCTGTCCCTCATCTCCTCAAATGTCTCTCCCCTTCTCTCTTTCAGTGACCCTCAGGCCCTCAACGACTTCTTACATGGATCTGAGAAGGTGAGTGCTGGGGCAGGGAGAAGCATCCCCAGGGCAGGGGCCTGTGGAATTGGGAGCTGAGAGACACTCCCCGCTGATGCAGTAGACATCTGCCCCTTGCCTTCCATGAGCCAGGCCCCAGGGTTATGGCAGAGAGTGAAAGAGATGGCAAATCCCTGCCCTCACTCCATACACATTTCCTTGGTAAACAAAGCAACCGAGAGCTAATAAAGGTGATGGTGGAAAGCACCATGCAGAGCAGCATAAGAAATAATAATGTCACTTGCACAACAAAAGAGGTTTAAAAGAAAATGAATGGGAGGCGGAAGCAGGGGCTTCTTCTCTAGCTGGTGTGAACCTGAAGGATCAAAGGGAGGTGCCCATGGCGCTCTGGGCAGGGGAAGGACAGGTAGGAAGGTTGGAAAGTTTGAGAAAGAAGGCCAGTGGGGCCGGAATGAAGGGGAAACGAGAAGGTGGTAAGACTGGAGTGGACAAAAATCACCAGGTCATGAAGGGCTTGGAGGACTTGATCGAGGAGTTCAGACTTTATTCTGAACGTGACAGGCAGTTCTGACGGGTTATTAAGCAGGAGAATGCCACATTCCGTTTGCCCTCCAGAGAACGGAACAAAGTGGGGGAGAGTGGATGTCTGTTGAGCCATGAGGAGCTGTATCAGTCACCCACAGCTGCATAACAAGTTATCCCATCACTTAGTGACTTAAAACAACATTTGTTAGAGCTCTCAGTTTCTGAGGGTCAGGAACTGGGGAGTGCTTAGCTGGGTGTCTAGCTCAGTGTCTCCCCTGAGTATAGCAGTCAGGATGTTGCCTGGAGCCACTGTCATCTGAGGGCTTGTCTGGGGCTGGAGGATGTGCCTCCACAGTGACTCACTGCCGTGGCAGTTGGCTGGAGGCCTCAGCTCCTCACCATGTGGGCCTCCCCCTAGGATTGCTTGAGTGTCCTCACAGCATGGCAGCTGGTTCCCCCAGAGCAAGTGACCCAAGGGAGAGAGCCAGGAGGAAGCTCAGTGCCTTTTATGACCTAGTCTCCAAAGTCGCACACTGTCACTTCCGTCATACTGCATTTGCTAGAAGCGAGTCACTAAGCGCGCCCACACTCACAGGGAGGGGACGGAGCTCAGCTCCTTGAGAGGGGATGTATCAAATAATCTGTGGAGCGGAGGCGAGTGTGGAGCAGAAGTTGGTGGCCTGGGCCCCAGGGCAGGCACGGGAGGAGGTACCAGACGCTGGCTCTGGGATCTGTCTGGGAGGCAGGATCACTAGACTTGCTGGTGGCTTAGACGGTGAGGAAGAAAGAGCATCCAGAATGCCTCCTGGACTTGACCTGAGCAGCTGAGTGGGTGGTGGTACCGTTCTCTGAGACTGGGAGTTCGAGGTGGATGCCAGAAGTCCAAGGGCGGCTATTGGATATAGCAGTCTGGGGTTCTGGAAAAAGATCAGCTGGACAGAGAAACTGGGGAGGCTTGGCTGTGGACAGCCATTCATTGGGCGCTTAGGGCCTGTTGTAGACATTGCCTATGTCTGCAGGAACGAGACAGGTCCCTGTGCTCCCAGACACGGGAACACACGCACGTTAGGCGCCCGGGTGGCAGGGCGTGCCGGGTGCTTGGGCTGGGCAGTGGAAGGAGTGACTTAGTAGGAAGGGACGGACAGTTGTCGGGAGGAGGTGACAAATGTGACCGGCCCTGCCAGATGTGTTACCAAAGACGCTTGAGCAAAGCCACGGAGGCAGGATTCTAGAGTTCAAGGCAGGCATGTCAGGAGAGGCTCGGACTCAGTGCTGGGGTTGCCTCGCATTTTAATCTTGCAGCCAAGCCCCTTTCTTTGGGGCGACTTTTCTGGAGGCGGAGTTTCCTGTACCCCTCGAATCTCCCCCCGCAACCCCCCCACCTCGTCTTTGTCTTTTTGTCCCATGTAACCCTCAATTGGTTTTTGTTCTAGAGGTGGGCCGGCCCACTGCCCAGCTGACCTTTGACCTTGGGTGGGGGCGGGTCTTGGTGCAGCTTGACAGTCATGAGCTCCTGGATAATCCCGGGGAGGCCCGAAGTGCCTTCTATGAAGGTCCTGGGGTAAGTGGCCCGGGGGCTCGGGGAAGGCCGTGGGCTCCAGGCATCACCCAAGTCGCCTGTGGTGGCAGCCAGTGGGGGAGGGGAGAAGGGGTCGCACTCATCCCCTGAGGCACTTTGCCGGGACGGGGGCAGGGGGCAGTCACTGAGGAGCAGTGTGGGGTGGAGGTGAGGCCGGAGCTGCTGGACCCCCAGCTGTGCCCTCCGGCCCCTCAGAGAAGGAGGTGTGGTCCTGAGTCCCTGGCCTTGGAGGGCAGCTGCTACAGAGCTGGAACAGAGGCAGAGGCTGGCTCTGGAGTTCACAGTGGGCAGGGCGGGGGCGCTGGGGGGTCCTGTCCCGGCCCAGCCATGGGTGGGGTGTGTGACCTGGGGGAAGGGGATCGACTGTTGTGGACCTCAGTCTCCACCTGGAAGATGAAGGCAGGGGTGATGAGCAAAGCCCAGAGCGGGGAACACAGTGGACTTTTATTGAGCACCTACTGTGTGCCGGGCCCATTACTCAGTGCCAATCGTCCCTCCCTCTTCTTCCTCTTCTGTGGCCTCTCCCCTCCCCGCTTCGCTCCCCATCCCTCCCCATCCTTTTTCCTCCTCCCCCCCTTCTCTCTCCCTCCCACTCCCCCCTCCTCCGTCTTCATTAACATAACTATCAGTTACCAAATACCTGTCATATGCCAGGCCCTTTACAGTAATTTTCATTTAGTCCTCACAACAACCACAGTAACATTCCAAATAATTTATCTGGCATAATATAAATGACTAAATCCAGAACCCAACAAATACACATTATGTTCATGTTATTACATTTACGGAAGAGTAACAATGTGCATTATTCTTACCCGTGCCATCCTCTTAATGTCCATAACGTCCCTGGTCAGGTTCTCAGCACCTCCTGTACGTGACGTCAGTGAACGTCACGACTGTCCTAGGAGGCGGGTTTGGTTATGGCCATTTAGCGGTTAGGAACTCAGAACTGCCTGGTCCTTGGTTGGGGGCTGAGCCGGAGCCCCATCCTGCCAGGCACTGCCCTCCACTCAGCAGCAGGGTGACCCCTTTCCCCGGTCTGGGAGGCAAGGAGGGAGCAGTGCCCACCTCACTGAGCTGTTATTAACGACAACATGGACAGTAATAATGACAGTAACAATGATAGATGATGTTTCTCGCGTGCCAGCCAAGAGCCACGTACTGCTCTGAGCCCTCCACTAGGATTAACTCAGAATCCTTCAAACTACAGGTGTTGTTATTTTTTTTAAATTTTATTTATTTTATTTATTTATTTTTGGCTGCGTTGGGTCTTCATTGCTGTGCGTGGGCTTTCTCTAGTTGCGGCGAGTGGGGGCTACTCTTCGTTGCAGTGCGCGGGCTTCTCGTTGCAGTGGCTTCTCTTGTTGCAGAGCATGGGCTCTAGGCGTGCAGGCTTCAGTAGTTGTGGCTTGCGGGCGCTAGAGCGCAGGCTCACTAGTGGAGCATGGGCTTAGTTGCTCCGCGGCATGTGGGATCTTCCCGGACCAGGGCTCGAACCCGTGTCCCCCGCATTGGCAGGCAATTCTTAACCACTGTGCCACCAGGTTTTGATCCATCGCCTGGTCAAGTATCAGTGGGTTTTCCATGCCCTTGGCATAATTATTACTCGTGGAATATTTGCTCTAAAATGCATGTATAGATTACACACTCGTGTCCTGGATTGCCATCCAGGAAAGCATTTAAGAAACATCAGGTTCGGGACTTCCTTGGTGGTGCAGTGGTTGGGAGTCTGCCTGCCGATGCAGGGCCCTGGTCTGGGAAGATCCCATATGTCGCAGAGCAACTAGGCCCGTGAGCCACAACTACTGAGCCTGGGCGTCTGGAGCTTGTGCTCCGCAACGAGAGGCCGTGACGGTGAGAGGTCCGCGCACCGCAAAGAAGAGTGGACCCCGCTCGCCGCAACTAAAGAAAGCAATCGCACAGAAACGAAGACCCAACACAGCAAAACAACAACAACAAGAAAAAGTTAAAGGGCATTAAAAACAAACCAACCAGATATATGTGGGTAGGCATTTTCCATCCCAGTTACAGAATGAGAAAACTGAGACTCAAACAGGGAAAATGACTTCCTCAAGGTGGCAAAGAAGGAAGAAGAGCCAGGCTGTAAATTCTGGTTCATCTGATGCCAGAGTCCTTTCCCCAACCACAGTGCCCGCACCGCTTCCAACTCAACTTCCTCCTCTGCTCCTCCTCCCTCCCCGTCTTTTCAGATGGACTGAACTGAAACCTGGCCCTTCTGTGAAGCCTCCTGACACCAGCGTTTGCCCTGCTCCCCTAGCCAGTCCCTCCGAAGGCAGCACAGTTACAGACACAATCACGCCTTTAAGCCATCAATCCTCTGAGGTGTCCCTCTTCCTCATCTCAGTTAACAGCATCTACTCAGTTGCTCAAACCCCAACCTGCCCTGCCAACCTCGATCTGTCCTTTTCCTTACCAGCTCTCCCTGTGATGTGTGACCCGTCAGCATGTCTGAATCTACTTCTAACATGATCCCTAATCCTTGCGCTTCTGGCCTCTTCACTGCTACTCCAGCCCAGGCCACCATCTCCACTGAGAGCCTTCCAGCTACTCTCCAGGATTCCCGTCTTGCCGCCCACAGCACCCTCACAGCAGCTAGAGCTTTGCACAGCCTCCCCTGTTTCCCGTGGCAGAGTCTGTGCTTTGCCGCACCGTGGCCTGGAAGTGGGTATCAGCCTCAGCAGCCTCCTCAGTGTGGCTTCCCACCCCCGCGCCATCCACCTGCCAGTGTCTGCCACTCCATGTCACTCCCTCGGACTTGGCCCCCTGCTGTACTTTCCTCATGTCGCTTTGTGGTGGACACAAGGTCTGACTCCCAGGTGGCTGTTTCTGCTTCCTCTTCTTTTCCTGGCAAATGGGATTCCAGTTTGGATCGGGTGACAACAAATTTGAGGGAACACACTGGTTCTCCCCACTCCTGGAACTGGGGAGAACCAGGGGGGAACACGACTTACGCTTTTGCCCTGGAGACAAACCTTGAGGGTCCGGGATAACGGTGGCCACTTCCCTTTCCACTGCCACGGGTCAGTTTAGAAAGAGCACGGGCTACAGTTCTGGCCAAGGAGACGTGAGGGGCGTTCCGTTGGCCGCTGCTACAAGCTTTCCTCACTTTTAAAAAGGGGAACAAAGAAGGGAGGGAGCTGCTCTCTGCCCTGCACCCTCCGAAGGTTTGGGTGCTCCGCGTAGAAGAGGGGATTCTTGCTGCTGCTGCTGCAGCCGACTTGCAGACGCTGGCCACTGCTGGCAGGCCTTGACTTCACCGTGGAGCCACTGGCACCACCACGTGTCCTGAGAGCTTAAACCTATGCCGACTCCTCTGTTATTACGGCCCAAAGCATATGCACTATAGATATCTAAACTCACCTTTTTGCTGCTTTATCACTCCTACCTTCCCGCTCCTAAAATGTAAGCTCTGTGAGGGGAGGGGCCTGTCCCTCCATCACTATGTCCCCATCACGTGGACTGGGCATTGTCTGGCACAGCTACAGCAGGTGCTTGATAAATGCTGGCTGCATTAATGCATGAGGGTCCTCCAGGGCAGGGACTCAGTCACTGTGGTTTCTGGGAGCGGCAGGGGCTCAAAAGCCTTCACTGGATCAACAGGCAGGGAAGCCAGAAGACAGCTTCTTAAGAAACAAATTTAATACTATATACAAGGGAAAACGTACAGAAACAACAAAGGAGACGCAACAAGGCTGGAGGTGCCCATCCCAACTAGCTGCCCACGCAGAGGGCCGATGCCAGCCCCTAGCTCGCCCTCCTCCTCCTACGGTTGGAAGGGCTCCACGGGCCACCTTGCCCTGGCGGTGGGATCCACGTGGTCCTGAAGCCGGTGCCACTTCATGTGGGCATTCCGACCCTTGATCTTGCCAAACACCCTGAGGAGGCACCAGAGGACACAGGGGTCAGAGCAGGGGGAGGCGGGTAGCCCTGAGGGGGGCACCCCAGAGGGCTGAGGGCAGGCGGTGTGGGAGCATCCAGGGAAAGGACGGTACCTCTCACACTCCCGGCAGGGAAAGAAGCCCTGGCCCTTGCTGCTCCCCGGCAGCTCAGGGGTCCGCTTCGAGCCGGTGTTTGGGCTGGAGTTGGGGATGGACTCCCTCCTGTAACTCTCAGTAGTCCTCTGTAATTCGGGGGTTGGACGGTGGCTGGGTTTCCTCCGAGGGCTACGAGTGACCTGCAGAGGGGGCAGAGGTGATGAAAGGGTGCTGCCGCCCGCCGCCCTTCTAAGGGAGAAGCAGGTGTCCAGAGCATCCAGCCGTCGCGGGGTGCACCCCCCCACCGCCAGCCAGCTTGGATGGGCACCGGGCATCCAGATCCGTGCTGAACTCCTGAAGCCCTATCCCGAGACCCTCTACCTTCGCTTCTGTCCTGTCTGCTTCACCCAGCTCTATCGACCCTCTTTTCCGGCACTGGGGCTCGGCCGCAGTCAAACTTGTTCATTGTCTTCTGCATGTAGTAGAACTCGAAACACTGGGCTACTGTTTTTGTCTGGACCTAGTGGAGGAAGACAGAAACCGGCTAAGGACAGTGCCTCAGGAGTAGCAGTGAGTATGGCCTTGACGCCCTAAATCTCCTCCCCATGGGGCCAGCCGCCACTTTTTGAAAGCCCTCCTGAAACCTTTCTCCCCTACGGCTTGGTATGCTCCACTGCTACGGGGGACAGAGAATCACAAAGTATTCCTGGAGATGAAGGATTTCAGAGAGAAGCCACCAGAGTCAACACCATCTAAGCTCTGCACGCTCTGAGCAACAAGGCTGGCCCAAGAAGGCTTCTCTCCAGGAAAACGCACACAAAGGTACACACGAGGACGCTCACTGTGACATCATGTGGAGCCACATGTCTACCGACTGGGACTAATTAAACCAGAGTGTCCTTACGTGTTGGATACCTCATAGCCTTATGTGACAGATAGGCAGAGCCCTCCAAAAAACTGAAGAGGAAGGAATACTTCCCAACTCAGTCCGTAAGTTCAACATTTCTCTGATACCAAAGCCACACAAAGATATTACAAGGAAAGAAGGCTACAGACCAATGGCCCTTATGAACATAGATGAAAAATTTTAAACCAAACTTTAACGAACAGAATCCAACTATGTGTGTGTTTGTGTGTGTGTGTGTGTGTGTGTGTGTGTATACATATAAAGGACAATATACCATGACTAAGTGGAGCTCATCCCAGAAACGTGAGGTTGGTTTAACAATCGAAAATCAATATAATTCATCATATTAAACTTAAAAAAGAGAAGTCATACGAGCATCTTGATAGGTGCACAAAAAGCATTTGATACAATCCAATGTCCATTCCTGATGGAAACTCTCAGCACAATAGGAATAGAAGGAACTTCTCTTCAACCTGATAAATGATACCTACAAAATCCCTACAGCTAACGGTGGAGTGGTTTCCCCTCAAATATCATGAACAACACAAGGATTTCCACTCTCACCACTTCTACTCAATACTGTACTGGTGGTTCTAGAGTGCAAAAAGGCAAGAAAAAAAGTAAAGGCATCCAGGTTGGAAAGGAAGAAAGAAAAGTGTCTTTATTTACAGATGATATGACTGTCTATGTAGAAAATTCAGTGGAATCCACAAAAAAGTTACCAAAACTAGTAAGTTAGTTTGGCAACATTTCAGAACACAAGATCAATATAAAAATCAATTTTATTTCTATACATACTAGCAACAAACCATTGGAAACTGAAATAAAAAAGAACTCTATAACATCATAAAAAACACAAGTACTGGGCTTCCCTGGTGGCGCAGTGGTTGAGAGTCCGCCTGCCGATGCCAGGGACACGAGTTCGTGCAATGGTCCTGGAGGGATCCCACGTGCCATGGAGCGGTGGGGCCCGTGAGCCATGGCTGCTGGGCCTGCGCGTCCGGAGCCTGTGCTCCGCGGCGGGAGAGGCCACAATGGTGAGAGGCCCGCATACCGCAAAAAAAAAAAACAAAAACAAAGCAGAAAAAAACCAAGCGCTTAGGAATAAATCTGACAAAAAGTATGCAACAACTGTACACTAAAAACTTCAAAACATTGCTGAAAAATTAAAGATTGAAATAGAGAGATATACCCTGTTCACGAGTCAGAAGACTCAATATTGTTAAGGTAACAACTCTCCCCAGTTGACGTATAGAGTCAAAAACACTACCAATCAAGTTCCTAGCAGAAATTTTTATTTTGAAATTGTCAAGTTATTTCTAAAATTCATAGGGAATTAAAAAGGATGTAGAATACAAAAAATAACTTTGAAAAAGAATAACAAAGTTGAAGGACTAACATTTTCTAATTTCAAGACTTAGAATAAAGCTACAGTAATAAAGACAGTATGGGAATAGCTTAATAAAAGACAAACAGATCAATGGAACAGAATACAGGTTCCAGAAGTAGATGCATATATATATGGCCAACTGATATTTAACAAAGGTACAAAAGCAACTGAGTGGAGAAAGTATGGTCTTTCCAACAAAAGGTATTGGAATAAATATCCATATGCAAAAATGAACTCACCTCGCACCCCATACAAAAATAAACTTAAAATGGATCATAAATCTAGAAATAAAACCTAAAACTATAAAACCTCCAGAAGAAAACATAGGGGAAAATCTTTGTGACTTTGGGTTAGGCAAAGATTTCTTAGATACAACACGAAAAGCACAGTCTATAAAAGAGAAACTAGTAAGTTAGGCTTAAGCAAAATTTAAAACTTTTCTTCAAAAGACACTGTTGGAAGACTGACAAATGGCATATTGGGAGAAAATATTTCCAAAGCATATATCTGGATAAAGGACTGGTGTTCAGAACAAAATAAGAACTCCTACAGCTCAATAAAAACACAGACACTCCAATAAAAACAGAGGCAAAAGATATGAACAGACAGCTCACCAGAGAAGGTGCACAGAGAGCAAAAAAACACAAAGATGCTCAGCATCATTAGTCATTAGGAAAATGGAGTCAGATGCTACTGTACACTCATTAGAATGGCTAAAATTAAAGAGACTTAGCATACCAAGTGTCGACGACGGTGTGGAGCAACTGGACCTTTCATAACCTGCTGGTAGGAATGGGAAGTGGTAGAGCCACTTTGGAAAACAGTCTGGCAGTTTCTTTAAAAGTTAAACATACATCTACTATAAGTTACCGTCATTCCCCACCTAGGTATTTATAATCCCAACCCCGTGTCCGCAAAAAAAACAAAAAAAAAAACAAAAAAAACCCCAGTACATGTCCGTACAAAGACTTGTATGTAAATGTGCAGAGCAGCTTTATCTGTAGTCATCAGTAACTGGAAACCACCAACAGGTGGATGATTAAATGAACGGTGGTCCGTCCACACAGTGGTATACTCCTCAACAGTAAAGGGATGAACTATGGGTACACACGACAACATGGATGAATCTCAAAATCATTAGGTTGAGTGTAAGAAGCCAGACAAAGCAGATCACATGCTGTATGATTATTCCATTTATATAAACCTCTAGA
Source organism: Mesoplodon densirostris (assembly GCF_025265405.1). Lineage (NCBI taxonomy): Eukaryota > Metazoa > Chordata > Mammalia > Artiodactyla > Ziphiidae > Mesoplodon > Mesoplodon densirostris. The sequence continues at coordinate 22,701,721 of NC_082679.1, read as the reverse complement.
AAATGCAAACTAATTTAGAGTGACAGAAAGTAGACAAGAGTTGACTAGGGACCCGGGTGGCAGGAAGGAAGGGTTGCAAAGGGGCAGGAGGGAACTTTTGGAAGTGAAGGATACTCTCATTATCTTGATCATCGTGGTGGTCTTACAAGTGTATAACTATGTCAAAAACATTAAATCTTACACTTCGATTATGTGCAATTTTGCGTACATCAAGTTAAAAAAAAGAGCAAAATAATCAGCAGGATATTAAGTATATGATGTCATCCTTTTTTGAGAAAGTGCATATAGGTGTGTAAAATCCGTATGGGCAATAAATACCTGTCAGGTTATCAATCAGAAGTAGGATTGTGGGCAGGGGTCTGGATGGCTTTATTTTGAACATGGGATTCATTTCTGTACCGTTTCAGGTTGTTCCAAGCAATGGCATTGTAGTTGTCAACTGTTCACAGCATGAGCAGAGTATCACCCCTGACAGGCCCTGCAGTTCTAGCGCCTCGGCCGTGTGAAGGAGCCTTGTCTACACCAGCCTGCCATGTTCGCCTTACCATCTTGTGTATCAAGTAGAAGTCCTTCTTGTAGGCACAGAACGCCTTCTTAAAGAGCCTCTTCTCCATGGAGGTCCAGATGTCCGAACCTATTGGAGAAACAGCCAAGAGGAGGAAGGCTGTTTCTCCTTCTGGGACCACAGCCATGGCTGAAGTGCAGACTCCCCTCCTTTTTCAGGCCACCGAGCGCCACTTATATGCCAAGATTTCTGCTAAGCCCCTTACTTGCTTTATCTCACACAATCCTCACAAAAACCTTAGCAGGTAGGGGCGATTACCATCCCCCATTGACAGGTGCAGCAACTTGAGGCTTCCTCTGGTTAAGAGACTTGCCAAGGGCAGGCGTGGGCCCCTGGTTGCCTGACTCCAAGGCTGGAGTGCTCAACTGGGAAACCTGAGCCCACCCCAACCTGGCACCCCCCTTCTGGCCAGGAAGAGCCCACGAGGGAACCAGTGCAAAGGGGAAGGTTGGATCCAACTAGAGAACAGCACCCACTGATACCCCCAGAGAGGACGGGCCCTTCTGGGAGGGCAGGTGCAGGCCCCAAGAGAACTCCGGGAGGCACGTGCAGAGCTTGCCATGGAAAGTGACTGGCTCGCAGGGGCCTCAGCCAGGCCAAAACCACGCGGGCAGCCACGCTCGTTACCTGTGGAGTGATAGTTGGCGAGAGGGTGAGTCCGTGGCTTCTTCGGTCCTCTCAGTAACAGGGTCTCCAGGGCAACCTGGAATGAGAGGAGTGGTGGGCAACTCTCTGAGGGAGGGAAGGTGAGGTAGAGGCCCACCTTCATTCTTTCATCCATTCAGAAAGTATGTGCAGCCCTCCCTAAAGCCACCCCTACCCCAGGGCGACTCAAAGTGTGGTCGGTCTGTGGAATGGCCACCAGTTGTGAACCACTTGGGACACATTGCCTACAGCACTAAGCGGACTGTTGAGTGCAGCTGACGTTACCTTTTTCATAGCAAGATTTACTTGATGACGAAACAGTGTGTGGACTTATTCTGGCACAAGCTCCTTATTTCTTCAGGGAGCAGCATTTGGAGTGGCACTGCCCCCGCCCTACCCCATGTTATGGTCCTCATAGCACTAATCATTATCTATCACTTTTAAAAAATGTATTTCATGTGTTCACTCTCCTAAAATGTAAGCCCTGCAAAGAGAGGGCATTTGTCTTGCTCAACAGCGTAACCCCGGTCAGGACTCGCTATGCAGTTTGCAGGACCCAGCGCAAAATGGAAACACGGGGCCCTGTGCTCAGAAACTATTAAGAATTTCAAGATGGTGGCAGCAGAGCATTAAACCAAGAATGGGCCCCTGAGCTGGCCCCAGCCTGATACCGTGTCATCACCAGGTATCAGGAGGACCCAGTAAATGTGTGCTGATTACTCTGCTGAGCACCCACCACGTGCCAGCCACTGCCTCTCAGCTTGAGAAAAAGCACCATGTAGCCCTGACTCTTGGGTCTCCAACTCGGGTGACGTGACTTCCTCTCCCACTACACACAGTTGGACTTCTTCATTTTCTAAACTTCAGGATTGTGAGGAGGGTCCTTGGAGGAGGCAGAGGCATTTCTGTTGCATCAGAGGTTTGCATACACCATTTTTAACCCAAAAGTTAATGTTCAGTAAATAAACCAGATTAATACAGGCCCTGAGTTGGTTCTGCTAGGCACCGCCTCCCCACTGCTACGCTGAGATGAGGTAACGCTGGAGGAACCCTGGTGCTCTGTTGTCACCCCAGAGAAATAACTGATTGAGCCCGTATGTGTGCATTTCCCCTATGTTCAAAAGGACACTACCAGTCCCAAAGCGACAAGGGAGAAGGGTGGGTGGCCAGCCTTTGGTTCTCGTGAGCTGCAAAGCCCCGAGTAGAAGGCACGTGTCTTGCGCCTAGAGCCCCTGGCCCTAAGAGACCAGGGAGCTTCCCACAGCTCCTCTGAGCCCCCCTCGCCTGCACCGCACCTGGATGTTGCCCTGGGCTTCATGCAGGCAGTGCAGAGCGAGCTCCAGGTTGGTGCCCCCGCCCGGCATCACGCTGGAGCAGGCCACGTTGCAGAGCTCGGTCACTGTTTCCAGCAGGCAGCCCGGCAGCGAGAAGGAGAGGAGACACAGAGGGTCAGCAAGTGCCAGAGAGGAAACCTCCCCAACAGCACAGATGGGGTGGGGCTCCTGTCACCATCTCCCTCACCTCTCTGTTACAAGCAGGCTGAGGGAAAGGAGCGACAAGGAGGATGGGCAGAAATCCTGCTCCTGGCACCTGCTCTGGATGGCCTGGCCAGCTACTGGGTGAGAGGAGAGGTGGGGCAAGGGACTGCAGCACAGCAAAGCAGTCCTGTGCTGAAGGCCAGCTCTGCCCACCCCACCCCAACCTGGGGATCACTGCTTCTTGGTCAAGGTGAGAACTGGGAGGAGAAAACCCTTGGGGATGGAGGAGGGCCCTCGGGAACCTGGCCCCAAATTCTCAGCCACCTCTATCCTGTGTTTTCGGGTTGGTCATCACATCTCCCCATGGCTTCCAGACCAGAGTAGCTACATGCTCGTCACTTCCAGCCAGTGATCTGTCCTGGAGCTCTGGGATCTCAGCCTGAAACTGGCTTCCTATGTTGATGTGTCTGAAATGAGGCCACACACACGGACATAGAGACATATGTGTGTGACCAAGATGGGAAATACAAGAGAGATGTGCGGTGAGCCCTGCTCACCAGGGCTGTGGAACCCACCTTTTGGCCATCTCTCAGACACAGGGAGTGCTCATCAGCGCAGTAGACACGCGCAGGTATTCCAGAGACCTCTTGAGGGATACTTCCTTCCTTCCTCCAATTTGCTTTTTCGCCAGATTTCTGGCTTCAGGCGTTTGGGGTCTAGGACAGGGGAGGTATGTGCTGATACCTGGCATTCTTCTGTATCCAAGGGAACATCCAAGCTACAAAACAGTATCTCACTGCGCCATCACCAATTCTATCTAGAACCCCAGGGTGCTGGGCATTCTGTCTGCAGACATCCAACTATGGTATGTCTGGACAGAAGGAATATTGGGGAAACACCTGGAAAAATCCACCACTTCTCTCCTAGAGAGGTTCTGGGTCTAGACCTGACTTTCCCGTGATGAAGGCTCCCTTGGGAAAAACCGACACTGGAATGCAAGGAGGGTAAAAGCATCCCCACGTTGCAAGGACCCTCAGGTTCTAAGTCTGTTCCAACTCACGGTTCAGTGCTGATCTTGCTGTTGTCCTTCACCACACTGATGCCAAAAGAGCCGTCCATGTGATCTGGAAAACACCCAAAGAAGAGCCTCAAGGAGACTGGCTACAACTGACCCATGAGGCCCTTTTTGCCTGCCTTTCCAGAGCAGCTAAAAGCAGGCTCTTCAAGATTGCATGGTATACACACACTACTGTATATAAAATAGATAATCAAAAAGGACCTACTGTATAGCACAGGGAACTATACTCAATACTCTGTAATAACCTCTATGGGAAAAGAATCTAAAAAACAATAGATATGTGATTATGTATAACAAAATCACTTTGCTGTATACCTGAAACTAACACATTGTAAATCAACTCTAATCCAATATAAAATTGAAAATTGGAAAAAAAAGATTGCATGGTATGGAGTTTCCTCAAAAATTAAAAGTAGGACTACCATATCATGCAGCAAACCCACTTCTGGGTATTCATCCAAAAGAACTGCAGTCAAGACCTCAAAAAGATATCTGAACTCCCATGTTCACTCCAGCACCATTCATAATAGCCAAGATGTGGAAACAACCTAAATGTCCACTGACAGATGAGCACATAAAGGTAATGTGACATCAACATACAATGAAATACCATTTAGCCTTAAAAAGAAATTCTGCAATATGCAACAACATGGATGACCATTGAGGACATTATACTAAGTGACATAAGCCAGTCACAGAAAGAGAAATACTGCATGACTCCACTTATATAACGTATCTAAAGTAGTTGAATTCATATTGATAGAATCAAAGAGTGGAATAGGGGTTACCAGGGGTTGGGGCAGTGGGAAATGGGAGGTTACTAATCAATGGGCATAAAGTTTCAATTAATCAAGCTCTAGAAATCTGCTGTATAACATTGTACCTATAGTCAACAATACTGTATTGCACACTTAAATCTTTGTTAAAAGGGCAGATCACAGATTAACTGTTCACATCACAATAAAATAAAATAAAAAGATTGCATGGAAGGGCGATAAGACTTCTGAAAATGTAGAGTAAGGAACTCGGCAAAACAACAGATTTACTGACAAAAATCATTAAAAAAAAAAGAACAGTAAGCTAAAGTCTCTGCAAGTTGGCCTAAAGGCATTCAGCATTTTAAGAAATACTCATTCAAGAAAATCTACTAAATCTCGGGAAGAACAGTGAGAGTCTGTGGCACTGGAGCCATGGCCCACTCCCTTACCCACCTAGCCCCCAGCTCTTTGTAACGGAAGCTCTACCCAGGTAGGTGCAGCCAAGGAGATGGGGGCTTCTTCTTCCCCTGGCTCCCATGCTTAAAGAATTAAAGCAAGATAAAATAAAAATTTCTCATCAAAGAGAAAATGCCATCAAGAGATGGAAATTAGTTTTTAAAAAGATACAAATGTGGACTTCCCTGGCGGTCCAGTGGTTAAGACTCCACGCTTCCACTGCAGGGGGCATGGGTGTGATCCCTAGTAGAGGAAGTAAGATCCTGCATGCTGTGCGATGCAGCCAAAAAAAAGAAGAACCAAATGGAAATAGTTCAGGGGTTAAAAAAGTACAATAACCAAAATAAGGCTCAACAGTAGATCTGAGCTGGCAGAAGAAATGATCAGCAAACCTGAAGATAGAACAATGGAGACTATGAAATCTGAAGAACAGAGAGAAAAAAATATAGGAAATTGAAGAGAGCCTCAGAGAAATGTGAGATGTCATTAAATGCAACAATATATATGTATTGGGAGTACCAGAAAGAGGGGAGAAAGGGACAGAATATTTAAAGTATTAATGGCTGAAAATTTCCCAACGTTGATGAAAAACAATATGTATATCCAGCAAACTCTACAAACTCCAAGAAAGATTAAACACAAAGAGCTCTACATCCAGACATAACATAGGCAAAATGTGGAAAGCAAAAATAAAGATAAGATCTTGAAAGCAAAAAGGGAAAAACAATTTGTTACATACAAGGGCACTACAGTAAAATTAACAGCTAACTTTTTAAGAGAAATGATGTAGGTTACAAGGCAATGGGATAATATATTCAAATTACTGAAAGTAAAAAAGTGTTAACCAAGTATCTTATATTCAGCAAATTATCTTGCAAAAATGAAGGTAAAATAAAGACACTCCCAGATAAATAAAAACTGAGGATACCTGTTGCTGGCAGACCTGCCTTACAAGAAATATTAAAGGTGAAATATTATTCAGCCCGCAAAAAGGAACAAAGTACTGATACATACTGCAACTTGGATGAAACCTAAAAACATCATGCTAACTAAAAGAAGGCATTCATAAAGGACCACATACTGTATGATTCCACTCATATGAAATATGCAGAATAGCCACATCGATAGAGACAAAGTAGATTAGTCGTTACCCACGGCTGGGGATGGGGAGGATGGAAAGGAGGGACTGCTAATAAGTACAGGGCTTCTTTTGGGGATGATGAAAATTTCTGAAAACTGATGGTAGTGATGGTTGCACAGCTCTGTGCATATACTAAAAACCATTGAATTCTATACTTTAAAGGGATGAATTGCATGGTATGTGAATTATATATCCCTAATAAAAATAAATAGTAAAGAAAGTCCTTCAGATTGAAAGCAAATGACATCAGATGGTAACTTGAATCCAAACCAAAAAAAAAAGCGAAGCGCTAGTAAATATGGGTAACTATAAAAATCACTATGATTACATATTTCTTTTCTTTTTTTAATGGCCTTAAAAATAACTGCATAAAACAATATGTATTGTGGGCCTCTAACATATAGAAATATAATATATGTGACAGTAACTGCACAAGGAGCACAGCTGCATTGGAGTAAAGGAATATCACCTCAGACAGTAACTCAAATCCACAAGAATAAATGAAGAGATCAGAAATGGTAAATAAGAAGGTTAATATAACAACCTCTATAAATCATGCTTGCTTTCCTTTATCCGCTCAGTGTTTTTACACAAAATAAAATTATATAAAGCAATAAACATGACCAGTACGGTATTACTGGGTCTCTCACATATAATAGCAAAAGAGTTAGAAGGAATAGAGCTAGATAGGAGCAGCGTTTCTATATTTCACTGTTAATGAGTTATTACACATCCTAACAGATTCTGATAAGACATATATTTTAAGTCCTAGAGCAACCACTAAGAAATGACTAAGAAACAGTGAAAACTTAACGGAATTAAAATGTCACACTAGAAAATACTCACTTAATACAAAAGAAAGCAGGAAAGGAGGAACAGAGGGAGAAAAAGACATGTAACGTATAGAAAATAAAAAGCAAAATGGCAGATGTAAATCCAACCATATCAATATAACATTAAACAAGAATGGATTAAACAAACCAGTCAAAAGGCAGAGTTTGTAAGACTGGATAAAAAACACATGATCCACCTAATGGTGTCTAGAGGTAACATGCTTTATTTTCAAAGACACAAATAGGCTGAAAGTAAAAGAAGAGAAAAATATATACCAAGCAAACAACAACCAAAAAAGAGAATGGAATGGCTATACTAATGTCAGGCACATTAGACTTTAAAACCAAAAATATTACTAGAGATAATGATAAAATTATTGTAATAATGACAAATGATGTCACAATCACATCCTAATGATAAAAGGTCAAGCCGTGAGGAAGATGTGACAATTACAAACATATACACACCTAAAAACACACCCCCAAAATACACCAAGCAACAAACGACAGAACTGAAGGATGAAATAAACCATTAAAAAATAATAGTTGGAGATTTCAATACTTTCAACAGTGGATAGGGCAACTAGGCAGAAGATCAACAAGGAAATTGAAACTAACTAGACAAAACAGACAAAATACAGCATTCCACCAAACATCAGTAGAATACATTCTTCTCAAATTCACATGGAACATTCTTCAAGACAGACCGGATTCTAGCCCATATAACATGCCTCAATAAATTTTAAATTTTAAAATAAATTTAAGGGAATTCCCTGGCGGTCCAGTCATTAGGACTCCACGCTTCCACTGTAGGGGGCATGGGTTCGACCCCTGGTGGGGGAACTAAGATCCTGCAAACCGCACAGCACAGCCAAAATAAATAAATAAATAAATTAAATAAATTAAATTGAAAAAGAAACAAAGTATGTACTCTGACCAAAAGAGAATTAGATTACAAATCAATAAAAGGCAGCAATTTGGAAAATTCACAAATATGTGAAAATTAAGCAACACACTCTTTAATAGTCAGTGTATTAAACAGGAAGTGGAATGATAAATTAGAAAATACTTTAGCTGAATGAATATAAAAACACAACATACTAAAACTTACAAAATGTAGCTAAAGCACTGTTCAGAAGGAAATCTATAGCTGTAAAATATCTGTATTAAAAAAGAAGAAACAATTCAAATCATTTATGGTCAACTGACTTTCCACAAAGGTAGCAAGACAGGGCTTCCCTGGTGGCGCAGTGGTTGAGAGTCTGCCTGCCGATGCAGGGGACATGGGTTCGTGCCCCGGTCTGGGAAGATCTCACATGCCGCGGAGAGGCTGGGCCCGTGAGCCATGGCTGCTGAGCCTGAGTATCCGGAGCCTGTGCTCCACAACGGGTGAGGCCACAAACAGTGAGAGGCCCACGTACCACAAAACAAACAAACAAACAAACACCTCACAATGAGCTACCACTTCACACCCACTAGGATGGGTGTAATAAAAAAGACAGCTAAGAAGTGTGAGCAAGGATGTGGAGAAACTGGAACTTTCATACAATGCTGGTGGAAATTTAATATGACCCGGCCATTTTGCAAAGCAATCTGGCAGTTCCTTAAATGGTTAGACATAGTTACCCTTTGACCCAGCAATTCCACTCTGAGTTATATACCCAAGAGAAATGAGGACTTATGTCCAACAAAAACTTACACATAAATGTTCTTAACAGCACTGTTGGCAATAGCCAAAGGACACAAACAACCCAAATGCTCGTCAACTGATGAATGGATAAATAAAATGTTGTCTATCCGGAGAATTCAATATCATTCATCCATAAAAAGAAATGAAGCACTGATGCATACTACAACATGAACCTTGACAACATTATTCTAAGTGAACAAACTAGACACAGAATGTCACGTATTTTATGATTCCAATTACAGGAAATGTCCAGAATAGGGAGACCCGTAGAAAAAGTAGGTTGGTAGACTGGTGGTTGCCCAGGGCTGAGGGGTTGGGGGCTACAGGGCCTGTGTGTCACCGCTCGTGGATATAATCTTCTGGGGTGATGAAAATGCTCTAGAATTAGATTGTGGGATGGGTGTACAATCCTAAGAATACACTAAAAAATCACTGTACACTTTAAATGGGTGATTCATATGGCATGTGAATTATACCTCAATAAAGCTGTTTAAACAATTACTCAAAAGGGCAGGCAGAAGGGTGCTTAGGCTAAATGGTGTCTATTTTCTTTCTGGCTACACAGTTATAAGCACCTAGAAGGCTGCTGGTCCCAGATGGTCCTGGGATAGTTCTGAACAGCAACGGGACCCCCAGAGCAGACCCAGGCGTAGGCCAGAGAGAATGGCTGGACCAAATTCTACAGGGGGTGGGGGTCTGGCCCCCCACAGGCCCATCATGGGGTGATCAAGCTCACTCACCAAGCATGGCGCTGATGAGCCTGTCGGGACGGGCCCGGGCAGATGTGGAACAGAGAGTGTTGAAATACAGCCCAGAGCCCTCCCGGATGGGGCTGAGCATCGGGGGCGGTGTGTAGGGAGGTCACTGGGACAGTCCCTTCAGGAGGTGGTCCATCAGGAACACGGGCGAGCACAGGCAGCTCTGGCGGCATCCTCCCGGGCCCGGCTCCCCAGACATGGAGGGCGGAGGAGGGATGAGCAGTGCCTTGGGCCGTGGGAGCTTCTTCCGCTTCCTGTGTTGGCTGCTCTCCTTGCTGTCTCTCTCTTCCCCGTCCTTCTCCTGTCCCTGGAGAAGAAGAGACTTCAGAACCACGGGGGTCACCTGAGGCCACCGGCCCCAAAGCTCAGACCTCAAGATGGCCTGAGAGTGGGAAAGGGTACTGACCAGCCAAATGCACACCCAGCATGGCCATGCCCAGAGTCCTCAGCGCAGGAAGCCGGGCAGGGCCACCACGCCTGAGCCAGACTCCAGACCCTAAGCCGGGCGACATTTGACGCTGGGGCCTTCTCAGGCACCCACACCCCGCCCCCCCAAGGAGAGGCCCTCACTCAGACCATTTTGGAAACTCATATCCGTTGTTAAAGTGACTGGCACTTAAAGTGTGGGGGCCAGACGGATGCAACAGCATGACAAAAGGAAAACCTGTTGCCCTCAAAATGACAGCAGCTCCTGGGAGACAAACAGTGGGCTCCATGCACCCCGTACCCGAGTCCAGCATGGACTTCTCCAGGTGGGGTCTTCCAGCACAGGCTGAAGAGACGACGGCTTGAGCTTGCTACACTCTCTCTTACCTCCACGCAATCTCCCCTCCTCTCTGCCCATCTTACCCCTCCTCATCCTCCAGCTCTCAGCTGCAACGCCCCCTTCCTCAGGCAGGGTCTCTGGTGCCCTTGGGGCTCCCACAGCTCCCTCTCCCAGCCCGGCCCGTTCTGGGTTGTCAGTGTCCGGGGATTGGTCTATCTACTCCGCTGGGCTGGGAGCCCCAGGAGACGGGGGCAGGCCTGTTGTGGTCGCTGCAGTGTCCCCAGCCCTGCCCAGCACAGGGCCAGACACAAAGGAAGTTCACTGGAGGTTGAATGGATGAATGAACACGCAAATCAAGCTCTTCTGGAGTCAGGATTTGGGGGCTTTTCTCACAGCTCCCACTGGCAGCTGGAAAGCAGCTGGAAGGAAGTGCACCCACCTTGCTCCCCAGGGGATGGTTCGCTGGAGCCACTGGCACCGAAACAGGGACCACCAAAGGGGCTGCGGTCATGTTGTCCAAGGACTTCCTGCCTCCCGGGGAACTCTGCCTGTGCCCTTCTGGCCTCAGCACCTTTCTTTGTGGCTTGCAAAACTCCATGCCACACACCTACACACAGAGAAGAGCCAGCCCTTTAAGAGACACAGTACGTAGGGAGCAAGGGGCCCCTCCAGAGCAGCACAGCCCTGACTCCCAGCCCCCAGCCAGGCTCCCCGCAGGAGGACGGCTCCATCCTGAGATGAATGGCAGCTTCGCGCCCCTTCACCTGCGGCTCCTGCTTCCCTCGAGGTGACGGCCACTGTTCGCTGTGAAAACACATGTGGCTGCTCAGCCCTCTCTCTGTATAAAACATCTGGCTGCAATTCTTGCAGACGTAAGTGCTCCTTGGCTCTGCCCAGTCTGTGGGACCACCACTGTGCTGGTTCCTGTGGGGAAGAAAGGGAGAATGGGACTCCGTCCCCAAACACTGATCCTCTGACAGACAGCTTTGGACGAACCCTAAAGAAATGGACATGATGCCCCCGATTCTCCGTGGCCTTGTGCTCACCCCTTCAGGAGTGAAGCATCCAGAGCTCGCTCACCCAGGGCCAGCACATCAAAGCCACCAGAGTTCTCCCGAGGGGCTTCGGAACTTACCAGCCACCCGCCATGTTCTCCTCCTTCATCGGGTGGGGGAGCCGGTAGATATTTCCACCCTGAAGACGAAAATACATCTGAGCCAACATATCAGAAATGAGATGCAAGAGTGAAAACTATAAGACTTGGAAGAAAACACAGGTATAATTCTTGGCGACCCTGGAGTAAGCAGTGGTTTCTTGGATGACTCCAAAACCAAACAAAAGACAGACGTATTGGACTTCATCAAAACTTACAACTTCTGTGCTTCAAAGGACATCATCAAGAAGTGAAAAGACAGAATAAGAGAAAAAAGTTGCAAATCATGTATCTGATAAGGGACTATGTATATTTCTGTATTAGTGATACATAATGAACTCTCACAGCTCAAAAATAAAATCACAACCCAATTTAATAATGGGCAAAGAGTCTGAATAGACACTTACCCAAAGAGGATATACAAATGGCCATTAAAAGATGCTCAGGATTATTAGCCATCGGGGAAATGCAAATTAAACTATAATGAGATTATCATTTCCCACCCACTAAGGTGAACCAACTGGACAGTAACAAGTGTTGGTGAGGATGCAGAGAAACTGGAGGCCTCATACACTCTGGGTAGGGATATAAAACAGCACAGCTTTTTGGGAAAGTCTGGCAGTTCCTCCAATAGAATTACCCTAGAGCCCAGCAATTCCCCTCCAAGGTATTTCCCAAGAGAAATGAAAACATATGTCTAAACAATAATCTGTACACAAATGTTCATAGCACCGTTATCACAATGGCCAAGAAGGGAAAACAACCCAAATATCTATCATCTGATGAATGGATAAATAAAATATGGTGTTTCCATACAATGCACAAGTTACCAGCGATAAAAAGAAGTGAAGTTCTGACCCGTGCTACAGCACAGAGGAACTCTGAGAACATCAGGTTAAGTGAAAGAAGCAAAAGACACAAAAGGCCACGCAGCGTTAGGATTCCAATCACATGAAGTGTCCAGAATAGGCAAATCCATGGAGACAGAAAGTAGATGCATGGTTGCCAGGGGCTGGGAGGGATGGAGAGATTGCGGGTGACAACCAACGGTGTGGGGTTTCTTTTTGCGGTGATGAAAGTGTATTGGCAAAGAGTGGCGATGCGAGCACGACCTCGTAAACAAACTAAAAACTACTGGATGGTGCACTTCAAGATGGCGAATTAGATGGCACGTGAATATTAAAGCTGTGGGAAAAAAAAGAGGAGGAGATAGCTGTGGTGCGACAGGAAGGATGCTGGACCTCGGAACATCACGAAGAGACGTGGCCAAGCTCTCTGCGCCCAGGACCTCGTGGGCACGATGTGGGAAGACCTAAGCTGCTCCAAAAGGGCGGGCCAGTGCCAGGCCTGCAGTAGGGGCCAAGTCGGACTTGTGGACCTGTGATTCACAACCAGAATAGACACAGCATTTCATGTACAAATTTCAAGGGTAAAGGAGCTCTGCCTTTACATTCTCTGAAGAAGTGAAGGAGGCAAATCCAAAAGGAAGTGAAAGGCAGAAAGAAAGCAAATAGAAAAAGCTTAGTGAAGAAACATGATGCAAAGTGTCTCTGACAACTCTAAAGCCCTGTTCTGTTTTGTGTGTGTGTGTTGCAGGGTGGAGGGTGATGGGAGGAACCATCACTTCTCTGGAACTTCATTCGCCCCTCTGTAAACAAACTGCATCTGAGGATTTGCTGAGGTTAAATACAGTGCCTGGACAAGTCAGAAACACGGACACAGGTAAGGACGAGACTCTGCCCCCCGCATGGTCAGGTCCCGTGAGAGGGCCCTGGTACCTGGATCCTGTTGAGTATCATCAGCTTGGACTTGGAGTCCCAGGGGGGATCCGCTGGAGGCCCGGCCAACGACGAGAAGGAGGCCATGGCTACCTGGCTTGGAGAAGCTGCACAGCAAATATCCATTTTCACTTTCTCCTTCCGGAAGTGCTGGACCCCGGAGTTGCCAGAGAAGAGCCTGTAGCCTCCGCCCCAGGAGCAGGCCGGGCCCTCTCCACCTTTTGTGGCCCCGGAAGCCGTGCCATTCTCAGCCTGGGCCTGCTTCCCTGGGAGGTGGGCTCTGGATGGCTCCTCCCCTCCTAACTGGGTCTGATGCAGGCCCCGAGGGAGAAGATGTCCCTAGGTCCAAGGTCCCTTTCGAGGATCTCAACTGCTTGGCCAGAGAGGAGATGTCTGGGTTTCCAGGAGGGTCCAGGGATGCCGCCGTGGGGGCAGGTGGAGCAGCAGCCACTTTTGGTCTTCCCTTTGGGTCCTGGCTCACGCTGCTGGGGGAGGGCTCTGTGGGTAAAGCGGGTGTGGATTTTCTCCTGCGGGCTAGGGATCCCTCTGGATCAGGGTTCACGGGGCCAGCATGGAGAGAGTCAACAGTGGGTGCCACAGGTGGGGGTTGCTGTGGCCACGGCCCCTGCAGTGACTTCAGGGCAACTTGCTTGCCGTCGGGTGTGGGAAGCTGGGAGGAGGCGGCGGCCACCTGGGTGTGGGAGAAGATCCGCTGGGACTTGGTGATCATCTGGAACACCTGCATCTGCTCGTGGCTCACCAGAGACTCCTGAGCCTTCAGGACCAGCTGCTGGAAGAGCGGTGTGGCATCCGACGGGAGGCCGCTGGACTTCTGGCCGTCCTGGGGGCCAGGCTCACCAGGGTTCTGCCACGAGAAGGAGTCGCAGTCGAACTTGCTCTTCTTGGAAGACCAGGAGTCGTCTTCCCCGCTGGTGCTGACATATCTGGGGTCGCCCGAGGCCTCCCCCTGGGCCTTCAGGAGCGTGGGAGGGAAAGACGGCGTGTCCTCCAGACCGGTGCACTGGCTGGGTGAGGGATCCCCAGCAGCGGAGTCGCTGCTGAGCCCGGGGCCCGGCTCGGAGCCCTCCCGGGACGGCACTGCAGAGGGCTTGTGGACGACAAACATACTGTTTCCTTTGCTCTTAGGGCAGCCCGACAGGTTTCAGAGCCACTGGAAACTGTGGCTTGATGGCTGGGAACTGGCGGGGACAGTCTGGCCATGGAACAGAGGCAGGCAGGCGGGCAGGGAGCGCCCTCGGGCCAGCCCTCCAGGGATGATGGGGGCTGGAGCAGCGGCAGCTCCGGCTCGGCTGGGTCGGGGCCGCTGTTGTCCGCTGCCCGTGAGTGGATGGCTGTGAACACGTCCATGGCAGGCTCCTTCCGTGGGGGCCGGGGATCCTCGGGAACCTCAGTGCCCAGGGCTCCTGGGGCCGCCGGGGTGCTGGCTGGGCCGCAGGGGGAGGACCCTGACGAGGGCAGGGAGGAACAGGCCGTGATCCTCCCTTCGCCGCTGTCTGAAGGCCCTCCCAGGGCTGGCCCGGGAGAAGGGATCTTCTGGCAGATGATGCTGCTCACGATACAACGCAGGAGGTCTCGGTTGGACAAGAGGGAGATGGGGGATGGGGCTTCCGGGAGCACCAGGGACCACAGGCTCGCGGGTGCGGGCTGGGAGGCCACCTCGTGCACACGGGGTGAGTTCCCGCAGGGCTCCTCCTCCGGAGGGGCCTCCTTGAGGATGCACAGGCCGTGCTGGACCTCGTAGTGCTGGCGCACGGAGCGGTAGTCGCTGTAGCTCTTGCTGCAGCCCTGCTCAATGCACACAAAGGGCTTGGACTTCTGGTGGGTGAGCGTGTGCCCAGTCCTGGAATCACATGAGGAGAAAGTTAGTGGGTGTCTCGGCGTGGGTCACTAACTGCAGGAACCCAGGCGTGTCCCCAGGGGGCAGCAGCATCGCAACTCAGAAACTGTGCTCAGACCCTATGAGGAAAGACCCCTGCTACGGCCAAAGCCCTCTGGAAGGGGGAGCTCTTGCCCTCACCCCTAAGCAAACCCCTAATCTGAGATTAAAAACATCAGTGGGAGTCAAGTCGGAGTTCCCCAAAGTGGGTTCCTAAGGAACACCAGGCTCCAGAGTTGCTCCCTGAGGACTTGGGCTCAGCTGGCAAATAAGTTTGGGAAAAACACTCTTTACTTCTTGGAGGTTCCTAGGAGCAAACTGAAAAGCCACAGAGCAGATAAAGAGAGATCTGTTGAACTTTCCATGTCTCTCAAACTTATTTGCCCACAAAACCATGTTTTTAAAATAGACCCTTTTAGCATCCCCGAGAAGCAGAGAACCAGAGTTCTGAGAACAAACTTAAGGAAACGCTAACTTGGGGATGATCCTTCCTTGAACAAAGGAGTCCTTGCCTTCCCACAGGAGTCCTCTAGACAGCTACCTGGGAGCCCCACAGCAACAACAACAAAAAGCCAAATGTGCCTATAATTTCTGCAAATATAAAAGAATGCAAGTATGTATTATATTTACATCATACTTATACCTGCATTAATATATTATAAATATAAACAAATGGGTAAATCGCCCTCTGGGTTCCCAACAATCTTACTCCGGATGGTTCTAATCAATGGAACCCAGTAAATAATGAAACCCTTTCCCAAACGTGGACCCTTGGCCTCCATCTGAGGGAAGCAGCAGAGAGGGCATCTGGAGACCCACTTTCTAGCCCTAACTGTTACCAGCTTGTGACAGGAGTAAATCATTTCCCATCCTTAATGGCGAGAGGGGAGAGGATACAATGAAAGCGGGATTCATCGAAGCCTCAGTAAAGGCTGGGCGAGCTGTAAACATGCAAGGGATCGTCCTCTCCCACTTACGAGTCTCTCAGTTTGAAAGTCTGTCTCTTCTCCCTCGGCAGCAAGAAAAGCTTATCATTTCTAAGACATGAAGAACAAACGGAATTCTGCTCCTCTTACACTGAGCTTGCTTTTTAAAGTCAAATTTTGAAAAAAAATCGAGTTAATAAAAGGGGGAATTGAAACAGGAAAAAAGAGAGTGAACACTGCATTGCCATGTTCTAGAAACAGGCATTTCAGAACCCCTCACGCCCTGGTGTTATCCCAACATATATTCCTCATGGAGTGCATATCTGTTCTGCTCAGACACCTACCAGGGACTCTGAAACTTTCTCTACACAGTTAGCCCAACTCCCTCCATGACAAAATTGCCTCTGGAGTGTGTTTTTAAAGCACATGGGTCCTGTCTGCAAATCGCAGCGGCGCTCTCCTCACTGGAGTGAATCTGGAGGCTGGGGAGGGCGGGCTGTCCGGAGCAGTGTAGGCCCTGCCCCCCACCCCAAACACTGGCCGTGGGAGGAGCACAGGTCGCACACACCTGGGACACCCGACGGTGCGGGGCGGTGCAGGTGGATGGGAGGGGATGCAAAAGAACCGGGAACACGCCCAGCCCCCAGCAGCCCCCTGAACAGACATCCCGACCAGACTCCTACATACAGGTGGTCCTGACGCTTAAAGGCCTTGCTGAAGATTTTGCACACGTGTCTCCTCTCCTGGCTGTGCGTCAGGTAGTGCTTGCTGAGAGGACTGGCGCTGCTGAACACCTTCCCGCAGAGGCTGCAGTCCAGGAGTGGGTTCTGAGGGGACCTGTGCTGCCGCTTTCCTCTCCTTGTGCTCCCAGACGTGGCCCTGCCTCCTTCGTTAGCCTCTTTGGGCACCTTGAGCACGCCTAGCCCCAGGTCTAGACAGAGGGAGAAAGCACACGTTATGACATCCGGGGACATCGGAGCCCGGGCCGAAGCACTCTACCACCCTCGGACCAACTTCAGCAGCTGAGTCCAATTCAGGGAGTTGGCCGAGAACCCCAACTTCAGCAGCTTCACTCGCAGAGAAGACCAGGCTTAGCACCAGGTGAGGGGGAGAAGAGACCCTGGTCAAGCCACACCTCCAGGGCGGCACCCAATCTTGAAGCCACACTTGGGGGGTAAGGGAGGGGACAGCAACAGTCTGAGAGCTTCCAGGACAGAGTGACTCGACAGGCAGGACTTCATGACGGTAACATCAACAGCACACTTGCAAGTGCAATCCAGAAATGCACAATGCAAAATCTTAGAAAAGTTTAAGTCCTTTCTCCCAGCCAATTCCACTCTGGTTTTTTAATTAAGGAAATTAAGGCCGATCTGTACAAATTAACGGAGATCTTGCAGTGAACTGCAAGCGAGTTAACTGCAGCATTGTTTTTCCTGGTGAAATGTGAGAAACCACCTAATAACTGACACGAGGGCAGGTGGGTGACTGCATTCTGGTCTCAATGGTCTATGGCGCAGGCATTTAAGATACAACTGTAGGAGAATATCCATTGACGTGAAAGGATGTTCATGCTGTACCACTAAGTGCTGTGCCACTAACAAGAGAATTGTTGAAAAACGGAATGACCTAGTCTTTAAAAGGGAAAAATAAATTTGAATAGAAACAAACAGAATGGGATTGATTGGTAGCATCATGGATCAACTTAATTTTCCTTTTCCTATATATCTGAATTTTCCATGTTTCTCTACTCCTTGGGTAAATGAGTAGTTTTTTTTTATAATTTCATTTTTGATTTTTTTTCTTTGACCCATGAGTTATTTTAGAAGAGTGTTCTTTAGTTTCCAAATACTTGAAGACTTTTTTCTCTTATTTCTTTTACTTATTTATTTATTTTTGGCTGCATTGGGTCTTCATTGCTGCGCGAGCTTTCTCTAGTTGTGGCGAGTGGGGGCTACTCTTTGTTGCGGTGTGTGGGCTTCTCATTGCAGTGGCTTCTCTTATTGCGGAGCATGGGCTCTAGGCTCACGGGCTTCAGTAGTTGTGGCACGCGGGCTCAGTACTTGTGGCTTGCAGGCTCTAGAGCGCAGGCTCAGTAGTTGTGGCGCATGAGCTTAGTTGCTCCGCGGCATGTGGGAGCTTCCTGGACCAGGGCTCGAACCTGTGTCCCCTTCACTGGCAGGTGGATTCTTAATCACTGCGCCACCAGGGAAGTCTGCAATAAAGTATTCTTAAATTAACATATGTACTTGTGTGTGTGTGTGTGTGTGTGTGTGGTACGCGGGCCTCTCACTGTTGTGGCCTCTCCCGTTGCGGAGCACAGGCTCCGGATGCGCAGGCTCAGTGGCCATGGCTCACGGGCCCAGCCGCTCCACGGCATGTGGGATCTTCCCAGACCGGGGCACGAACCCGTGTCCCCTGCATCGGCAGGCAGACTCTCAACTACTTCGCCAACAGGGAAGCCCCACTTTTTTTTTTTAACACAAAATGCTACTCCACACTGAATAGACCATAGTATAGTGTAAACATAACTTATGGGCACTGGGAAAGAAACAAACAAAACTCCTATGATTGGCCTTATGGTGGTGGTCTGGAACCGGCCCTGCAGTACCTCTGAGGTATGCTGATACTTGAGTGACGGCAGTCAAAGCTGAGAGCAGAGATTCTCTAACTCTGGTTTCATTAAGAAATAGCTGGTGAGACTGTGTTAAAAATTCAGGTTCAAACACACCTAGTGCCCAGATCTTAGTTTTTAATACTATTCTCCAATAAAAGTAACCAGGGCTCCTTGGATAAACGGCTGGTTCTAGGACTGGGCAGGAAATTATACAGGATGTGCTTAGAGTATCTTGTAGTTCCAGAACAGAAGTCTCTCAGCCTCCATCTCGTTGTCTCTCTTTCTCTCATACACACACACACACACACACACACACACACACACACACACAAATGGGGTATGTCAAAGAGACACAGGAGCCAACTGAAAGAGCTCCCAATAGTCAAAGCTGGAACAATCTGAGCAACAAAGTAGCACTGGATAATATCCCAGTCTATAAAATCTCCGTGAGCCCATGCGGATATAAATGAATGACTGAACCAAGAAATAAATGGCCGTGCATGATTCCAAATAATTTGTGTGGCTATTCTGCCCTCAAGAAGTTGAAGCATGACTCTTCACACCTTACGCAGGAACTGTGCACAGTGACTTCCTTCCACAGATGACAGTATTGGGGGCGGGGACAAAGTTTACAGCGTAGAAACATGACAAACATTGTCAGCCAGGTGGTGGAGGTTAACGTCAACAGTGACAAGTCACACTGATACTGTGCACCCTGAATACCATGTGAGGACAGTGGCACTTCACTTCTGTGGTCTTCCTCCCCCTCGGATCATAAGAAACATAAGACAAACCCCAGCTGAGGCACATTCTCCAAAATACCTGACCACGACTTCTCATAACTGTCATCAAAAACAAGGAAAGTCTGGGAAACTGTCACAGCCATGAGGAGCCTAAGGAGATGTGACAACTAAATGTAATGTGGTGTCCTGGGAGGATCCTGGCACAGAAGAGGGACATGAGGTAAAAACTAATGAAATCTGAATGAGGGATGGACTTCAGTTAATAATAATATAGCAATATTGGTTCATTAATGGTAACAAATGTACCATACTCATGTAAGATAAGAATAGGGGAAACTGAGTGTGGGGTATATGGAAATTCTCTATACCATCTTCCCAATTTTTATGCATATCTAAAAACTAGTCTTCTAAGAAAGTTTCTTTAAAAAATTTAAGTTCCAGGGCCCTACCTCCAATGATTCAGATTAGGAAAGTCTGTGGTGGGGTACAGGAATTTGCATTTTTTACAGGACCCCTAGATGATTACGATGCAGATAATTTGGGGTTGAGAAAACACTGCTTTCTGGGGGTGGAGTTTGTCTGGGGGGAGGTAATTCACAAGAAACCTTTGCCCAACTCTCCTCTTACATTCAGAAATTCTTCTGGACCACCCACTTGTGGTTGCCACTGTATTCTGACCGCAGATAAGATGGGGGTGAGTTTGGATAACCACAAACACTTTGGGTTCCCTGCCCCTCTAAGCAGCACTACTGTAAAAGTTTCCATTTGTTTAAAGCTGTTAAGTTTCAGCTTAATTTCTTATGCAGCAATAGGTAACTAATATACCACCCGACCATGAAGCCAGAGACTTTCATTTCCAGTGTCATCGGGCTTCACTTGTTATGGAGGGTGGGACCCACACGGTGACAGCAACAGCATGAGTGCCAGCTCATACGGGGCACCTGCCAATATCCGATTTACATTTTTCTCATCAAGGCTTCCCTGGTGGCGCAGTGGTTGAGAATCTGCCTGCCAATGCAGGGGACACGGGTTCGAGCCCTGGTCTGGGAAGATCCCACATGCCGCGGAGCAACTAGGCCCGTGAGCCACAACTACTGAGCCTGCGCATCTGGAGCTTGTGCTCCACAACGAGAGGCCGTGACGGTGAGAGGCCCGCGCACCGCGATGAAGAGTGGCCCCCGCTCGCCGCAACTAGAGAAAGCAATCGCACAGAAACGAAGACCCAACACAGCAAAAAAAAAAAAAAAAAAAAAAAAAAGTTAAAGGGCATTAACAACAAACCAACCAACCAGATATATGGGGGTAGGCGTTTTCCATCCCAGTTACAGAATGAGAAAACTGAGACTCAAACAGGGAAAATGACTTGCCCAAGGTGGCAAAGAAGGAAGAAGAGCCAGGCTGTAAATTCTGGTTCATCTGATGCCAGAGTCCTTTCCCCAACCACAGTGCCCGCACCGCTTCCAACTCAACTTCCTCCTCTGCTCCTCCTCCCTCCCCGTCTTTTCAGATGTACTGAGCTGCAACCTGGCCCTTCTGTGAAGCCTCCTGACACCAGCGTTTGCCCTGCTCCCCTAGCCAGTCCCTCCGAAGGCAGCACACAGTTACAGACACAATCACGCCTTTAAGCCATCAATCCTCTGAGGTGTCCCTCTTCCTCATCTCAATTAATAGCATCTACTCAGTTGCTCAAACCCCAACCTGCCCTGCCAACCTCCATCTGTCCTTTTCCTTACCAGCTCTCCCTGTGACGTGAGACCCATCAGCAAGTCTGAATCTACTTCTAACGTGATCCCTAATCCTTACGCTTCTGGCCTCTTCACTGCTACTCCAGCCCAGGCCACCATCTCCACTGAGAGCCTTCCAGCTACTCTCCAGGATTCCCGTCTTGCCGCCCACGGCCCCCACACAGCAGCTAGAGCTTTGCACAGCCTCCCCTGGTTCCCATGGCAGAGTCTGTGCTTTGCCTCACCGGGGCCTGGAAGTGGGTCTCAGCCTCAGCAGCATCCTCAGTGTGGCTTCCCACCCCTGCACCATCCACCTGCCAGCATCTGCCACTCCGTCACTCCTTCGGACTTGGCCCCCTGCTGTACTTTCCTCATGTCGCTTTGTGGTGGACACAAGGTCTGACTCCCCAGTGGCCGTTTCTGCTTCCTCTTCTTTTCCTGGCAAATGGGATTCCAGTTTGGATCGGGTGACAACAAATTTGAGGGAGCACACTGGTTCTCCCCAGTCCTGGAACTGGGGGGAACACAACTTATGCTTTTGTCCTGGAGAGAAATCTTGAGGGTCTGGGATAACGGTGGCCACTTCCCTTTCCACTGCCACGGATCAGTTTAGAAAGAGCACGGGCTACAGTTCTGGCCGAGGAGACGTGAGGGGCGTTCTGTTGGGCGCTGCTACAAGCTTTCCTCACTTTTAAAAAGGGGAACAAGGAAGGGAGGGAGCTGCTCTCTGCCCTGCACCCTCCGAAGGTTTGGGTGCTCCGCGTACAAGAGGGGATTCTTGCTGCTGCTGCAGCCGACTTGTAGACGCTGGCCACTGCTGGCAGGCCTTGACTTCACCGTGGAGCCACTGGGACCACCACGTGTCCTGAGAGCTTAAACCTACGCCGACTCCTCTGTTATTACGGCCCAAAGCATACGCACTATAGATATCTAAACTCACCTTTTTGCTGCTTTATCACTCCTACCTTCCCGCTCCTAAAATGTAAGCTCTGTGAGGGGAGGGGCCTGTCCCTCCATCACTATGTCCCCATCACGTGGACTGGGCATTGTCTGGCACAGCTACAGCAGGTGCTTGATAAATGCTGGCTGCATTAACGTATGAGGCTCCTCCAGGGCAGGGACTCAGTCACTGTGGCTTCTGGGAGCAGCAGGGGCTCAAAAGCCTTCGCTGGATCAACAGGCAGGGAAGCCAGAAGACAGCTGCTTTAGAAACCAATTTAATAATATATACAAGGAGAAACGTACAAAAACAACCTAACAAAGGAGACGCAACAGGGCTGGAGGTGCCCATCCCAACTAGCTGCCCACGCAGAGGGCCGATGCCAGCCCCTAGCTCGCCCTCCTCCTCCTACAGTTGGAAGGGCTCCACGGGCCACCTTGCCCTGGCGGTGGGATCCACGTGGTCCTGAAGCCGGTGCCACTTCATGTGGGCATTCCGACCCTTGATCTTGCCAAACACCCTGAGGAGGCACCAGAGGACACAGGGGTCAGAGCAGGGGGAGGCGGGTAGCCCTGAGGGGGGCACCCCAGAGGGCTGAGGGCAGGCGGTGTGGGAGCATCCAGGGAAAGGGCGGTACCTCTCACACTCCCGGCAGGGAAAGAAGCCCTGGCCCTTGCTGCTCCCCGGCAGCTCAGGGGTCCGCTTCGAGCCGGTGTTTGGGCTGGAGTTGGGGATGGACTCCCTCCTGTAACTCTCAGTAGTCCTCTGTAATTCGGGGGTTGGACGGTGGCTGGGTTTCCTCCGAGGGCTACGAGTGACCTGCAGAGGGAGCAGAGGTGATGAAAGGGTGCTGACCGCCCCGCCACCCTTCTAAGGGAGAAGCAGGTGTCCAGAGCGTCCAAACGTCGTGGGCTGCACCCCCCACCGCCACCCAGCTTGGATGGGCACCGGGCATCCAGATCCGTGCTGAACTCCTGAAGCCCTATCCCGAGACCCTCTACCTTCGCTTCTGTCCTGTCTGCTTCACCCAGCTCTCTCTTGACCCTCTTTTCCGGCACTGGGGCTCGGCCGCAGTCAAAATCGATCATTATTTTCTGCGTGTAGTAGTACTCGACACACTGGGCTACTGTTTTTGTCTGGACCTAGTAGAGGAAGACAGAAGCCGGCTAAGGACAGTGCCTCAGGAGCAGCAGTGAGGATGGCCTTGACGCCCTAAATCCCCTCCCCATGGGGCCAGCCGCCACTTTTTGAAAGCCCTCCTCAAACGTCTCTCCCCTACGGCTTGGTATGCTCCTCTGCTACGGGGGACAGAGAATCACAAAGTCCTCCTGGGGAAGAAGGAGTTCAGAGAGAAGCCACCAGAGTCAACACCATCTAAGCTCTGCATGCTCTGAGCAACAAGTCTGGCCCAGGAAGGCTTCTCTCCAGGAAAACGCACACAAAGGTACACACGAGGACGCTCACTGTGACATCATGTGGAGCCACATGTCTACCGACAGGGACTAATTAAAACAGTGTGTGCTTACGTGGTGGATACCTCATAGCCTTATGCGACAGCTAGGCAGAGCCCTCCAAAAAACTGAACAGGAAGGAATACTTCCCAACTCAGTCCGTAAGTTCAACATTTCTCTGATACCAAAGCCACACAAAGATATTACAAGGAAAGAAGGCTACAGACCAATGGCCCTTATGAACATAGATGAAAATTTTTAAACAAAACTTTAATGAACAGAATCCAACTATATGTATGTGTGTGTGTGTGTGTGTGTGTGTGTGTGTATACATATAAAGGACAATATACCATGACTAAGTGGAGCTCATCCCAGAAACGTGAGGTTGGTTTAACAATCGAAAATCAATGTAATTCATCATATTAAACTTAAAAAAGAGAAGTCATACGAGCATCTTGATAGGTGCAGAAAAAGCATTTGATACAATCCAATGTCCATTCCTGATGGAAACTCTCAGCACAATAGGAATAGAAGGAACTTCTCTTCAACCTGATAAATGATACCTATAAAATCCCTACAGCTAACGGTGGAGTGGTTTCCCCTCAAATATCATGAACAACACAAGGATTTCCACTCTCACCACTTCTACTCAATACTGTACTGGTGGTTCTAGAGTGCAAAAAGGCAACAAAAAAAGTAAAGGCATCCAGGTTGGAAAGGAAGAAAGAAAAGTGTCTTTATTTGCAGATGATTTAACTGTCTATGTAGAAAATTCAGTGGAATCCACAAAGAAGTTACCAAAACTAGTAAGTTAGTTTGGCAACATTTCAGAACACAAGATCAATATAAAAATCAATTTTATTTCTATACATACTAGCAACAAACCATTGGAAACTGAAATAAAAAAGAACTCTATAACATCATAAAAAACACAAGTACTGGTCTTCCCTGGTGGCACAGTGGTTGAGAGTCCGCCTGCCGATGCAGAGGGACACGAGTTCGTGCCCCGGTCCTGGAGGATCCCACGTACCATGGGGTGGCGGGGCCCGTGAGCCATGGCCGCTGGGCCTGCGCGTCCGGAGCCTGTGCTCCACGGCGGGAGAGGCCACAATGGTGAGAGGCCCGCGTAGCGCAAAAAAAAAAAAAACCAACAAAAACAGAAAAAAAACAAGCACTTAGGAATAAATCTGACAAAAAGTATGCAACAACTGTACACTATAAACTTCAAAACATTGCTGAAAAATTAAAGATTGAAATAGATATACCCTGTTCACGAGTCAGAAGACTCAATATTGTTAAGGTAACAACTCTCCCCAGTTGACCTATAGAGTCAAAAACAGTACCAATCAAGTTCCTAGCAGGAATTTTTATTTTGAAATTGATAAGTTATTTCTAAAATTCATAGGGAAATAAAAAGGATCTAGAATACAAAAAATAACTTTGAAAAAGAATAACAAAGTTGAAGGACTAACATTTTCTGATTTCAAGACTTAGAATAAAGCTACAGTAATAAAGACAGTATGGGAATAGCTTAATAAAAGACAAACAGATCAATGGAACAGAATACAGGGTCCAGAAGTAGATGCATATATATATGGCCAACTGATATTTAACAAAGGTACAAAAGCAACTGAGTGGAGAAAGTATGGTCTTTCCAACAAAAGGTACTGGAATAAATATCCATATGCAAAAATGAACTCACCTCGCACCCCATACAAAAATAAACTTAAAATGGATCATAAATCTAGAAATAAAACCTAAAACTATAAAACCTCCAGAAGAAAACATAGAGGAAAATCTTTGTGACTTTGGGTTAGGCAAAGATTTCTTAGATACAACACGA
This sequence comes from Mesoplodon densirostris, assembly GCF_025265405.1. Taxonomy (NCBI): domain Eukaryota; kingdom Metazoa; phylum Chordata; class Mammalia; order Artiodactyla; family Ziphiidae; genus Mesoplodon; species Mesoplodon densirostris. Next base: position 22,676,484 of record NC_082679.1, on the reverse strand, counting down.
AAAGCACAGTCTATAAAAGAGAAACTAGTAAGTTATGCTTAAGCATAATTTAAAACTTTTCTTCAAAAGACACTGTTAGGAGACTGACAAATGGCATATTGGGAGAAAATATTTCCAAAGCATATATCTGGATAAAGGACTGGTGTTCAGAACAAAATAAGAATTCCTACAGCTCAATAAAAACACAGACACTCCAATAAAAACAGAGGCAAAAGATATGAACAGACAGCTCACCAGAGAAGGTGCACAGAGAGCAAAAAAACACAAAGATGCTCAGCATCATTAGTCATTAGGAAAATGGAGTCAGATGCTACTGTACACTCATTAGAATGGCTAAAATTAAAGAGACTTAGCATACCAAGTGTCGACGAGGGTGTGGAGCAACTGGACCTTTCACAACCTGCTGGTGGGAATGGGAAGTGGTAGAGCCACTTTGGAAAACAGTTTGGAAGTTTCTTAAAAAGTTAAATATACATCTAGTATAAGTTACCCTCATTCCCCTCCTAGGTATTTATAATCCCACCCCCATCTCTGCGGAAAAACAAGAACCCAGTACATGTCCGTAAAAAGACTTGTATGTAAATGTGCAGAGCAGCTTTATCTGTAGTCATCAGTAACTGGAAACCGCCAACAGGTGGATGATTAAATGAACGGTGGTCCGTCCACACAGTGGTATACTCCTCAACAATAAAGGGATGAACTATGGGTACACACGACAACATGGATGAATCTCAAAATCATTAGGTTGAGTGTAAGAAGCCAGACAAAGCAGATCACGTGCTGTATGATTATTCCATTTATATAAACCTCTAGAAAATGCAAACTAATTTAGAGTGACAGAAAGTAGACAAGAGTTGACTAGGGACCCGGGTGGCAGGAAGGAAGGGTTGCAAAGGGGCAGGAGGGAACTTTTGGGGGTGAAGGATATTTTCATTATCTTGATCATGGTGGTGGTCTTACACGTGTATAAATACGTCAAAAACATTAAATCTTACACTTTGATTATGTGCAATATTGCATACATCAAGTTAAAAAAAGAGCAAAATAATCAGCAGGATATTAAGTATATGATGTCATCCTTCTTTGGGACAGTGCATATAGGTGTGTAAAATCCGTATGGGCAGTAAATACCTGTCAGGTTATCAATCAGAAGTAGAATTGTGGGGAGGGGCCTGGAGGGCTTTATTTTGAACATGGGATTCATTTCTGTACTGTTTGGGGTTGTTCAAAGCAATGGCATTTCAGTTGTCAACTGTTCACAGCATGAGCAGAGTATAGCCCTGACGGGCCCTGCAGTTCTAGCGCCTCAGCCGTGTGAAGGAGCCTTGTCTACACCAGCCTGCCATGTTCGCCTTACCATCTTGTGTATCAAGTAGAAGTCCTTCTTGTAGGCACGGAACGCCTTCTTAAAGAGCCTCTTCTCCATGGAGGTCCAGACGTCCGAACCTATTGGAGAAACAGCCAAGAGGAGGAAGGCTGTTTCTCCTTCTGGGACCACAGCCATGGCTGAAGTGCAGACTCCCCTCCTTTTTCAGGCCACCGAGCACCACTTATATGCCAAGATTTCTGCTAAGCCCCTTACTTGCTTTATCTCACACAATCCTCACAAAAACCTTAGCAGGTAGGGGCGATTACCATCCCCACTTGACAGGTGCAGCAACTTGAGGCTTCCTCTGGTTAAGAGACTTGCCAAGGGCAGGCGTGGGCCCCTGGTTGCCTGACTCCAAGGCTGGAGTGCTCAACTGGGAAACCTGAGCCCACCCCAACCTGGCACCCCCCTTCTGGCCAGGAAGAGCCCACGAGGGAACCAGTGCAAAGGGGAAGGTTGGATCCAACTAGAGAACAGCACCCACTGAGTCCCCCAGAGAGGACGGGCCCTTCTGGGAGGGCAGGTGCAGGCCCCAAGAGAACTCCGGGAGGCACGTGCAGAGCTTGCCATGGAAAGTGACTGGCTCGCAGGGGCCTCAGCCAGGCCAAAACCACGCGGGCAGCCACGCTCGTTACCTGTGGAGTGATAGTTGGCGAGAGGGTGAGTCCGTGGCTTCTTCGGTCCTCTCAGTAACAGGGTCTCCAGGGCAACCTGGAATGAGAGGAGTGGTGGGCAACTCTCTGAGGGAGGGAAGGTGAGGTAGAGGCCCACCTTCATTCTTTCATCCATTCAGAAAGTATGTGCAGCCCTCCCTAAAGCCACCCCTACCCCAGGGCGACTCAAAGTGTGGTCGGTCTGTGGACTGGCCACCAGCTGTGAACCACTTGGGACACATTGCCTACAGCACTAAGCGGACTGTTGAGTGCAGCTGACGTTACCTTTTTCATAGCAAGATTTACTTGATGACGAAACAGTGTGTGGACTTATTCTGGCACAAGCTCCTTATTTCTTCAGGGAGCAGCATTTGGAGTGGCACTGCCCCCGCCCTACCCCATGTTATGGTCCTCATAGCACTGATCATTATCTATCACTTTTAAAAAATGTATTTCATGTGTTCACTCTCCTAAAATGTAAGCCCTGCAAAGAGAGGGCATTTGTCTTGCTCAACAGCGTAACCCCGGTCAGGACTCGCTATGCAGTTTGCACGACCCAGCGCAAAATGGAAACACGGGGCCCTGTGCTCAGAAACTATTAAGAATTTCAAGATGGTGGCAGCAGAGCATTAAACCAAGAATGGGCCCCTGAGCTGTCCCCAGCCTGATACCATGACATCACCAGGTATCAGGAGGACCCAGTAAATGTGTGATTACTCTGCTGAGCACCCACCACGTGCCAGCCACTGCCTCTCAGCTTGAGAAAAAGCCCCATGTAGCCCTGACTGTAGGGTCTCCAACTCGGGTGACGTGACTTCCTCTCCCACTACACACAGTTGGACTTCTTCATTGTCTAAACTTCAGGATTGTGAGGAGGGTCCTTGGAGGAGGCAGAGGCATTTCTGTTGCATCAGAGGTTTGCATACACCATTTTTAATCCAAAAGTTAATGTTCAGTAAATAAACCAGATGAATGCAGGCCCTGAGTTGGTTCTGCTAGGCACCGCCTCCCCAGTGCCGTGCTGAGATGAGGTAACGCTGGAGGAACCCTGGTGCTCTGCTGTCACCCCAGAGAAATAACTGATTGAGCCCGTATGTGTGCATTTCCCCTACGTTTAAAAGGACACCACCAGTCCCAAAGCGACCAGGGAGAAGGGTGGGTGGCCAGCCTTTGGTTCTCGTGAGCTGCAAAGCCCCAAGTAGAAGGCACGTGTCTTGCGCCTAGAGCCCCTGGCCCTAAGAGACCAGGGAGCTTCCCACAGCTCCTCTGAGCCCCCGCTTCGCCTGCACCGCACCTGGATGTTGCCCTGGGCTTCATGCAGACAGTGCAGAGCGAGCTCCAGGTTGGTGCCCCCGCCCGGCATCACGCTGGAGCAGGCCATGTTGAAGAGCTCAGTCACTGTTTCCAGCAGGCAGCCCGGCAGTGGGAAGGAGAGGAGACACAGAGGGTCAGCAAGTGCCAGAGAGGAAACCTCCCCAACAGCACAGATGGGGCGAGGGGCTCCTGTCACCATCTCCCTCATCTCTCTGCTAAAAGCAGGCTGAGGGAAGGGAGGGACAAGGAGGATGGGCAGAAACCCTGCTCCTGGCACCCGCTCTGGATGGCCTGGCCAGCTACTGGGTGAGAGGAGAGGTGGGGCAAGGGACTGCAGCACAGCAAAGCAGTCCTGCGCTGAAGGCCAGCTCTACCCACCCCACCCCCGCCTGGGGATCACTGCTTCTTGGTCAAGGTGAGAACTGGGAGGAGAAACCCCTTGGACATGGAGGAGGGCTCTCGGGAACCTGGCCCCAAAGTCTCAGTCACCTCTATCCTGCGTCTTCGGGTTGGTCATCACATCTCCCCATGGCTTCCAGACCAGAGTAGCTACATGCTCGTCACTTCCAGCCAGTGATCTGTCCTGGAGCTCTGGGATCTCAGCCTGAAACTGGCTCCCTATGTTGATGTGTCTGAAATGAGGCCACACACACGGACATAAAAGGCATATGTGTGTGACCAAGATGGGAAATACAAGAGAGATGTGTGGTGAGCCCTGCTCAGCAGGGCTGTGGAACCCACCTTTTGGCCATCTCTCAGACACAGGGAGTGCTCATCAGCCCAGCAGACACGCACTGGTATTCCAGAGACCTCTTGAGGGATACTTCCTTCCTTCCTCCAATTTGCTTTTTCGCCAGATTTCTGGCTTCAGGCGTTTGGGGTCTAGGACAGGGGAGGTATGTGCTGATACCTGGCATTCTTCTGTATCCAAGGGAACATCTAAGCTACAAAAGAGTATCTCATTGTGCCATCATCAATTCTATCTAGAACCCCAGGGTGCTGGGCATTCTGTGCCCAGAGATTCAACTATGGTATGTCTGGACAGAAGGAATATTGGGGAAACACCTGGAAAAATCCACCACTTCTCTCCTAGGGAAGCTCTGGATCTAGACCTGACTTTCCCGTGATGAAGGCTCCCTTGGGAAAAACCGACACTGGAATGCAAGGAGGGTAAAAGCATCCCCACATTGCAAGGACCCTCAGGTTCTAAGTCTGTTCCAACTCACGGTTCAGTGCTGATCTTGCTGTTGTCCTTCACCACATTGATGCCAAAAGAGCCGTCCATGTGATCTGGAAAACACCCAAAGAAGAGCCTCAAGAAGACTGGCTACAACTGACCCATGAGGCCCTTTTTGCGTGACTTTCCAGAGCAGCTAAAAGCAGGCTCTTCAAGATTGCATGGTATACACACACTACTGTATATAAAATAGATAATCAACAAGGACCTACTGTATAGCACAGGGAACTATACTCAATGCTCTGTAATAACCTCTATGGAAAAAGAATCTAAAAAAGAATAGATATGTGAATATGTATAACAAAATCACTTTGCTGTATACCTGAAACTAACACATTGTAAATCAACTCTAATCCAATGTAAAATTGAAAATGACAAAAAAAGATTGCATGGTATGGAGTTTCCTCAAAAATTAAAAGTAGGACTACCATATCATGCAGCAAACCCACTTCTGGGTATTCATCCAAAAGAACTGCAGTCAAGACCTCAAAAAGATATCTGAACTCCCATGTTCACTCCAGCACCATTCATAATAGCCAAGATGTGGAAACAACCTAAATGTCCACTGACAGATGAGCACATAAAGGAAATGTGCCATAAATATACAATGAAATACCATTTAGCCTTAAAAGGAAATTCTGCAATATGCAACAGCATGGATGACCATTGAGGACATTATACTAAGTGACATAAGCCAGTCACAGAAAGAAAAATACTGCATGACTCCACTTATATAACGTATCTAAAGTAGTTGAATTCATATTGATAGAATCAAAGAGTGGAATAGGGGTTACCATGGGTTGGGGCAGTGGGAAATGGGAGGTTACTAATCAATGGGCATAAAGTTTCAATTAATCAAGCTCTAGAAATCTGCTGTATAACATTGTACCTATAGTCAACAACACTGTATTGCACACTTAAATATTTGTTAAAAGGGCAGGTCACAGATTAACTGTTCACATCACAATAAAATAAAATAAAAAGATTGCATGGAAGGGCGATAAGACTTCTGAAAATGTAGAGTAAGGAACTCGGCAAAACAACAGATTTACTGACAAAAATCATTAAAAAAAAAAAGAACAGTAAGCTAAAGTCTCTGCAAGTTGGCATAAAGGCATACAGCATTTTAAGAAATACTCATTCAAGAAAACCTACTAAATCTCGGGAAGAACAGTGAGAGTCTGTGGCACTGGAGCCATGGCCCACTCCCTTACCCACCTAGCCCCCAGCTCTTTGTAACGGAAGCTCTACCCAGGTAGGTGCAGCCAAGGAGATGGGGGCTGCTTCTTCCCCTGGCTCCCATGCTTAAAGAATTAAAGTAAGATAAAATAAAAATTTCTCATCAAAGAGAAAATGCCATCAAGAGATGGAAATTATTTTTTAAAAAGAAACAAATGTGGACTTCACTGGTGGTCCAGTGGTTAAGATTCCACGCTTCCACTGCAGGGGGCACGGGTTTGATACCTAGTCGAGGAAGTAAGATCCTGCATGCTGTGCGATGCAGGCAAAACAAAAAAAAAAAGAAGAAGAAGAACCAAATGGAAATAATTCAGGGGTTAAAAAAGTACAATAAGCGGGCCTCCCTGGTGGCGCAAGTGGTTGAGAGTCCGCCTGCCGATGCAGGGGATACGGGTTCGTGCCCCGGTCTGGGAGGATCCCATATGCCACGGAGCGGCTGGGCCCGTGAGCCATGGCCGCTGAGCCTGCGCGTCCGGAACCTGCGCGTCCGGAGCCTGTGCTCCGCAACGGGGGAGGCCACAACAGTGAGAGGCCTGCATACCGCAAAAAAAAAAAAAAAAAAAAAAGTACAATAAGCAAAATAAGGCTCAACAGTAGATCTGAGCTCGCAGAAGAAATGATCAGCAAACCTGAAGATAGAACAGTGGGGACTATGAAATCTGAAGAAGAGGGAGAAAAAAATGCAGGAACCTGAAGAGAGCCTCAGAGAAATGTGAGATGTCAGTAAATGCAACAATATATATGTATTGGGAGTACCAGAAAGAGGGGAGAAAGGGACAGAATATTTAAAGTATTAATGGCTGAAAATTTCCCAACGTTGATGAAAAACAATATGTATATCCAGCAAACTCTACAAACTTCAAGAAAGATTAAACACAAAGAGCTCTACATCCACACATAACATAGGCAAAATGTGGAAAGCAAAAATAAAGATAAGACCTTGAAAGCAAAAAGGGAAAAACAATTTGTTACATACAAGGGCACTACAGTAAAATTAACAGCTAACTTCTTAACAGAAACGATGTAGGTTACAAGGGAATGGCATAATATATTCAAATTACTGAAAGTAAAAGAGTGTCAACCAAGTATCTTATATTCAGCAAATTATCTTGCAAAAATGAAGGTAAAATAAAGACACTCCCAGATAAATAAAAACTGAGGATAACTGTTGCTGGCAGACCTGTCTTACAAGAAATATTGAAGGTGAAATATTATTCAGCCCGCAAAAAGGAACAAAGTACTGATACATAGTGCAACATGGATGAAACCTAAAAACATCATGCTAACTAAAAGAAGGCATTCATAAAGGACCACATACTGTATGATTCCACTCATATGAAATATGCAGAATAGCCACATCGATAGAGACAAAGTAGATTAGTCGTTACCCATGGCTGCGGATGGGGAGGATGGAAAGGAGGGACTGCTAATAAGTACAGGGCTTCTTTTGGGGATGATGAAAATTTCTGAAAACTGATGGTAGTGATGGTTGCACAGCTCTGTGAATATACTAAAAACCATTGAATTCTATACTTTAAAGGGATGAATTGTATGGTATGTGAATTATATATCCCTAATAAAAATAGATACTAAAGAAAGTCCTTCAGATTGAAAGCAAATGACATCAGATAGTGAGTTGAATCCAAACCAAAAAAAAAAAAAGCGAAGCGCTAGTAAATATGGGTAACTATAAAAATCACTATGATTACATATTTCTTTTCGTTTCTTAATGTCCTTAAATATAACTGCATAAAACAATATGTATTGTGGTCCTGTAACATACAGAAATATAATATATGTGACAGTAACTGCACAAGGAGCACAGCTGCATTGGAGTAAAGGAATATCACCTCAGACAGTAACTCAAATCCACAAGAATAAATGAAGAGATCAGAAATGGTAAATAAGAAGGTTAATATAACAACCTCTATAAATCATGCTTGCTTTCCTTTATTCTCTCAGTGTTTTTACATGAAATAAAAGTATATAAAGCAATAAACATGACCAGTAAGGTATTACTGGGTCTCTCACATATAATAGCAAAAGAGTTAGAAGGAATAGAGCTAGATAGGAGCAGCGTTTCTATATTTCACTGTTAATGAGTTACTACACATCCTAACAGATTCTGATAAGACATATATTTTAAGTCCTAGAACAACCACTAAGAAATGACTAAGAAAAAGTGAAAAATTAACAGAATTAAAATGTCACACTAGAAAATACTCACTTAATACAAAAGAAAGCAGGAAAGGAGGAACAGAGGGAGAAACAGACATGTAATGTATAGAAAATAAAAAGCAAAATGGCAGATGTAAATCCAACCATATCAATATAACATTAAACAAGAATGGATTAAACAAGCCAATCAAAAGGCAGAGTTTGTAAGACTGGATAAAAAACACATGATCCAACTAATGGTGTCTAGAGGTAACATGCTTTATTTTCAAAGACACAAATAGGCTGAAAGTAAAAGAAGAGAAAAATATATATATACCAAGCAAACAACAACCAAAAAAGAGAATGGAATGGCTATACTAATGTCAGGCACATTAGACTTTAAAACCAAAAATATTACTAGAGATAATGATAAAATTATTATAGTAATGACAAATGATGTCACAATCACATCCTAATGATAAAAGGTCAAGCCGTGAGGAAGATGTGACAATTACAAACATATACACACCTAAAAACACACCCCCAAAATACACCAAGCAACAAACGACAGAACTGAAGGATGAAATAGACCATTAAAAAATAATAGTTGGAGATTTCAATACTTTCAACAGTGGATAGGGCAACTAGGCAGAAGATCAACAAGGAAATTGAAACTAACTAGACAAAACAGACAAAATACAGCATTCCACCAAACATCAGTAGAATACATTCTTCTCAAATTCACATGGAACATTCTTCAAGACAGACTGGATTCTAGCCCATATAACATGCCTCAATAAATTTTAAATTTTAAAATAAATTTAAGGGAATTCCCTGGCGGTCCAGTCATTAGGACTCCACGCTTCCGCTGCAGGGGGCATGGGTTCGACCCCTGGTGGGAGATCTAAGATCCTGCAAACCGCACAGCACAGCCAAAATAAATAAATTAATTAATTAAATTGAAAAACAAAGTATGTACTCTGACCAAAATAGAATTAGATTACAAATCAATAAAAGGCAGAAATTTGGAAAATTCACAAATATGTGAAAATTAAGCAACACACTCTTTAATAGTCAGTGTATTAAACAAGAAGTGGAATGATAAATTAGAAAATACTTTAGCTGAATGAATATAAAAACACAACATACTAAAACTTACAAAATGTAGCTAAAGCAATGTTCAGAATGAAATCTATAGCTGTAAAATGTCTGTATTAAAAAAGAAGAAACATCTCAAATCATTTAGGGTCAACTGACTTTCCACAAAGGTAGCAAGACAGGGCTTCCCTGGTGGCGCAGTGGTTGAGAGTCTGCCTGCCGATGCAGGGGACATGGGTTTGTGCCCCGGTCTGGGAAGATCCCACATGCCGCGGAGCGGATGGGCCCGTGAGCCATGGCCACTGAGCCTGCGCGTCCGGAGCCTGTGCTCCGCAACGGGAGAGGCCACAACAGTGAGAGGCCCACATACAGCAAAACAAAACAAAACAAAACATGGTACAAGGACAATTCAATGAGAAAAGAAGAGTATTTTCTAGTGCTAGAAGAACTGATACATACATGCAAAAGAGTGAATTTGGACTCCAACCTCATACAGTATATAAAAGTTAACTAAAGATTGATCGCAGGCCTAAGAAAAAGTTGGACTTCATCAAAATTAAAATCTTGTGTACTGCAAACGATATCACAAATAAAATGAAAAGACAACCCACAAAACGGGAGAGAATTTGCAAATCATATATCTGACAAGGGGCTTGCACGCAGACTATATAAGGAACTGAGACAACTCAATAATAAAAGGATAAGAATTCAATTTTAAAAATGGGCAAAGGATCCGAATAGACATTTCTCCCGAGAACATATACAAATGGATAATAAGCACATGGAAAGATGCTCAACATCATTAGCCATCAGGGAAATGTAAATCAAAACCACAAAAAGGGGGCTTCCCTGGTGGCGCAGTGGTTGAGAGTCCGCCTGCCGATGCAGGGGACATGGGTTTGTGCCCTTGTCCGGGAGGATCCCGCGTGCCGCGGAGCGGCTGGGCCCGTGAGCCATGGCTGCTGAGCCTGAGTATCCGGAGCCTGTGCTCCACAACGGGTGAGGCCACAAACAGTGAGAGGCCCACGTACCGCAAAACAAACAAACAAACAAACAAACACCTCACAATGAGCTACCACTTTACACCCACTAGGATGGGTGTAATAAAAAAGACAGCTAAGAAGTGTGAGCAAGGATGTGGAGAAACTGGAACTTTCATACAATGCTGGTGGAAATTTAATATGACGCAGCCATTTTGGAAAGCCGTCTGGCAGTTCCTTAAATGGTTAGACATAGTTACCCTTTAACCCAGCAATTCCACTCTGAGTTATATACCCAAGAGAAATGAGGACTTATGTCCAACAAAAACTTACACATAAATGTACTTAACAGCACTGTTTGCAATAGCCAAAGGACACAAACAACCCAAATGCTCGTCAACTAATGAATGGATAAATAAAATGTTGTCTATCCAGAAAATTCAGTATCATTCATCCATAAAAAGAAATGAAGCACTGATGCATACTACAACATGAACCTTGACAACATTATTCTAAGTGAACAAACTAGACACAGAATGTCCCGTAATTTATGATTCCAATTACATGAAATGTCCAGAATAGGGATACCCATAGAAAAAGTAGGTTGGTAGACTGGTCGTTTCCCAGGGCTGAGGAGTTGGGGACTACAGGGCCTGTGTGTCACTGCTCGTGGATATAATCTTCTGGGGTGATGAAAATGCTCTAGAATTAGATTGTGGGATGGGTGTACAATCCTAAGAATACACTAAAAAATCACTGTACACTTTAAATGGGTGATTCATATGGCATGTGAATTATACCTCAATAAAGCTCTTTAAACAATTACTGGAAAGGGCAGGCAGAAGGGTGGTTAGGCTAAATGGCATCTATTTTCTTTCTGGCTACAAAGTTATAAGCACCTAGAAGGCTGCTGGTCCCAGATGGTCCTGGGATAGTTCTGAACAGCAACGGGACCCCCAGAGCAGACCCAGGCGTAGGCCAGAGAGAGTGGCTGGACCAAATTCTACAGGGGGCGGGGGTCTGGCCCCCCGCAGGCCTATCATGGGGTGATCAAGCTCACTCACCAAGCATGGCGCTGATGAGCCTGTCGCGACGGGCCCGGGCAGGTGTGGAACACAGAGTGTTGAAATACAGCCCAGAGCCCTCCCGGATGGGGCTGAGCATCGGGGGCGGTGTGTAGGGAGGTCACTGGGACAGTCCCTTCAGGAGGTGGTCCATCAGGAACACGGGCGAGCGCAGGCAGCTCTGGCGGCATCCTCCCGGGCCCGGCTCCCCAGACATGGAGGGCGGAGCAGGGATGAGCAGTGCCTTGGGTCGGAGGAGCTTCTTCCGCTTCCTGTGTTGGCTACAAGCCTTGCTGTCTCTCTCTTCCCTCTTCTTCTCCTGACCCTGGAGAAGAAGAGACTTCAGAACCACGGGGGTCACCTGAGGCCACCGGCCCCAAAGCTCACATCTCAAGATGGCCTGAGAGTGGGAAAGGGTACTGACCAGCCAGATGCACACCCAGCAAGGCCGTGCCCAGAGTCCTCAGCGCAGGAAGCCGGGCAGGGCCACCACGCCTGAGCCAGACTCCAGACCCTAAGCCGGGCGACATTTGACGCTGGGGCCTTCTCAGGCACCCACACCCCCCAAGGAGGGCCCTCACTCAGACCATTTTGGAAACTCATGTCCGTTGTTAAAGTGACTGGCACTTAAAGTGTGGGGGCCAGACGGATGCAACAGCATGACAAAAGGAAAACCTGTTGCCCTCAAAATGACAGCAGCTCCTGGGAGACAAACAGTGGGCTCCATGCACCCCGTACCCGAGTCCAGCATGGACTTCTCCAGGTGGGGTCTTCCAGCACAGGCTGAAGAGACGACGGCTTGATCTTGCTATACTCTCTCTTACCTCCACACAATCTCCCCTCCTTTCTGCCCATCTTACCCCTCCTCATCCTCCAGCTCTCAGCTGCAAGGCCCCCTTCCTCAGGCAGGGTCTCTGGTGCCCTCGGGGCTCCTACAGCTCACTCTCCCAACCCGGCCCGTTCTGGGTCGTCAGTGTCCGGGGATGGGTCTATCTACTCCGCTGGGCTGGGAGCCCCAGGAGACGGGGACAGGCCTGTTGTGGTCGCTGCAGTGTCCCCAGCCCTGCCCAGCACAGGGCCAGACACAAAGGAAGTTCACTGGAGGTTGAAGGGATGAATGAACGTGCAAATCAAGCTTTTCTGGAGTCAGGATTTGGGGGCTTTTCTCACAGCTCCCACTGGCAGGTGGAAAGCAGCTGGAAGGAAGTGCACCCACCTTGTTCCCCGAGGGATGGTTCGCTGGAGCCACAGGCACCGACACAGGGACCAACAAAGGGGCGGCGGTCATGTTGTCCAAGGACTTCCTGCCTCCCGGGGAACTCTGCTGTCCCCCTCCGGCCTCAGCACCTGTCTTGGTGGCTTGCAAATCTCCATGCCACACACCTACACACAGAGAAGAGCCAGCCCTTTAAGAGACACAGTACGTAGGGAGCAAGGGGCCCCTCCAGAGCAGCACAGCCCTGACTCCCGGCCCCCAGCCAGGCTCCCCGCAGGAGGACGGCTCCATCCTGAGATGAATGGCAGCTTCAAGCCCCTTCACCTGCGGCTCCTGCTTCCCTCGAGGTGACGGCCACTGGTCGCTGTGAAAACACATGAGGCTGCTCAGCCCTCTCTCTGTATAAAACATCTGGCTGCAATTCTTGCAGACGTAAGTGCTCCTTGGCTCTGCCCAGTCTGTGGGACCACCATTGTGCTGGTTACTGTGGGGAAGAAAGGGAGAATGGGACTCTGTCCCCAAACACTGATCCTCTGACAGCTTTGGACGAACCCTAAAGAAATGGAGATGATGCCCCCGATTCTCCATGGCCTGGTGCTCACCCCTTCAGGAGTGAAGCATCCAGAGCTCGCTCACCCAGGGCCAGCACATCAAAGCCACCAGAGGATTCCCGAGGGGCTTCGGAACTTACCAGCCACCCGCCATGTTCTCCTCCTTCATCGGGTGGGGGACCCGGTAGATATTTCCACCCTGAAGACGAAAATACATCTGAGCCAACATATCAGAAATGAGATGCAAGAGTGAAAACTATAAGACTTGGAAGAAAACACGGGTATAATTCTTGGTGACCCTGGAATAAGCAGTGGTTTCTTGGATGACTCCAAAACCAAACAAAAGACAGACGTATTGGACTTCATCAAAACTTACAACTTCTGACGGATACACCAGAAATACAGCTACACGTGGAACAACTCCTACAGAACACCTACTGAACGCTGGCAGAAGACCCCAGACCTCCCAAAAGGCAAGAAACTCCCCACATACCTGGGTAGGGCAAAGCGGAGAGATTCCCGCACAGAGGATTGGTGCCGAGCGGCACTCACCAGCCCGAGAGGCTTGTCTGCTCGCCCGCCGGAGCGGGCGGCGCTGGAAGCTGACGCTCGGGCTTCGGTCAGAGCGCAGGGAGAGGACTGGGGCTGGCGGCGAGAACTCAGCCTGAAGGGGGCTAATGTGCCACAGCTAGCCGGGAGGGAGTCCGGGAAAACTCTGGAGCTGCCGAAGAGGCAAGAGACTTTCTCTTCCCTCTTGGTTTCCTGGTGCGCGAGGAGAGGGGATTAAGAGCGCGGCTTAAAGGAGCTCCACAGACGGCTGAAAGCGCGGAGCCCAGTGACGGGTGTGGGACGCTGGGGCTGCTGCTGCCACCGCGAAGAGGCCTGTGTGCGAGCGCAGGTCACTGTCCACACCGCCCTTTCGGGAGCCTGTGCAGCCCGCCACTACCGGGGTCCCGGGATCCAGGGGTGGCTTCCCTGGGAGAACGCACGGCGGGCCTCAGGCTGGTGCAACGTCACGCCGGCCTCTGCCGCGGCAGGCTCGCCCCGCACTCCGTGCCACTCCCTCCCGCCCGGCCTGAGTGAGCCAGAGTCCCCGAAGAGGCTGCTCCTATTTTTTTTTTTTTTTTTTTTTTTGCCGTACACGGGCCTCTCACTGTTGTGGCCTCTCCCGTTGCGGAGCACAGGCTCCGGATGCGCAGGCTCAGCGGCCATGGCTCACGGGCCCAGCCGCTCCGCGGCATATGGGATCCTCCCAGACCGGGGCAGGAACCCGTATCCCCTGCATCGGCAGGCGGACTCTCAACCACTGCGCCACCAGGGAGGCCCCGAGGCTGCTCCTTTAACCCTGTCCTGTCTGAGCGAAGAACAGACGCCCTCCGGCAACCTACACGCAGAGGCGGGGCCAAATCCAAAGCTGAGACCCAGGAGCTGTGAGAACAAAGAAGAGAAAGGGAAACCTCTCCCAGCAGCCTCAGAAGCAGCGGATTAAAGCTCCACAATCAACTTCATGTACCCTGCATCTGTGGAATACATGAATAGACAACAAATCATCCCAAATTGAGGAGCCAGCAGTCAGTGCTGTGCCTCTGAGGTGGGAGAGCCAACTTCAGGACACTGGTCCACAAGAGACCTCCCAGCTCCACATAATATCAAACGGTGAAAATCTTCCAGAGATCTCCATCTCAACACCAGCACCCAGCTTCACTCAACGACCAGCAAGCTACAGTGCTGGACACCCTATGCCAAACAACTAGCAAGACAGGAACACAACGCCACCCATTAGCAGAGAGGTGGCCTAAAATCATAAAAAGAAGGCAGACACCCCAAAACACACCACCAGACCTGGACCTGCCCACCAGAAAGACAAGATCCAGCCTCATCCACCAGAACACAGGCACTATTCCCCTCCACCAGGAAGCCTACACAACCCACTAAACCAACCTTAGCCACTGGGGACAGACACCAAAAACAACGGGAACTACGAACCTGCAGCCTGCAAAAAGGAGACCCCAAACACAGTAACATAAGCAAAATGAGAAGACAGAAAAACACACAGCAGGAGAAGGAGCAACATAAAAACCCACCAGACCTAACAAATGAAGAGGTAATAGGCAGTCTACCTGAAAAAGAATTCAGAATAATGATGGTAAAGATGATCCAAGATTCTGTTTCCAAGATCCAAAATCTTGGAAATAGAATAGACAAAATGCAAGAAACAGTTAACAAGGACCTAGAAGAACTAAAGATGAATCAAGCATCGATTAAAAACACAATAAATGAAATAAAAAATACCGTAGATGGGATCAATAGCAGAATAACTGAGGCAGAAGAACAGATAAGTGAGGTGGAAGATAAAATAGTGGAAATAACTGCTGCAGAGCAAAATAAAGAAAAAAGAATGAAAAGAACAGAGGACAGTCTCAGAGGTCTCTGGGACAACATTAAATGCACCAACATTTGAATTATAGGGGTTCCAGAAGAAGAAGAGAAAAAGGGACTGAGAAAATATTTGAAGAGATTATAGTTGAAAACGTCCCTAATATGGGAAAGGAAATAGTTAATCAAGTCCAGGAGGCACAGAGAGTCCCATACAGAATAAATCCAAGGAGAAATACGCCAAGACACATATTAATCAAACTGTCAAAAATTAAACACAAAGAAATCATATGAAAAGCAGCAAGGCAAAAACAACAAATAACACACAAGGGAATCCCCATCTGGATAACAGCTCATCTCTCAGCAGAAACTCTACAAGCCAGAAGGGAGTGGCAGGACATAATTAAAGAGATGAAGGAGAAAAACCTGCAACCAAGATTACCCTACCCAGCAAGGATCTCATTCAGATTTGATGGAGAAATTAAAACGTTTACAGACAAGCAAAAGCTGAGAGAGTTCAGCATCACCAAACCAGCTTTACAACAAATGCTAAAGGAACTTCTCTAGGCAAGAAACACAACAGAAGGGAAAGACCTACAATAACGAACTCAAAACAATTAAGAAAATGGGAATAGGAACATACATATCGATAATTACCTTAAATGTAAATGGACTAAATGCTCCCACCAAAAGACACAGATTGGCTGAATGGATACAAAAACAAGACCCATATATATGCTGTCTACAAGAGACCCACTTCAGACCTAGAGACACATACAGACTGAGAGTAAGGGGATGGAAAAAGATATTCCATGCAAATGGAAACCAAAAGAAAGCTGGAGTAGCAATTCTCGTATCAGACAAAATAGACTTTAAAATAAAGACTACTAGAAGAGACAAAGAAGGACACTACATAATGATCAAGGGATCGATCCAAGAAGAAGATATAACAATTGTAAATATTTATGCACCCAACATAGGAGCACCTCAATACATAAGGCAAATACTAACAGCCATAAAAGGAGAAATCGACAGTAACACACTCATAGTAGGGGACTTTAACACCCCACTTTCACCAATGGACAGATCATCCAAAATGAAAATAAATAAGGAAACACAAGCTTTAAATGATACATTAAACAAGATGGACTCAATTGATATTTATAGGACATTCCATCCAAAAACAACAGAATACACATTTTTCTCAAGTGCTCATGGAACATTCTCCAGGATAGATCATATTTTGGGTCACAAATCAAGCCTTGGTAAATTTAAGAAAATTGAAATTGTATCAAGTATCTTTTCCGACCACAATGCTATGAGACTAGATGTCAATCACAGGAAAAGAGCTGTAAAAAATACAAACACATGGAGGCTAAACAATACACTACTTAATAACGAAGTGATCACTGAAGAAATCAAAGAGGAAATTAAAAAATACCTAGAAACAAATGACAATGGAGACACGACGACCCAAAACCTATGGGATGCAGCAAAAGCAGTTCTAAGAGGGAAGTTTATAGCAATACAATCCCACCTTAAGAAACAGGAAACATTTCGAGTAAACAACCTGACCCTGCACCTAAAGCAATTAGAGAAAGAAGAACAAAAACCCCCCAAAGCTAGCAGAAGGAAAGAAATCATAAAGATCAGATCAGAAATAAATGAAAAAGAAATGAAGGAAACGATAGCAAAGATCAACCAAACTAAAAGCTGGTTCTTTGAGAAGATAAACAAAATTGACAAACCATTAGCCAGACTCATCAAGAAAAGAAGGGAGAAGACTCAAATCAATAGAATTAGAAATGAAAAAGGAGAAGTAACAACTGACACTGCAGAAATACAAAAGATCATGAGAGATGACTATAAGCAACTCTATGCCAATAAAATGGACAACCTGGAAGAAATGGACAAATTCTTAGAAATGCACAACCTGCCAAGACTGAAACAGGAAGAAATAGAAAATATGAATAGACCAATCACAAGCACTGAAATTGAAACTGTGATAAAAAATCTTCCAACAAACAAAAGCCCAGGACCAGATGGCTTCACAGGCTAATTCTATCAAGCATTTAGAGAAGAGCTAACACCTATCCTTCTGAAACTCTTCCAAAATATAGCAGAGGAAGGAACACTCCCAAACTCATTCTACGAGGCCACCATCACCTTGATACCAAAACCAGACAAGGATGTCACAAAGAAAGAAAACTACAGGCCAATATCACTGATGAACATAGATGCAAAAATCCTCAACAAAATACTAGCAAACAGAATCCAACAGCACATTAAAAGGATCATACACATTGATCAAGTGGGGTTTATTCCAGGAATGCAAGGATTCTTCAATATACGCAAATCAATCAACGTGATACAGCATATTAACAAATTGAAGGAGAAAAACCATATGATCATCTCAATAGATGCAGAGAAAGCTTTCGACAAAATTCAACACCCATTTATGATAAAAACCCTGCAGAAAGTAGGCATAGAGGGAACTTTCCTCAACATAATAAAGGCCATATATGACAAACCCACAGCCAGCATCGTCCTCAATGGTGAAAAACTGAAACCATTTCCACTAAGATCAGGAACAAGACAAGGTTGCCCACTCTCACCACTCTTATTCAACATAGTTTTGGAAGTTGTAGCCACAGCTATCAGAGAAGAAAAGGAAATAAAAGGAATCCAAATCGGAAAAGAAGAAGTAAAGCTGTCACTGTTTGCAGATGACATGATACTATACATAGAGAATCCTAAAGATGCTACCAGAAAACTACTAGAGCTAATCAATGAATTTGGTAGAGTTGCAGGATACAAAATTAATGCACAGAAATCTCTGGCATTCCTATATACTAATGATGAAAAATCTGAAAGTGAAATCAAGGAAACACTCCCATTTACCATTGCAACAAAAAGAATAAAATATCTAGGAATAAACCTACCTAAGGAGACAAAAGACCTGTATGCAGAAAATTATAAGACACTGATGAAAGAAATTAAAGATGATACAAATAGATGGAGAGATGTACCATGTTCTTGGATTGGAAGAATCAATATTGTGAAAATGAGTCTACTACCCAAAGCAATCTATAGATTCAATGCAATCCCTATCTAACTACCACTGGCATTTTTCACAGAACTACAACAAAAAAATTCACAATTTGTATGGAAACACAAAAGACCCTGAATAGCCAAAGCAATCTTGAGAGCGAAAAATGGAGCTGGAGGAATCAGGCTCCCTGACTTCAGACTATACTACAAAGCTACAGTAATCAAGACAGTATGGTACTGGCACAAAAACAGAAAGATAGATCAATGGAACAGGATAGAAAGCCCAGAGATAAACCCACGGACATATGGTCACCTTATCTTTGATAAAGGAGGCAGGAAAGTACAGTGGAGAAAGGACAGTCTCTTCAATAAGTGGTGCTGGGAAAACTGGATGGGGACATGTAAAAGTATGAGATTAGATCACTCCCTAACACCATACACAAAAATAAGCTCAAAATGGATTAAAGACCTAAATGTAAGGCCAGACACTATCAAACTCTTAGAGGAAAACATAGGCAGAACACTCTATGACATAAATCACAGCAAGATCCTTTTGGACCCACCTCCTAGATAAATGGAAATAAAGACAAAAATAAACACATGGGACCTAATGAAACTTCAAAGCTTTTGCACAGCAAAGGAAACCATAAACAAGACCAAAAGACAACCCTCAGAATGGGAGAAAATATTTGCAAATGAAGCAACTGACAAAGGATTAATCTCCAAAATGTATAAGCAGCTCATGCAGCTCAATAACAAAAAAACAAACAACCCAATCCAAAAATGGGCAGAAGACCTAAAAAGACATTTCTCCACAGAAGATATACAGACTGCCAACAAACACATGAAAGGATGCTCAACATCTTTACTCATTAGAGAAATGCAAATCAAAACTACAATGAGATATCATCTCACACCAGTCAGAATGGCCATCATCAATAAATCTAGAAACAATAAATGCTGGAGAGGGTGTGGAAAAAAGGGAACACTCTTGCACTGCTGGTGGGAATGTGAATTGGTACAGCCACTATGGAGAACGGTATGGAGGTTCCTTAAAAAACTACAAATAGAACTACCATATGACCCAGCAATCCCACTACTGGGCATATACCCTGAGAAAACCATAATTCAAAAAGAGACATGTACCAAAATGTTCATAGCAGCCCTATTTACAATAGCCCGGAGATGGAAACAACCTAAGTGTCCATCATCGGATGAATGGATAAAGAAGATGTGGCACATATATACAATGGAATATTACTCAGCCATAAAAAGAAATGAAATTGAGCTATTTGTAATGAGGTGGATAGACCTAGAGTCTGTCATACAGAGTGAAGTAAGTCAGAAAGAGAAAGACAAATACTGTATGCTGACACATATATATGGAATTTAAGAAAAAAAATGTCATGAAGAACATAGGGGTAAGACAGCAATAAGGACACCGACCTACTAGAGAATGGACTTGAGGATATGGGGAGGGGGGAGGGTAAGCTGTGACAAAGTAAAAGAGCGGCATGGACATATATACACTACCAAACGTAAGGTAGAAAGCTAGTGTGAAGCAGCCGCATAGCACAGGGAGATCAGCTAGGTGCTTTGTGACCGCCTGGAGGGGTGGGATAGGGAGGGTGGGAGGGAGACGCAAAAGGGAGGGGATATGGGAACGTATGTATATGTATAACTGATTAAATTTGTTATAAAGCAAAAAAATACTATACTTTATAGATGTGCAGTTTCTTGTATGCCAGTTATAGCTCAATAAAGCTGTTAAAATATCTGCATAAAAAAGATTGCATGGGGCCTCCCTGGTGGCGCAAGTGGTTGAGAGTCCGCCTGCCGATGCAGGGGATACGGGTTCGTGCCCCGGTCTGGGAGGATCCCATATGCCGCGGGGCGGCTGGGCCCGTGAGCCATGGCCGCTGAGCCTGCGCGTCCGGAGCCTGCGCGTCCGGAGCCTGTGCTCCGCAACGGGGGAGGCCACAACAGTGAGAGGCCCGCATACCGCAAAAAAAAAAAAAAAAAAAAAAAAAAAAAGATTGCATGGAAGGGGATAAGACTTCTGAAAAAGTAGAGTAAGGAACTCGGCAAAACAACAAATTTACTGATAAAAATCATTAAAAAGAAAAGAACAGTAAGCCAAAGTCTCTGCAAGTTGGCCTAAAGGCATACAGCATTTTAAGAAATACTCATTCAAGAAAATCTACTAAATCTTGGGAAGAACAGTGAGAGTCTGTGGCACTGGAGCCATGGCCCACCCCCTTACCCACCTAGCCCCCAGCTCTTTGTAACGGAAGCTCTACCCAGGTAGGTGCAGCCAAGGAGATGGGGGCTTCTTCTTCCCCTGGCTCCCATGCTTAAAGAATTAAATCAAGATAAAATAAAAATTTCTCATCAAAGAGAAAATGCCATCAAGAGATGGAAATTATTTTTTTAAAAAGAAACAAATGTGGACTTCCCTGGCAGTCCAGGTGTTAAGACTCCGCGCCTCCACTGCAGGGGGCATGGGTTTCATCCCTAGTCGAGGAACTAAGATCCTGCATGCTGTGTGATGTAGTCAAAAAAGAAAAAAAAGAAGAACCAAATGGAAATAATTCAGGGGTTAAAAAAGTACAATAATCAAAATAAGGCTCAACAGTAGATCTGAGCTGGCAGAAGAAACGATCAGCAAACCTGAAGATAGAACAATGGAGACTATGAAATCTGAAGAACAGAGAGAAAAAAAATGTAGGAAAGTGAAGAGAGCCTCAGAGAAATGTGAGATGTCATTACATGCAACAATATATATGTAGTGGGAGTACCAGAAAGAGGGGAGAAAGGGACAGAATATTTAAAGTATTAATGGCTGAAAATTTCCCAAAGTTGATGAAAAACAATATGTATATCCAGCAAACTCTATAAACTCCAAGAAAGATTAACACAAAGAGATCTACATGCAGACATAACATAGGCAAAATCTGGAAAGCAAAAATAAAGATAAGATCTTGAAAGCAAAAAGGGAAAAACAATTTGTTACATACAAGGGCACTACAGTAAAATTAACAGCTAACTTCTTAACAGAAACGATGTAGGTTACAAGGGAATGGCATAATATATTCAAATTACTGAAAGTAAAAGAGTGTCAACCAAGTATCTGATATTCAGCAAATTATCTTGCAAAAATGAAGGTAAAATAAAGACATTCCCAGATAAATAAAAACTGAGAATACCTGTTGCTGGCAGACCTGTCCTACAAGAAATATTAAAGGTGAAATATTATTCAGCCCACAAAATGGAAGAAAGTACTGATACATAGTGCAACGTAGATGAAACCTAAAAACATCATGCTAACTAAAAGAAGGCATTCATAAAGGACCACATACTGTATGATTCCACTCATATGAAATATGCAGAATAGCCACATCGACAGAGACAAAGTAGATTAGTCGTTACCCATGGCTGGGGATGGGGAGGATGGAAAGGAGGGACTGCTAATAAGTACAGGGCTTCTTTTGGGGATGATGAAAATTTCTGAAAACTGATGGTAGTGATGGTTGCACAGCTCTGTGAATATACTAAAAACCATTGAATTCTATACTTTAAAGGGATGAATTGTATGGTATGTGAATTATATATCCCTAATAAAAATAAATAGTAAAGAAAGTCCTTCAGATTGAAAGCAAATGACATCAGATGGTAACTTGAATCCAAACCAAAAAAAAAGCAAAGCGCTAGTAAATATGGGTAACTATAAAAATCACTATGATTACATATTTCTTTTCTTTTTTTAATGGCCTTAAAAATAACTGCATAAAACAATATGTATTGTGGGCCTCTAACATATAGAAATATAATATATGTGACAGTAACTGCACAAGGAGCACAGCTGCATTGGAGTAAAGGAATATCACCTCAGACAGTAACTCAAATCCACAAGAATAAATGAAGAGATCAGAAATGGTAAATAAGAAGGTTAATATAACAACCTCTATAAATCATGCTTGTTTTCCTTTATTCTCTCAGTGTTTTTACACGAAATAAAAGTATATAAAGCAATAAACATGACCGGTAAGGTATTACTGGGTCTCTCACATATAATAGCAAAAGAGTTAGAAGGAAGAGAGCTAGATAGGAGCAGTGTTTCTATATTTCATTGTTAGTGAGTTATTACACATCCTAACAGATTCTGATAAGACATATATTTTAAGTCCTAGAGCAACCACTAAGAAATGACCAAGAAAAAGTGAAAAATTAGCAGAATTAAAATGTTACACTAGAAAATACTCTCTTAATACAAAAGAAGGCAGGAAAGGAGGAACAGAGGGAGAAAAAGACATGTAACGTATAGAAAATAGAAAGCAAAATGGCAGATATAAATCCAACCATATCAGTATAACAGTAAACAAGAATGGATTAAAGAAACCAAGCCAAAAGGCAGAGTTTCTAAGACTGGATAAAAAAACACATGATCCACCTAATGGTGTCTAGAGGTAACATGCTTTATTTTCAAAGACACAAATAGGCTGAAAGTAAAAGAAGAGAAAAATATATACCAAGAAAACAACAACCAAAAAAGAGAATGGAATGACTATACTAATGTCAGGCACATTAGACTTTAAAACAAAAAAATATTACCAGAGATAATGATAAAATTATTGTAGTAATGACAAATGAAGTCACAATCACATCATAATGGTAAAAGGTCAAGCCGTGAGGAAGATGTGACAATTACAAACATATACACACCTACAAACAGAACCCCAAAATACACCAAGCAACAAACGACAGAACTGAAGGATGAAATAAACCATTAAAAAATAATAGTTGGAGATTTCAATACTTTCAACAGTGGATAGGGCAGCTAGGCAGAAGATCAACAAGGAAATTGAAACTAACTAGACAAAACAGACAAAATACAGCATTCCACCAAACATCAGTAGAATACATTCTTCTCAAATTCACATGGAACATTCTTCAAGACAGACTGGATTCTAGCCCATATAACATGCCTCAATAAATTTTAAATTTTAAAATAAATTTAAGGGAATTCCCTGGCGGTCCAGTCATTAGGACTCCACGCTTCCGCTGCAGGGGGGATGGGTTCGATCCCTAGTCGGGGAACTAAGATCCTGCAAACCACACAGCACAGCCAAACAAATAAAAAAAATTAAATAAATTAAATTGAAAAAGAAACAAAGTATGTTCTCTGACCACACAAGAGAATTAGATTACAAATCAATAAAAGGCAGCAATTTGGAAAATTCACAAATATGTGAAAATTAAGCAACACACTCTTTAATAGTCAGTGTATTAAACAAGAAGTGGAATGATAAATTAGAAAATACTTTAGCTGAATGAATATAAAAACACAACATACTAAAACTTACAAAATGTAGCTAAAGTAATGTTCAGAAGGAAATCTATAGCTCTAAAATGCCTGTATTAAAAAAGAAGAAAAATCTCAAATCATTTATGGTCAACTGATTTTCCACAAAGGTAGCAAGACAGGGCTTCCCTGGTGGCGCAGTGGTTGAGAGTCTGCCTGGCGATGCAGGGGACATGGGTTCGTGTCCCGTTCTGGGAAGATCCCACATGCCGCGGAGCAGCTGGGTCCGTGAGCCATGGCCACTGAGCCTGCGCGTCCGGAGCCTGTGCCCCACAACGGGAGAGGCCACAACAGTGAGAGGCCCGTGTACCGCAAAACAAAACAAAACAAAACAAAGTACCAAGACTATTCAATGAGAAAAGAACAGTATTTTCAAGTGCTGGAAGAACTGATACATACATGCAAAAGAATAAATTTGGACTCCTACCTCATACAGTATATAAAAGTTAACTAAAGTTTGATCGCAGGCCTAAGAATAAGTTGGACTTCATCAAAATTAAAAACTTGTGTACTGCAAACCATATCATAAATAAAATGAAAGGACAACCCACAAAATTGGAGAGAATTTGCAAATCATATATCTGATAAGGGGCTTGCATCCAGACTATATAAGGAACTGAGACAACTCAATGATAAAAAGATAAGAATTCAATTTAAAAAATGGGCAAAGGATCTGAACAGACATTTCTCCCGAGAAGATATACAAATGGATAATAAGCACATGGAAAGATGCTCAACATCGTTAGCCATCAGGGAAATGTAAATCAAAACCACAATGAGGGGGCTTCCCTGGTGGCGCAGTGGTTGAGAGTCCGCCTGCCGATGCAGGGGACGCAGGTTCGTGCCCCGGTCCGGGAGGATCCCGCTTGCTGCGGTGCGGCTGGGCCCGAGAGCCATGGTCGCTGAGCCTGCGCATCCGGAGCCTGTGCTCCACAACGGGCGAGGCCACAAACAGTGAGAGGCCCACGTACCGCAAAACAAACAAACAAACAAATAAACAAACACCCCACAATGAGCTACCACTTTACACCCACTAGGATGGTTATAAGGAAAAAGACAGATAAGAAGTGTTTAGCAAGGATGTGGAGAAACTGGAACTTTCATACACTGCTGGTGGAAATTTAAAATGACCCGGCCTTTTGGAAAACAGTCCGGCAGTTCCTTAAACGGTTAGACATAGTTACCCTTTGACCCAGCAATTCCACTCTGAGCTGTATACCCAAGAGAAATGAGGACTTATGTCCAAAAACAACTTATACATAAATGTTCTTAACAGCACTATTTGCAATAGCCAAAGGACGAAAACAACCCAAATGCCCCTCAACTGATGAATGGATAAATAAAATGTTGTCTCTCCAGAGAATGGAATATCATTCATCCATAAAAAGAAATGAATCACTGATGCATAGTACAACATGCATGAACCTTGACAACATTATTCTAAGTGAACAAACTAGACACAGAATGTCACATATTGTATGATCCCAATTATATGAAATGTCCAGAATAGGGAGACCCATAGAAAAAGTAGGTTGGTAGACTGGTGGTTGCCCAGGGCAGAGGAGCTGGGGGCTACAGGGCCTGTGTGTCACCGCTCGTGGATATAATCTTCTGGGGTGATGAAACTGCTCTAGAATTAGATTGTGGGATGGGTGTACAATCCTAAGAATACACTAAAAAGTCACTGTACACTTTAAATGGGTGATTCACAAGGCATGTGAATTGTACCTCAATAAAGCTGTTTAAACAATTACTCGAAAGGGCAGGCAGAATGGTGGTTAGGCTAAATTGTGTCTATTTTCTTTCTGGCTACAAAATTATAAGCACCTAGAAGGCTGCTGGTCCCAGATGGTCCTGGGATAGTTCTGAACAGCAACAGCACCCCCAGACCAGACCCAAGCGTAGGCCAGAGGGAATGGCTGGACCAAATTCTACAGGGGGCGGGGGTCTGGCCCCCCACAGGCCTATCATGGTGTGATCAAGCTCACTCACCAAGCATGGCGCTGATGAGCCTGTCGGGACGGGCGCGGGCAGATGTGGAACACAGAGTGTTGAAATACAGCCCAGAGCCCTCCCGGATGGGGCTGAGCATCGGGGGCGGCGTGTAGGCAGGGCACTGGGACAGTCCCTTCAGGAGACGGTCCACCAGGAACACAGGCGAGCACAGGCAGCTCTGGCGGCATCCTCCCAGGCCCGGCTCCCCAGACAAGGAAGGCGGAGGAGGGATGAGCAGTGCCTCGGGCGGTGGGAGCTTCTTCCACTTCCTGTGTTGGCTGCTCTCCTTGATGTCTCTCTCTTCCCCGTCCTTCTCCTGTCCCTGGAGAAGAAGAGACTTCAGAACCACAGGGGTCACCTGAGGCCACCGGCCCCACAGCTCAGTCCTCAAGATGGCCTGAGAGTGGGAAAGGTTACTGACCAGCCAGACGCACACCCAGCATGGCCGTGCAAAGAGTCCTCAGCACAGGAAGCCAGGCAGGGCCACCACGCCTGAGCCAGACTCCAGACCCTAAGCCGGGCGATGTTTGAGGCTGGGGCCTTCTCAGGCACCCACACCCCCCAAGGAGAGACCCTCACTCAGACCATTTTGGAAATTCATGTCCGTTGTTAAAGTGACTGGCACTTAAAGTGTGGGGGCCAGACGGATGCAACAGCATGACAAAAGGAAAACCTGTTGCCCTCAAAATGACAGCAGCTCCTGGGAGACAAACAGTGGGCTCCATGCATCCCGTACCCGAGTCCAGCATGAACGTCTCCAGGTGGGGTCTTCCAGCACAGCCTCAAGAGACGACGGCTTGACCTTGCTACACTCTCTCTTACCTCCACGCAATCTCCCCTCCTCTCTGCCCATCTTACCCCTCCTCATCCTCCAGCTCTCAGCTGCAACACCCCCTTCCTCAGGCAGGGTCTCTGGTGCCCTCGGGGCTCCTACAGCTCCCTCTCCCAGCCCGGCCCGTTCTGGGTCGTCAGTGTCCGGGGATGGGTCTATCTACTCCGCTGGGCTGGGAGCCCCAGGAGACGGGGGCAGGCCTGTTGTGGTCGCTGCAGTGTCCCCAGCCCTGCCCAGCACAGGGCCAGACACAAAGGAAGTTCACTGGAGGTTGAAGGGATGAATGAACATGCAAATCAAGCTCTTCTGGAGTCAGGATTTGGGGGCTTTTCTCACAGCTCCCACTGGCAGCTGGAAAGCAGCTGGAAGGAAGTGCACCCACCTTGCTCCCCGGGGGATGGTTCGCTGGAGCCACAGGCACCGACACAGGGACCACCAAAGGGGCAGCGGTCTTGTTGTCCAAGGACTTCCTGGCTCTCGGGGAACTCTGCCTGTGCCCCTCTGGCCTCAGCACCTGTCTTGGTGGCTTGCAAATCTCCATGCCACACACCTACACACAGAGAAGAGCCAGCCCTTTAAGAGACACAGTACGTAGGGAACAAGGGGCCTCTCCAGAGCAGCACAGCCCTGACTCCCGGCCCCCAGCCAGGCTCCCCGCAGGAGGACGGCTCCATCCTGAGATGAATGGCAGCTTCAAGCCCCTTCACCTGCGGCTCCTGCTTCCCTCGAGGTGACGGCCACTGGTCGCTGTGAAAACACTTTGGCTGCTCAGCCCTCTCTCTGTATAAAACATCTGGCTGCAATTCTTGCAGACGTAAGTGCTCCTTGGCTCTGCCCAGTCTGTGGGACCACCATTGTGCTGGTTACTGTGGGGAAGAAAGGGAGAATGGGACTCTGTCCCCAAACACTGATCCTCTGACAGCTTTGGACGAACCCTAAAGAAATGGACATGATGCCCCCGATTCTCCGTGGCCTGGTGCTCACCCCTTCAGGAGTGAAGCATCCAGAGCTCGCTCACCCAGGGCCAGCACATCAAAGCCACCAGAGGATTCCCGAGGGGCTTCGGAACTTACCAGCCACCCGCCATGTTCTCCTCCTTCATCGGGTGGGGGACCCGGTAGATATTTCCACCCTGAAGACGAAAATACATCTGAGCCAACATATGAGAAATGAGATGCAAGAGTGAAAACTATAAGACTTGGAAGAAAACACAGGTATAATTCTTGGTGACCCTGGAGTAAGCAGTGGTTTCTTGGATGACTCCAAAACCAAACAAAAGACAGACATATTGGACTTCATCAAAACTTACAACTTCTGGGCTTCCCTGGTGGCGCAGTGGTTGAGAGTCCGCCTGCCGATGCAGGGGACGCAGGTTCGTGCCCCGGTCCAGGAAGATCCCACATGCCACGAAGCGGCTGGGCCCGTGAGCCATGGCCGCTGAGACTGCGGGTCCGGAGCCTGTGCTCCGCAACAAGAGAGGCCACAAGAGTGAGAGGCCCGCGTACCGCAAAAAAAAAAAAAAAAAAAACTTACAACTTCTGACGGATACACCAGAAATACAGCTACACGTGGAACAACTCCTACAGAACACCTACTGAACACTGGCAGAAGACCCCAGACCTCCCAAAAGGCAAAAAACTCCCTACATACCTGGGTAGGGCAAAGCGGAGAGATTCCCGCACAGAGGATCAGTGCCGAGCGGCACTCACCAGCCCGAGAGGCTTGTCTGCTCGCCCGCCGGAGCGGGCGGCGCTGGAAGCTGACGCTCGGGCTTCGGTCAGAGCGCAGGGAGAGGACTGGGGCTGGCGGCGAGAACTCAGCCTGAAGGGGGCTAATGTGCCACAGCTAGCCGGGAGGGAGTCCGGGAAAACTCTGGAGCTGCCGAAGAGGCAAGAGACTTTCTCTTCCCTCTTGGTTTCCTGGTGCGCGAGGAGAGGGGATTAAGAGCGCTTCTTAAAGGAGCTCCACAGACGGCTGAAAGCGCGGAGCCCAGTGACGGGCGTGGGACGCTGGGGCTGCTGCTGCCACCGCCAAGAGGCCTGTGTGCGAGCGCAGGTCACTGTCCACACCGCCCTTTCGGGAGCCTGTGCAGCCCGCCACTACCGGGGTCCCGGGATCCAGGGGTGGCTTCCCTGGGAGAACGCACGGCGGGCCTCGGGCTGGTGCAACGTCACGCCGGCCTCTGCCGCTGCAGGCTCGCCCCGCACTCCGTGCCACTCCCTCCCGCCCGGCCTGAGTGAGCCAGAGTCCCCGAAGAGGCTGCTCCTTTAACCCTGTCCTGTCTGAGCGAAGAACAGACGCCCTCCGGCGACCTACACGCAGAGGCGGGGCCAAATCCAAAGCTGAGACCCAGGAGCTGTGAGAACAAAGAAGAGAAAGGGAAACCTCTCCCAGCAGCCTCAGAAGCAGCGGATTAAAGCTCCACAATCAACTTGATGTACCCTGCATCTGTGGAATACATGAATAGACAACAAATGCACTGCACCAATTATACTAGAAAACACAAAAGGTGCCAATGGGGGCGCGGTGGAAGACAGGATTATGTCTCGGGATTTCCCCAATGCCGAAATCGCCTTCCTTCCAACATACTCCTACAGTCCATAGAACAAACTGGTCCGCTTACAACCTCAGGCAGGCACGCCAGAAGTCCAAAGGCTGGGCTTTGACATTTACATCCTTTTCCAGATAGTAAAGCAACCCCCCTCCCCCGCTCAACCAGTACCAAACTTGCTCTTGTTCTGTCAACAGATAAACTCAATTCAACAAGTTTTAGCACCTTCTATGCACAGAGCTCCCCGCTAGTCGCTGTAGGGCAGGGTTTCTGGTCCCCTGGAGACATTCCCAAGCGTCCAACTACTCTTTACAAGAATTTTGTAATTTTGTGCTTTCGTTTTGAGAACAATCTAAACAAGAAAATCTGTATATCTGGATTATTGGATTACCACTTTATAACCCAGTAATACTACCATTTGGTTTCAATGCCCGGGCTTTGTTTATGATTGCACTAATGCCACTAACGCTGACTAGGACTACTTTAATTGCTGCAGGCTAATGAGAAGGGGATAGAGGTGGATTGAGCTCATGATAATGCTTTTGGGCTCAACTAAAGCCAGTGGACATCATGGTACAAGTGGAGGTTTTGCTGCAGTTCAAACTGAAAAAGGGATGGGAGATCTGAGATACCACAGGGCCTGTTAAACCCAAAAGGGCCCGGTGTGGCAGTCTGCAAAGTATTTGTTTCAAGGAAGCCGTTAAATTCCAGCAAAATAGCAGCCCTCTCATTAAATTAATGTTTGTAATTTGAGTTACATTAGTTTGGTTGCTTTGTTTCTATTTGATTGGCAAATTGACTTTGGCTTTATGGTGGCACGAGAGCTGTAAGCTTTAGGAACTTGTGCCTCATTTTAGCATCATTTAGGCCTTAATAGTTTAAAAAACAGTTTAAGTCAACACTGGGGATCCAAAGCAATTTTATTTTTTTTTCTTTTGAAAAAGGCCTATCGGGGCTTCCCTGGTGGCACAGTGGTTGACAGTCCGCCTGCCGAGGCAGGGGACACGGGTTCGTGCCCCAGTCCGGGAGGATCCCACATGCCACGGAGCGGCTGGGCACATGAGCCATGGCCGCTGAGCCTGTGCGTCCCGAGCCTGTGCTCCGCAACGGAAGAGGCCACAGCGGTGAGAGGCCTACGTACTGCAAAAAAATAAAATAAAATAAATAAAAATAAAAATAATAAAAAGGCCTATCATTGCATGACTGGTGGGGTAGGAGGAGAAAGAGATTCTCCTCTGAAATGCTACAACCTCTTGGGAAAGTAACCCACCACAGATTCTAGACCGCAGCCATAAATCCACAATTAGGTAAATAATATTTAATGAGGCCTTGTTTGGAGGGAAGGGAGAGAACAATTTCAATATCTACCTGTTCTATAAAAATGTTTTACTCAGCCTGCAGTAAATTTCAATATTTTTCAATTAGTTACCAAGTTGAAAAATCTGTCAGAGTTTTTTTGGACAGAGTATCACTGTCCAAAAGAACTTTCTGAGCTGCTGGAAATGTTCTAAATCTGCATTGTCCAATGACAGCCACTCAGCACATGCAGTTAATGAGCAGCTAGAAATGCAGCTAGTGCAACTGACAAACTAAGTTCTTTATTTTATTTAATTGTAATTAAGTTAGCTACAAATGGCTTGTGGCTACCACCTGGGACACTGCATTGAAAATAAGGTTAGCCAAATTCTATTTAAAAACCTGGGGGAAAATATCTGATGCTCTGTCAACACTGAGTCCACAAAGCAACAACTGGCTGGAGCTGAGAAGCCACAGCTGCCTTTAGACACAGCATGCACTCTCCAGTTTGCCACAGTCCTCACCACTCCCTAACCTCTCACACCTGGCCATACCGCTCATCTATATGCCCTGCCCAGCCCCTCGAGACATCTGAATTTATGACACTCATTTGTGCCGTTGCCCTTGACCACCTTCTCTTCACTCGGCTTTACCAAATGAAACGCTTCCAAAGAAGACCGAAACGCCCCCTCTACTGCAGAGAATACTCCCAACATAACGAAGTCTGAGATTATTTCCCCCTCCTCTGAACTCTGATAAGCACTTGTCTGAAAATCCATGTAACACTCATCCTGAATGGCTTCAAATTTTAATTATCCTTCAGGTTCTTCTATTTTCCCCCGGACTATAAGCTCTAGGATGACTCTGACTCTACCTTATGTGTCTATACTTCTTATAGCATCTTGCTGGCCACACAACTCTGATCAAAGAAGGCTCTCAGCCTCCCTTTCCTTATGAGTGACAGGATTCCACTGGGCCACCTCTCTTCCTCTTGGAGCAGCCCTAACCTGTTGGTGTGTCAGCTTCGCCACCTCCCCCTCCCCACCAAGAGCCACCTTCTCTTCCTCTCTCTGCACCAGTGTTACCAGGGAGACAGTGATCGTGTCTCAGTAACATCAGGTTGTTGCGAGCTGGGAGGTCGGAGAGACTTGCAGCTTTTACCCCGCCGATGCCAATTCTTTCCTTATTTTCCCACTCCAAACCTTGTTGTAAACTACAGGCTTCTTTTGTTTAACCTACACAGTGTTTTTAAAAATTGGATCAAAAAAAAAGAAAAGAAAAAAAAATTGGATCAGATTGCCTGAATACCCCAAAAATAAAAAATAAATAAAAATTGGATCAGCCACCAACATTTTTTTTAATGGGGAGATTACACCTAGAGATATGACTTTCTGGCTTCTCTTGAAAATGATTAGATTTGATATTCCCGGATAGGTAATAATAGGATAGAGTGAGGGACAACGGCCATCTCTGGATGGGGCAATGGCCTCCAGGTCCCACAGTCCCCACTTACCTTCCGGCCTGGCCCCCATAATAACCACCATCATAAGACTAAGAATAGCAGCAAACATTTACCAAAGCGTTATCATGTTTCAAGCATCACTGCAATCACTTATATATCACTTCATTTAATTCCCACAACATCCCTTTGAGGCATAAACTGTATTATTGACCTTATTTTATGGATGAGGTGAATAAAGTCCACACAAGTTAAGTAACTTGTCCCAAATCAAGCTTAGCACTCAACCCTGGGAAGTCTGACTTCAAAGCCCTCACCCTTAACCACTCACTGTGCTGTGATTCCACGCTTGACGCTGGGATTCCTGCCCTATACTCTGCACTTACATTCTTCAGTTGAACAACCAAGGAAAACTCCTCCTCTAGCCATG
This sequence comes from Mesoplodon densirostris, assembly GCF_025265405.1. NCBI lineage: Eukaryota > Metazoa > Chordata > Mammalia > Artiodactyla > Ziphiidae > Mesoplodon > Mesoplodon densirostris. Next base: position 22,644,254 of record NC_082679.1, on the reverse strand, counting down.
GAACCAATATATAATTTTAACCGTAAGTTTCACTCATTTCCTCTGATCGCTCATTTAAAAAGCAGATATAAAGCTTATGCTGGAAAACAGAACGACATAGAGGAATCAGAAGGCTATGATTGCACTTGCCAGAGAGACTTCTTACATAGAATTAACTAAACGAGGAAAAGAGACATCAAAGTTTCTCACTCCACAAGCTCTTCCTACCAGAAAATGCAGACAATCGTTAAAATCTAGAATAGACATTTTCGTAGTGAGGACAATGAGAGGACCCCCGGGGTCCTCGAGAGTCTTTCACGGAGTCTCTGAGGTCAAAATTATTTTCATAACAATATTTAGATGTTATCTGCCCTTCCCATTCAGTGAAACTTTCCAGGGGCTACAGGACTTATCTCAAAAGGCTGAATGCAGAAGCAGATATAAGACTCCAGATGACTCTAAAAATGTGAAACGGGACTTCCCTGGTGGCACAGTGGTTAAGAATCCGCCTAACAATGCAGGGGACACAGGTTCGAGCCCTGGTACGGGAAGATCTCACATGCCGCAGAGCAACTAAACCCGTGAACCACAACTACTGAAGCCCATGTGCCTAGAGCCCGTGCTCTGCAACAAGAGAAGCCACTGCAATGAGAAGCCCGTTCACTGCAATGAAGAGCAGCCCCCGCTCACCATAACTAGAGAAAAGCCTGCGCACAGCAACAAAGACCGAACGCAGCACCCCCCAAAACGATGCCACTATTCTTGCTAAATTTTTTATCTTCTGAAATATAGTTTTTTAATTAAAATGTCAATTATGTTAATATATAATGGGTTTACTATTGCTATTTTTAAATGAATTAATTTTTTAAAATTTATGTTTAAACTTTTAATACAGCAAATATCAGCAGATACAGTTCACATGCACAAAAATACCCTGAGGTCTTCAATAATTTTTAAGTGTAAAGGGGTCGGTCCTAAGATAAAAAAGTCTGAGAACTGCTGCTCTGAAGAGAAAAAGTCCAGCACGGACGCATGGGCCCAAATAGGTGTGTATATGTGTCTAACCTAAACCCAAAATTCCAAACTGGTGGCCAGTAACGTGTTTTGCAAGCTGCCACACCTTGGTGTGGTCTTTAATAAGGTCTTTAAATACTTATATTTAAATACTTTAATAATTTAAAATTTAATAATTTTAATAAATATATTAAATATTTAAATAAAGGTCTTTAAATACTTATTAAATTGGTTGTCAACATTTAAAGATCAAAAAGCTTCACCTAAAGACAGTGTTCTGGTTTCTTCTGGGAAAAAAAAAAAGAAAGTAAAACTTCTGGCAACACTGCCCCGACATTTCCACTTGGCCATTTCCACTGGCTGGCATCGCTTAGATGGGGAACACAATCTTAGGTTTGCCAGTCTGGGCCTTTACCTGCCCATCCCCTGCAGCTATCTAAGTTACTGAGCTAGAGGGGAAAAAAAGGGTTTCTTTGCAATAAATGATAAAACATACACCAATCTAATAAATGTCTGCATTCCTACAGAGCAGTCAACATGTACAATAAATAACCCTTTCCCTCATCTGACCTCCCAAAGCAGCAACTTCTAATGGTTTCACCATTGGTACAGAGACCCTTGCATTGATGAGAAACCCTTCTGCGAAAGAAAGGAATCCATCTGACAAAGTGGATGTCCTCAGACAAAGGCAAAGGGAGGAAACTCACCAGGAGAAGTGCGAGTGAATGAAAGAACCTCGAGGGAACAGGAGGGCCCAGTTTAGGTCGCACAGTGAAGGGGGTTCAGGTGACAGACCATTAGATATTTCCTCCTGGAATGCTGGATAATCAATTCGGGACACTCATCCAACTTCTTTTGCCCTGAAAGCAGGTGGTGGAAAGGCAGGGGCAATCAGAACTTGGGTCGCCAAAGCAAGGGCACAGGTGTAAAACTGGGGGAGATTGGCAATTTGGGGAAGAAAGAAGAAAGCAATACTGAATTGGGGAGATCTAGGTAGGAAAAGGGATTTTGTTGTTAGAGGAGTTATCTTCTTTCTTTCCGTATTTTTCCTCCCTTGGGAAGGAACTTGGAGAGCTTTGCTGGGAGAAGCCTAATAGGCGTGGAACTGGTGAGGAAAAGGGGTTTTCGATGGAGAGTTGGGGAAGGCGGTTGGAAAAATAAATATTAGACGAGAGAGAAAATGGAAGGACTGAGCTGGTTGGTTATCAGTGGAAAGATCTTCCAAACAGGGGGACTCTTGGTGGGAAGAAAGAATTTTTGCTGGAAAGTGATCCTCAATGCAGGAGAAATCTGGGAAAGAAAAAAAAATTTCTTTGCTAGAGGAAGCTCCTAAAAGGAGCGGGAGGGGCGTAATCAAGGAGTCTGGGAGGGCTTTTTGGTTTTGCTGGAAGATCCTAAAAGGAAACAAATCTGGGTCCCCTAAAGGGATGGGGTCTCTTCAGAAGGAAAGGAGATTTTAGCACCAGGGGCCTAGAAAGCAGAGGGCGAATGCAAGGCCGACATGCAGAAAGTGCGGAGGTCGGGTAGGGCCCGCGGCGCGAGCTGGGGAGCTGTGAGGGGGCAGTTGGGACCTCGGGGGCGGGGCGGGATAGGAAAGAAAAGTCGGCCTGGGCCTCTAAGGAGAGTCTTCTCCAAGGGGGAAGGGGCTGCGGGGATGCAGAAGGTGCGTGACGTGGTGCGAGGGGCACCCGCCGCGCCTGCTGCGCCCCTCGAAAGGGAGATTGGGCCCCCCTGAAGAAGAAATATAAACGAATTCGATTTTAAAAGGGGGGAGGGGTTGAAGAATGAGGAAGGGGCGGGAAAGGACGGGGTAGGGAGGAAGGGGAGGGGGGCAGGGGCAGCAGCAACCGGGTTTTACCCGACCCTGGGGTCTCGCGCGCCGGGCCTCGTGCCTTGCGGGCCTGCCGGCAGCCGCCGCCTCCCCTTCGCCGCCCGCCGGCCGGCCGTCCGGGCGCGCACGCGCAGCCGGGCCCGCTCCTGGGGCTGCCCGTTCACCCGCAGCGTAGGCGCGCGTGCGTGACCGCTGGCCGCCTCGCAGCGACCGAGCTTCCGGCGCGTGTCGGCCGCGCATGCTCTGAGGCTATTAGGCCGCCGCCGAGGGGCGGGGCCCCGCGGGGGGCGGGTCTTGGCGTGGTCAGGTGACCAGTGGCGGGCGGGAAAGGAGGCGGTTGGTCGTCATTTTGGAAGGAAGGCGGTTGAAGGCGGGAGAGTGTGAAGGGGTAGCGGGAAAGGAGCTGCGGGGGGAGGGGCCGGCCCCCCACGACCCACAGACCGAGGCCGAGAGTCGGGCAGCTCCGGCCATTGTTCCTTGAGAGCGTCGTTCGGACGCAGCATGGGGAGCTGCGGCTCCCCGCGGGCCGCTCTGAGCTGCAGCCTCCCGCGATGCAGGGGAGGTGGTTGAGAGTAGGGGCCGCCCTCGCATTGTCGTGGGGCCTAGCGAGGCAGTCCCCCGTGCTCCCGAGGGGCCACCGAGGCCTTCCTGGCTGTGGGTTGGGAAGATGTGGGGCTGCAGAAGCACAAAGCGGGTCGCAATCTGCTCCGCCTTTCTTTAAGCAAACCCTGAACCACCTGTGGGTCCGGCTATGTCCTGAGCTGTGCTGCCGGACAGAAGGACACCGGGAAGAGCAATGGCCCGGGGTGGAAGGTGGGGGCATGCTGATCGGCCAAGAAGTCTGAACCGTGGAACGACTTAGAAGGGGAATTCATTCCTTAGAAATTGCGCACTGAAAACCTATGGAGACAACAGATTTGTGGTTGCCTGGGGGCGGGAATGGGTATCGACTAGTAAACAAACTCGAGGGGATCTGATTGGGGTGATGGACATATTCTGAAAGTGGGTTGTAGCAATGGCCGCACAACGTGGTGACTTTACTAAAAATCCTTGTATTTTACACTTCAAATGGGTGACTTTCATGTAACTTCTAGCCCAATAAAGTTTTGATGTTTTAAAAAATTGATCCCTGGGGTAGGTAGAGCAGAGAGGAGAGGAAAAGGACTGGCATTCCACTTTTGGATTCCTTCATTCAACAAATATTGTTTATGGAGTTTCCGTTTTGTTCTGAAATACCGCAGTATACGAGTCAAACATCCCTGCTCTGGTTTATGTTCTAGAGCAACGCTGTCTGGTAGAAATAGAATACAAGCCCCAAGTGCCAGTCACAAAGTTTTACATTTCCTGGTAGGCATATTTTTTAAAGGTTAAAAAAAAAAGTGAAATTAACTTTAATAATACAATTTAACCCTAAATGTTATTTCAACAGGTAATCAATACAAAAATTTTTAATGAGATAATTTACTTTGGGGGAGACTTTACAATCTGGTGCATATTTTACATTTACAGGACATGTCAGTTCAGACCAGCCACATTTCAAAGGCTCCATAGCCCAATGCAGCTAACGGCTTTGGTACTGAAGAGCAAGCATACCTTTAGTGGGGGACAGGCAAATACATTTAGAATGCAATGTGCTTATCCTTTTTGAAAAATGTAAGGAAAGAAGGTAGAGACTGTCCGAGGATTCTATTTTATATAGGTCAATAAAAGCCTCTCTGGCAAAGTTACACTGAGCAGAGACTGGAAAGCCATGAGGAAGGGAGCTATAAAAATATCTGGGGGAGGAGCAAGTGCAAAGGCCCTGAGGCAGGAAGAGGTGGGATCCATTTGAACAGCAGTGACCAGTGTGGTTAGAACGATGTGAGTAAAGGAAAGCGTAAACTAGGGGCATATTATGTAGGGCCTTGCAGGTTATGCAAAGACAGGGATTAAAAACCTGCCTTCGTTTTAGGAGGGATTCTTCATTTATATAGCAAACACTAAAAAATACTGAGTTTCAGCAGTGTGATCTCTTGGTGGAAGAAATGAGGACCCTGGCCAATGGGTAGATGCGAGTTTAAAGAACAGGACTTAAGCTCCTGAAGGAAACTGACATTTCCTGTCCTTTCCTGTCCTAGATGCGAGTTTAAAGAACAGGACTTAAGCTCCTGAAGGAAACTGACATTTTCCTGTCCTTTGACAAACATTGATCACTTTATGGACAGAGACAAGATCCTTGCAACACATAACACAAAGTAGCATTCAGAAATTGTTTTAGAAGACTACAAGTTAATGCGACAGCCCAATGAACAAATAAAAGATATGAAGAGGCACTTCCTACAAGAGGAAACATAGGAAAGGGGGCCTAATTGTAGCAAGATTTTAATGCAAATTAAAACCACAGATATTAGGTCACACCCACCAGTTTGGCACATTTTTACATTTTTTCTATCACGCAGAGCAAGGGGAACTCACAGTACTGGTCATGGGTAAACTTGGTACAATCACAGTGGAGTACAAATTGAAGATATTGAATAAAATAAAAGATGTGATGTGTCCCATGCCCCAGCAATCCAGGGATTGACGGTAGAGAAACTTGCTCATATGCACTAGGAGATGTGCACAAGAATAGTCATAAGCAGCAAGGTTTGTAATAAAAACAAACAAAAAAACCAACTTGGATTGGATGATTCTGGAACAGAAAAAGGACATTAGTGGAAAAACTAGGGAAATCTTAAAGACTGAAATTCAATGCAGGGGACACGGGTTTGAGCCCTGGTCTGGGAGGATCCCACATGCCGTGGAGCAACTAAGCCCGTGTGCCACAACTACTGAGCCTATGCTCTAGAGCCCGCGAGCCACAACTACTGAGCCCACGTGCCACAACTACTGAAGCCCACGCACCTAGAGACTGTGCTCTGCAACAAGAGAAGCCACTGCAATGAGAAGCCTGCACGCCGCAACCAAGAGTACCCCCCGCTCGCTACAGCTAGAGAAAAGTCCGCGTGCAGCGACGAAGACTCAACGCAGGCAAACAAGAAAAAAAAATTAAATTATTGATGAAAGTTAAACTAAAATTCGGTAGTCACATTAAACTTAAATGTTAGTGATTAGATTATACTTTTTTACTAAATTTTGATTAAAATGTAGTAAATAAAAGTAAACAGTGAATTAAAATTAAATTCTAAATTATAAAATTACATTTTCTGCAGATGATGTTTTACAATTTTAATTCTACAATGAAAGGAATTCATGCAACATGTGTGTGGAGGTACCAAACGCAGGGCCTGGTGCATGGGAGATGCTCTGATGGGTGAGTTTCGAGGTAGGACGTGAGCTCAGGCTTAGAAGCTGGGGATGCTAACCTCTTGCCAGAGACCACACGCCATGGTGGAAGGAGCATGAGCTCTGAATCAAATATTTATCAGAAGCAACAGCATCCCTGCCATGTGCCAGGCACTGTTTGAAGCCCTTTACATATATTAACTCACTTGAATCCTTATAAGCACCCTATGAGGCAGATAGTATTCTTATCCCCGTTTTCCAGATGAGTAAACTGAGGCACAGAGACACTCATCGAATCAATGGAGGAGTCAGGATCCAAAGACCTGGATTTGAACCCAGCCTAACCCACAAGCTATATGGCCTCAGTCGAACCTCAGTTTCTGCCCCACAGATTGAGGACAGCGACCCACTGTGTTGGAGGTCACAAAGAGAAAATGGGAATACTTGGAAGAAAGCCCTCACTGAATCCTAACATATGCTGAACATATGTGAATGATTAAAGAGCCAGGAGGGAGGCTGGCAGTCCTGGCAGGGAAGAAGGCAGGAGCAAAGGTACTGAGGCCTCACCTTGAAGGCCGGGCCAGTATGGCTGTGTGGAAGTTGCTACAGGAGATGGGGAGTGAGGTGTGTTTGTGCCTGAATCCTGGATGCCTCCTGGAGCAGCCTTTTTCCTTCTGGTGCTTAGTGAGTGTGCCACTTGGTGGCCACAGGGCAGGGCACTCTTCTGGTAATGCTGGTTCCCATGGGTGGGGGCAGTGTGACTCTGAGGGGGGTCAGCTCCTTGGGTCAGGGCCTCCCACCCTGAAGACATGTCCCATTATCTCCGGTGGAGTCTCAGAATTCCCCCCAAACCCCCAGAGAAAACTCACCTCAATTTAGGAAAGCGAAATAGGTTGTAGAACTGGAAAGGACCAGAGATGTCATCTGGTCCAACCCTTTCAATATACGCAGATCAGGAGACTGAGGCCCAGAGAGGGCAAGGGACTTGCCTAAAGTTACACAGCGAGTCAGTGGCAGAAACAGGGCCCGATGCAGCTATCTTGACTCCTGGACCTGTGCTTTTTCCTCTCCCCCAGGTTTGTGTATGGGAGTATCTGGGTATTCACATGAATTGAACAGATGGGAGCAGGGGAGGGGAGCTGCCAGCCATATTGCACTAAAGGAGAATTGGGTGGTGCTTGCCTTGACAGTAAACAACAACCGCCATGCTATTAAATTATTTTTAAGTTTGACATTCAGCCATTTTGCTGAATAAATGATTCAACCAAGTATTTCCTAAGTCTCTACTATATCTCCAATAAGCTAAGCACCAAAGGAGATTATAGACAAAGACCCAAGAAATTGTCCCACCTTGTTAGGTCTTAATGTTTTTGTCCCCCCCTAAATTCATATGCTGAAACCTAACTCCCAATGTGATGGTATTAGGAGGTGGGCCTTTGAGATATGATTAGATCATGGGAGTAGAGCCCTCATGAATGGGATTAGTCCCCTTTTAATTTATTTTTTATTAAAAGTTTTTTATTGAAGTATAGTTGATTTACAATGTTGTGTTAGTTTCAGGTGTACAACAAAAAGATTCAGATATATATATATATATATATATATATATATATATATATATAATGTTCTTCTTCAGATTCTTTTCCCTTGTAGGTTATTACAAAATATTGAGTATAGCTCCCTGTGCTATACAGTAGGTCCTTGTTCATTATCTATTTTATATATAGTAGTGTGTACATATTAATCCCAAACTCCTGATTTATCCCTCTCCTTTCCCCTTTGGTAACCATAAGTTTGTTTTCTACGTCTGTGGGTCTCTTTCTGTTTTGTATGTAAGTTCATTTGTATCTTTTTATTGACTCCACATATAAGCAGTATCGTATATTTGTCTTTCTCTGTCTGGCTTACTTCACTTAGTATGATAATCTCTAGGCTCATCCATGTTTGGAGGCAATTAGATCATGGGGGTGGAGCCCTCATGAATGGGATTAGTACCGTTTTAAAAGAGACCCTAGAGAGCTCCCTCACCCCTTCTGCCATGCGATGTTATAGCAAAAAAAAAAAAACCCAGCTGTCCATGAGGAAGCAATATCACCAGACATTGAATCTGCCGGCACCATGATCTTGGACTTTCCAGCCTCTAGAACTATGAGAAATACATGTTTATTGTTTATAAGCCACCAGTTTGTAGTATATTTGCTAAAGCAGCCTGAATGGACTAAGACACACCCTTTCCAGCTTCACAATTGTTGTCAGATAAGGTTGGAGAAGTAAAAAGAGCCACATAAAATAATAAAGAACAATGATCAAGGTTAGGATTGGCCATGATTAAAAATAACACTAGGCAAGTCTTTGCTGTACTCTGCCACACCTCCATCATCTTATAAGTGCATTTGCCCTTCAGTAGCTTCTAGATGGACACCATCTCTTTTTATCTTTGAGTCTCCTGCAGTCAAACATTTACCAAATATTGAACACCTGCTCTGTGCCAGAATACCGCAGTAAACAATCAGAAAATCTCCCTGGTCTCATGGAATTTATGTTCTTGTGCAGAAGACAAGCAATAAACAAGGAAAGAGATAACAAGTTAACTCCAAAATGAGGTGAGAGCTATGAAAGAAATGAACACGACAGTGTGATAGAGAGGGTCTGGGTGCTTTAGAACCTGGCTGTTCAGAGCACGGTACCCAGACCAGCAGCATCAACAGCTTGTTAGAAATGCAGAAGCTCAGGCCCTATCCCAGACCTCCTAAGGCAGGAATTGTTGCATTTTAGCAACATTCCCATGGGATTCATGTGTACCTTGAATTTTGAAAAGAACTGCCTTAGACGCATGATCCACGAAGACTTTTCAGAGGAGGTGGCATTTGAATGGAGACCTGAAGGTTAAGAGTCAGGCTGTCAAGCAGAGGTCTGGAGCAAGAATTCCAGGCAAAGGGAACTTCAAGTACAAAGGTCATTATACCAAGTAGAGGTCTGAGGAGCTCAAAGAGGACCCGTGTGGCTATGGCAAGCAAGTTGAGGATACTGATGTGGTTAAAGAAGTGGCTGAGGGCCAACCAGAGCCTGGTGGGCCCTGGGAAGGAGTTTGGATAGCATGTGAAATCAACAGAATCCACTGAAGAGCTATATGCGAAGAGAGACACAATCTGATGGGCATTTACAAAAATGTCCCTCTGGGCCTGAGGGACTTCATACTGTGGCAACTTAGCTAAGCTGGAACCACATTTCTCAGAATTCCCTTCCACATATGGTCTGGGTTAGGCTTGGCCAGAGGAGAAATCCACACAACATTAAGATTCATTCAGTGATTTTTTATTTTTATTTTTTTTCGGTACGCGGGCCTCTCACTGTTGTGGCCTCTCCCGTTGCGGAGCACAGGCTCCGGATGCGCAGGCTCAACAGCCATGGCTCACGGGCCCAGCTGCTCCGTGGCATGTGGGATCTTCCCGGACCGGGGCACGAACCCGTGTCCCCTGCATCGGCAGGTGGACTCTCAACTACTGCGCCACCAGGGAAGCCCCTCATTCAGTGACTTTTATCTAATGTTAATCCATGTTCAGATTTCCCAATCATCGTCCAAATATCTCACCTTAATAATATTAATATGAATAATATTCCACGTGACAATTAGAGCTGTCCTAAGGTTGATCATACATAATTGCAAAAAAAAAAATCTGTTAGGGGTGGCAAACAGCATCTTCCAATGGTTTCTCCCTTTGGAGTGACCAGATTTTACACAACCAGCCCTAAACGGAATGGTGTGATGGGAAATGCACATCTCATGCCTGGAGATTGTGAATGAATTGACAAGCCCATGACAAGGGCATGGTTTGGTTTGAAAGCTTCCCCAGGTGGTCCCAGCGTGCATCCTGGTTTGGGAATCACTGCTGTGGCTGCAGGAAAACCTGCCTGTCTCAGAAGTCAAATCCTCACCATGCTCTCCCTGGCATGTTGGTGGATAAAGCTGCCCCTGGGGTCCTCTCCGCCTCCCACCACTGCCTGACCTGCATGCAGACCACCTGCTTTTTTCAACAGGTCATGACAGTGCTTCTGATACTGGGATCAGGAAGGTTATCTGGTCACCGAAACTTTGGAAGGCGTGAGAATGCTTAGGAAGCCCAGGCAGAAAAGGAGAGTCAAGGGGTCGGGGGGGCGGGATGAGGGTGGGGTGCCCGGATTTGCACTCAGATAAGTGCAGGCATTTGAGGAGAAGCCAATCAGTGAGGACACTGAAAAAGAAGAACCAGAGAAGTGGAAGGAAAACCATGAAAAATTAAGCCCTGGTGAAGCGAAGGAAAAAGATGCTCTCCAGAAGGAATGAGGGGTCCACCCTGGCCACCGGTTTCTGCTCTCCACCCTGCTTTCCTTTCCTCACATTCATCCCTTGAGTCACTTCCTTCAAGCATCCTCAAAGCCCATGCCCCTCACAACCTGCAGTAGGCACGTTGCCAAACTCTGCCATCTGCCCCCCAAGCCAGCTGAACACAGCGAAAGGAAACCACCCAGCCAGCCTGGCATGTTTTACCTGAATAACAGAAATCACAGACCTCAAGGGGGCACAGGGCACTCTCTCTGTGTCTCTGGGGAGCTTGCTTTCACTCCATCACAATAGGACTGTTTCCTTCCAGGCCTCCCACCCACCAACCCCTGCCATCCAGCTGATGGCCATGTCCCGTGCTTCTCTGTGCAAACTGAACCCGACAGTAGGGAACCCCCTCATTGCCTAGCCCGAGAGCCCAAGCCCCCTCATTTTCCCGTTGGTTACCAGTCCCGCAACCCTTGGGTTCCATCCTGTTTCTCAAGGACTGAGGTTATTTCCTTTCTTCTTTCCCTTCTTTCCTTCCTTCCCCATTTCCTCTTCTGCTGCTGCTTCTACTTCTCCTCCTTCTAACTCTCCTCCTCCTCCCCGCTTCCTGTACAATCTGGCCCCATGCCAGCTGCTGCAATCCTTTCTAAAAGGCAGATGGGGACCCTCCACCTCTTGGCGGGAAGAAGGGTCACAGTACTGCGGACAGATTTAGCTGCCACTGTCTTGTCTAAATGTGTTTAGGTGGTGACTGTTAGCTCCCTCCGTAGTAAAGGAATCTCTTCTTGGCGAACAGCAATCTGAGACGTGATGCTTTGAGACCGTGTGAGCATCCTGCACCCCACCAACCTTTCCCCAGGGATGTTGGCATGTCATTCTGCCTTTCGCCTGGAACAACGTTTCCCAGCAGTTGACCACGTCAGAGATGATAGCAGCCTGAAGTCAAGTAGTCAGAATGGAGATGGACAAAGATGATGACTCTCGGTTTAATTGCAATGAAATCAATCCCTCACTGTGTAACTAATGACTAAGTACACATCTCTTTTGCTCATTCCATGAGGATGGGGGCCATGCAGGTCTTGGTCACTGTGTCTCCAGTACCTAAGAGGACCTTCCAGTAACAATAATATAAAAGCACCAGGTAGTGTTCTAGCACTTCACATCCACTCCCTCATTGAGCAAGGAGGGTTGCTGCTATGCCCATTGTACAGGTGAGGAAACTGAGGCACAGAGAGGAGACTAACTTGCTCAAGGCACAGAGCCAGTAGGTGGCAGAGCTGGGATATGAACCTGGAAGCCTCATTCCAGAGCCTGCACTCTTCGATATCATACTCTCTGGCTTCAGAATGAAGCTGCAGGGCTTCCCTGGTGGCGCAGTGGTTAAGAATCTGCCTGCCAATGCAGAGGACACGGGTTCGAGCCCTGGTCTGGGAAGATCCCACATACCACAGGGCAACTAAGCCCGTGCGCCACAACTGCGGGGCCTGCGCTCTAGAGCCCACGAGCCACAACTACTGAAGACCACGTGCTTAGAGCCTGTGCTCTGCAACAAGAGAAGCCACCACAGGGAGAAGCCTGTTCACCACAACGAGGAGTAGCCCCTGCTCGGTGCAACTAGAGAAAGCCTGCACACAGCAGCAAAGACCCAATGCAACCAAAAAAATATAAATAAAATAAATAAATTCAAAAAGAAAGAAAGAAGGAAGCTGCAGTGCCACTATGGAAAACAGTATGGAGGTTCCTCAGAAAACTAAAAGTAGAATTGCCATATGTTCCTGCAATCTCTTTCCTGGGCATATATTTGGAGAAAACCATAATCGAGAAGATACATGCACCCCAGTGTTCATAGCAGCACTATTTATAATAGCCAAGACATGGAAGCAACCTAAATGTCCATCGACAGGTGAATGGATAAAGAAGAGGTGGTATCAATACATATACACGATGGAATACTACTCAGCCATAAAAAGAATGAAATAATGCCATTTGCAGCAACATGGATGGACCTAAAAGTGATCATACCAAATGAAGTCAGACAGAGAAAGGCAAATACCATAAGATATCACTTATGTGTGGAATCTAAAATATGACACAAATGAACCTATCAACAAAACAGAAACAGATGCACAGACATAGAGAACAGACTTGTGGTCACCAAAGGGGAGGGGGAGTGGGGGACGGAAGGATTGGGAGTTTGGAATTAGCAGATGCAAACTATTATATAGGGGATGGATAAACAACAAGGCCCTACTGTAGAGCACAGGGAGCTATAGTCAATACCCTGTGATAAACCATGAGAGTCTATCACAAAAGAATGTGCAAAAGAATGTATATATGACTGAATCACTTTGCTGTACAGCAGAAATTAACACAACATTGTAAATCAACTATACTTCAATAAAAAAATAAATCCTTTGAGACTATAATAATAAAGATATTCTCCTTAAACAAAACAAAGCAAATAACAGAAGAAAGTGCAGTAAAAATTTGTTGAATGAGTTAACGCTGCAGGGTGTGGAGAGGATGGGGGGTGGGGAGTTTGGGAAATGTGTTCCAGGTCATTTCAGCTCCCTCTACTTCAAATCCTTTAAAGGGGGACTTTTGTCTCGTTTGCTGGGTTTTTTTTCAATGATGGGAAACGTCCAGCCTTCACAGAATGCGTTTTCTGAGCACGAGTAGCACTGGGCCAGCCTGGCAGATGGGTCCCTGCTCTGCCATGCCAGGTCCTTTAGGGCACAAGGCTCCAAGATTCCAAAGTGCAGCTCCTTCCATGAAGAAAAAATTCAAGTGTGTCCTATGTCTGAGGCCACCCAGGATATTCATTTTCCTAACAGAAAACTCCAGATTCACAGATACTGTCCCTTCCTTACCAAAGTCGTTGAAGTTTCCCTGTGTGGGGTCCAGAAAAGAGGAAAGGGTGTAACAAAGGCAATTTGGCCAAAGCCATCTTTGCGCAGGTGACGTGGGTGGCTGAGGAGGAAGTGTGCTTCTCTCCCTTCCACTAGTACCTCTCACCTTATTTCCTGAGATTCAGCAAGATCATCAACTGCTCTGAAATCAAGACCATTGTTCCTTGATTGCAATGATAATAGCTCTCACCAAAACATGGTCCAAGTTTCAAAGCTCTTATTCTTTGTCCCTGCCATTCTCTCTTGAAATGTTAATTCAGCATCCCTGGAAGGGACATATTTTGTAGTATTAGCAGCAAGCTACAAGCTGAATATCAGAATAAGAGTTTCAAGAGGAAGTTGTGGAGGGAAAGGTGAGAGATAATTTTGGATTTCTTTTGTCATTCAATAAATACTAAAATACTGGGTGTTGGGGATGCCCACACGTTCATCCTAGCGCTTAGCCTCTCCTTTGTATCAGTTAGCTACAGCTGTGTAAGAAACCATCTTGAAATTTAGTAGCTTAACACAACAACTTTTTCTTTTTCTCTCACGTGTATTTGGGTCGTCTAGACAGTTCTGCTAATCTGGGCCAGGCTTGGCTGACCTTGGCTGGTTTCACTCGTGAACCTGCCATCATCCTCTGGCAGGTTAACTAGAGGCTGGCTGGTTTCGAATTACTTCAGCTGGGATGACTCAGTTCTTCTTTACCTCTCCCCCACATCCCTCCAGCAAGCTAGCCCAGGCATGTTCTCATGGTAAAGGTGGAGAAGAAGAGAGAGTAGAGAAATACTCTGAGCCTCTTAAGGCTTAGCCTTGGAATTTGTGCACTCCTGCTGTATTCTACCGGCTAAAGCAAGTTGTAAATTTCAGTTCAGGGGATGGGAAAAGAGACTCCATCTCTCTTTTTTTTAATTTTTAAAAAATATTTATTTATTTATTTTGGCCCTACTGGGTCTTAATTGCGGCATGCAGGTTCTTCGCTGCAGCACGCGGGATCTTTAGTTGCGGCATGCATTTGGGATCTAGTTCCCCCATCAGGGATCGGACCTGGGCTCCCTGCATTGGGATCGTGAAGTCCTGCCCACTGGACCACAAGGGGAGTCCCAAGAGACTCCATGTCTTGATGGGAGGAGCTGCGAAAGCACACCGCAAAGCGCCCGGATAAAGGGAGGGGTGGAGAAGGGCAGCCTCAAGGCAGGGAAGAGTGGTCCTTCTTATTTCTGCTTCTCCCATGAGCCAATGAAAGTCTGATTCCTATTGTCCACAGTTGCCTCATCTGCCCCACAGTCCTGTTATCTGACTTTAACCTTCACTTCTTCCTGTGAGTCCCTTAGGTCTCTTTTGGGGCAGCTCTATCCCATTCCTTACTCTCCAAGCCCCCAACCCCACCTCCACCCATCATTGGAGGCTGATGAATCCCCCTCCTACTTCAGGATAAGGTCGATTCCAGCTTCCCTGCCTTTTGTTTATTTCTTCCATCTCCTGTGGGAGGTGTTTGTTCTTCAATGCTCATGAGGGAGGGGTTCAAACTGGACTCCTCCCACTTTCTCAGATTTCCCCCCCCCACAGCCCCAAGTTAGTCACCCTTCTACCTCCCTGTGGGTCAGTCCTCTTGTTTCCATCCCCACGTTTCCATCCCGGTCCAGGCCCCACCATTATCTCTTGCCCTAGACTAACATCACTGTTGCGGCCTCTCCCGTTGCGGAGCACAGGCTCCGGATGCGCAGGCTCAGCGGCCATGGCTCAAGGGCCCAGCCTCTCTGCGGCACGTGGGATCTTCCCGGACCTGGGCACGAACCCGTGTCCCCTGCATCAGCAGGCGGACTCACAACCACTGCGCCACCAGGGAAGCCCCGTGTCTCGTTTTTAATCCTGGTTCTGCTGTTGATCTGCTGGGTGACCTCAGGGACCTGACTTTGCCTCTCTGTGCTTCAGTTTCCTCCTGCTGGAGACTGAATGTTTATTTCACCCCCAGCCCTCAAACTCTATATGTTGAAACCTAATCCCCAATGTGATGGTATTTGTAGATGGGGCCTTTAGGAGGTGATTAGGTCATGAGGGTGGCATTCTCATGTATGAGATTAGTTCCCTTAGAAAAGAGACCCCAGAGAGCTCTCTCACCATTTCTACCATGCGAGGACGTGCAAGAAGATGGCTGTCTGTGAACCAGGAAGCACCTTGATCTTGGACTTCCCAGCCTCTAGGACAGTAAGAAATAAATTTCTGTTGTTTACAAGCCACACAGTCTATGGTATTGTGTTCCAGCAGCCTGAAGAGACTAAAATACCTCTTCTATAAGACACCTCACTTCTACAGATTAGTGATGATAATAGTATCTGCTTATAAGGTTGTTTGCTGTAAGGATCCGAAAAGCAACCTCATCTGAAGATCTGAAGCACTTGGGACTCTTCTGGTCCTGGAAATTGACAGGGATAAATGGCAATGATAGGATGGGGGTGGGGGATTAATTCCATCCGATGTACTAGGTCTGTGCTCAGTATGTCACTGGTCCTCCCAGTGAGCCTAGGGGTCAGTTCCATTTTCCCGATGAGACAACTGAGGCGCAGAGAGACTCAAGGTCACGGTTGCCCAAGGTCACGGTTACTGAATAACTGGGCCACGATTTGAACTGAGATCCATCTGATTCCTAAGTTTCTCTTTCTGACTGTGAGCACTGGCTTCTCCCTTGTCTCCCCGCTTCCCCTCTGACCCCCCAGTCTCTGCTCCCCAGTCCGCCAAACGGAGGCAAAGAAGGGGTCAAGCTAATCAAGTCTCCCCCTTCCTAAGATTTTTCAGCAACATGACTCAGTCCAATGCATGATCCAAGATTGGATCCTATACTGGCGAAAACATGGCTATAAAGGACATTACTGAAGGGAAGCGAGAGATATGAATTTGTGGATTAAACAACAGTATTACTGTATCAGTGTTACACTTCCTGATTTTGATAACTGTCCTGGGGTTTTTGAAGAGAATGTCTTTGTTCTGTAGCTCCATGCTGAAGTATTTATAGGGATCAAGGGACAGGATGTCTGCCGCTGCCTCTCAAATGTTCCGAAAAGAGTGAGATAAAACACATGTGGTTAAGTATTATTGACTGATGAACCTAGGAGGATGGGGTTCTTTTTACTCTTCTTGTTTGAGAAGAGTAAACTGTCAAAGAGTTCTGTAGTTTGATCTTATTTCAGGTGAAAAACAAATCAGCAAAAACACACTCTTCATTCTGCTCCTCAGTAGGTACCCAGGAGAAAGGAAAATCTATGTCCGCACAGACACTTGTACCCGAAGGTTCAAAGCAGCATTATTCACAGCAACCAAAAGGCAGAAACAACCCAAATGTCTATCAACTGATGACTGGATAAACCAAATGTGGTGTATCCCAACAGTAGAAATATTGTTTTATTGAAGTATAGTTGATTTACAATGTTGTGTCAGTTCCAGGTGCACAGCAAAGTGATTCAGTTTTATATATATCCTTTTCCATCATAGGTTATTACAAGATATTGAATATAGTTCCCTGTGCTATACAGTAGGACCTTGTTGTTTATCTATTTTATGTTTAAAAATTTTTTATTGCCGCATAGTTGATTTACAATGTTATGTTACTTTCTGCTGTACAGCAAAGTGAACCAGTTATATATATACATATACCACTCTTTTTAAGATTCTTTTCCCATATAGGTCATTACAGAGTATTGAGTAGAGTTCCCTGCGCTATACAGTAGGCCTTTATTAGTTATCTATTTTATATATAGTAGTGTGTATATATCAATGCCAATCTCCCGTTTTATACCTCCCCCCTTGTAACCATAAGATTGTTTTCTACATCTGCGACCCTATTTGTGTTTTGTGAATAAGTTCACTTGTACCATTTTTTAAGATTCCACATATAAGCAATATCATACGATATTTGTCCTTCTCTGTCTGACTTACTTCACTCAGTATGACAATCTCTAGGTCCATCCATGTTGCTGCAAATGGCATTATTTCATTCTTTTTTATGGCTGAGTAATATTCCATTGTATATATGTACCACATCTTCTTTATTCATTCCTCTGTTAATGGACATTTAGGTTGCTTCCATGTCCTGGCTATTGTAAACAGCACTGCTATGAACATTGGGGTGTATGTATCTTTTCGAATTACAGTTTTCTCTGGATATATGCCCAGGAGTGGGATTGCTGGATCATATGGTAGCTCTATTTTTAGTTTTTTATGGAACTGCCATACTGTTCTCCATAGTGCTTGTACCAATTTACATTTCCACCAAGAGTGTAGAAGGATTCCCTTTTCTCCACACCCTCTCCAGCACTTATTATTTGTAGACTTTTTAATGTCGGCCATTCTGACCAGTGTGAAGTGATACCTCATCGTAGTTGTTCTTTTTTTTTTTTTTTTTTTTTGGCTGCACCATGTGGCATGTGGGATCTTAGTTCCCCAACCAGGGGTCGAACCGACGCCCCCTGCATTGGAAGTGTGGAGTCTTAACCACTGGATTGCCAGGAAAGTCCCCTACCTCACTGTAGTTTTGATTTGTATTTCACTAATAATGAGCAATGTTGAGCATCATTTCATGTGTCTATTGGCCATATGTATGTCTTCTTTGGAGAAATGTCTATTTAGGCCTTCTGTCCATTTTTTGATTGGGTTGTTTGTTTTTTTGTTATCAAGTTGTATGAGCTATTTGTATATTTTGGAAATTAAGCCCTTGTCAGTTGCATCATTTACAATTATTTTCTCCCAATCCATAGGTTGTCTTTTTGTTTTGCTTATGGTTTCCTTTGCTGTGCAAAAGCTCATAAGTTTGATTAGGTTCCATTTGTTTATTTTTGCTTTTATCTCTATTGCCTTGGGAGACCCAACAGGGGAATATTATTCAGCCATAAAAAGGAATGAAGTTCTGATTCATGCTACAGCATGGGTGAACTTTGAAAACATTGTGCTGGGAATTCCCTGGCAGTCCAAAAGTTAGGACTCTGCGCTTTCACTGCCAAGGGCCTGGGATCAATCCCTGGTTGGGGAACTAAGATCCCACAAGCCGTGAGGGGTGGTCAAAAAGAAAACATCATGCTAAGTGAAAGAAGCCAGACACAGAGGCCATATATTGTAGGATTCCATTTATATGAAACGTCTGGAATAGACAAATCCATAGAGATAGAAAGCAGATTCGTGGTTGCCTAGGGTTGGTGGGGAGGGGGACATAGGAAGGACTGCTAATGGTACCGGATTTCTTCTTGGGGTGATGAAAATGTTCTGGAACTAGATAGTGGTGATGGTTGCACAGCCTTGTGAATATACAATAAACCATGGAATGGTCCACTTTACATGAATAAGTTTTATGGTATGTGAATTGCATAGCAGTTAAAAGTAATAACGACAGTGACAACAAACCCTTCAATGACTGTGTATGGCTTTGGGGATCAAACCCCAAATCCCCGGTGTAAGGTCACCCAGTCCCTAAGCCTCTCTCAGCCAAGCTCTCAAGACTCCAGCAGCCCAACCTGCCTTCTTTCCCTGCCGCTGCCACCTCTGGGGCTTTGCACCTGCCCTTCCCCTCCAACCTTGTCTGACTAACTCTATTTATCTTGCAAGTCTTAGCTTACAACTGACTTCCTTCACGATGTTTTCCCTTAATCCCCAGAGTCTAACTCACCAGGTTCCCAACGTAGCATTTGGGATGATTTCCAGGTGACTTTTTTTTTTTTTTTTTTTTTGCTGTACATGGGCCTCTCACTGTTGTGGCCTCTCCCGTTGCGGAGCACAGGCTCCGGACGTGCAGGCTCAGCGGCCATGGCTCATGGGCCCAGCCACTCCATGGCATGTGGGATCTTCCCAGACCGGGGCACGAACCCATGTCCCCTGCATCGGCAGGCGGACTCTCAACCACTGTGCCACCAGGGAAGCCCTCCAGGTGACATTTTAATTGTTATGCATTTATTTTAAAGCACGTTGGGGAAAAAAGGAACTGGCCCTTCACACCTGTGACTTCATGACTATTGTTCCCTGGGATCAGCCTAAGGTAGCCCCAGGGGAACCCATCAAAGGAAGAAAAAAAGTTGGTTGTAGGAACAAATTTTATTTTATTTTATTGAAGTATAGTTGATTTACAATGTTGTGTTGATTTCTACTGTACAGCAAAGTGATTTGGTGATACATATATATTTTTTCATATTCTTTTCCATTATGGTTTATCACAGGATACTGAATATAGTTCCCTGTGCTATACAGGAGGACCTTGTTATTTATGAGAGAACACATTTTCAAGGTACAGACAATAGAGGCAGTACTCGGCAAAAGTTGTGAAATAGACCTTTAGGAATAATAGAAGTGGGGAAACCCCGGGGGGCTGAGTTAACTCCACCTGACCTTCCATAGCAGCCGTCAGGCTAATATCTGTCACACCGCGAAATGATTTGTTTTATGTCTGTCTCCCGCACTGGGGTGTGAGTCCCATGAAGACAGGGCTGGGCCTGGCTCTTCCCCGCTGTTTCCCTAGCACTGCCCGCGCAGGGTGGGGCATGGAGCAGGTGCTCAGACAGGGTGTGCTGAAAAAACTGAGGCCAAGCTGTTCCGGACTGTGGACTACCCCCAAGGGCACTAGGGAGCCTTAGGAGGGTTTCAATCAGGGGAGTGTCAAGGTTGATCTGTGCTTTACAAATTCTAGGCCCCCTTTCTACTTTGCACCCGGAAAATCCACATTCCTCCCCGTCTGACCTTTCCTATCAGACTCCTCTTTACCCTTCTCCTCCTCCAGGAAGCCTTCCTGAACTGCAGGCTGGGTCAGGTGCCTGCTCTGGGCTTCCACAATCCCCCACCTTCCCCCCTCACAGCCCTGTCTACCCTGGGGGTGGGTCTGTATCCTCCAGAGACTTGTGAGATCTCCACAAGTTCTGCCCTAGGCTCTCAGGAACCACTCCAGAGCAGGTGCATTGACTGGACCCCTCTCCACTGCCATGTCCCCAGATCTCCCTCCATTATTTTCCTCCACCAGTCCCTCCCTAGCTGTATTTGGATCCTCTCCTCGTATACACTGCCCTGTGTATTATTTTTAAAATCGTGTGCTTAACACCACTGCTTTCTCACCATTTAAAATTTAAAAACAATTTTTGTGTCCTGAAATTGACTGTTGTCACCATTTAAAATGTACAATTCAGTGGCATTAAGCACATTCACAGTGTTGTACCACCATCACCACTATCTAATTCTCGAAATTTCCCATCACCCCCAAAGGAAACCCTATGCCCATGTAGCAGTTACTAGCCACTCCCCCCTCCCCCCAGGCCCTGGACACCTCTGCTTTCTGTCTCTATGGATTTGCCTCTTCTGGACAGTTCATATAATGGACTCACCCAATATGTGGCCTTTTGGATCTAGTTTCTTACACTTAGCATCATGTTTTCGAGGTTCCATGTCATAGCATGGATCCGTTCCTTTTTGTGGCTGAATAATATTCCATTGTGTGGATAGACCACATTTTGTTGATTCATTCATCTGCTGTGGACATCTGGGTTGTTTCCACCTTCTGGCTATTGTGAATAATGCTGCTGGGAACATTCATGTACAAGTTATTGTTTGAACACCTGTTTTCAACTATTCTGGGTATACACATAGGTGTGGCCATGTAGTAATGCCAGGTGCAACTTATGGAGGAAACAGCAAACTGTTGTCCATATTGGTGGCCCCTTTACCCACCAGCAGTGTGTGAGAATTCTGATTTCCCCACATCCTTCCTAACACTTGGTATTGTCCCTTTTTTGGATTATGGCCATTCTAGCAAGGGCGAAGTGGCCTCTCATGGTTTTGACTTGCATTTCCTGAATAACTAATAACCTTGAACATCTTTTTATGTGCTTCTTGGTCATTTTCTCACTACCTTTTGCAAACTGACCTCAGCTCCTACCACCTTGCTAAAGCCATTTTCCCCATATTCACCAGTCCACTGGCTTCCCTTTTAAAAAAATTTTTTTAAATTTATTTTATTGAAGAATAGTTGATTTACAATGTATTAATTTCTGCTGTACAGCAAAGTGATAAAGTGATTCATATATATATATATATATATATATATATATATATATATATATATATATATATATATACTCTTTTCCATACTTGTTTCTGTTATGTCTTATTACACAGTATTGGATATAGTTTCTTTGGCTATACAGTAGGACCTTGTTGTTTATCCACTGGCTTATCTTAATTCCCATTTTTTCCTGTCTCTCAGCAACTCTGGAGGCCTTCCTCTCTCTCCCACCATGACCTACCCATTCTTGGTCTTCCTCTCCTTTTTCTGGAGAGAGATGTGGGACCTTGGGCCAGTTATTTAACTTCTCTGTGCCTCGGTTTTTTCATCTGTGAAATGAGACCGCTAACTATTTCGACTTCTTGGTTGTTGTAACAATTCAATGAGCTTAGAAGTGTGCCTGATGATTACCTAGTAACGATCAGGGAATTATTTAATGGTGAGAGGAGTAGGAGGGCTGAGGGCAGAACATTTCCTCGTGAAAGGTACTTAAAAAAATTAAAAAGCTGGAGGGTGAAAAAATAAAATAAAATTTAAAAGCTTGCCCTGATACAGAATTTTAGGAAACACCATCAGAATTTCTTTTATTAAAAAAAAACCCCACAAGAATATTACTCAGCCATAAAAAAGAATGAAATAATGCCATTTGCAGCAACATGGATGGACCAGGAGATTATCATACTAAGTGAAGTAAGTCAGACAAAGACAAATATCATATGATATCGCTTATATGTGGAATCTAAAAAAAAAAAAGAAATACAAATGAACTTATTTACAAAATAGAAAGAGATTCACGGACATAGAAAACAAACTGATGGTTACCAAAGGAGAAAGGGGAGGGGGGTAGGGATAAATTAGTAGTCTGGGATTAACATATACACACTACTATATATAAAATAGATAACTAATAAGAACCTGCTGTATAAAAAAATAAATAAAATTCAAAGATTCAAAAAAAAATCTGCATTAAGCTTCTTATAGCTTTTAAAACAATGCATCAAAAGACAAAAAAGTTTTTAGGGGCAAGTGTCATATGGTGGTTAAAAGTATGAACTTTGGGGCTTCCCTGGTGGCGCAGTGGTTGAGAGTCTGCCTGCCCGATGCAGGGGACACGGGTTCGTGCCCCGGTCTCGGAAGATCCCACATGCCTCGGAGCGGTTAGGCCCGTGAGCCATGGCAGCTGAGCCTGCGCGTCCGGAGCCTGTGCTCCGCGGCGGGAGAGGCCACAACAGTGAGAGGCCCGCGTACCGCAAAAAAAAAAAAAAAAAAAAAGGATGCACTTTGGAGAAGGGCTGCCTGGGTCCGAATCCCTGTGACGCCTGATGTGGGCAATTCTATAACTCTCTGTGCCTCAGTTTCCACAGGCGTAAAAGGGGAGGCTGTTAGAAGCTGCTAGGGTCTTTCTGGGCATTCACCGAGTTTATCTATGTACGTGGGTCGGCAGCTCCAGCTCTGGTAGGCGTTAACTTAGAACATTTCATAGCCGGTCAAGTTTTCACTCCAGGCCTCGGTGACTTTCCCAGCCATCTAAAAACAATGTTTCACAAACCCTGTAGCGAACTTACACACAGGAAGTCTTAACAAGTAAGATCCATAACAGGTCAAATCTCAGCTGCAGGAAGTCGTTCTCATTCTCTGCTCCAGATCTCCCAGAACAGAGAGGAATAATAAAAGTCAAAACCCGGACAACTCTCCCTTCTGCAGGTCAATTCCGCCAGCGTCGTTGTCCGGAGGAGGCAGGCTTCCCTTCTTAAAGGGGCCTCTCCTAGTTTTGACTTTCTCTTCTCTCTCCTAAGAGGGCCTGGCTGGTTTCTCCTCCTCATCCCCCACTTAGCATCTCTCAGGAAGCGGCCCCTCCCTCTCCGTTGGGATGTTAAATCCTGCAGTGATTACTAATAAAGCCACTCTTCATTGAATCTGGATTTCTGTTGGTCCTGAGTACGTGAAGCCGCTCAATTCCCCAAATACCATTGTGGGTTGTAGGGGGCGCAGGTCGGGGGTCCATGGCCTCTATAGCCAAGTCAAGAATTTTCCTAGGGGCCGTTGCTTCGAGGTACGTGGATGAAAAGGGAGAGTTCTCAGAATTTACTATTTGTTTACAAGTTTCTAACTTTACAAAGGTCCAAATAGATCTACCCTCCACGCACCCCGGTCTCCCTCCCCACAGACGCTGCAGTTACCAGTTTGTTTCTGCTTTCGAAGATATTCTGTGCGTTTAGCAAGCAGCAGCTTAGATTTTCTCACCTCCCCCTTAAATTATTATACACTCTTCTTCCTTCATTGCCCTTCCCCCTTAACTGAATTCATAGCTTATTCCGCGTCGGTTCATGTATTACTTCCTCATTTTACGGTTACTTCATGTCCCCCTGTGGGCCAGACCACAGCTTATTTAATGAGTCCCCTATCCATGGACAGCTAGGTTGTTTTCGGGTTTGTTTATCCTTACCACTTTTTTATGAAAACAGAAACAATGTTCCCTACCCCCTTGGTTAGCATTTATCAAGAAACCTGCGGAAGCCTCAACCTGCCCGCCCCCACTGCCAGCCTCCACTTAGAGTATCCCCATCTCCAGGGTTCCAGTGCTTTGGCGGCGCGTCTTATGTGGGTTGCCTAGCTGAAGCTGTCAGGCGCAGGCCGGGGCCCTCTGGCGCCCCGCCCCGCGGCCGGCCCGCAGTCGGGCCGATTCAAATCCAGCCAATGGCAGCGTGTAAACAAACCCAGGCCCGCCCCACGATGAATAATTCCCCGGGCCGGCGCGAAGCCTATTTAACTAGGCGGGGGATGGGGGCGGGACGGAGACGTGGACCCGCTCCCCGGCCTGGGCCAACGGGCGACTAGGCCCCGCCCCCCGCACTTGCCGCTCTGAGGACCCAAGGTCGGGTTGGGCTTGTAGCTGCCTGATTTGCCGCCGCGCGCGGTCTTGGCGCTCCAGGCGAGCCAGCGTAGCTGCGTGCTGGAGTAGCACTGTCCCGCTGTACGAGCCATATTTAAAGGGCGCGGTCAGAGGGCGCAGGTCGGTCCGGAGGCAGTGCTCTCCTAGTCCTCCTATTTTTCCCCTCCTGGCGGCTAGAATTCGGATCCTGGAGAGGTCTTTGATGAAAACTTTCCCCTGAAGTCGGATTGAACGAGAAGTGGAGGGACCAGCAGGGGTGTTTTGGGCAAGGCTTTTTCTTGTTTTGTTCCTTCTTGTTATTGAAGTGTTACATGCCTCCAGAAAAGTGCACGGATCCTAAGCGTGCTGCTCAACTGAAAACGAAAAACACCCGTGGAAACATCTTGCCAGATCAAGAAACAGAACTTGGGTTGGCCAAGTTTTAGACTTTGCAGTTGCGGGTGCGAGGGAGGAGCCGCGAAGGCCGTTCTTTTGACTTTCAGAGGCACAAACAACTTGTTAAGAAAGAAAGGGAGGGAGGGAGGGAGGGAGGGAGCAAAAGGAAAACCACGCCTCTGTAGAGAACCGGGAATCAGGCCAGCCTCTGGTCAGGCTCCCTCAGGGTAGGAACTGGGCTGTTGGACGGGTAGGAGGTGTAGGAGTCAGAGATAAAGGGTATTAGGATCTGGTTGGGAGAGCTGAGGGTGGGGTGGGGAAGGACTAGAAATTGGAGGGGACTAGAAATTTGAGGGGTTAGAAAATGCGCTGGTACTGGGGGTGGGAGAGGGGAGGTTTCTGGGCTGGAGGGTTGGGAGGACCAGGGGGACTTGGAGCCGGTGGGCTAAAAGTGGAACAAGGCATCACAGCCCCTGGGAGAGGGCAGGTTAATTCTCCAGTGTCCTGGACTTTCCACAGCAAATGGGTTTCCTGCTGTTCCTTTTCAGCTGCACGGTTATAATTAAAACAGTCCATTAAACGTTGAGATGAGGGGTCCAGAAATCCAAGCTCATTCAGCAAATATTTGTGAGGTGTCTGTCTCCTGCCCAGACCTATGTTAGGAGAGAGAAAATATCATGACCTATATGGGATGAAGTTCCATATTGGCAGGCAAGGACCCTGTGTCCAGAGCCCAGCTGAGCACAGAGGTGTAGCGTATTTGGTAGATGAGAAAAGGTGGCTGCATCTTCTCCCGTCCTAATTTCTCACATCTGGATGCTGCTCTGTCCCTGTCCCATAAGAGCTTCTATGTGCCTCGTCCCATTTCATCCTTTCCATAGCCTTCATAACGTCTGGACTCGGGACAAACAGAGCTGGGTTTGACTCCCCGGCTGTGTGACATTGATCCGGTTTCTTACCCTCCCCGTACTGGTTTCTCCACACAAAAAAGTTAGAATTGAGGTTTAAATGAGAGTCAGCGGCTGGCCCAGGGGTTGGTATTAACAGTTGTCAGAGTGTTTATCAAAGCGAAGAGTTAGTTAGGATTACCAGCTTAATGATGTGTTTGGGGGAGATAAACAGATGGCTGCAATGCATCAAAAACTGAGATGGATTTGATGGATGGATAGATGCACAGATGTGTGATTAAGCTAGTAGAGTAGGATGCTGATGGTTGAATCTAGGTGGTGGGTATTTATCCTATTTCTTCCTCTTTTCCGTATTTGAAAATGTTCAGAATAAAATGTTGGGGGGGGGGCGATGGATTTTGGTGTCTGACTATACGGTCCCATTTTACAGATGAGAAAATGGAGGAGCTGGAGAAGTGACTTGCCCCAGGTTCATGTGGTGACTCGTAACAGAACATCTGGGATTAGTCCCTCCCCTGGCTGGGTATCCCTGGGGCAAGTTGCTGAACCTATCTGGGTCTCACTGCCAACCCGATTCTGAACCTGGAACTTACAACTTACATCTGATTTTCAAAGGGCAGGGGTGTGTCACCCCCTAAAGGATAGCAGGTCTCTTCCCATTTGGGCCCATATAGACCCCTCCTCTGGCCTTGGACATTTGACCTCCCAGGCCTTTGCCAGCCATGGCTAGATTGGGGGCTTCTTTCACACCCATGCCCATTCCAGGCCGCCTGGCCTCAAGACCATCTCCTAAGAGGTCAGGTATGCCTGTGGAAAGGTGGGTGTTATCTCATTGCTCAGCAGATCTTTCTTGAGCCCTTATTAAGTGCCAAGCACTGTTCTGGGGTGTGTGTTGGGGGGGTTGTGGGGGTAGACACCATAATGCACCTAAGAAGCCTGGAACCTGCTACAGAGGGCAGGGGAAACTGATTTGCTTACTTGCTCATTGTCTGTGTCCCCTAATTGACTGTGAGCTGCGGAATGGGGGTGGGGGGTAGCGATGGGGCAGGAAACAGAGTGTTCTTGGTCACTGCTATATTTCTGGCACACACTAGATACCCATAAACAATACTTCCTGTATGAATGAATAAACTTGGACAGTCACCCCCCGCCGCAATGCCTCAGGTCTGCTACCTTTGAACCCCAGTCAGTTCCCTAGTTCCGAGTCCCCCAGGGTTGGCAGCTATAACAAAGAGACATCAGTGCCACCCAGCTCAGATCAGGTCCCACTTCCCAGTTGTGTGACCTTGGGCAAAACGCTCCCCCTCTCTGAGCCAATTTAGTTTTCTACACTGCAAGGTGGGAATAGCTAAAGGTCTCTAGATGGGAGTTCCTGGAGGTCTCTTCTTGGTGAAGACTGGAAAAATGGCATCCAGGTAAATGAATACCCAAGGTGTAGCCCAGTGGCTCAATCTTAGCAAATGGAAGGGCAAGCTGCACAAAAATAATGTCCTTGTATGTTGCTGTTCCTAGAAGGGTCACATACCTCAGTGGGCCATGGATGACTACTATAACTATATGAGTTATAGACTGACCACTGTCTTATGTTTGGGGCACCACGTGTTCACTTCTGGAATTGATCAAGTTTCCTTTTTCTATAATAGTCAATAATAACAGCACTTATCTGGCACTTCCTGTCAGATGCTGCTCTCCATGAGGACATTTTCTCCTAATGATCTTATGAAATGAGGCCTATTAATTATTTCCTCTTGGAAATGGAGGCACGGAGAGGTGAAGTAATTTGTCCAAGGTCACACAGCAAAGAAAGTGGCAGGATGTGAAGCACAGGCTCACTGGTTTGAGTCAGCACGCTTAACCTCCGTGGTCTCTTAAAGAACATGCGTAGTGCCACCAAGATGCCAGGATCAATTCTAAAGCTTAAAACACATAGATCTCAATCACTCATTTATTCAACACACATTTATTGAGCTGCTTCGGTATACACATGGCTTTTCCAGGGCACCGGGGAAACAGAAGGTAAGAAGAGACCAGAATATAAGTCCCGTAGGCCTGTGCGCCCCGGCAGGGTAGCTCCGAGCTGTCTGGGTGCTCGATGGGCCCCGAGCAAGGCGCAGGGCACACAGCAGGCGCTCAGCAAGCGTTCCCTGAACGAACGCGCTAATCGAAGTGTCACGCCCGCAAGGCGTACACGGCCCCGCGGGGCGGAAACAGACCCAACACCACCGAGGCGTCCCGGGGCTTCTGGGAGTCCCATCTGCGCGGCCCGAGAGGCCTCGAGGAGGCTCTAAGACAGGTCGGACCCACGTCCCCGGCGCCCTCCCCGGGGCGTAGCAGCTCAAAAGACCGATTGAGGTGAGTGAGCGAGCCGCGTTCGGAGTCCCGGCCA
Source organism: Mesoplodon densirostris (assembly GCF_025265405.1). NCBI lineage: Eukaryota > Metazoa > Chordata > Mammalia > Artiodactyla > Ziphiidae > Mesoplodon > Mesoplodon densirostris. The sequence goes on along the minus strand of NC_082679.1, from coordinate 22,616,378 downwards.
GTAGCCCCAAAGCACCCCTCGCCCCCGCGCCTTCCACCCTTTTGGCTCCGACTCCCGGCTCCTTCGCGATTCCACCTGCGGGGCCTCCCCTCTCCTCCAGCCGCGACTCTCGCTACCTTTTCGAACCTTCGGCGCTCCCCCTGGTCGCGTCCTCCCGCCCGGCGACCATCCCCCGCGTCGGGGCGCGCCCAGGGCGCACCGCGCCCGCTCCCCAGACGGGCTGGGCGCCCGGGATACGGGAGGGTGAATCCCTTTAGCCTTTCCCCCTAATCCGGAGCATCGCTCGATGCAGTCGGCAGACTCCACAGTAGCCTGGGAAGGCACGCCCCTGAACCCCCGGGACTAGGGCTGGGGAGGGGGCGGTGCCGGTGCGGAGGTCACCCTCCCGGGGCGTTCGTAGCCTCCCATTCGTTCGCGGGCCCGCAGCTCGAAGCCCAGAGCCGAAGCTGGTTTGCTGAGTCGCGGGGCGGGGCCTCCCCCAAGCCCGTCCCTCGGCGAGGGCGGAGGGAGGAGGAGGAGGAGGAGGAAACGGGGGGAGGAACACAAAACCTGCAAGGTTTTTTTTTTTTTCTTTTGCACGTAATTAAAAAAATTTTTTTTTTTTTCAAACCCGAGGGGTCCCGCCCGGAGCGGGCGCCTGTCCGGGGCGCCCGGTCCTCGGCGCGGGGCGGCGGCAGGGGCCTGGCGGAGGCTGCCGGGCGGCCGCCATGCGATCAGGCAGTGCGCTGACCGGCCCGGCCGTTCGGCCCCTTCTGGGTCCTCCCTTTGCAGCCCGTGCGGGGCCGTCTCGGAGATCCCGCGTCGACGGCTGCTCAAACATCAGGGTGAGTTTCTCACAATGTAGCAATTTCTCTTTAAATCTCTTAACTCTCTCTATCTGCGAGTCGGGGCTGTGACAGGGCGCAAAAGCGAGGGGGGAGTGGGGGTTGGCGGCGAGGAGCCGGAGCCGGGGCCGAACCCACTCCCCCGACACTCACACACTTAGCCCCCCATCCAGGGCGCATCGCCCGCTGCCTCTTTTTCTGTTCGGCGCCCACCACCCCCGGCAGCCCCCCCTCACCCCCCGCGTCTCTCCATCACCGCCGCCCCGATTCTGCAGGGACCCCCCCCCCACCCACCCCGGGCTCCCCTGCCCAAACCCGGCGCCCGGTGCCTCCCCGGCCCTCCCGCCGGCTGCCGGGGATACAATGGAGCGGCGGAAAAACGAGACCTAACGTCCCACGGGGGGAGGGGTGGGGAGACCCCCTCCCCCGGGCGGGGGGCTCCCCCTCCCCTCCGCTCCCCTCCCCTCCCCTCCCCTCCCCTCCCCTCGCCCTGCTCCCTGCCTTTTGGGGAAGAAGAGGGCAATGGGGCAGCGGATGGTGGTTTCCCGGCCGGAGCTGGCGAGCCTTCCTCTCCCCCTGTCGCCCGTCCCCTGCGCTCCCCTCTCAGATCCCTCCGGGGGTGCCGGAGAGAAACGGGGCCTCCGGCCTGCTGGGGAGGGATGGATGCGGAAGGAAGCCACTGGGTCTCCTCCTCCCCACCGCCCCGAAACAATGAAAGGAGTTGACTTGGTCCCCCACCCCCCAGCAATGAAAGGAGTTGACCCCCGCGCCCGCTAGCTGGTTGTTCCCGGAGGGGGCCGCTACGGGGGGTGGGGGGAGGAGGGAGGTGAGCCTTACTCCTGTCACCTGCGAGATTTGGGGCGGCCCCCCATCTCCACCCCCTCGGCCTAGCAATGGGAGGCACCAGGCCCAGCCCGGGCACCGCGCTCGGGTGGTGAGCTTTAGCCAAAGGCAGCCGTTTCCCTGTGGTGAGCCCGGACGAGCCGGGCCTGAGGCCTCCCCGGGCCCCTGCGGAGGGCGGCCGGGCCGCGGGCCCCCGGAGGGAGGGATGGAGCCGGAGGGCGGAGGGATGGAGCCATCTGGTTTTCCCATCCCTCGCTGCCCCTCGGCTGCTTCTCCGGCTCCTGTCACGGGCGGCCGCGGGGAGACCAGGGACCGCGGTCTGCCCAGGCCTTGGTCCGAGGCCAGCGGCGAGCGGGGCGAGCAGCCGCGGGCGGGCTCGGGAGGCAACGGTGATTGGAAGGCACGGCGGCTCCTTCCTCTCCGCACGCCTTTGTTTTGCTTTGTGGTTCTGAGCAGCTGAACTTCCCGGGAGGTGGGGTCAGAGGCCGCTGTGTCAGCTGTCCCCGGAGGCCGGGGTGACAGGTCCCAGCCCTCTGGTGTACCCCGACCGGGGCTCCTGCCCGTGCTCGGCCTTCTGCCCGGACAGGCAGCCCCTTTTGTCACACAGCAGTCCGATAGTCTAGATCTGGGGATGTATTGAGGGTTTGCTTTTCCCTCACACCTCCTTTCCCAGGGCGCTTGTCAGGGAAACAGTTTTTAGAAACACCCCCAGACTTCACGGCCTGAGATTTCTGAGAAGTGCTCTGTGCTTTCACACCTCTCCCCTCGCCTGGGGTGGGGATGGGGGCCTCAGTCAACGCCGACCTGCTAGGGTGGTGGGAGAACAGGGGAGGAGGACAGCTGAGGAGTCACCCCCTTCCCATGTGCCAGCGTCCAGTGAGACTTAAGGGGTGTGCTTAGCTACAGCCCCCCTCCCCCAGAGCTCCCCCACTCCTGGAAGGTGGAAATAACATCTCCTACCCAGAGAGCATTAGGGATTGGCTACTGTTAGGTGCGCTACCCACTGGCCACCACCCGAGGAGGAAGTTGGGTCAGTTATGTGATTCCCATTTTGCAGACAAGCTAATGGAGGCTCAGAGAAGCTAAGTGACTTGCCCGGGGTCACACAGCCCCAATCTGTAACCGTCTCAAGTTTTTCCAACTCAGCTCAAAACTCTTAGGTTCTCCTGTACCCCTCTTTGGCAATTTGTCCCTTTGACTTCAGTTGAGTCTCAAATGTAGATAATACCAGGAAGGAGCCGCCGAATCCCCCCCACCCCCCAGCCCCCCGAGTGATCGTTTGGGGAAGGAGTAAGGAGCATCTGGAAGCTGGGCTGAGGGCAGGATGCTTTCACCTGTGGCTGGAGCAGAGCGTTTGCCTGCAGGAGCTGAGGACTGGAGGTGTGGAGTCAGGAGAAGGGGGGCCCCAGGCCTCGCTGGCTGGGGTTTGGGGGGCACTTGGTCGGTGGCCCCTCTGTCATCCTCTTCCTCTTCCATCTGAGCTGGGACTCAGCCCCGCTGGGAGGGAATCTGAGCTTCCAGGGACCTTCGTCGTCGCTCTGCCCTGTGACCCTCCGTGGCGCCGTGATGTAGCTGGCAGAGAACTCCCCTGTCCGTTCTCCCCTCGGCCTGGGTGGCAGACTCCCTGTCCCACTCTGTAACCTCAGGCACTAGATTCAACTCACTAGTCCTCAGTTTCCTCATCTGCAGGTGGGGATCAGTAGAGCTTCCTTAACTGACCTTGCGGTGACTGAAAGTTTTATCCAAGCGTGTTATTTTTATTTCTCCTTCAGCATACGGGGATATGGCAGGCCTGTAGGGTGGGGAGGAAAGTTGGGTGCTGGGTATTTTAGGGTGAATGGCAAAAGGCATCTACCTTGGAGGAATTCCCTGTGGTGGTGGGTGAGGGCAGGCAGTAAGTAAGGAGTTCCACTTTGGTGACCCTCCATCTCCAGCTCTCTGGGACCCCACCCCTTCAGCAGCCTCCAGCTCTCTGGGACCCCGCCCCTTCAGCACTTACTGGTGCCAAATACACATTTGGTGGCGGGGGGGGGGGGGGCGGGGGGGGAGGAGGAGGAAGGGCTGGGGAGGGCCCAGCTTACCCAGTGAGGGGGGCAATACGGGCGATCTTGTCATTTTACAGATGAGGAAACTGAGTCCAGCGGAAACCTGTTCCATGGCTGAGAGGGGACTCCAGCCCAGACTTCAGGGACGGGGGTGTGATTGGAGAGAAGCTAACGCTTTGAGGGACACCCTGCAAGTACCTTCCTGAGGTGACAGGCATCATAAGTAATCATAATTCCTGTGGGGTGGGGGCAGGAGGGGAGGGGCTGTAGGTCTCTCTAGGGTGAGTGCTTCCTGAAAGTTGGAACTGATTTTGGGGGGGCAGGGTGGCAGTGGAAAAGGGGGGAAATGTGAGGCCCAAGAGTGACAGGCCTATGCCCCGCCCCCCTTTTTTGCCCGCTTCCTTCCCAGAGGCCTCAGGGGCCTTCCCCAACCTTCCCTGGGGATGTGGGGTCTTCCCCCTCTCCCCTCTGAGAGGCTGTGAAAGGATCCAGGGGTCAGCACCAAGCCCAGGGGGCCTGGCAGGAGGATCCTGGGGTGTGGTGTGGGTATCCCGGGGTCCTGGGGGGGTCACCTTTGAGCCCCAGGCCCAGCCACCATCAGAGTTCCTGCCCGCTCTCCCAGCTCTCCCCCGTGGCTGTCTTGATTCCTGGTCTCAAGAATGCGGAGGGCTGCTGGTGGGGGGAAGTTAATTGGAAATAGGAAAACATGGCATTCCTTTCTAGCTGGCCTGGGCCTGGAAAGCAGTGAGGGGCTGCCTTTCTCCCTCTCCCGCCCTGCAGGGGAGAGGTGGGGGGGGGGAGCATGGTTCTCTCACCTCTGTCTCTTCGGGGTCTTTCCCCCACCAGGCTCCCTGACTCTTAGTGGAAACAGCAAGTTGCCTGTTTTACGTCCATGATGTAAAATACTCTCCCACCAATCAGAATGACTTGCCCCCCTTTTTCACCAGGTCATATCCAAGTTTGTCCCCGCTCTCTGAGGGCGGAGGGCCTGTCTCAGTTGGCTCCCCAGCGTAGGCTGTGTCACACTAGAGACACATGGGAAATGTTTGGTTGACTGGTCCCCAAGGATTCCCTCCTCCTTCCTTCCCTAGACTTCTCGCCTGCCTGGGGTACCACCAATAGAGTTTTATCCCCATTGACTGAAGCCTTTGTGTCTCAGTGGCATGCAAGATCCCCCAACGGGAAAAGAGAAGGTTTTCTAAGACATTTCTCGTTTGGCGACAGTTTTGTGTCCTGAGTTTGCAGGTATTCATGGTGGCGGGGGATCTGTTGGCAGGAGAAGCTGGAGAGAGGGCCTGTCTGTCTGTAATTGTTCCCGATTAAACTTCCTGAGGGCCTACTGTGTGCCACGGACCTGGGGCCCAGTTATGATACTGGGACCCGATCCGGGAGAAGGCTCGAGAGAAGTGTTGTCTTCAAGGCTGCTGGGGGACTTTGATGCCTTCTGTCTGGGTGGTTTGCAAAGGCTCCAAGGGGGAAGCAGCTTCTTTCTCTCTTTCTCTTTTTTTCTAAGTGATACATCCACATGGGACAAATTCAAAACCTCAAACATAGTAAATCTCCCCCTTTACCCTCCGGGGCATCCCTGGTCCCCCAACTCGCACCCCAGAGCACTGCCTCAATCCTGATGTTCTGTGCGCACACATGTATATACCTGTGTATGTCTTAAAAAATATTTATTTTGCACAGATGGTAGCCCCCTCTTCCCGTCGTTGTGCACGTTGCTTTTTTCGCTTCATCTCCCTGGGAGATGTGCACAATACATGGAGGCGTTTCTTTGGCTTTTTCTCAGCTGCATTGTATTCCTCAGTGTGGGCAAATCCTCCTTGACTCAACACGGATATGGAGGTGTTTCCTAAAGTTTCAGCGTGCAGAGCCAGAGGGCATGCATCCATTTGTCTTACTGGGAAGTGGGTATGCCAGCGGGGTGAACTCCTGGAGGTGGGATTGCTGGGTCAAGAGCCTGCGGTTTGTCATTCGGTCACTCTTGGGAGGCACCTGTGGAGCTGTATCTTGAAGGAAATCGTTTCCCCTCCTGTTCAAGTCATCCCACCCATCCATCCATTGTCTTTGCCTCTTGTGACCTCCTTGCCCCTTCCTTCCTGCCTGTGGCCTGCACCCTGTGCTTGCCACTTGGTGTAGAGGTCAAGGGTGGGGGCGCTGTTGATTCGAATCCCGGCTCTGCCGCTTGCTGGCTGAATGGATGCAGGCAGGGGGCTTGCTGGCTCTGGGCCTGAGTTGTCCCCTCTGTTAAATGGGTTCACCTCAGTACCTACTTTTGGAAAGGTTGTCGTGAGGATTAAATAATACCCATCAAGGTGCATGGGTAGCCTAGCTGAGTCATTCGGTGGAGGTGTCATCTGTCATTCTATGGCAGTTCTGTCTCCTGGGGTGAGGAGCCCCTTAATTCTGGGCTGTGAGCCCCCTTACTGGCAGGCAGGGGAGGGAATGCTGGCTTTTGCACTTACCTGCAGCGTGACCTTGGGCAAGCGATCCTTTTCTGGGTCTCGATTTCCTTGTCTGTAAAATGGGCCCATGATGGCTCCCTGGCAGGTGGGCTGTGAGGGCCGAAGGAGGCACTGCCCTCCCCAGCCGGGCGTGCAGTAGCTGTTCAGGAAGGAGCATCTGATGTTGCTGTTATTTTCACTATGGTTACTGTTCTCCTGTGGGCCCCACGCTGACTTGGCCACTCTGAAAGCTCTCCATTGTCTTCCTGAAAGGCACATAGGGAACATTGTTGGCATTCTAAACCGCACAGCAGCGGAGGGCACAGGGCAGGCTGCTGCGGTGGCATGGCCCTGGGGACAGACAGGGCTGTCCTGCTCTGGGTCTCGCTTTCCTCATCTGGAAGAACGGCTGTGATGGGAGACCTACCTGTGTGCTCACGGATGTTCAGTGCTTAACACAGTGCCTGACATATCACAGGTGCTCAGAAAGTGTCAGTGGCTGTGATGGTGGTGGTGGTGATGTTGGTCATGATGGTCATGATGATGATGATGATGATGATGATGATGATGATGATGGAGAGAAATCTCCTGTGGAATTAGATACCTGCGTCCTTGCCTCCTTCCCCTAAAACCCCGGGCAGTCAATGTTGGCATTTTAATCAGAGGGAAGGTTCCAAGGCAATCAAATACCCTTTGGGCCTCAGTTTCCTCATCTGTAACAGAACTCATGGGGTCTTTGTGAAGCTTAAATGAGTGAAGATGTAGAAAGCTTTTAAGACAGGCCCCGGCTTGCAGGAGTGCGGTGAAAATTCACTTTGCTTGTTATTATTTAAATTTTTTATCATGGAAATTTTAAAGTACCTACCAAGAGTTGAGAGAATAAAATAATCAACCCCTGTGTACCCATCGCCAGCTTCACCAATTTTGCGCTGATCCCTCATCCCGTCCCCCCCGCCCCGTGCCACCCTGCACTTTCTTTTCCCTTTTCTGCTGGAGTACATTTAAGCAAATTCCAGATAGCATATCAGTTCAATTGTATCATTATCATTACTAATGGTGTTATTATTTTTGGTATCCAGAATCTGTTTCATCACCTCCGGGTTCTATCCTGTTCTGTGCTGGAAGAGACATTAGGCCCATTTCATAGATTGGGGAAATCGAGGCTGCAGGCAGTAAACTTTGGTCAGGTTGTCCTTGATCTGTGTTCCCATCCTGTCTTGGCCAGCCCAGGCTTTGCACCTTGGTGGCTGTTTCTGATCACACGGGCTTGGGGATTTATGCCTGGATGTGGGTTCTGATATTCTGTGCAGAAATCACAGTCAGAGAAGGTGGGCCAGTGGCAGGGGGATGGACAGATGACCCCGGCAGTGAGGGGTTACTGGGTCAGCCGCCCGGGTTCGAGTCCTCTTTCTGCCCCTTCTAACCTTGTGACTTGGGGGCAAGTTACTTCCTTTCTCTAATTCCAGATTAGAGAACCAGAAGTACAGGAATAATAAATCGATGCTTCTTTCAAGAGCTTTTGCATCAGTTAAATCAGGTCCTGAGTGGAAAAGTGTTTTGCAAGTGCCTGGCTCAGAGTAAGCGCTCTGCAGAAGGTAGCAGTCACCATTGTCACTGTAGTTAGTTATCACTTCCGTGGAGGCTGTAACCAAACGCTCCTTCCAGGGGTAAGAGGGTCAGAGGAAGGGTTATATCCCTGGAGCCCCTGACCAGGCCTGGCTGCCTTAATCCCCCGCTTTTGCTCACTCCATCCTCTATAATTCTCCTTCAAAGTGTTTCTTGTCCTTCGAGGGGCTGGAGGGGGCTGTTGACTTCTAGGTAACCCCCCCGCCAGCCTCCTGTGTCCCCTATGTCCCATCCTGGCAGCCTTGTGTGCGGAGTGAGGGAGGACCATCTCTATGGCTGTGGGACCCTCGTTAATGACCCCTGGGGCCCTGGAGGGAGCCCCGGTGGCCTCCGCAGCTTGGAGGTGAAGGGCGGTCCATTTCTCCAGGACACCTGCAGATCGAAGGTGCCTGGAGCCCCCTTTCCAGAGGATGGATGCCGCCCTGCCTCTCGTCCACTATGTGGTACTGGGCAGGCTGTTGCTCGCAGATGCTCACGGGATGATTGTGGCAGTTGGCTAGGTTGTAACCTCCCTCCTGTCCTTCAAGGCACCTCACCCATCTTCGAACACCAAGCCCTCCAGGCTAGGTGACGGGGGCCCCCGGAAGAGTTCTCAGCTCTTTACCCTCTCAGGCCAGGCTCCCCTCGGCCTAGCAGGCTCTGGCCACGGTGGCCTCACTTCTCTCCCCAGAACATGCCCAGTGCCCTCCCGCTTTTGTGGACATGCATCCCCCATTTTTTGTTTGTTTGTTTGTTTGTTTTTGGCGGTACATGGGCCTCTCACTGCTGCGGCCTCTCCCGTTGCGGAGCACAGGCTCCGGACGCGCAGGCTCAGCGGCCATGGCTCACAGGCCCAGCTGCTCCGTGGCACATGGGATCCTCCCGGACCGAGGCACGAACCCGCATCCCCTACATCGGCAGGCAGACTCTCAACCACTGCGCCACCAGGGAAGCCCCCATGCATCCCCTTTCACAGAAAGTTTTGTGTGTGTGTGTGTATGTGTGTATGTATTTCTCCCCCAACCTCTCATTGAGTGTAATTGGCATACAATGAAATACACAGATTAAGGGTGCTTCTCCATGAGTGTTGCCAAACCATAGCAGCGTGTGTAATCCACACCCCATCGAGATCCAGAGCGTTCGCATCGCAGCCAAAAAGTTCCTTTGTGCCCCTTCACCGTCAACACTCCTGTTGTGGATCTGCCTTGCCTCTTCTTGAATCTCGCAGACGTGTGTGGTCCTTTGGGTTGAGCACCTCAGCTCAGCATCACTGTTTTGAGATTTAGCCTTTTTATCACTGAGCAGGAGTCCTTGGGAAGGCTTTACCTCCTTTCTCTCGGGAGAGAGAAATCTGCCCCCCCCCCGCCCCGCCTTGAAGTCTCATCATCCCATTTGTCCCTCCCCTGGGTGCCCTTCCCAGCCTCAGCCTCCGGCCTAGGGACGCTCTCCCATTTCACTGCTCCACCCCTCGTAGCCCCATTGGGATGTAGGTGTCCCGTGAGCTTTTCTTCAGGCCTGGCTTTCTCACTAGATTCTATAAACTACAGAAGGAGGGAAATGATGTGCCCCGTGTTCTCAGCTCCTGGTGTGCAGTAGGAATCCTGTAATGTTTGTTGCCTGACTCACTGACTGACTGAAGGATGGACATGTCACAGGCATGGAGAAAGGGAGCAGAGAGCCTGTGCTTGCGGTCGCTATTCTGTTTCTTAAAAAGTGTGACCCACCTGCTTCCAAAGCACCAAAAATGCCAATCTCGGGGTGCCACGCATCTCCTGGGAGTCCTGGTGGGTAGGGCCCGAGAGGCCCCCAGCCAGGCTCAGCTGCCTTCATTGCCCGCCCCCCCGGGCCCATCCCCCCACCACTTTTATCAAGCCCGACCCCTGAGTGGTTCCTTGGCTCAGGAAGCCCAGCCCTCAAAGCTGCAGGGCTCTGCCTGCAGTGGCAAAGCTCCACCGGCAGGCCCCTCACCCAGGACAGGCAGCCATGGGTCTCCCACCTGCACTTGACACTTGGTCCATGGACATTGCCCATCCTGCCCTAGCCACCTCCCCACTGCCCAGTACTCGCTCCCTCAGTGTCTTCAGAGACGGAGTGAATCAGGGCCCATGGGACAGGTCAGGACTGCCCACTGCTCAGCAGGGAGACTGAGGCTGGAGGGGGGCGCTCAGCTGCTGCCCTCCTCAGTTCAGCCAGGACTGGAAGCCACACATGCTGTGTTCACACAAGCCATGTGCTGTAAGTTACGCCTCCTTTTACAGAGATGCTAAAATGGGCAAAGACTCAGGTCTCGAAGTTGATAAAAATGTCCGGGAAACTTCTGCTCCGTCTTTGCCTCTGGTTTCTGTGGCCCTTCCGGGCTGCCTGTGCTTTGCCACCTAAAGTCTCAAAGCTGTTCCGTGAGGAGCTGTTTTCCTTTGTCAGATTTCTGTCTCCTTAGCTGGACCAGCAGAATTCCCTGACATCTGCCCAGCCCTTGCCCGTCCCCGAGCCCGTCCCCCTTCCACAGTCCTATTTTTTCTTTGGGACCTTTAAGGGGCAGGGAGTCGTGTGTGCATTGGTCACAGGGGACACTGAGCCAACTTCTGGGCCTGAAGAGCCCCCGGCCAGACTCTGTAGCAGAATAGGGAGATTTATGTAAGGGAGTTCCTAACAGAAGTCTGCTTTAAGCAAATGAACAGTAAAATATATATACCCACACACATACATTAATACATGTTACATATTATTATACTTTATGTAATAATTTAGTGGTAAATTTAAACTTAGCAGTATAATAGGCATGTAGTAAATGTATATATTATATACACATATATGCAAGTGCATATGTATATATCTCTCTATATATATCTGTATAAGATTCCCTTGTATTCTCATTTCCTTCCCTGGCCCAGTGCCCTGGCAAATTGTTCTGTGCCCTGGCAAATTGTTTGCTTTGTGTGGTGGATTTTTGCTTTCTACAGAGGATCCTGCTGTATTTCTCTTTCTGAGTCTTTTTCGCCCAACATCCACTCTCAGGCCTCCTGTGTTGCTACTTGTGCATCTTGTCTGTTGCTTCTCCTGGCTGTGGGACTCCGTGCGGTGCAGTTTTCATGGTTTGCTTAGAATTTTCCCAAGGGCCAGACCCCTGGGTTGCCTTCCTTTCCCAGTTACAGTGAGAGGTGAAGTGCCTTGTCCAAGGTTACACAGCTAGCTGCTGGCAGAGCAGGGATGTGAATCCAGGCGCATTGTACTGGTTAATTCAGACCCACATAGCAGGCCTCCCTTGTGCCGGGCGTCAGAGCTCTGCACTCGGGTCAGGGGAGGGGGGTAAACCCAAAATACACCCATCCTCCCTGCAAGGTGAGGTCAGTGTCTCAGGAGTGTCAGCTGGGCTGGTGAAGGCCAGGAGGAGGCATTGCTTGTGGGGTATGTTGGTGCATCAGGGCAGGCTTCCTGGAGGAGAGGGCTTCTGGGGGCAGGCTTTGGGCTCCATGCCATTTCTAGCAGAGAGAAACCTGGGATGCTTTGCACAAAGGCCAGTTGCAGCTTCACGGGGAAAGAGGACCCAGGACACTGGGGCTGAGATCTGGGGTGCTTTGGTTTTGTTGATGGGAGGTAAGGGAAGGAGGGAGTCCAGGATGATCCAAAGTCACTGGCCTGAGCAACTGAGTGGATGCAGGTGCCCTTTCTTGAGATGCTGTAGTGGTGTCTATAGTTTGGGGAACACAAACCCCAGAGAGTAAAGCTCCAGCACCCTCTCGGCTGGTGGTGAGGTGCAGACGGAATGAATGAATGAACTGGAGGCATCATGAGTGAGAGACGGTGACATGGAGTGATCACTGAAGTCCCAGGGATGGGGATGATTCCCCAGGGAGAGGACAGGAGAGGGTGGAGAGTCAACTTAGGCAGGCCACCCACGTGTAGGGAGGGGTGGGAGCTTCTTTGGCCAAAACAGAGAAAGGGAGGAGGAGCAGGATAAGGCAGGATCAGCTTCTCAGGAACAAAGGGGGAGAGTTTTTAGAAAGGTTTAACTTCCATGGACCTGAGGACAGGCTTCCTGGGTTGGATGAGGCTGTTGTGGAAGCAAAGGTTTCCTGGGTTTGATGGGTATGTAGGGGCGGAAGCCAGACTGGAATATGGTGAGGAGTCATGAGAGAAGGATGGCTTCGTGGATGGATGGATGGATGGATGGATGGATGGATGGACAGATGGACGGACGGAAGGCAGGCAGATGGAGCTCTTGGCAGCCAGAGATTGGAAAAAAAAATCCTGCTACCCTTTATGGCTCCCTAGTGCCCTCAGGTGAAAGTCTAATCTCACCTCCCCCCACAGAGCCCCATTAGTCTGGCCTGGGCTTATCTCCCTGACCTCATCTCCTGCCCTTTCACCTTGCTTTCTTCCCACACCCAGCTTGTTCCTGCCTCCCCACCTTTGCTCTTGCCTCTAATTGCCATGATCTTCTCCCATTCCTTCCTGTCTCTGGGCTCCTCGTCCTGTCCTGCAGGCCTCTGCTTAAATACCGCCTCCTCTGGGAAGCCTTCCTTGACGACCCTGTCCAACTTTCTCCATGTCATGCGGTTTGCTTCTGTGTGAGGATTCATCCCCCGGACCTGACTGGGAATGCGTCCAGACTCAGTATTCACTGCATGAGTGAGGGACCAGGCTTAGAGAGTTTTAGGATCTGAGCAGGCTTAGAGAAAAGGAAAGGAGCAAAGGAAGATTCTAGAAGAAGAGGGAGGAGGTGGGGTGGTGGGTTGGGCTCAAGAGTGAAGCTTCCTTACAGGTCAGGAGGTGAGGAAGAGAGGGGTGTGAAGGCAGAAGAAAGATGTTTGTGCAGTTGGGAAGGAGTTCAGGAGGCCAGTGCAAAGCTGCTTGGAGACAGGAGGGGGTGGCAGGAGGTGGGGGGCGGGAGCGGGGGAGGCCGGTGGTATTGCCAGCTGTTGGGAGGGCGAGAGCTTTGGCCATCCTGCCCCAGCTGGGAGAGGCAGCCGCCTTTTATCTTTTCCAGGACAAGGTCTTAAGAGCACGAGGTGGTCCTTAGTGGGGGGGGAAGGAGGGCTGAGGTCCTTTGGGGAACCTGCTCGGAGGCCTCCGACCTTTCCCCCAGAGAAACGCATGCTTGACTCTACATCGCAACCTTTGGCGGAGGATTTCAGGGGTGTTGTGGATCCAGTTAGGAGCTTTCCACAGCTCATGACCGTAGCAACAATAATAATAACAGCCCACACGGCCATGGGCACCAGTCTAGGGCCCTCACAAGTCCTGACTCAGTTACTCACGTTAGGACCTTAGGAGGTAGGTGCAGTGAGCATCCCCATTTTACAGATGAGGAAACTGAGGCACTGGGCGGTTAAGTGACTTGCCCAGAGTCACACATCTGCTAAAGGGTATACTGGGGATCCCCCACCCCACCCTGGGGGTCGCAGTCTGGCCCCAAAGCCCAGGCTTTTAGCCATAAAGCCTCACTGTTTGCTTGTTACAGGGACCAGGACTGAAAGCCCACAGTCAGGAAGTTGCCTTTCCCCGCCCCCCTCCACTCTGCTTTTTGCCCTGGGATCCAGCTTGGGTCTCAGCTTAGCCAGTGGAGGCCCCGGCTCAGCAGGGTGCCGTCCCACCCTCCTCTTTCCCTTTTTACCCTCCGTGGTGTCTTCATTAACATAACTGTGCTGCCCCCAGCTTCCTCGGATGTGTTTGTGAGGGAACCCCCGTGGGTGACTGACAGGGAGACCTGCAAGGAAGGGGTCAGGACCCCGGAGGCAGATCTGGCCTGGAGGCAGCTGCGGGACTTGGAGCAGGGGCCCACCACCTCTCGCAGCCTCAGTTTCCCCATCAGCGAGCGGGGGGCGGGGGCCTGATGCCTTCCTCTCGGAGGTTTCATAGATGACGTCACATGTCAACAGATGTGCTGCAAGTTTATGGCAGTAAGCAGCTTCCGAGGTGTGTCAACATTCAGAATATTTCAGACCACAGCGCAGGCTGCAATGAGGTGGAACAGCCCTCAGCCAGGCAGGGCAGCTCCCCTTCCCCAAATAGGCTAAAGATTTCTGCAGCAAATACTATTCCTGCTGCTAATATATCTGTGGCTGTTCTACACTAAGAAGGATACATAAGGATAGTCATTGCAGGTTAGCTTTTGCCCCACAGTGAGTACAGGGGAAAACAAAGGGATGGTTTTTAGAGATTTTTGGAGGTTGGAATTGCAGATATGGGGTTGTAGATCGAGATGATCTGGGACATGGTGGGATGTCTGTGGCGTTTCATTGAGATAAGGGACCACCTGGCACTTAATAAGCCCGTTGTAAGTGCTGGCTGCTATTATTATCACTGACCAGCCTTTAGTCTGTACCTACTAAGTCTGTGCAGACAGATTGGGCTGTGTTGCAGATCAACAGTTTCTCAAACTTGAACGTGCACACGAATCCCTTGGGGAGCCTGTTCAAATGCGGGGTCTCATTCAGCGGGTCTGTGGCAGGCGTGAGACTCTGCATTTCTAGCAGGCTCCCAGGGGACACTGAGGCCGCTCCTTTGAGTAGCAAAGGGTAGAGTGGTTTCCGGACGATTTCCGAGTTGCTTCAAGGGCCCTGCACTGGATGCGGAGGCTAAGATCAGATTCCTTAACTCTTTGGGGTTTGCCAGTTTGAGGGCAGATGTGTATGAATTAATTCGACACGGAAAAAAGTCATATATAACACTATGAAAGTCTTTTCACTGTCCCCTTGTCCTGCCCTCTCCAGAGGAGCCCTATGTGAGGAGTTTGGGTGCATTCTTTCTACCCCTCTATTCTGTGCATACATTTTTTTCCTCTTGCTCACACGTACCATATGAATTATTCTACAGCTTGCTTTTTAACTTGAACAAGTGTCTTAGAATTATTTCCATGGCAGCAATCTAGAGCTCCACTCTTTTTTTTTAATTGAAGTATAGTTGATTTACAATGTTGTGTTAACTTCTGCTGTACAGCAAAGTGATTCAGTTATACATATATATTTACATTCTTTTTCATAGTCTTTTCCATTGTGGTTTATTACAGAATATTGAATACAGTTCATTGTGCTATACAGTAGGACCTTGTTTTTTTAAAAAATATTTAATTAATTAATTAATTAATTAATTTTTGGCTTTGTCGGGTCTTAGTTGTGGCACATGAGCTCTTCACTGTGGTGCATGGGCCTCTCTCTCCAGTTGTGGCACGCGGGCTCCAGAGCACGTGGGCTCAGTAGTTGCCGCGCACACGGGCTTAGGTGTGGTGTGCGGGCTTAGTTGCCCCAAGGCATGTGGGATCCTAGCTCCCTGACCAGGGATCGAACCCACGTCCTCTGCACTGGACAGCAGATTCTTAACCACTGGACCACTAGGGAAGTCCCCAAGAGCTTGTTTTTGTTGTTGTTGTTGTTTTTGTTTGTTTGTTCATTTGTTTTTTAAGTTTTTTTTGTGTGTGTGGCTGCACTGTGCCGCACGTGGGATCTTAGTTCCCCAACCCGGGATCAAACCCACATCCCCTGCATTGGAAGCACAGAGTCTTGACCACTGGAGTGCCGGGGAAGTCCCAGGACCTTGTTGTTTATCCATTCTGTATATAATAGTTTGCATCTGCTAATCCCAAACTCCCAATTCGTCCGTCCCCCACCCCTCCCCCGAGAACCCGTTCTTTTAGCAAACTAAAGGAGGAGTAGTATTCCATAATTTATTTAACCTCTACTCTATGGATTTTTTTTTTTTTTTGGTTCCAACTTTTACTGTGAGCCTATATATGTCTTTATATTTAAAGTGTGCTTACATTTAAAGTGTGTCTCTTGCAGACAGCAAATAGTCTATGTCCTTTGGATGATTGGAATGTCGAGACCAGTGCTGTCCAGTAAGAAAATCCTAGCCACTTACACGTTACTTAAAATTTTCTAGTAGCCACAGGAGAAAGAAATAGGGAAAATTAATGTGAATATATTTTATGCAACCTGTTATATACAGAATACTATTATTTCAACACGTAATCAGTCTAGAAGTCACTAATGAGATATTTTACAGTCTTTTTTATTGTGGTAAAATGCACGTGACCTAAAATTTCCCATTTTCACCATTCTTAAGTGCACAATTCAGTGGCATTATGTATATTTGCAATGTTGTGTAACCGTCACCACTCTCCATTTCCAGAACTTGTTCATCCTTCCATACAGAAACTCTGTGCCCCTTAAACAATAATTCCCCATCCCCCTCTCCCACCACCTACTGGTAACCTCCATTCTACTTTCTTTCTCTATGAATTTGACCACTTCTTCCTCATATAAGTGGAATCATACAGTATTTATCCTTCTGTGTCTGGCTTATTTCACTTACCATAATGTCTTCAAGGATAGTCATCACATTCGTAGCATCTATCAGAATTTCCTTCCTTTTTAAGGCCGAATACTATTCCATTGTCTGAATAGACCACACTGTGTTTATCCATCCAATAATAGACAGACACTTGGGTTATTTCCACCTTTTGGATATTGTGAATAGCGCTGCTATAAACATTGGCATACAAGAATCTGAGTCTGCCTTCAGTGCTTTTGGATATACACCTAGGAATGGAGTCGCTTGGTCATCTGGTAATTCTCTTTTTAACTTTTTTTTTTTTTTTTTTTTTTTGCGGTACACGGGCCTCTCACTGTTGTGGCCTCTCCGGTTGCGGACCACAGGCTCCGGATGCGCAGGCCCAGCGGCCATGGCTCACAGGCCCAGCCGCCCCACGGCATGTGGGATCTTCCCGGACCGGGACACAAACCCGTGTCTCCTGCATTGGCAGGCGGCTCTCAACCACTGCACCACCAGGGAAGCCCTCTTTTTAACTTTTTGAGGAATCACTGTTGTCCACGGTGGCTGCACCATTTCACATTCCCACGAGTAATGCACAAGGGTTCCGATTTCTCCACATCGTCGCCAACACGTGTTGTACACTGTTTTCCGCCTTCCATCCCGCACTGAGTTTTTGAAATCCAGTGTGTATTTTCCACTCAGAACATCTTATTGGACTAGCTCCGTTCCCAGGGCTGGGCAGTCACGTGAGGCCTCTCTGAGTGGACGGTGCAGGGTTAGACCGTTGGTATTTGCCCTCATTACTGATGTGGCTGCATTGAAATCTTCTTACTGTTCATTTTTGGTTTATCTCTGGTGTTCTTTGTTCCTTATTCTCTCGTTTCCTGCCTCCTTTAGATTAATTGAGTAATTTGGCCTTCCATCTTATCTCCATTAGGAGCTGATTCATGCTACCTCTTTATTACTCTAGAGTTTCTATTCTGCGTCTTTTTTTTTTTTTTTTTTGCTGTATGCGGGCTTCTCACTGTTGTGGCCTCTCCCGTTGCGGAGCACAGGCTCCGGATGCGCAGGCCCAGCGGCCATGGCTCACGGGCCCAGCCGCTCCGCGGCATATGGGATCCTCCCAGACCGGGGCACGAACCCGTATCCCCTGCATCGGCAGGCGGACTCTCAACCACTGCGCCACCAGGGAGGCCCTATTCTGCGTCTTTGACCAGGACCTGGGCTCTGCTCCTGAGTGAGATGGGAGCCATGGCAGGCTTTTGAGCAGGGGAGTGACCCGACCTGGCAGTTTTGTATCCACATCTGCAGTTCCTTGTGCAGGAGCGTTTCTACTGGCCAGATTCCTGGAAGAGGACTTGCTAAGGCAAAGGGAAGCGTGTTCTGAGGTTTGAGGAGGCCCTGGCAAATGGCATTCCAGAAAGGCCTCACTGTTCTCATACCTTGCAAAGAGCAGCCAGAATTTACCGAGTGACTGCTTGGTGCCAGGCCCTAGAGATGCTGGCGAGAATCAGCCCAAGTCCTGCTACTTAAATAACTCTTGGTCCTGGAAACGCAGGGCAGTCTCTGGAGTGGCCTCTGAGCTCAAAGGAAGGTGAAGCTTTCGGAGGAACCAAAAAAGGAGAGGCCAGAGGCTATTCTAGGTGGCAGAAGGAGGCCTGGCACAGCCCTGGTGTGAGCTCTGGCTGGACCAAGAAGTGGAGTGTATTGGCCTGGAGACTGCGTGTGTGGGCCCCCCATCCATGTGGGACATATCGAGGTACAGCTAAGGAGTAAAATAATAGCACCTCCCCCTTGGGGCTTGTCTGGGAGGGTTCAGCAGGAAGCAGACAGCACACGGTTGTTGTTTGGCTAACTTATCCCCCCTGGGAGGGGATCAGTATCGGACGGGGCGGCCTGACCTAGGGACAGGCATGATCCATGCTTTGGACATGTTTAGGCCCTGTGGCAGATAGACTTGGACTTGGAGCCCAGCTGTCTCCTTCTTCAGGCCAGCTGCGCCAGGCCTCTGTTAGAAGAGGATACATAACAGTAGAAGCTGCTTCTCAGGAGAGTGATGAGGGTCAGGCAATGAGACGGTCACCACATGGAGCGCAGGGGCCTCCTGGACCAGAGTAGGGTTCCATGAAGGTCAGCCACTATTATTATTATTGCTGCTGCTGCTGTTGTCATTGTTGTTGATTTAAGGCTTACAGGCAACAGCCAGATCCTTCCAGACCTGCCCCCCAAGGACTGAGACCCCTGGAGAAATGAGGTCAGTTGCTCAGGGTCAGGAAATCGCAGAGCAGGGATTTGAAGCCAGGTGTGTCTGACCTGAGCTCAGGGGCTCCCTGCTTCCAGGCCTTGGGGGAGCCTTGGGCTTAGCACAAAGACTCTTCCCTTCTTAGATCAACCAGGGAGCAAGGCGTGCTATCACAGTGACACCACCTCCATCAGTGATGCTAAGGGCAGCTCGCCCGCTGTGACTCAACAGGCAGAAGGACCTGACCCGAAGCCAAGCTATTCGTAGTCTGTCTTTGCTCTCCATGTGAATATTCATACATTTGGCTGCAGAAATATTAGTGTTTGATTACTGGGTGGCGTCTCAGAGCTGGTTGTGGGTGTTCTGCCATAGACAGGTGCGCATCCCAGCACCTGGCAAAGTCTGGAAAAGAATCTGCTTTTCGGAAAGCATCTCCCCTCAAAGGTTTCGAATAAAGGCTCTTGGACCCCTTAGAATATATATTCTGTCTCGCGCTTGCCCACCCCCCAGGGTGCGTGTTGCCTGTACTGTTTGGCGACGTTGGATGGTGTTTACTACTCAGATTCCGCGCTCCTTGCTAGACGATGCAGAACGAGCAGCCGCATCGGGCCTTCATGGGCTCCAAAGGCGAGGAAGCCGGGTGGGTGGTAGGAGTGGGCAGGGAGGCTTCTGGAAGCCTGTTCCTGAAAGCTGGGAGCCTGGAGGCTGTGTTGCGCTGTGACTGGTGATGAGGGAGGAAGGGGGAATGTGATGATGGGCCAGACTGGGGCCTGCCCTGTGACAGGATGCTCCTGCGCAGCTGGACACTGTGTCAAGGGAACCAAGAGAGAAGCCAGGCCCTGGAAATGGGCAGGAGTGGAATTAAGGGCAGATTTTATTCACTTTTGTCTCCAGCCCGTCCCGCTCTGCCGAGCCCTCCACTGGGTTGTCTCAGAGGCACCTCAAACTTAACACATCGGACCCCTCACCCCCACCCCCCAAGCAAACAAACAAAAGTAAAGCCTGCCCCCTCCAGTTTGTCACCATCTCGGTTCATCCTCCCAGTGGCCTGGGTCAGGTACTTTGGCATCATCCTTGACTCTTTTTTTTCTCTCTCTTTTTAACTTTTATTTATTTATTTATTTATGGCTGCTGCTCCGCTTGCGGGATCTTAGTTCCCCAACCTGGAGTCAGACCCAGGCTGCAGCAGTGAAAACGCCGAGTCCTAACCACTGGACCGCCAGGGAACTCCCGATTTTAATTTTTCTTATTGTGATAAACAACGCATGACATAAAACTTACCATCTTAAGCCCTTTTTAGTCACATTGCTGTGTGGATGCCCCTTATCCTTCTGTCTTCTGCACCCCGTCAGTCCAGCAGTGTAGCCTGTGAGCTCTGCTTGTGGAAGATCTCCACCGTCTGGCCTGTCTCCCCACCCCCGCTGCGCCCACCACGGTCCAGCCACCATCACCTCCCGCCTGGACCATCTCAGTCTCCTCCTCCTCCTGGGGCTCCCTCCATCCCCTGCCCCCCACCGGCTATTTCCCTCACTCAGCCAACCAGACCCTGTTGTAACCTGAATCAGCTTATGGCCCTTCTCTGCTCAGAGCCCTCCCGTGCTCGCCCAAGAACTCCGCTCAACAATGCACTAACCACTGGGTGAGTGTGAGTGTTAAAAAAAAAAAACAACACACTGGATTTCAAAGACTTCGAAGGAAGGGGGAAAAAGTCAGTTCCCCATTAATACTATTTTTATGTTGATGACACGTTGAAATGATCGTGTTTGTATATATCATATTACATACAATGTATTCTTGAAATTAACATACGTTAAATTCACCTCTTCTTTCCACTAGAAAATTTAGAATGACATATGTGGCTTGCATTGCCTTTCTGGGGGGCAGCACTGGTTTAGAAGGCACCTCCCCTGTTGGGCTGTCGGAGGGGTGAATGAATGAACGTACGTAAAGCTTTGAGGACAGTGCCTGATACGTCTAGTGCAACATGTTAGCTGTTGCTTTTTTTTTTTAATAGATATTTAACTGCTAGGATATTTTATTATTTTTTTTAATTTTATTCATTTATTTTTGGCTGTGTTGGGTCTTTGTTGCTGCGTGTGGGCTTTCTCTAGTTGCAGCGAGCGGGGGCCACTCTTTGTTGCGGTGCACAGGCTTCTCATTGCGGTGGCTTCTGTTGTGGAGCACGGGCTCTAGGCGCACGGGCTTCAGTAGTTGTGGCACACGGGCTCAGTAGTTGTGGCTTACGGGCTCTAGAGCACAGGCTCAGTAGTTGTGGCACACGGGCTTAGTTGCTCCGAGGCATGTGGGATCTTGCTGGACCAGGGCTCAAACCCGTGTCCCCTGCATTGGCAGGCGGATTCTTAACCGCTGCGCCACTAGGGAAGTCCTGTTATTGCTTTTTTTTTTTTTTTTTTCTTTTTGCGGTATGCGGGCCTCTCACTGTTGTGGCCCCTCCCGTTGCGGAGCACAGGCTCCGGATGCGCAGGCCCAGCGGCCATGGCTCACGGGCCCAGCCGCTCCGCGGCATATGGGATCCTCCCAGACCGGGGCACGAACCCGTATCCCCTGCATCGGCAGGCGGACTCTCAACCACTGCGCCACCAGGGAGGCCCTGTTATTGCTTTTTAATTGTGGGAAAATGTGCATACCATAACATTGACCATTTTCACCATTTTTAAGTGTCCAGTTCAGTGGCACTAAGTACGTTTATGGTGTTGTGCAGCCATCATCTGTATCCACTTCCAGAACTTTTTCATCATTCCAAACAGAAACTCAGTACCCATGAAACAATAACTCCCTGTTCTCCCCTCCCACCAGCCCCTCGTAACCTCTCATCTACTTTCTGTTTCCATGAATTTGCCTATTTTATGCACCTCATTTAAAAATTAAAAAAAATTTTTTTAATCTTTTGGCTGCACCCTGCGGCATGTGGGATCTTAGCTCCCCGGCCAGGGATGGAACCCGTGCCCCCTGCAGTGGAAGCACAGAGTCTTATCCACTGGACTGCCAGGGAGGTCCCGTATGGTCTCATGTAAATGGAATCATACCATATTTGTCCTTTTGAGTCTGAGTTATTTCACTTAGCATAATGTTGCCAAGGTTCATTGCTAATGTAGCATGTATCAGAATTTCATTCCTTTCCAAGACTGAATAATACATCCAGTGTGTGGCTGTACCGCATTTTGTTTCTACACCCCTCAGGTGATGGGCACGTGGGTCGTTTCTGCCTTTTAACTGATATTATTTTTAGTTCATGATCTGACCCCTGGCTTTCTATCTATCTATCTAACCTCATCTCCCACTAACTACTCTCCCCCTTACTCACTCCGCTTCAGCCTCACTGGCCTCCTTCCTTGACTCAGACACGTATCCACCTCAGGGCCTTTGCACTTGCTATTCCTCTGCTCCATGATTCCCTCCCTCCCCTCCTCAATCAAGCCTGCCTTTATTACTCTAGTTAAAATTACAAATACCTTGTCCTTCTTTTTCATTGCTTTTCCTCCACAGCACTTAGCAACTTCTGACATAATATTTATTTTACATTTATATTGATTTTACATGTCCTAATCTTTTATAACATTTGTATTTTAAATATGATAGATAATTCTATACATGACATATATTCTAATATCTATTAAATATTTATTCAATAAATAAAAGCTAAATACATGTAAATTAAATATTTGTAAGTACTTAGTATAATCTGTTATATTGTTCTTTCTTTGTTTCCCTCCTTACTCTCCTCAAAAATGTAAGCTCCACGTGAACAGGGATCTTTGTTTTGTTCACAGCCATCCCTCCAGCTTCTAGAACAGAGCCTGGCACGCAGCACATATCCCAAGCCTTAATTGCTGAATGGCTGGATATTTCGTGAATGAGGAACCCGGGAGGATGTGAATGAGCCAAAAGAAAGTGTGTTAATCGGGGAGAGGAGAGGAAGTTGGGAAGAGCAGCAAAAGGGCCCCGAGGCTTAAAAGCTGGTGTGATCAGGCCCTGGGTGAGTGTGAGGGACACTAGGGAACAGGCTGGCAGAAGAGACACAGTGCGTGCTTTGGGGGTGGTGGAGGTCTGAGCTTTGCCTGAAATGTGGTTCCCTCATTTGCTGGGTAACCTTGAGTCAGTGACTTGTCCTCTCTGGGCCTCATTGCCTCATCTGTAAAAAGGGAGAAGAGCAGCTGTTCGTTCATGAATGCAACATGAACATACATATTTCCTGCATTCCTGCCATGTGCCGGGCACTGTGGTAGATGAGGCAGGCAGCGTCCTCACCCCCATTGATCTATTCCAGGCCCTCACCTCCAGGGTCATGTAGAATTAAGCACTGTGGTGGCCTGTGGTGAACCGCAGTTCCTGTCGTCAGCTGTAGGCTTCAGCTTTCCTCATCGGTAAGGTAGGGATAGAGGTACCCACCGTGCGTGGTTGTCATGGAAGTCCGGTACCCCGTGTATGGTAATGGCGATTTCTAAATGAGGGCTTTGTTATTGGTGTGGTCTTGGGCTCGAGATGCAACTTGGATCCTTCATCATTGAGCTTATGTTTCTTTTCTTTTTTTTTCTGGACCACGCCACACAGCTTGCGGGATTTTAGTTCCCCGACCAGGGATTGAACCTGGGCCCCCCCAGGCAGTGAAAGCGCTGAGTCCTAACCACTGGACCGCCAGGGAATTCCCATGGAGCTTATGTTTCTTTTCAAAATATGAACTTGGCGTGGCTTAGAACGCATTTTGTGGATGCTAAATCTCTGGCCTTGGATGTGACCCTGGTGCTTTACTAGGCTTTTCTGAGTTGGGCACACCTGTTGTACTGTGAGGCGTCCAGAGACTCAGTTTCCTCTCCTCTCCTCTCTGGAACTTCAGCAAAAGATTCTTCGTTCAGCAGGCTGCTGAGTTAACCAACCTTCGTTTGGGGGGTGTGTAAGTTAGCACAGGTCATGCTAGCTGCTGTAACAAATAAGCCCTTTCTTCTGAGTGGCTTCAGTGTACTAAATGGCTTCAAAGCGTTTTTCTCACACATGTTATAGCCCAGTGAGGGTGTTTCTGGTGGGGCAGCCTCATGTGAACTCACTGAGAGAACCAGACTCCTTCCCTAGAGTGTCTTTGCCCTCCCTAAGTCTGTGGAGTCCACTTTAGATGAAGAAGTGTGGAGGGATGTCTTTTGTGCCAGGCCTGGAAAGTAGGAATGTGAATGTCACTTCCAAGTACATTCTGTTGGCCAGAATTCAGTCATGTGACCACACCCAGCTACAAGGGATGCTGGGAAATGTAGTCCAGGGAAAGAAAATGGTTGGGAGAAACATACAGCAGTCTTCACCATAGTGGGTGTGTATTTGTAGATGCCCGGGTGGCCAGTGGAATGAGTGGGAATGTCTCAGATCTATGGGAGGAGGCATCTGGATTAGCTGTTTTCCTGACCTTTGGACCTGCAGTCTCTGATAAGACATATATATTTCACACCATGATCCAGGAGGGATACACACACACACACACACACACCTGAAACAAAGTTTTGTGGAATACTTAGCTAAACCACCTTTGAGTCATTCAATCTGTTTTTTCAATTTTCCTCTGTTCTTTTTCCTTCATTTGTTTCAGTGATGGTTGAGACTCACTATACTGATTTCATCACTGCTCAAATTTTCCAACTCACAATTTGAAAAGCGCTGAAAATGAAAGTAGAAATGTGAGGAACCCTATGGGCAACTTCTACGCTCCTGAGAGAGTACCACCTCAGTTCCCCATGTGTCCCAAGCCCAGTTCCAGAAGCGCGTTGGAGGCATTGGGGCAACTCTGGAAGGTTAGAACACTTAGGACAAAATCTACTGGCTTCCCGTGCTTACTGCCCCCCCCTTCCCAGCTACTTCTCTGATGTCCTTCCCAGCGCCCTCCCCCCACCTCACAGTGATCTAGTTGTTCTTGGTGCCTGTCAGGCACATTCCTGCCTTAGGGCCTTTGCACTCACTGTTCCCTCGGCCTGGGATGCTTTTCCCGCATCTATTTGCACGGCTCCCTTCATTTCAGTCTCTGCTTCAGTGTCACATGTATTGACCACCCTGTTTTAAAACTAAAGCCTCCCCTTCCCCATCATTCCCTTATCCTGCTTTTTGAGCTCCTTCTGGCCACTTGCCACTAGCCAATATCACGTCGTAGATGACTTTGTTTACCAATTTATGGTTTGCTTCTTCCAGGAGAATTTAGCTCTATGAGGGGTCTCCCAGGGCCTGGGGCATAGTGGGTGTTCACTGAATATTTGTTGAGTGAATGAATGCACATGTTTTGGTTTTGTGGTTTTTTTCTCCCTGCCCAGTGGGAAAGCAGCTTCCGCTCATCAGCATTTTGGGAAGGTGAATTGTCCACCGGGTGTTGTAAGAGAGGGTCTGGGTGGGGGTCGGGTAGGAGGGAGAGAACTGAGCTGGGAAAGCTGTTCCCAGGAATTCTGTGGAATCAATAGCTTGGTTGCTTGATGTGAGAACATATGTCTATAGATTATTATTTCATAAAAGAATCGCTTAGGAACTGTGTGGGTTTTTCTGTCCCCCCTGCTGAAATAACAGTGCTAAATCTCACCTCCTAACCAACTTAATCTCCCAAGGCACCGCAGAGCGTGGCGGGGCAGAGGGGGGGTTCCCTCAGGTCCCTCTGGCCTGATTTGCTATGTGTGTGTGTGTTTTCACTTTTTGTTGAAGTCTAAAGGTTTCTATGTTTGCTTGGTTTTGTGTTTTGAAGTAGAAAGGTATTTCTGCCTCCGAAATCAGCACTTGACACACTTAGAAAATTCTACAAACCCAGCACATTTCACATGCCTCTGTGGTTTCTGTGTTTTCTTGCCCATTTTTGGCTTTGGTGGGGTTGGGGGGCGGGGTGTGGTGGATGGAATGAGAGGCTAAAGCTTCACACTCACCTCTCACACGTGGCGCCCCCATCCCAGGGCCAGTAGTGGGTACAGAGGGAAGTGACCCAGGGACGTGCTGGGGGTGTCCCACCTGGGTCATGGAGGGCACCCAGGAAATTCATCCAGGGCTGGAGGCGGGGGTCCCGGCGCTGCCCCATGCGTTTGAGGGACGGGGGCCGTGCTGAGGGAACATGTTCTGGGAGGATGTGCAGCCTGGTAAGTGCAGGTTGGGAGTCATGGTCCAGGTGGGGGTGGGGATGGGCCATGTGACCAGTTCCTTCCTCCCTCCCTCCCTCCCTCTCTCCCTCCCTCCCTTCCTCCCTTCCTTCCATTTTTGCTTGCTAAAAATTTTGAGCAGCTTTACTGAGATATAATTCACATACCATAAAATTCCCCCATTTAAAGCATACAGTTCAGTGGTTTTCTGGTACATTCGCAGAGTTGTGCAGCCATCCCCACAGTCTAGTTCCAGGACATTTTCATCCCCCCAAATGGAAACCCCGTCTCCTTAACAGTTGCTCCCCATTCCCCCTTCCATCCAGCCCCTGGCAACCCCTAACCTGCTTTCTGTCTCATGAATTTGCCTGTTGTGGACATTTTCTATAAATAGAACCCTACACTGTGCGGCCTTTTGGGTCTGGCTTTCATGCAGTGTGTTTTCAAGGTTCATCCATGTCGTAGCATGTGTCAGAGCTTCATTCCTTTTTTTTTTTCTTTTTAAACATTGAGATATTTGCATGCCATTAATTTCTCCCCTTTAAGCGTACAATTCAGTGGGTTTTAGTACATTTACAGAGTTGTGCAACCATCCTCACAATCTATTTCTAGAACAATTTCACTCAAAAGGAAACCCTGTATATTTTCCTCTAATCCCTGGCAACCATTAATTTACTTTGTCTTTGGGGATTTGCCTTTTCTGAACATTCGTACAAATGGAATCGTGCAAGATGTGGTCTTTTGCGTCTGGCTGCTTTCATTTCATGTATTGTTTCCAAGGTTCATCCATGTTGTAGCATGGATCAGTGCTTCATTCCTTTTTATGGCTGAATAATATTCTGTTGTACAAATGTACCGCATCTGGTTTATCCGCTTGTCAATTGGTGGACATTTGGGTTGTTTCCACTTTTTGTCAACTATGAATAAAGCTACTTGGTGGCTGTTTCTTCAGTTGAGGTGGAAGATGGCATTTCCAGCCACCCCCTGCCCAGGCCTGTTCTTCCTTTGTGTGCTTACGGGTACACAGGCTTCCCTTTCCCTCTCTCCCTCCCCGCCTCCCCTTCCTCTTTTCCTTTCTCTTCCTAGTCTTCCTGTTCTTCTTGTGTTGTATCTCCTCCTCCCCCAGCCTCAGCCCAGGGCTTAGGAGTCTGGAAATCTTTTCCAGGGAGCCCTGGGCAGTCCCACAGGGCGGTTCTGCTCTCCCAGCAGGAACGCCTCAGCCCTGCCTGGCCTCCCACCCCTGGGAGGGAACAGAGGGGACAACCTGATCCTTCTAATCCAACCCCAGGGGAGATGTGTGGGGACAGGGCCACATGTAGGAAACAGCTTTTCTTTGGGGCTTAAAAAAATTTTTTTTTCTTTTTTTTAAATAGGAACAACGCACCCAAGTAGAAAACTCGAATAATATCAGAGATTTCTAGTCAAAAGTCTCCCTCCCTCTCCCACCTCCCAGCTATCTGTACCCATATCCTCTTCCCAGAGGTAAATGGTTATTGTTTGGGGGCCTCTTTTCAAACAGACATTCTGTGCATGTGTAAGCATCTCTCCCTCTCTCTCTCTCTCTCTCTCCTTCCCCCTCCTTCCCTCCCTCCGTCTCTCTTCATGCCCCACCTCCCCCCATTTTTTAAGGCACTAATGACAAGTTATTCTAACACTGTTCTGCCCTTTGCCTTTAGCTTTTTTTTTTTTTTTTTGCGGTATGCGGGCCTCTCACTGTTGTGGCCTCCCCCGTTGCGGAGCACAGGCTCCGGACGCGCAGGCTCAGCGGCCATGGCTCACGGGCCCAGCCGCTCCGCGGCATATGGGATCCTCCCAGACCGGGGCACGAACCCGTATCCCCTGCATCGGCAGGCGGACTCTCAACCACTTGCGCCACCAGGGAGGCCCGCCTTTAGCTTTTAATGATATATCCTGGAGGTTCTAACTTGTCAAGTTCTGTGTCTTTCTCAGCTGCATGGTATTTATTCCATTGGAGGGCCCTAGCTTGCTGAAGCAGTCCCCATCTGCTGGACACTTAGGTTAGTTCTAGGCTATCACAAACAAGACTACAGTGAGGTACCGTGTGTACCACTGTTGATTTGCATGAATGCAAGCAATGTGAGTACCGTGTAAGTTAAAAGCCCAGAGGTGGAATTGCTGGGGCAAAGGGTGTGCAGAAGAAAATAAAATTTATTAATGAAAAATTCCAACTGTATACAGAATTAGAGAGAACTGCATAATGAACCCTCCTTACTTATCCCCAGGTTCCATAGATCGAGATCTGGCCACACTTGCTTGTATCGATATCTTTTTTGTTGCTGTTGAAGTATCAGTATTTTAAAGCAAATCCCAGATCTCCTGTCATTTTAATTCTACAAACTCAAGTGTGTATTTAAAAAGCAAAACTAAGCATTTTCTTACATAGCCACAATGACATTGTCAAACCTAGTAAAAATTACGGTCATTTGGTATCATCAAGGGATGTGCTTTTTTTAATTACTTTTTTTTATGGAGATGTAATTCACATGCCATAAAATTCACTGTTTGAAAGTATACAGTTCAGTGGTTTTTAGTATATTTACAAGGTTGTACAACCATCACCGTTATCTGATTCTAGAATATTTTCATCACCCTCAAAAGAAATCCCATTTCCATGAGAAATCTCCTCATTCCCCCCAGCCCTCCTTCCCCACTACAAGCCCGTGATCACCATTAATCTACTTTCTGTTTCCATAGATTTGCCTGTCTGGACATTTCACATGAATGGAATCATCCAGTATGTGTGTGGCCTTTTGTACTTGGCATCTTTCACTGAGTATAATGTTTTCAAGGTTCGTCCATGTCGTAGCATGGATCGGTGCTTCATTCTTTTTCCTGGCTGATTAATGTTCTATTATATGAATATACCAGGTTTTATTTATCCATTGATAGACATTTGGGTTGTTGCCACATTTTTGTCTCTTGTGAATATGCTGGTATGGGCATTTGTGCACAAGTCTTTGTGTGGATGTATGTTAATTCTCTTGGGTCTATACCTAGGAGTGGAATTCCTGGGTTAAACGATAATTCTGTGTTCAGGTATTGAGGTACTGCCAGACCTTTTCCCCCAGCGGCTGCACCAGTTTACTTTCCCACCAGTAATGCATGAGGATTCCAATTTCTCTTTTCTAACATAACCATCCTACTGGGTGTGAGGTGGTATCCCATTATGTTTTGTTTTTAAAATTTTTTAAATGTATTTTTGGCTGCATTGGGTCTTTGTCGCTGCGCATGGGCTTTCTCTAGTTGCGGTGAGCGGGGGCTACTCTTCGTCGCGGTGCGCAGTCTTCTCACTGCGGTGGCTTCTCTTATTGCGGAGCAGGGGCTCTAGGTACGTGGGCTTCAGTAGTTGTGGCACGTGGGCTCTAGAGTGCAAACTCAGTAGTTGTGGCGCACGGGCTCAGCAGCTCCGCGGTATGTGGGATCTTCCTGGACCAGGGCTCGAGCCCGTGTCCCCTGCATTGGCAGGTGGATTCTTAACCAGTGCGCCACCAGGGAAACCCCCCCATTATGGTTTTGACTTGCATTTCTCTAATGGCTAATGATGTTGAACATCTTTAAATGGGGTGGGGGTGTGCATCTAAATTCTCATCTCTGTTTCCACTTGGCGGATGGGACCACTGGTTTTCACTGGCTTGTCTTTAATTTTCCCTGAAACACTCTCCTTCCCTCTTCCCTGCCTGTTTTCTCTGCCCCTGCTTTCTCTGTCTTGATTGAGTAGTCTTTGCGTACAGAGACCACCAATCCTTCTTGCTGCCTGTCATTCAGGGGAGGAAATCTGGGCTTCATGGTGGTCTGGGCTCATGCCCTTCTCTGGGGCAGCGTGCAGTGTGCAGTGTAGGTAGTTGGTGGTGTCAGCCTGCCCAGTGGGGACCCAAGCTCCACCCCTTCCTTGCTGTGTGATTTGGGGCCAGTGCCTTCGCCTCTCTGAGCTTCAGATCCTTGAGGTTAGTGGTGAAGCCCATTTCTTTCCATCTTCCCTTGACTAGATATTTATTGAGCATTTTGCAGTTCACATCCCCAAATGGGAGTAACATGTATCCCTTAGCTCAGTTATTCAGCAGTTATTTACTAAGTGCCTATTGTGTGCCAGGCACCATTCTAGGAGGGGGGAATATAGCATGAACAGGACAAAAATCCCCACTGTCTGGGGACTGGCTGGCTGGTGGGGGAGACCCATTATAGGACTCATCAGAAGGTACTGAATGCAGTGGAGCAAAAGGGAAAGTGGGTGGAGAGGGCTGGTGGTGCGAGTGGTCATTTTAACCTGCCCTCGCTGAAAATGTGACATTTGAGCAAAGACCTGAAGAAGGTGAGCTGGAAGCCCCGTAGCTATCTGCAGGAAGGGTGTTCCTGACAGAGAACAGCAAGTGCAAAGGTCCTGAGGCAGGGAAGTGAAGGTACTTGCCCCAATTCACAGCTGGTAAGTTGTGGAGCCACAGTTTGAACCAGGCAGTCTGGAGTTGGAGTCTGTTTTTGTTTTTGTTTTGTAATGAACTTCATTAAGGTATAATTTATATTTAATGTGATACATCCATTTAAAAATGTTTTTAATTTAATTTTTCAAATTGAAGTGTAGTTGATTTACCATGTTTCAGGTGTACAGCAAAGTGATTCAGTTATACATATGTATATTCTTTTATTTATTTATTCATTCATTCATTCATTCATTTATTTATTTATTTTTGGCCGCATTGG
Source organism: Mesoplodon densirostris (assembly GCF_025265405.1). Classification (NCBI taxonomy): domain Eukaryota; kingdom Metazoa; phylum Chordata; class Mammalia; order Artiodactyla; family Ziphiidae; genus Mesoplodon; species Mesoplodon densirostris. The sequence goes on along the minus strand of NC_082679.1, from coordinate 22,586,282 downwards.
GTCTTCGTTACTGCGCGCGGGCTTCTCATTGTGGTGACTTCTCTTGTTGCGGAGCACAGGCTCTAGGCGCGCGGGCTTCAGTAGTTGTGGCTCACTGGCTTCAGTAGTTGTGCCTCGTGGGCTCTAGACCACAGGTTCAGAAGTTGTGCCACACAGGCTTAGTTGCTTCGTGGCATGTGGGATCTTCCCAGACCAGGGCTCGACCTGTGTCCCCTGCATTGGCAGGCGGATTCTTCACCACTGCGCCACCAGGGAAGCCCCATATATATATATTCTTTTTCAGATTCTTTTCCATTATAGATTCTTACAAGATATTGAGTGTAGTTCCCTGTGCTATACGGTAGGTCCTTCTTGTGTATCTATTTTATATATAGTAGTGTGTATCTTAATCCCAAATTCCTAATTTATCCCTCCCCCCAAGTGATGCATCCATTTTAAGGGTACTTATTGGATGCATTTTGACAAATCAGTACTATTGTGTAACCGCCTTCCCAGTCAAGGCACAGAACATTTTCTAGCGTTTGATGTAAGTAGAATCACACAGCCTGTATTCTTTGGTGTCTGGCTCCTGCCACCCAGCACAGTGATTTTGAGGTTCATCTATGTTGCACATCTTAGTGGTTCGTTCCTTTTTGTTTGTTGCTGTGCAGTAATCCCATTGTGCAGATATAATACATTGCGATGTGTTTATCCTTTCGGCTGTGGGTGCACCTTTGGGCTGTTGCCAGTGTTTGGCCATCACACATGAAGCTGCTGTGAACATTCGGGTACTAATCATTGTGTGACATATGCCATCCTTTCTCTTGGGTAAATACCTAGGCGTGGAATGGCTGGGTTGGATGAGGATACGTTTAACTTTATTAGAAACTGTCAAGCCATTTTCCAAAGTGGCCGGAACATTTAACATCACCCCGAGCCGTGCATAAGAGTTCCAGTTGCTCCACATCCTCACCACCCCTTGCTGTTATCAGTCTTAAACATTTTCAAATGGGATGTAGTGGTGTCACTATGGTCTTAATTGAAATTTCCCTCATGACTAAAGATGTCGAATATCTCATTGGCTTATGCGCCATTTGTAGGTCTCCTTTCGCTCATTTTTAAATTGGGTTGTTGGTCTTCTTATTGTGTTGTAGTATTTCTGAATATATGTCCTGGTCTGATATATGTGTTGTGAACATTTTCTCACAACATGTGAGTCCATTCTTGTTATTTGCAGTAGGTGTGTTCTGTAAAGTTGACAAAGTCACCACATTGGGGTGTTTTCAGAGATCCTGCTGGCTTTCCAAGTGGCGGGCAGCTAACTGAGGCCCCCCAGCTGATGTGCCGCTGTGGTGACTCCCCCCACCAGCCTACATCCCAATTCAGATACCTCTCAAGACCACCCTGTCTCTTCTGCAAGCACCCAGGCATCCCTGTTCCCACCTTATGCCTCCTCTGGTGCTTCTCTTTAAATGGCTTTATGGGATGTAATTTGTATACCCTCCATTTCACCAGTGGCTCTTCGTATATTCACAGAGTTGTACGACCATCACCACAATCAATTTTTGAACATTTTCATTCCCCCCAAAAAGAAACTGGGAACAGTCCCCTGCCAGGTGGCCCTGGACAGACAGGCAAGGGAGAAGAAAGTTGAGGAGGCCCATGTCGCTGGAGCTGAGTGGAAAAAGGAGGGAGGGCAGGGAATGGGGGCAGTGGGAGCAGGGCCAGTTCCTATGTGGCCTGGTGGGCCTCAGTGAGGAGTTTGCTTTGACTCCGAGTGAAACAAGAACTCTGCTCGGATTCAGGGCAGAGGAGGGACAGGAGGTGACTCAGGATCAAACCAGATCCCTAGACTGGGAGTGGGGGTGGGGAGACTGTTGAGGAGGCCGCTGAAGAAATTCAGGCATAATGTGGGTTCGGGAACTATTTATTGATTTTTGAACTGAAGGAAGGAATGATTTCAGCAAAGCAGTAGGAGGCATTTGCTGAAGCAAATGCGCAGGGGAGAGGGCTGGAAGGTCTGTCCCAGCCACACCCCAAAAGCAGTCTCTCATGCTTCTGCCCCCTAGAACCAGCAGGGTATCGGGAGGACCCAGCCACTTAACAACCAAAAGCCCGGCTTCCAGGCAGACCTACTCTGTGACCTGGGGCATGCTCAGGGGGGTGTTGCCTCAATTTTCATTCTGTAAAATGGGAATAATCAAGTGCCTGGGTGTGGTCAGTACATGTTTGCTAGTTTTCTTTTTTTTTTTTTATTTTGAAATAGAGGGTTCATACAGAAGAGTAGAAAACGTGTCTTCCGCCTAGCAATGATCAACTAACGCTCTCACAGTTACTTTGTTTTTAAACAGCTTTATTGAGCTTCAGTTCACGTATCATACAATTCACCCATTTAAAATGTACGACTCTGGTTTATGGTACATTCGCAGAGATGTGTAACCATCACCATTTCAATTTAAAACATTTTCATCACCCCCAAAATAAACACTGTGCCCCTGAGCCATCACCCTCCCCCGCCACTCCCATCCATCCCAGGCCTGGCAACCACTGATGTACTTTCTGTCTCTATGGATTTGTCTATTCTGGACATTTCATATGAAGAGAATCATATAACATGTGGTCTTTTGTGCCTGGCTTCTTTCACTTGGCATGATGGTTTCTCTGTTCATCCATGCTGTAGCATGTGTCAGTGCTCCATTCCTTTTCGTGGCTGAGTAATATTCCGTTGTGTGGATGGACCACATTTTGTTTCTCCATCCATCAGTTAATGGGCATTTGGATTGCTTTTACCTTTTGGCCATTATGAATAATGCTGCTGTGAACGTTTGTGTACATGTTTTTCAGTGCATACATATTTTCATGTTTCCTGGGTAATGTACCCAGGAGTGGAATTGCTGGGTCATAGGGTAACTCTGTTTAACCCTTCGAGGAGCTGCCAGACTGTTTCCCACGCGATCACACCATGTTACATTCTACCAGTAGTAGATGAGGAAGACAGTTATTCTTTTGTATTCTTCTGTCTTCTCCCCCTTTGGGGGAACTTGTTGTTGAATTACAACATGGAGAAAAGAGCACCCATCATAAATGTCCAGTTGGATGAATTTTTTGCACATTGGCCACACCCATGTAACTGGCTCCCAGATTTAAGAACAAAATACACAAAAAACGCCCAGAACATGACCTCCTCCCAAAAGATGCCCCAACCCTTTCTGGCCCCTCCATCTGCCCCCCGCCCCTCCGACCCCCAGGGATCCACCATCCTGATTCTAACTCCATAGTTAAAAGTGGGTGTGTACTTTACACATGAAACCGTACAGTGGTGTTTTCTTTCACTCAACACGATGTTGGTGTGATGATGATTCCATGTTGTACATACCAATAGTTTGTTCCTTTTTCGTTGCTGTGTAGTATTCCATTATGTGATGGACCGCAGCGTATTCGTGCATTCTTCCGTTGATGGACATCTGGGTTGTTTCCAGTTCAAGGGTGCTGTGAACATTCTAGAATGTTCTACATCTGCCCCATTATTCATAAGGGTGGACTTGGAGTAGCCGCAGGCTCTGTGTGATGCCAGGTAGAAATTATCTGTAGACTCCCCTCCCTTCTTGACCGAGGTGTGCCCCCCCATCGCATGTTCTAGAACCCTCCTTTCTGAGTGAGGGTTGAAAGCCATCATGGCAGTCCCTGCTGCTGGTGTTGGTTCTTTAACTCTTGCTCTGTGGACCTGAGAGATGTCCTCTTCCACAGCACCTGTGAACGAGCCGTCCACGATGTCGGTGGGGATGCGGGTGTTGTCTGGGCATCCTGTCCCTGTGGAGGGTTCCTAACCAGCTTGACAGGGTTCATCCGGGTGGTGTCTGTACACATTCTGCACACTTGCCTGGAGTTTTTATTGTCTTCCATATTGGGGTGGCTCCTGGCATTTGGGGCAGGAGCCACTGGTGTAGACTGATTGGCTTAATTTGCCTCCTGGGTTGGTGTGCAGGGTGGGGCGGGTGGGTAAGTCCTGTGGAGCATTCCCCCACTGTCCTGGGAAGATGCGCCCACCTCCTCTCTCTCTCCGTGTCTGTCTCTGAGACGTTCTCTATGGCATTGGCCCCATCAGCACCTCTGCTCAGTTCTCCCTTCTCTGAGCAGCATTCTGTGGTGGGGCCCAATTTCACCCCTCCCCCACCTGTGACCTTTCACCTCTTCTCCCATCTGCCCCTGACAGTTTCCCTCTGGGCCCCTGGGCCTTGCTCTCATCCCAGTGGCCGATCCCCCATTGTGAGCCCTGCCCGATGGGTCCCTGGTCAGCCTGTGATGTGCCCCCCCTGCCCACCACGCCCACCCCCAAACCTGGTCACACACCTACTCTGTTCAGAATCAGCTGTGACCACGGAGAACGGTCCCCCTCTGTCATTCAGTCCATGTTTACACAGAGGGAACAAAACAGACCGAAACCTGGGCTCACCCGCTCCTCCTTGCAGAGCCAGGCAATAGATAAGACAAATCAGAGTCATACGTGAGCTAGTAATCGGAGCTTTGAAGTAAAGCAAAGCAGGAGAGGGAGGTGGAAGTGCTGGGTGAGGGGGTGGGGATCACGACTGCCAACAGATTGAGCCTCACCGATCTGGTGCCAAGGTCCTGAGGCAGGTGTGTGCCTGGTGCATTGGAGGAATGTGGAGCAGGCTGATGTGGGTGGAGGGGAGTGAAGGAGGGAGAGAGGGTGAGAGGTGAGGGCAGAGGTGGGATGGGGGCAGATGGTCACAGTAAGAACTTGGACTTTGATTCAGAGTGAGGCAGGAGCCATGGGAGAGCTCCGAGCAGAGGAGGGACGTGTGAGCGGACTTGCCTTCTAACATGATCCCTTTGGTCACCATGTGGGGATGAGATTGTAGGAGAACCAGGGCAGAATCAGGGGGACAGAGGGGACAGAACCTGGTTGATGTTTGTCACAGCGAAAAACCAACATCACTATGAACCCAACTCCAGAATTGATTCAGATTTCCTTAGTTTCCCCCTAATGTCCTTTTTCTGTTCCAGGACTCCACCCAGCACACCACATTACACTGCGTCGTCATGTCTCCTTAGACCTCTCTTGGCTGTGACAGTTTCTCAGACTTTCCTTACTGCTGATGACCTCGACATTTTGGGGCACAACTGGCCAGGGATTTTGGAGAATGTGCCACTCTCGGGATTAGTCTGATGTCTTTCTCGTGATTCGATAAGGGGTTAGGGGGTTTGGGAGGAAGACCACAGAGATAAAGTGCCCTTCCCATCTTATCACATCAAAGGTACATAGTATGCACTTGACTTATCATGGCTGATGTTGACCTTGATCGCCTGGCGGAGGCCACAATACTTGTGATTCTACACTCGTGGCAGTAAAAATGGTAAGCATGTGCCTAATGCATATCTATTTACATGCATCCATTCGTTTTAATCCTCATAACCCTCTGAGGTGGGCACTACTTTTAATCCCATTTTATAGAGAAAGAAACTATAGGGAAAGGGAGACTGAAGTGACTCGCCTGAGGTCACACATCAATTAAGTGGCATTTGAACCCAGAAGGTCTGGCTCCAAAGTCCAGGCCTTAACCGTCACCTGTTTTTTATAAACTGTATACGTACATGACTCCACTTTGGTACATTATAAAAAAATCCATAAAAAGTAGATTAAAAACAGGTGAGGAAGATTTTAAAAAATCAAACATTTTACATAGCATTATATTTATCAATAGTCATTACTAATGATAAAACCTAAAGGCTCTATTTTGAATGATGTTCTTGATAATTAAAGTTTCAGTCAGCTTTTTGCCAGTTCTGCTGATAACATCACTGATTTTCCTTTTTTTTTTTTCTTTTTTCTTTATTTTTGGCTGCGTTGGGTCTTCGTTGCTGCGTAGGCTTTCTCTAGTTGCGGCGAGCGGGGGCTACTCTTCCTTGCAGTGCGCGGGCTTCTCATTGCAGTGGCTTCTCTTGCTGCGGAGCACAGGCTCTAGGCACAAGGGCTTCAGTGGTTGTGGCACGTGGGCTCAGTAGTTGCGGCTCGCAGGCTCTAGAGCGCAGGCTCAGTAGTTGTGGCACACAGGCTTAGTTGCTCCGTGGCATGTGGGATCTTCCCAGACCAGGGCTCAAACCCGAGTCCCCTGCATTGGCAGGCAGATTGTTAACCACTGCGCCACCAGGGAAGTCCCTGACTTTACTTTTTAATGTGGCTTAAAAAGAGCTTATAATAGGAACAGCTTACAATAGGAATGGGACCATCGTCTTTATTTTCTGCTTACGTTAACTGTGTTTTCTTTTTTTGAGATAACATTCACATAGCATAAAAATTAACCATTTTGAGGGGGAAGGGATAATTTAGGAGTTTGGGATTAACAGATACACACTACTATATATAAAAGAGATAAACAACAAGGACCTACTTTGTAGCACAGGGAACTATACTCAATATTTTGTAATAACCTATAAGGGGAAAAGCAACTGAAAAATTATATATATATATAGATCTGAATCACTTTGCTGTACACCTGAAGCTAACACAATATTGTAAATCAACTATACTTCAATTTTAAAAAGTTAACCATTTTAAAGTGCACAGTTCAGTGGCTTTTAGTACGCTAATAATGTTATGCAACCATCACCTCTATCTAGTTTCCTGCCAACCCACCTATCTGAGATAATTTCATTTGCCCAAAAGGAAACCCTATACCCATTAAGCATTTTCTCTTTGTTTCTCCTCCCCCCAGCCCCTGGCAACCACTAATTTCCTTTCTGTCTCTATGGATTTACCTTTTCTGGACATTTCTTAGAAATGGCATCATACGATATGTGACCTTTTGTGTCTGTAGATTATGATTTGTAACCTTTTGGTTTCTTTGTTAGTACTTTCTTATGCCTTCTGTCTCTTCTTGTGAAGATAGTTTCATTAAAAGTTGATAACGTGATATATAAGTCAAGTTACTCGAGAATGTATTGTCAAGCAAAGGGACATCACGGTCTCTGCTTTGGGGACCTTGTACCCTTCTGAGGCACCTTGCTGCCTGGACTATCCATCACCTTCTGCCCAGCATCAATCCATATATTGATTACCCGTCCAGCTGAATATGTTTTATCTCCGAGATTAGGGAATAAATAGAAATTGACATTTTACCAATGGAAAAGAACAGAGGGCCCAGGATGAGAGCCAGGCAAGATACGGACATGTGGTCTAAGGCCAAAGTGGCCAGTGGTCACATTGATGGGGAAGGGAGAGACTTAATAAACCAAGCTGGGGACCAAAAACTAGTCATTCATTTGGAAAGAGATGAAATGGGATCCCTACCTTACACCACATACCCCCAGATGGTTTAAGGATTCAAAGTCAGATGTAAACTGCGAATCTCAGTTTAGACTTTGGGGAAAGGCCAGATTATGAAACAAGACACACACAGAGCTGCTGGGTGAGGCAGATTTGAAGGCCTTGCATATCTCAGCTCTTTTTCGCTGTCTCTGAGGCTCTGAGCAGCAGCCCTCCCTGCTTTGTCCTGGGTGGGAGGCCAACCCCTCTCCTAATAACATAATTAGCAGCTTTGGGACCATCAGAATACCTTAGCGAGAAATGGCCTTAGCTGGAGCAGCTGCTTGATCAACCAGGAGAGCTGGTGTGAGGGTGCGTGTGCACTTCACACCCTGCCTGGCTGCCCACTTTTAGCTGCTCTGCCCTGCTGTCCGGCTCACATTCCAGCGGGCCCTGGACTCTGCTCTTTGCCCTGCACCTCCTGCCTCCTGGCCAGTCCGTCTGCAGACCCTGTTGCTTGGCCATCAAACCCAGACTCCAACCACTTTTCGCCTCTTCCCCTGCCACCATTGCCACCTCTCTGGGCTCCCTGCTCCCATCCTCGCCTCCTGCAATCCTTTCTCCACTCAGCAGCCGGAGGGACCCTGTGAAAACCCAAGTCAGGTCACGTCCCTGGACTCACCCAGAATAAAAGCCCGAGTCCTCACCACGGCCCACCAGGCCCTCTGTGGCTGACCCCGATCGTCTCCTCAACCCCGCTTCACCTCCTTGCTGTTGCTCAAGCAACCCCAGCATGTTTCTGCCACAGGACCTTTGCATCTGCTGTTCCTTCTTCCTGGACCACCCTTCCCTGGGTGTCTGAATCACTCCTTCCCTTACCTCCTGCACATCAACTCAGACTCCCCTTTCTCTATGAGGCCGCCCCAACCACTTTCACTAAAAATGCACCCGCAGCCCTCCCCGCCCCCTCCCCACAGCACCTTTCTCCCGCCTTCTTGCTTTCCTCCTCTCGGCACCATGTCTCTGTTCTCTGTTTGTCATCTGACTCCTGCCCTAGAACGTCACCAGGAAGAGTAGGGATGTCTGTTGTCCTTGCCGCTGTCTCCCCAGCACTGTTTTGTTGAGTGGGGCAGTGGAGAGTCCTGGGAAGGGGAAACCACGTGACCTCAAATCAAATGGACCTCTTTGGCCCGAGTGGGGAGCTGAGTTTAGAAGGGACCCGAGAGGAAGCTGGAGGCCGGTTAGCCACTCCCCTGCAGCCCTCCAGACGGTGAGCACAGACAGGGTTAGACGGACGTTGCTGCTTGTAAGTAAGCCCTGGAGGAGGGTGGGGGGCATTTGTTAAGAAACAGGATGAAGTGTGACATCTTGAAACCAGGACCACAAACCCATGGCTGGCTCAGGACCTGCCCACCCAGCTCCCTGGCCCTCGTGGGGTAGACCTCAGGCTCCCACTTCTCAGGACTCCCCAGTGGTTCTGCCTCAAGCATCATGTGAGAGAAATCGGGCCATGATTAGGGAAGGCTCCTGACAAGTTCAGGAAGAAAAGAATTTCTGCCGGGGAAGGGTAGAGGGAAGGGAGGTCGTGCCAGCAGATGCCCAGTTTCCCAGCATTTTCATGGACACTGGAGTTGAGGCAGTGGGGAGTCCTGGAAGGCTGTCCAAGGATTTGGTGTCCCGAAGTCTGGGTTCAAATCCCAGTTCTTCCTTTTACCACTGAATAGCTTTTTAGTTTGTGTGCATTTGGCTGCAAGTAACAGTTTACGCTGATGAGTGATGGTGGAAACTGTCCTCTTATTTTTTTTTTTAACACATTTTTTAAAATGTACATTTTGGGGAATTCTCTGGTGGTCCAGTGGTTAGGACTTGGAACCTTCACTGCTGTGGCCTGTGTTCAATCCCTGGTCAGGGAACAAAGATCCCACAAGCCTCGGGGCATGGCCAAAAAAAACCCCCAAAACCAAAAAACAAATTATAAAAAACCAAAAGCTATTTTTGAAACATTTGCAGCGGAGTGTCTCCGTCCCATCTTTGTCCCATCTGCTGGGTCCCCCTCCTAGTTCATAAGTGGGTTTAGTGCTGTAGAGATCCTTCTGGAAGTTCTTTAGACCTAGAAAGGCATTTAGGATATATAGTCTTTTTTTTTAAGTAGATGTATAGTTGATTTACTAGAATATATATTCTTTTTTTTTTTTTTTTTTTTTTTTGCGGTATGCGGGCCTCTCACTGTTGTGGCCTCCCCCGTTGCGGAGCACAGGCTCCGGACGCGCAGGCTCAGCGGCCATGGCTCACGGGCCCAGCCGCTCCGAGGCATATGGGATCCTCCCAGACTGGGGCACGAACCCGTATCCCCTGCATCGGCAGGCGGACTCTCAACCACTTGCGCCACCAGGGAGGCCCATAGAATATATATTCTTGTATCTCCTCCCTACTGTCTTTAAGCAGATGGTAACGTTTTATACACTGTTCTGCATTTTACTTTCACACAGAACAATAGTCGTGGAGAACTTTCTCTGTCAGTATATGGAGAACATCCTTGTTCCTTTTTAAAAAATAGCATCTTTATTAACATATAATTCACATACCATGAAATTCACCCATCTAAAGTGTACAATTCAGCACTTTCTAGTAGATTCACAGGTTATATATTTAAGATTATATAATGTGCAACCATCACCACTATCTAGTTTCAGAACATTTTTATCACGCCCCCAAAAAAAATTTTGTGCCCAAGAACAGCCACTTCAAATTCCTCCCTCTCCACAGCCTCTGGCAACCACTAATCTTTCTGTCTCTGTGGATTTGTCTATTCTGGACAGTTCATAAAATGGGATCATACAATATATGGTCCTTTGTGTCTGGCTTCTTTCACTCAGCATGATGCTTTCAAGGATCATCCATGTTGTACTGTGGTATATCAGTACCTCATTCCTTTTGATGTCTGAGTAATATCCCACCAAATTGAGAGACCACGTTTTGTGGATCCATGCATCCGTTGGTGGACATTTGGGTTATTTCAACCTTTTGGCTATTATGAATAATGCTGCTATGGACATTTGTATACAGGTTTTTGTGTGAATGCATGTATTCATTTCTCTTGGGTATATATGTAGGAGTGATATTGCTGGGTCACATGGTAACAGTGTTTAACTGTTTGGGGAGTTTCCCAGACTACTTTCCACTGAGGCCCCGCCATTTTCCATTCCCACCAGCAGTGTATGAGTGTTCTGATTTCTACACATCCTCACCAGCACTGATTATTGTCTGTCTTTTTGATTGTAGCCATCCTAGTGGGTGAAGCAGTCTCCACTTGTGGGTTTTTTTTGTTTTTTGTTTTTTTTGCGGTACACGGGCCTCTCACTGTTGTGACCTCTCCCGTTGCGGACGTGCAGGCGCAGCGGCCATGGTTCACAGGCCCAGCTGCTCCGTGACGTGTGGGGTCTTCCCAGACCGGGGCACGAACCCGTGTCCCCTGCATCAGCAGGCGGACTCTCAACCACTGCGCCACCAGGGAAGCCCATCCACTTGTGGGTTTTTTTTTTTTTTTTTTTTTTTTTTTGCGGTATGCGGGCCTCTCACTGTTGTGGCCTCTCCCGTTGCGGAGCACAGGCTCCGGACGCGCAGGCTCAGCGGCCATGGCTCACGGGCCCAGCCGCTCCGCGGCACATGGGATCCTCCCAGACCGGGGCACGAACCCGCATCCCCTGCATCGGCAGGCGGACTCTCAACCACTGCGCCACCAGGGAGGCCCCACTTGTGGTTTTGATTTGCATTTCCCTGGTGGCTATTGATGTTGAGCATCTCTTCATGGGCTTGTTGGCCGTTTGTATTCTTTAAAAAAAATTTTTTTTTTAAAATTTTACGTTGGAGTATAGTTGATTTACAATGTTGTGTTAATTTCAGGTATACAGAAAAGTGATTCAGTTATATATGTACATATATGTATTGTTTTTCAGATTCTTTTCCCATATAGGTGGCCATTTGTATTCTTCATTCTTTTTTACAGCTGCATAGTATTCCCATTTAGATGGACCCAGTTTATTTAACCTGTTTTCCCGTGATGGCCAGTGGATTACTTCCAATATCTCGCTGGTAGACACACACCTTGCCCTAAAAACCTCCTAAATGTATAATTTTGGATATATCAGGTTGTACCTGTAGGATCAGACCATGAGTGAAATCTCCAGGTAAAGGGTAAATAAATGTGCTATAATCTTGACCAATATTTCCCTGTACAGTTGATTCTCATTCCCACATGCCATATTTGTGAATTCATCTACCTGCTAAAATTTCTTTGTAACCCCCAGATCAGCACACCGGGTGCTTTCCCAGTCATTTACAGACATGTGCAGAGCAAGGGAAAAATTTGAGTTGTGCTGTGTGCCTGTTCCCAGCTGAGATCAACCAGGGCGACCCTCTGTCTTCTTGTTTCAGCTCTTACTGTAGCCAAGTGGCTTTTTCTTGGTCTGTTTAGTGCCACGTTTTTCACATTTTGGGGCTTTTGTTTGCTAGTTTAGCTGTTTAAAATGCCCCGCAAACATTGTGCTGAAGTGTTGGCTAGTGTTCCTAAGTTCCAGAAGGCTGTGATGTGTCTCAGATGAGCTTCGTTCAGGTGTGAGTTACAGCGCCGTTGGTTATGGGTTTACTGCGAATGAATCAGCCGTCTATATTAAATCAGGCGTCTTTAAACAGAAACACACGTAAAAACAAGGTTATGTATTGATCAGTTGATGAAAATGTTGGGACCAGAGGCTCATAAGAACCTGTATTTCCCCCAGGAGCAATAGTTCCTTATTTTCTAATTCAGTGTTTGTGGCAACTTTGTCGAACATAACTACCACGAATAACAAGAATGGATTGTGTAGGGTTTTTTTGTTTTTTGTTTTTTTAAGCTGTGCTTTACTGGGATACAAAGTAAGTATAATAAAAGGCACAAACCTTAAGTGCACTGCTTGATGAATTTTGGCAAATATTACCTATGTAACCATCACCCAGATCTAGCTACAGACCATTTCCATCATCCCAGAAGATTTCCTCGTGGACCTTCCTAGTCAGTACTTAGCCCTCTCCCCCTCCTGCTGCTCACTTAAGGCAATCACACCTCCGATTTTTTTCCCCATCACTTTCACTAGAACTTTACTTCAAGGGGATCGCACGGTGAATGGTCTTTTGTGTCTGGCTTCCTTTCCTCAGCATGGTGGATTTGAGATTCATCCATGACCTTGCGTGTATCCGTAGTTTATTCCCTTTCATTATCAAGCTGTATTCAAGTGCGTGGATATAACATAGTTTGTTTCTCCATCTACCAGTCGATGGACACTGTGCTGTTTCCAATTTGGGGCTTTTGTGAATAATGCTGCTATGAAAATTTCTGTACAAATGTTTTTGTAGACATACTTTTCACATCCATTAAGTCAATTCCTTGAAGTGGAATTTCTGGGTCATAGAGTAGGTGTATGTTTAACCTTAGTTAATTCAGGCTCTTAGTTCTCTTCTGGAACAACACATCTAGTTGAAGGCCATTCCAGGAATATTTGGCAGCTCAGTATTGCCAGGATGCTGGGTCTGTCTCTGATTCACTGGGCCTTCCCCCTCAGGAGTGCAAAATGGCTGCTGTAGCGCTGGCCATTGTCACCATGCTTCACATCATTCTCTCAAGCAGGAAAGAGTAGGGGCAAATAATCTTCCCAATGTAAGGTACTGTCTTTTTTATTCAAAAGTAAAAATCTTCCCATGTCCACACTTGGCTGCAAAGGAGGCTGAGAAAGGAAGTCTCTGGCAAAGGGGCAAAAGACCTATACTCACTGTGAGTCGTCCTCTTAGGAGGGTACATTGCTGAATGGAACCAAATCCAAGTTCTGTTTAAAAGGATATCAGACTGAGACTGGCTGTTGGACCCTCCTGAGCCTCGGAGAGGACCCTGCGAGGCCACATTGTCAGGGGCCTGGGCACTGGCTAGGAACTGGTGGCTTGTGTTCTATGCAAGAGCAAGAGCCCCAGAAGGAAAACTAAAGAGACAAAAGCTTCTAGAGCAGTGGTCCTTGGACCAGCAGCATCAGCATCACCTGGGAACTTGTTAGAAATGCAAATTTTCAGCACCCCCCGCCCCTGCCCCCAACCTGCTGATCCTGAAGTCCATTCTTTCATTCTTTCTTTTAAAATCCTTCCAGGTGATTCTGGTGCCTGCCCACGTTTAGGAACAAGTGGTCTAAAGCATGTGTGGAATGTTGTAGGGGCTTTTCTTTCCCCTTCGCTTCTCTTAACTCCATTTTTTCCTGAACTTGAAGTGTTCTCTTTTGCTTGATGCCCTGGGCAGCTCTGTGTCTGGTCAGTGTAATCGCTGCTTTTGTTCCCTTCAACCCACCCCGTTACCTGTTTCACTCCTCAGAGTTTCCCCCCGGTTTTTTATACACTAGTATTAAGAAAAAAATTCAAAAACCTTTTCAGATGCCTGATTTTCTTGGCAAGTCTGTGGCTTTATAGCTTCATTTAGAACAGCGGTGAATGGCAAAAAGGGAAAGAGAGAACATACCAAACATTTCTAGTGGGTGACTACCTGTGTAAACAAGGCTTTTAGGAGCTAGACACCAGTTGCTTTATGAGCAATCCAAGTTTTATAGGGCACGCTTTTATGTTGTTAAACGAATTCAGTGATTTTAGAACTCTAAAGGTCACTGAACATAAAGGTGGTGTCGATTTTAATTGCTCTCCAAAGAGCTCTTTCTTTCTCTCTCCCCAAAAGTCTGGGTGGATGGATAGATGAAAAGAGAGATGGTGAGGCCTGGATCTGGGCAGGAATAGTGGTCATGGAGAGGAGGAGATAAAGTGGAGAGATTTGGGAGGTGGAATGAGTAAGACTTGGGTGAGGGACTTCCCTGGTGGCACAGTGGTTAAGAATCCACCTGCCAATGCAGGGAACATGGGTTCAGTCCCCGGTCCGGGAAGATCCCACGTGCTGCGGAGCAGCTAAACCCGTGCGCCACAACTAATGAGCCTGCGCTCTAGAGCCCGTGAGCCACAACTACTGAGCCTGCATGCCACAACTACTGAAGCCCATGCACCTAGAACCCGTGCCCCGCAACAAGAGAAGCCACCACAGTGAGAAGCACGTGCACCACAACAAAGAATAGCCCCCGTCGCCGCAACTAGAGAATGCCTGCACGCAGCAATGAAGACCCAATGCAGCCAAAAATAAATGAATGAATTAAAAAAAAAAAAGAAAGAGTTGGGTGAGTCAGAGGTGTGAGGTCAAAGTTGGTACTTAGTCTCTAGAGAGGGCTGTATCAGCTAGCTGCCTCCACATAACAAATAACCCCCAACTTTAGAGGCTGTTCTGGTTACTGTCGCTGTTTAACAAATTACCCCAAAATGTAGCAGCTTAATGGAACAACTGTATTATGCTCACAGGTTTTATGGGCCAAGAATTTGACATAGTGGGTCTCTGCTTCATGATGTCTGCAGTCTTGGCTGGGAAGGTTCGCAGGCTGGGGGCTGAGGGCTTGTTCATATGCCATGCATGGCACCTGGGCTGGGATGACTTGAAGATAAGACCATCAACCAGAGCATCTACTCATGGTCTCTCCATGTGTCTCGCTTAGGCTTCCCCATAGCATGGTGGCCTCAGAGCGGTAAGAATTCTATTAAGGTGGCTTAGGGCTTCCAGGGTAAATGTCCTGGTGGACATGGCAGAAACTGAGTTGACTTTTATGACCTAGCTTCAGAAGTCACATAGTGGCACTTCTGTTGCACTGTCCTGGTTGAAGTAGTCACAAAGTTTCCTCAATTCAAGGGGACTGGCAAGATCACACCTTGGTAGATCATGGGAGGTTGTAGACATTATTTCAGCCATCTTTGGAAAACACGATGCGCCACAGTGGATTAAAACAAAACTGTGGTTCCACTGGTTAGAATTTGGCCTTGGGTACCTCTGGTTACTTCTGTCTTACCTGGGTGTGGTCAGCTGTAGGTCAGCTAGGCAGCTCTGCTTCTAGGGCTTGGCTGGCTGTGAGCTGGGATGATAGAGGTGATGGGCATGTGTCTCTTGTCCTCCGAAAGGCTAGCCTGGACTTTGTCACATGGCAGCTGGGCAAAGAGTAGGCTCAGAAACGCACACCATCACTTCCACCACATTCTGTTGGCCAAGGCAAGTCAGAAGGCCAGCCCAAGTTCAAGGGTTAGATAATAAATAGGAGGAGCTGTAAACAGTGGGACTAGGGAGAAGAAGAGTTTTTGGCCCCAGTGGTCTTTTTTCCAGATCCCCTTGCCATCAGCCCTCTCCCATTTTGCTGGGCCTCTCTTCTCAATCAGCGGATTCACAGAGTACAGTCCTTGACCCACGGAAGGCTTTGAGAGTCCTTGTGATGGGCTGCAAAGATGTGTAGAAATGCCAACTCGTTTGTATCAGGTTGTGTTTGACTGCAAATAACGGAAAACCTAACAGTGGCTTAAACTGTAAGGATTAAGAAGTCTGGAGGCAGGCAACCCATGAGGAGTTGTTAAGAACCTAGTCTTTTTCTCTCCTCTCATCAGTCATCCTCCGTAGGTGGGCTTACCAGCCTCAGATTTATTGCCTCATGATTGCAAAATAGCTGCCACAGCTCCAGTCTTCTCAACTGTATTCAAAGCTGGAAGCAGGAAGCAAAAGACTTTCTCCCTAGAGAAGCTCTGTCTTTATATTCTGGAAGAAAACCTTTCCCAAATTCTGTCTTCCCCAAAAGATTCATTGAGCAGAACCCAACTCTGTACACTTTGGCTTTTACTTATTTGCAAAACTATGGCTAGCCTAGCTGCTAGGAAGCCTGGGAAAGTGAATGGCTGATAAAGGGGAGAGCAGTGCCACTGGCCTCGTCCAATTATTTTAAAGCTATTTTGGCCACAACCCACAGTCGGAAATATGTACACACAGAGACACACAAAATTGAAACGAGTATCACAAACTGATCCTTTTGCTTACCCTGTGTGATGCCTTTTAATATTTCCTATTCTATCCCATTCCATTTGACCCCATACTCTTTAACTTAAAACAAAATTCCTTGTCACAACCTGCTAATTTGATTTCACAACCCTCAAAGGCATGACCCATAGTTTGAAAAAGACTGACTGACTCAGAACAGCGTTTGTTTACATCTTGGAATTGGCAGGGTTTACCCCGAGCAGCATCAGGCTTCTGTGAGCAAGGCGAGGAGGGGTGGGGAAATGGTGTTTGGAAAAGCACCAGCTAGACTTTGCCACATCCTCTTCCCCTATCACTTCCCATGAGCAAATGGTAGTGTTCCGTCGACTTTGATTTTTATGACTTGCAAATAACCTGAGGGTTACTAGCATTAAATTAAATCTAAATTAAAATTAGCCTGTTTCTGGAGCTTTGCGGGGACTTTTAATTCTGTATCCTGCTCAGCAGCCTGGCTTCTGCACAACTCCTGATGACAACGCAAAACTCCGATGGCATTCCAAGTGCCGGAGGAATTCACAGGATTTTCTGGAAGGACACTTTGTCATTGTTGCATCGTGGCTGTTCTCTTGAGCTGGTTGTGGTTTCGCAAGCCCATCTTTTCGTGCTTTTGATAGCCCAGTGGTGGAGAAGGAGGTTCTTCAGAATCACAGGGTCTGAGTTCAAATTCTGGCCTCACAGTGTGGTTTGGGGCAAGTGTCCTGACCCCTGGGAGCCTCAGTTTCCTGCGCTGTGGGAAATGTTCCTCCTGTCTCCCCGGGGACTGGGAGGAATCAATAGGTGTGGGGTTAGCACAGGGCCTGATACCAAGGAAGCACTGGGGCAGGGTAGGCTCTTCCTAGATGTATCAGCCAGCTTTGGCTGAGTGCTTTGCAGTAATGAGTGAGCCCTAGATCTCAGCAGCTGACAGCAGCAAAGGCTCCTCTCTCGCTCGTGTGTCCGAGCTTCGTGCATTGGCTGTGGCTCCGTCCACGTACCCATTGTCATGCCAGGACTTGGGCAGAACTGTGCGATGGCTTTTAAAGCTTCTGCTCTGAAGGAGCGCAAGGCGTCCGCTCCCCTGTGCGTAATTTGGGGTTGCAGCTTTGCATGCTAATTGTGTGTCCCCCACCTCCCCGGTCACTTTTTCAAAAGCTTTTTGAGTATGTGTGTGTCGAGGAAGGAGAGGGGCGTCTAATGTCACCCCTGGTTGAGAACCACTAGTCCTGATCTTGCCCAAAGTCAAGGACTGGGTCTGCTTTTGTTCGTTACGGTATCCTCAGCTCTCCCCCATGCTGGACACAGAGCCGGCAATTAGTAAATGCCTTTCTCACCAGGCTGCTCTTTGAACGAATGATTTGGTTTGTTTAACCACCTGTGCAAATTCATTTGTTCACCCCACAAATATTTAGTGACCCCCTACCATGTGCCATGCTCTGTGCAGGCTCTGGGTGTCCCACAGGGAACAAAACAGACAAAATCCCTGTCCTCGGGGGGGGGGGGTTGACATTTTGGTGGGGGAGACAGACGACAAAAAATCAGAGAGACGTATGATTTTTGGATGTTCAAGTATTTTCAAAATAAAAAATTTTCATTTTGGAAAACTGCAAATGTGCACAAAGTAGAATAGTAAAACATGGACCCCATCAACCAACTCTTTGCCACTTTTCAGTTTTCCGCCACTCTGACAGACCAGCGCTGTCCAAGAGAGCTTTCTGCCACCGTGGGAATATTCTAGATCTGCGGTGTCCTGTGTGGTAGCCAGCAGCCACGTGTGGCTGTCAAGCCCACGAAATGTCGCCACCGTGACCGCAAACTAAATGTTTAATTTCCTTTACACTCTTAAGGTAAATCTTTTTTATTTAAAACTTTCACATTCCTCCTTGTCCCCTTTTTTTTTCCCCTTTGTTTATTGCAGTAAAATATACATAACACAACCTACCATCTCAGCCATTTCGAAGTGTACGATTCAGCGACAGTAAGTGCGTTTGCATAGTTGTGCAACCTTCACCCCCATCCTTCTCCAGAACTTGTAGCATCTTGCAGAACTGAAACTCTGCACCCACTAAACAATAACTCCCGGTTTCTCCTCCCCTGCCCCCAGCCCCTGGCAGCTGCCATTCTACTTCCTGTCTCTCCGTCATAAGTGGCATCAGATGGTATCTTTGTCTTTTTGTCACTGGCTCATTTCACCTAGCTTAAGGTCATCCATGCCGTTGCGTGTATCAGAATTTCCTCCCTGAATGCTATTCCATTGTAAATAGACACCACATTTGGCTTATCCATTCATCTGTTGATGGACACTTGGGTTGTTTCTACCTTTTGGCTCTTGTGAATAGTGTTGCTGTGATCGTGGGTGTATAAATCTGTCTTCAAGACCCTGCTTTCAATTCTTTTGTGTATATAGCCAGAAGTGGACTTGCTGGGTCATATGCTAATTCTATTTTTAATTTTTTGAGGAACCGCCAAAGTGTTTTTCACAGCAGCTGCAACATTTTACATTTCCACTAACTAACAGAGCACCAGGGTTCCAGTTTCTCCAGGTCCTCGGCAAGACTTGTTAATTTTTGGTTTTTTGATAGTAGCCCTTCTAATGGGGGTGGGGCGGCATCTGTGGTTTTGATTGCATTTCCCTAATGATTGGTGGTGTGGATCATCTTTTCCTGTGCTTATGGCCATTTGTATATCTCCTTTGGACAAATAACTACTCAAGTCATTTGCCCTAATTTCATTTCATTAGCTTGAACTTAAATGCGCGTAGTCACACATGGCTAGTGGCTTCCGTATTGGACAGCGCAGGTCAGTATGCCCCTGACCTCCCAGAACTGGATTATTTTGCAGTAAATCACAGACATTTGATCATTTCACCCCTATGTATTTTAGGATGTATTACTAAAAGGTAAGAACTCTAAAGGAAAAAAAGCAGAAAAACAAAAACACTATGCCATTGTTATACCTAGAATCTTAATCACAATTTCTTAGTATCATCAGATATCCAGACAGCATTCACATTCTGTCTTTCCACTCTCAGTGGGTTCATTTGTGTCTTTCAAGGCTCCCTCTGTCTGCCGGGTTGAGAGCTGCAGGCTCCTGGGTAGCCTTGTGCATGAGTGGGTAGGGGGCACGTATCACTGGTTGTGTGTGGCCCATGGTTTCCCATTCACCACTCTATTTAGCCTCGTTTATCTCACCTGACAAATGGGGTAACAACAGGGGTTTGGAAGGACCCAAGGAGACCTGGTACCTGGCAGTTGAAGTCGGACCACGTGCATAACCAAATGATATGTAAACCCTTCCATATGGTAACTCCATTTTTAGTTTTTTAAGGAGCCTCCATGCTGTTCTCCATATTGGCTGCACCAATTTCCATTCCCACCAACAGTGCAGGAAGGTTCCCCTTTCTCCACACCATCTCCAGCATTTATTAGTTGTAGACTTTTTGATGATGGCATTCTGACTGGTGTGAGGTGATACCTCACTGTAGTTTTGATTTGCATTTCTCTGATAATTAGCAATGTTGAGCATCTTTTCATGTGCCTGTTGACCATTTGTATGTCTTCTTTGGAGAAATGACTATTCAGGTGTTCTGCCCACTTTTTGATTGGGTTGTTTGTTTTGTTGTTATTGAGTTGTATGAGCTGTCTGTATATTTTGGAAATTAAGCCCTTGTCAGTCACATCATTTGCAAGTATCTTCTCCCAGGCTGTAGGTTGTCTTTTCCTTTTGTTTCTGGTTTCCTTTACTGTGCAAAAGCATATAAGTTTGATTAGGTCCCATTTGTTTATTTTTGCTTTCATTTCTGTTGCCTTGGGTGTAAACCCTTCAAAATGTGCTCAAGGGCCAAATGTGACAAAAGGCACCAGGTGGAAGAGCTGGGGCCTGGGGACTTTTGTCCAACCTGACTGTGCTGTGGCCAGAAAGCTTTGGGAGTTGCCCCACTAGGCAAGATTCACAATGGCAGCTAAAATGATTGTGTAACAGTATCTATCGCTTACAAAATACTTTACTACACCAGAGGATTAAAGGCCTAAGAGCCTCTCCACTGCCATACGTGAAAATAAGGACTATGATTGTGCCCATTTTACAGATGAGGGCACTGAAGCCTAGAGCGGTGAAGTCACTTGCCTGACTTCAGCCCATGTGTGGGGAAGTGGAGATTTGAACTGCTGACTCCAACCCCAAACTGTAACCCCATGCTGGGCCTCTTGGCATCAACCTGATAGGCGACATAGATGCCAACCCTGGCACCTGAACAGGGGACCCATCTCAGAGGAACCCCGGACCTGCTGATCATTGACAAATGGTTTTCTTTTTATTATGGAAACTTTCGAGAAGATGTACATTAACTAGAACGGTGTACTGAGCCCCCAGGTAGCCATCATCCAGCTCTAACAGTTACCAACATTTGCCATGTCTGTTAGCTCTCCTCCCCCACTACAACTCTATGCTGATTATTTATTTTGTACAGTTTTGTTTTTTGTTTTTTTTTTTTTTTTTGCGGTACGCGGGCCTCTCACTGTTGTGGCCTCTCCCGTTGCGGGGCACAGGCTCAGCGGCCATGGCTCACAGGCCTAGGCGCTCCGCGGTATGTGGGATCTTCCCGGACCGGGGCACGAACCCGCGTCCCGTGCATCGACAGGCGGACTCTCAACCACTGCGCCACCAGGGAAGCCCTGTTTTGTACAGTTTTTTAAAGGTAAAATTAACATGGTTGAATTGATATGTGTTGACATACAGAAACCTGAGCTGTGAATTTTTAAACCCCCATGTAACAGACACCCCATCACCATGCAGAACCTTGCCCTCTCCCCGGAAAGTCCCCCTCGTCCATTGCTCTGCTGTTACCATCTGAATGAAAACACATGAATAACAGATTCTCACAGGCTGGAGCCTCCCACTGGACATTCACCCGCAGATCCCCTTTGGAGAGCCCTGTTCAGGAGACACCCACCTCCTGGCTCTACTTCTGGTCCGACGTTTACAGAACTTGGGCCACACCCAAAGCTTGGGGCATGGAGGAGGGGGGAACCCACATGGAGCTGGCGGCGCTCCCAAAGCCACCTTGGGCGCTTGTGATCACCCTGGTCCAGGGCAGTGCACCTGGAATCTAGATGGGCCAGGATCCCGTGTTCCAGGGTCTTGTGACAGATGCTTTCTAGATCTTTCCAGGGCCTGGGGCTCTCCATAAAAAGGAGAAGCAGCTCTCGTTCCTGCTCTCTCTTCCATCTGCTCGCTTTATCGCTTTTTTGGATCTGAGCTATCCCAGGCATTCACAAAATGCTAACAAAGGCTGTCACCCAGCTTCGTCTTACCTTGACCCTGTGGCGTGTTGGCTTCACATTTAAAAGAGAAACAATATGACGAGAGGACCGTCTGTGGGATAGTGGTTAAGGGCGGGGACTCTGGAGTCAGCCGACCTTGGCTCAGACCCCAGCCTGACCACTGACCACTGGAGGGATATAGGGCGTATGGCTCACCGTTCTGAGCCTCGCCTTCCTCATCTGTGGAATGGGGCTGCGAAAAGCACCTGCTTCATAGGGATTCAAAGACGGTGAACAGGCTGATACGTGCAGAGTACTTCAAACCAGCAGCCATCATCATCGTCATCACAGCCACCATCATTACTGTCATCAGGTCAATCCTTGTTATTTGTGGATTCCATATTTGTGAATCCGCCTATTTGCTAACATTGTTAACCCCCAAATCAGTACTCACGGCGCTTTCCTGGTCACTTGCAGACGTGTGCAGAGCCGTGAGTCTATCTTGAGTCTCCCGATGCACGTGCTACCAGCTGAGGTTGAACGCGGCGACCCTCTGCCTCTCTGTTCAGCTCGAGAGCTATAAGGAAGCATCCTCTTTAGCGCCCTGTTGTTTTGCACTTTTGTGCTTTTTGTGGGTGGTTTTGCTGTTAAACCCGGCCCCTCCCGTGTAGGGCTGAAGGGCCGCCCACTGTCCATAAGCACAGGAAGGCTGCGATGTGCTCTGGAGAGATCGCGCGTGTGAGGTGACCTGCCCTCAGGCATGAGTTACAGCGCTGTGGGCCTTGAGCTCGGTGTGAGCGAATCAACCGTTTATGTTAAACAGGGTGTCTTTATTGTTTTTTTAAATTATTTTTAAAATAAATTTATTTATTTATTTATTATTTATGGCTGAGTTGGGTCTTCGTTGCTGTGCGCGGGATTTCTCTAGTTGCGACGAGCAGGGGCTACTCTCGTGGTGCCCAGGCTTCTCATTGCGGTGGCTTCTCCTGTTGCAGAGCACGGGCTCTAGGCGCCCAGGCTCAGTAGTTGTAGCGCATGGGCTCTGTTGCTCCACGGCATGCGGGATCTTCCCGGACCAGGGCTCAAACCCGTGTCCCCTGCATTGGCAGGCGGACTCTCAACCACTGCGCCACCAGGGAAGTCCCAAACAAGGTGTCTTTAAACAGAAACACACATAAGCCAAGGGGATATATTGATGGGTTGATGAGAATGGGACCAGAGGCTGGCAGGAAGCTAACCCTGTCTTTCCCCAGGGGCTGCGGCTCAGCGGCCATAATCGCAAATTCACGGTGACCTTATAGGACATAAGCACCTCAGATGATGAGACCTGACTGTATTTTGCTAGATTGAAGTGCTGATGGATTATATCATATAATGTTATATACTATTGCATGATGTGTGTGTGTGTGAATATATATATATATATATGTACACACACTGTATGTAGATATAGTGCAGTGTGTCTGCATATATATATGTGATAATGTACAGTGTTGTTTGCTGTGGGTTTTTTTTTTTTTTTTTTTTTTTTTTTTGCGGTATGCGGGCCTCCCACTGTTGTGGCCTCTCCCCTTGCAGAGCACAGGCTCCGGACGCGCAGGCTCAGCGGCCATGGTTCACGGGCCCAGGCGTTCCACGGCATGTGGGATCTTCCCAGACCGGGGCACGAACCCACGTGCCCTGCATCGGCAGGCGGACTCTCAACCACTGCACCACCAGGGAAGCCCCTTTCCTGTGGTTTTAAACTGGTATTTGACCTCTCGTCTCTCTGGCTACATCTTTCTCCTTTTCACTGACTGTCTCACTCACAGCCTCTCTCTCATTCTCTCTCCACAGCTGGCCCCCAAAAGGACCCTCCCCACATCCCCAGCTGGGGGCCCTGCGTAGAGCTGGAGTGGACGCCCCCTCCTTCCCTTCATGATTCGTTTGTAGCGCAGGTAACCAGCCAAGCATCCCGCTCATTCCCGGAGGGGCCGTGGTCTCCCGTCCACCTCCCCGGAAGGGACGTTCCTTCTTGGAAGAGCCTGGCTCAGCCACATCCTTCAGCCCCGCCCTCTCCAGCCTGGGCCCCCTGGGTCATTCGGGCCATTCCCCCCCAACCTCCATGCCATCTGCAGGCAGGATCTCCCTCCCCCGTTTCCGTCTTCTCCAGATTCTCTGCAGATCCTGCCTTGTCATTCCCTGGCCAGGCCTTGCCCACCTTAGGCTGGTTGGGAAGGGCAGGGGCTCGTAGGCCACAGAGCTGGTGACATGGGAAGACAGTGGGTGTGGGCGGAGATATGAAGCCAGAGAGAGTGTGTTATCTTGCCGCACGGATGCAGCAAGAGCCTTGGAAGGGCCTCTCTGGGGACAGTCCCCGGGGCCAGCTCTAGAGGCGAGCGTGATGGGTGTGTGAGGCTCCGGGGCCATGTGTTTCTGTTCTAGACTGGGCTTGTTAACCCAGGGCCCGTGAAGTGTGTACGTGTGTGCATACGTGTGTGTGTGTGTGTGTGTCCCATGACACACTTCCCTCTGGGAAAGAACGTGTAACATTTCTGGCCCACATGCATGTTTCTGGCAAGAGGGTCTTTTGTTTTCATCAGACTCTCCAGGGTACTGTCCAGAGAAGCCCCTGAAATAACCATATGGGTTCCCTCCCTGAGATTCTTTACGTCACAGAGCCGTCGAGGGTAATGGGGCTGTAGTGGTGATCAGGAAGTTCAGAGAATGCTATTGAGGGTTAGGGGTGGTGACCCAGCTGGGGGGGGGCACGACAGTCACCATGTCCTCAGTGAGTTCGGGACCATCCCCCTCCCCCTACCAAGAAGAAAAAGAGAGGGTAACAACTCCATGGCCCTGGACTGGGATTGTGTGTGATTTCTCATCGTGTTCTGTCTGCGTGGTTGGGAGGGAAGGATGCGTGGGCTGATGGAAGGATAGGCGGATGGGGACTTCCCTGGCGGTCCAGTGGTTAGGACTCAATGCTTTCCCTGCCCGGGCCCGGGTTCAGTCCCTGATCGGAGAACTGAGATCCCGCAAGCCTCTCAGTGCGGCCCAAAACAGTAAAAAGGAGGAGCGGATGGAAGGACGGGTCAGTTTGTGTGTTGGAAGACAAGAAAGATGGGCAGTTGGGTGGAAGTTTGTAAAGATGGGTGCATGGAAGCTTGGTAGGATGTCTGGAGCAGTGGTGGTTGGCGCGGGGGTGGATGGGCAAACAGAGAACTTGTTTTCTCACTTGTAAACTGGGGCACATGGCATCCCTTTCCCATGGGGGCTGAACAAGCTAACATTTGTGAAACGCTTGGGACAGTGCCTGGCACATGGTAAGCAGGAGCCAAATGTTAGCCGTCCTCATCCTCATCATTCTGACAGGCTCAGCCCGGCTCTGGCGGTTCCTCTGACTCAGAGCGCCTGCCCTCCTGGCCCCTCTCCCTCTCTGTTCCCTTCCTTGAGAACCACGCTGCATGTGTCTTCCAGGGGGACCCAGAGCCTGGGCCCCTTCATGCCGCCTCCCCTCCCTCCCTCTTTCACCCAGTCACGTGTAGGACAGGAGCACAGGCTTGGGGCCAGACTTATGGGTTCAGGGCTGGCTCTGCCACCTGCTAGCTGGGAGACAGAGAACCATGGTCTCAGCTCTTCCTTTTACTCATCTGCAAAGCGGGGGTGGCAGGACCCACCTCGAGGGATACTGTGGGGATTAAATGAGTTACATGTGTGTGAAGCACTTAGCACGGGGCCTGCATGTGATCAGGACTCACTCTGGGTTGATGTCATCACCATGGTCATCAGACGCTGGGGAGAGAGAGGGAGGAGGAAAAGGCAGCTGTCTGTCTCTGATCAGGAGGCTCTGGTACGGAGGGCACCTGCCCCACCCCTACCCATGCCCCTAGACTTAAGGGGACAGAAACCCTGACCCCTCCAGGGGTCTTGGCCCCAGGGAATGGTCCTTGCAGGGAGGGTCCTGGCACGCTGCCGACATCTAACTTGTCTCCCTTACCCTCTTCCCGCCCCGCCCCGTCCAGTGGCGATGGATGATGAGGATGGGAGATGCTTACTAGACGTGATTTGGTGAGTAATGGGCTCCCCACCCCACCCCACCCTCCCCCACCCTCTCCCTCCCCTCCCCTGTCCCTCATCTCCTCAAATGTCTCTCCCCTTCTCTCTTTCAGTGACCCTCAGGCCCTCAATGACTTCTTACATGGATCTGAGAAGGTGAGTGCTGGGGCAGGGAGAAGCATCCCCAGGGCAGGGGCCTGTGGAATTGGGAGCTGAGAGACACTCCCCGCTGATGCAGTAGACATCTGCCCCTTGCCTTCCATGAGCCAGGCCCCAGGGTTATGGCAGAGAGTGAAAGAGATGGCAAATCCCTGCCCTCACTCCATACACATTTCCTTGGTAAACAAAGCAACCGAGAGCTAATAAAGGTGATGGTGGAAAGCACCATGCAGAGCAGCATAAGAAATAATAATGTCACTTGCACAACAAAAGAGGTTTAAAAGAAAATGAATGGGAGGCGGAAGCAGGGGCTTCTTCTCTAGCTGGTGTGAACCTGAAGGATCAAAGGGAGGTGCCCATGGCGCTCTGGGCAGGGGAAGGACAGGTAGGAAGGTTGGAAAGTTTGAGAAAGAAGGCCAGTGGGGCCGGAATGAAGGGGAAACGAGAAGGTGGTAAGACTGGAGTGGACAAAAATCACCAGGTCATGAAGGGCTTGGAGGACTTGATCGAGGAGTTCAGACTTTATTCT
Source organism: Mesoplodon densirostris (assembly GCF_025265405.1). Classification (NCBI taxonomy): domain Eukaryota; kingdom Metazoa; phylum Chordata; class Mammalia; order Artiodactyla; family Ziphiidae; genus Mesoplodon; species Mesoplodon densirostris. The sequence goes on along the minus strand of NC_082679.1, from coordinate 22,560,126 downwards.
GAACGTGACAGGCAGTTCTGACGGGTTATTAAGCAGGAGAATGCCACATTCCGTTTGCCCTCCAGAGAACGGAACAAAGTGGGGGAGAGTGGATGTCTGTTGAGCCATGAGGAGCTGTATCAGTCACCCACAGCTGCATAACAAGTTATCCCATCACTTAGTGACTTAAAACAACATTTGTTAGAGCTCTCAGTTTCTGAGGGTCAGGAACTGGGGAGTGCTTAGCTGGGTGTCTAGCTCAGTGTCTCCCCTGAGTAGCAGTCAGGATGTTGCCTGGAGCCACTGTCATCTGAGGGCTTGTCTGGGGCTGGAGGATGTGCCTCCACAGTGGCTCACTGCCGTGGCAGTTGGCTGGAGGCCTCAGCTCCTCACCATGTGGGCCTCCCCCTAGGATTGCTTGAGTGTCCTCACAGCATGGCAGCTGGTTCCCCCAGAGCAAGTGACCCAAGGGAGAGAGCCAGGAGGAAGCTCAGTGCCTTTTATGACCTAGTCTCCAAAGTCGCACACTTGTCACTTCCGTCATACTGCATTTGCTAGAAGCGAGTCACTAAGCGCGCCCACACTCACAGGGAGGGGACGGAGCTCAGCTCCTTGAGAGGGGATGTATCAAATAATCTGTGGAGCGGAGGCGAGTGCGGAGCAGAAGTTGGTGGCCTGGGCCCCAGGGCAGGCACGGGAGGAGGTACCAGACGCTGGCTCTGGGATCTGTCTGGGAGGCAGGATCACTAGACTTGCTGGTGGCTTAGACGGTGAGGAAGAAAGAGCATCCAGAATGCCTCCTGGACTTGACCTGAGCAGCTGAGTGGGTGGTGGTACCGTTCTCTGAGACTGGGAGTTCGAGGTGGATGCCAGAAGTCCAAGGGCGGCTATTGGATATAGCAGTCTGGGGTTCTGGAAAAAGATCAGCTGGACAGAGAAACTGGGGAGGCTTGGCTGTGGACAGCCATTCATTGGGCGCTTAGGGCCTGTTGTAGACATTGCCTATGTCTGCAGGAACGAGACAGGTCCCTGTGCTCCCAGACACGGGAACACACGCACGTTAGGCGCCCGGGTGGCAGGGCGTGCCGGGTGCTTGGGCTGGGCAGTGGAAGGAGTGACTTAGTAGGAAGGGACGGACAGTTGTTGGGAGGAGGTGACAAATGTGACCGGCCCTGCCAGATGTGTTACCAAAGACGCTTGAGCAAAGCCACGGAGGCAGGATTCTAGAGTTCAAGGCAGGCATGTCAGGAGAGGCTCGGACTCAGTGCTGGGGTTGCCTCGCATTTTAATCTTGCAGCCAAGCCCCTTTCTTTGGGGCGACTTTTCTGGAGGTGGAGTTTCCTGTTCCCCTCGAATCTCCCCCCGCAACCCCCCCACCTCGTCTTTGTCTTTTTGTCCCATGTAACCCTCAATTGGTTTTTGTTCTAGAGGTGGGTCGGCCCACTGCCCAGCTGACCTTTGACCTTGGGTGGGGGTGGGTCTTGGTGCAGCTTGACAGTGATGAGCTCCTGGATAATCCCGGGGAGGCCCGAAGTGCCTTCTATGAAGGTCCTGGGGTAAGTGGCCCGGGGGCTCGGGGAAGGCCGTGGGCTCCAGGCATCACCCAAGTCGCCTGTGGTGGCAGCCAGTGGGGGAGGGGAGAAGGGGTCGCACTCGTCCCCTGAGGCACTTTGCCGGGACGGGGGCAGGGGGCAGTCACTGAGGAGCAGTGTGGGGTGGAGGTGAGGCCGGAGCTGCTGGACCCCCAGCTGTGCCCTCCGGCCCCTCAGAGAAGGAGGTGTGGTCCTGAGTCCCTGGCCTTGGAGGGCAGCTGCTACAGAGCTGGAACAGAGGCAGAGGCTGGCTCTGGAGTTCACAGTGGGCAGGGCGGGGGCGCTGGGGGGTCCTGTCCCGGCCCAGCCATGGGTGGGGTGTGTGACCTGGGGGAAGGGGATCGACTGTTGTGGACCTCAGTCTCCACCTGGAAGATGAAGGCAGGGGTGATGAGCAAAGCCCAGAGCGGGGAACACAGTGGACTTTTATTGAGCACCTACTGTGTGCCGGGCCCATTACTCAGTGCCAATCGTCCCTCCCTCTTCTTCCTCTTCTGTGGCCTCTCCCCTCCCCGCTTCGCTCCCCATCCCTCCCCATCCTTTTTCCTCCTCCCCCCCTTCTCTCTCCCTCCCACTCCCCCCTCCTCCGTCTTCATTAACATAACTATCAGTTACCAAATACCTGTCATATGCCAGGCCCTTTACAGTAATTTTCATTTAGTCCTCACAACCACCACAGTAACATTCCAAATAATTTATCTGGCATAATATAAATGACTAAATCCAGAACCCAACAAATACACATTATGTTCATGTTATTACATTTACGGAAGAGTAACAATGTGCATTATTCTTACCCGTGCCATCCTCTTAATGTCCATAACGTCCCTGGTCAGGTTCTCAGCACCTCCTGTACGTGACGTCAGTGAACGTCACGACTGTCCTAGGAGGCGGGTTTGGTTATGGCCATTTAGCGGTTAGGAACTCAGAACTGCCTGGTCCTTGGTTGGGGGCTGAGCCGGAGCCCCATCCTGCCAGGCACTGCCCTCCACTCAGCAGCAGGGTGACCCCTTTCCCCGGTCTGGGAGGCAAGGAGGGAGCAGTGCCCACCTCACTGAGCTGTTATTAACGACAACATGGACAGTAATAATGACGGTAACAACGATAGATGATGTTTCTCGCGTGCCAGCCAAGAGCCACGTACTGCTCTGAGCCCTCCACTAGGATTAACTCAGAATCCTTCAAACTACAGGTGTTGTTATTTTTTAAAAATTTTATTTATTTTATTTATTTATTTTTGGCTGCGTTGGGTCTTCATTGCTGTGCGTGGGCTTTCTCTAGTTGCGGCGAGTGGGGGCTACTCTTCGTTGCAGTGCGCGGGCTTCTCGTTGCAGTGGCTTCTCTTGTTGCAGAGCATGGGCTCTAGGCGTGCGGGCTTCAGTAGTTGTGGCTTGCGGGCGCTAGAGCGCAGGCTCACTAGTGGCGCATGGGCTTAGTTGCTCCGCGGCATGTGGGACCTTCCCGGACCAGGGCTCGAACCCGTGTCCCCTGCATTGGCAGGCAATTCTTAACCACTGTGCCACCAGGTTTTGATCCATCGCCTGGTCAAGTATCAGTGGGTTTTCCATGCCCTTGGCATAATTATTACTTGTGGAATATTTGCTCTAAAATGCATGTATAGATTACACACTCGTGTCCTGGATTGCCATCCCGGAAAGCATTTAAGAAACATCAGGTTCGGGACTTCCTTGGTGGTGCAGTGGTTGGGAGTCTGCCTGCCGATGCAGGGCCCTGGTCTGGGAAGATCCCACATGTCGCAGAGCAACTAGGCCCGTGAGCCACAACTACTGAGCCTGGGCGTCTGGAGCTTGTGCTCCGCAACGAGAGGCCGTGACGGTGAGAGGTCCGCGCAGCGCGATGAAGAGTGGCCCCCGCTCGCCGCAACTAAAGAAAGCAATCGCACAGAAACGAAGGCCCAACACAGCAAAACAACAACAACAAGAAAAAGTTAAAGGGCATTAAAAACAAACCAACCAGATATATGTGGGTAGGCATTTTCCATCCCAGTTACAGAATGAGAAAACTGAGACTCAAACAGGGAAAATGACTTGCCCAAGGTGGCAAAGAAGGAAGAAGAGCCAGGCTGTAGATTCTGGTTCATCTGATGCCAGAGTCCTTTCCCCAACCACAGTGCCCGCACCGCTTCCAACTCAACTTCCTCCTCTGCTCCTCCTCCCTCCCTGTCTTTTCAGATGGACTGAACTGAAACCTGGCCCTTCTGTGAAGTCTCCTGACACCAGCGTTTGCCCTGCTCCCCTAGCCAGTCCCTCCGAAGGCAGCACACAGTTACAGACACAATCACGCCTTTAAGCCATCAGTCCTCTGAGGTGTCCCTCTTCCTCATCTCAGTTATTAATAGCATCTACTCAGTTGCTCAAACCCCAGCCTGCCCTGCCAACCTCGATCTGTCCTTTTCCTTACCAGCTCTCCCTGTGATGTGTGACCCGTCAGCATGTCTGAATCTACTTCTAACATGATCCCTAATCCTTGCGCTTCTGGCCTCTTCACTGCTACTCCAGCCCAGGCCACCATCTCCGCTGAGAGCCTTCCAGCTACTCTCCAGGATTCCCGTCTTGCCACCCACGGCACCCTCACAGCAGCTAGAGCTTTGCACAGCCTCCCCTGTTTCCCGTGGCAGAGTCTGTGCTTTGCCGCACCGTGGCCTGGAAGTGGGTCTCAGCCTCAGCAGCCTCCTCAGTGTGGCTTCCCACCCCCGCGCCATCCACCTGCCAGCGTCTGCCACTCCCTGTCACTCCCTCGGACTTGGTCCCCTGCTGTACTTTCCTCATGTCGCTTTGTGGTGGACACAAGGTCTGACTCCCCAGTGGCTGTTTCTGCTTCCTCTTCTTTTCCTGGCAAATGGGATTCCAGTTTGGATCGGGTGACAAGAAATTTGAGGGAACACACTGGTTCTCCCCAGTCCTGGAACTGGGGAGAACCAGGGGGGAACACAACTTACGCTTTTGCCCTGGAGACAAATCTTGAGGGTCTGGGATAACGGTGGCCACTTCCCTTTCCACTGCCACGGATCAGTTTAGAAAGAGCACGGGCTACAGTTCTGGCCGAGGAGACGTGAGGGGCGTTCTGTTGGGCGCTGCTACAAGCTTTCCTCACTTTTAAAAAGGGGAACAAGGAAGGGAGGGAGCTGCTCTCTGCCCTGCACCCTCCGAAGGTTTGGGTGCTCAGCGTACCAGAGGGGATTCTTGCTGCTGCTGCTGCAGCCGACTTGCAGACGCTGGCCACTGTTGGCAGGCCTTGACTTCACCGTGGAGCCACTGGGACCACCACGTGTCCTGAGAGCTTAAACCTACGCCGACTCCTCTGTTATTACGGCCCAAAGCATATGCACTATAGATATCTAAACTCACCTTTTTGCTGCTTTATCACTCCTACCTTCCCGCTCCTAAAATGTAAGCTCTGTGAGGGGAGGGGCCTGTCCCTCCATCACTATGTCCCCATCACGTGGACTGGGCATTGTCTGGCACAGCTACAGCAGGTGCTTGATGAATGCTGGCTGCATTCATGCATGACGGTCCTCCAGGGCAGGGACTCAGTCACTGTGGCTTCTGGGAGCGGCAGGGGCTCAAAAGCCTTCGCTGGATCAACAGGCAGGGAAGCCAGAAGACAGCTTCTTAAGAAACAAATTTAATACTATATACAAGGGAAAACATACAGAAACAACAAAGGAGACGCAACAGGGTTGGAGGTGCCCATCCCAACTAGCTGCCCACGCAGAGGGCCGATGCCAGCCCCTAGCTCGCCCTCCTCCTCCTACAGTTGGAAGGGCTCCACGGGCCACCTTGCCCTGGCGGTGGGATCCACGTGGTCCTGAAGCCGGTGCCACTTTATGTGGGCATTCCGACCCTTGATCTTGCCAAACACACTGAGGAGGCACCAGAGGACACAGGGGTCAGAGCAGGGGGAGGCGGGTAGCCCTGAGGGGGGCACCCCAGAGGGCTGAGGGCAGGCGGTGTGGGAGCATCCAGGGAAAGGGCGGTACCTCTCACACTCCCGGTAGGGAAAGAAGCCCTGGCCCTTGCTGCTCCCCGGCAGCTCAGGGGTCCGCTTCGAGCCGGTGTTTGGGCTGGAGTTGGGGATGGACTCCCTCCTGTAACTCTCAGTAGTCCTCTGTAATTCGGGGGTTGGACGGTGGCTGGGTTTCCTCCGAGGGCTACGAGTGACCTGCACAGGGGGCAGAGGTGATGAAAGGGTGCTGACCGCCCCGCCGCCCTTCTAAGGGAGAAGCAGGTGTCCAGAGCGTCCAGACGTCGCGGGGTGCACCCCCCCACCGCCAGCCAGCTTGGATCGGCACCGGGCATCCAGATCCGTGCTGAACTCCTGAAGCCCTATCCCGAGACCCTCTACCTTCGCTTCTATCCTGTCTGCTTCACCCAGCTCTCTCGACCCTCTTTTCCGGCACTGGGGCTCGGCCGCAGTCAAACTTGTTCATTGTCTTCTGTATGTAGTAGAACTCGACACACTGGGCTACTGTTTTTGTCTGGACCTAGTGGAGGAAGACAGAAACCGGCTAAGGACAGTGCCTCAGGAGTAGCAGTGAGTATGGCCTTGACGCCCTAAATCCCCTCCCCATGGGGCCAGCCGCCACTTTTTGAAAGCCCTCCTGAAACGTTTCTCCCCTACGGCTTGGTATGCTCCACTGCTACGGGGGACAGAGAATCACAAAGTCCTCCTGGGGATGAAGGAGTTCAGAGAGAAGCCACCAGAGTCAACACCATCTAAGCTCTGCACGCTCTGAGCAACAAGGCTGGCCCAAGAAGGCTTCTCTCCAGGAAAACGCACACACGGTACACACGAGGACGCTCACTGTGACATCATGTGGAGCCACATGTCTACCGACTGGGACTAATTAAACCAGAGTGTCCTTACGTGTTGGATACCTCATAGCCTTATGTGACAGCTAGTCAGAGCCCTCCAAAAAACTGAAGAGGAAGGAATACTTCCCAACTCAGTCCGTAAGTTCAACATTTCTCTGATACCAAAGCCAGACAAAGATATTACAAGGAAAGAAGGCTACAGACCAATGGCCCTTATGAACATAGATGAAAATTTTTAAACAAAACTTTAACAAACAGAATCCAACAATATATATATGTGTGTGTATATATATATATATATATATATATATGTATATATGTATATATGTATATAAAGGACAATATACCATGACTAAGTGGAGCTCATCCCAGAAACGTGAGGTTGGTTTAACAATCGAAAATCAATGTAATTCATCATATTAAACTTAAAAAAGAGAAATCATATGAGCATCTTGATAGGTGCAGAAAAAGCATTTGATACAATCCAATGTCCATTCCTGATGGAAACTCTCCAGGAAAACGCACACACGGTACACACGAGGACGCTCACTGTGACATCATGTGGAGCCACATGTCTACCGACTGGGACTAATTAAACCAGAGTGTCCTTACGTGTTGGATACCTCATAGCCTTATGTGACAGCTAGTCAGAGCCCTCCAAAAAACTGAAGAGGAAGGAATACTTCCCAACTCAGTCCGTAAGTTCAACATTTCTCTGATACCAAAGCCAGACAAAGATATTACAAGGAAAGAAGGCTACAGACCAATGTCCCTCATGAACATAGATGAAAATTTTTAAACAAAACTTTAACAAACAGAATCCAACAATATATATATGTGTATATATATATGTGTGTGTATATATATATATATATATATATATATATGTATATATGTATATAAAGGACAATATACCATGACTAAGTGGAGCTCATCCCAGAAACGTGAGGTTGGTTTAACAATCGAAAATCAATGTAATTCATCATATTAAACTTAAAAAAGAGAAATCATATGAGCATCTTGATAGGTGCAGAAAAAGCATTTGATACAATCCAATGTCCATTCCTGATGGAAACTCTCAGCACAATAGGAATAGAAGGAACTTCTCTTCAACCTGATAAATGAGACCTACAAAATCCCTACAGCTAACGGTGGAGTGGTTTCCCCTCAAATATCATGAACAACACAAGGATTTCCACTCTCACCACTTCTACTCAATACTGTACTGGTGGTTCTAGAGTGCAAAAAGGCAAGAAAAAAAGTAAAGGCATCCAGGTTGGAAAGGAAGAAAGAAAAGTGTCTTTATTTACAGATGATATGACTGTCTATGTAGAAAATTCAGTGGAATCCACAAAAAAGTTACCAAAACTAGTAAGTTAGTTTGGCAACATTTCAGAACACAAGATCAATATAAAAATCAATTTTATTTCTATACATACTAGCAACAAACCATTGGAAACTGAAATAAAAAAGATCTCTATAACATCATAAACAACACAAGTACTGGGCTTCCCTGGTGGCGCAGTGGTTGAGAGTCCGCCTGCCGATGCAAGGGACACGAGTTCGTGCAATGGTCCTGGAGGGATCCCACGTGCCATGGAGCGGTGGGGCCCGTGAGCCATGGCCGCTGGGCCTGCGCGTCCGGAGCCTGTGCTCCGCGGCGGGAGAGGCCACAATGGTGAGAGGCCCGCATACCGCAAAAAAAAAAAAAAACAAAAACAAAGCAGAAAAAAACCAAGCGCTTAGGAATAAATCTGACAAAAAGTATGCAACAACTGTACACTAAAAACTTCAAAACATTGCTGAAAAATTAAAGATTGAAATAGAGAGATATACCCTGTTCACGAGTCAGAAGACTCAATATTGTTAAGGTAACAACTCTCCCCAGTTGACGTAACGAGTCAAAAACAGTACCAATCAAGTTCCTAGCAGAAATTTTTATTTTGAAATTGTCAAGTTATTTCTAAAATTCATAGGGAATTAAAAAGGATGTAGAATACAAAAAATAACTTTGAAAAAGAATAACAAAGTTGAAGGAGTAACATTTTCTAATTTCAAGACTTAGAATAAAGCTACAGTAATAAAGACAGTATGGGAATAGCTTAATAAAAGACAAACAGATCAATGGAACAGAATACAGGGTCCAGAAGTAGATGCATATATATATGGCCAACTGATATTTAACAAAGGTACAAAAGCAACTGAGTGGAGAAAGTATGGTCTTTCCAACAAAAGGTATTGGAATAAATATCCATATGCAAAAATGAACTCACCTCGCACCCCATACAAAAATAAACTTAAAATGGATCATAAATCTAGAAATAAAACCTAAAACTATAAAACCTCCAGAAGAAAACATAGGGGAAAATCTTTGTGACTTTGGGTTAGGCAAAGATTTCTTAGATACAACACGAAAAGCACAGTCTATAAAAGAGAAACTAGTAAGTTAGGCTTAAGCAAAATTTAAAACTTTTCCTAAAAAGACACTGTTAGGAGACTGACAAATGGCATATTGGGAGAAAATATTTCCAAAGCATATATCTGGATAAAGGACTGGTGTTCAGAACAAAATAAGAACTCCTACAGCTCAATAAAAACACAGACACTCCAATAAAAACAGAGGCAAAAGATATGAACAGACAGCTCACCAGAGAAGGTGCACAGAGAGCAAAAAAACACAAAGATGCTCAGCATCATTAGTCATTAGGAAAATGGAGTCAGATGCTACTGTACACTCATTAGAATGGCTAAAATTAAAGAGACTTAGCATACCAAGTGTCGACGAGGGTGTGGAGCAACTGGACCTTTCATAACCTGCTGGTGGGAATGGGAAGTGGTAGAGCCACTTTGGAAAACAGTTTGGCAGTTTCTTAAAAAGTTAGACATACATCTACTATAAGTTACCCTCATTCCCCTCCTAGGTATTTATAATCCCAACCCCGTGTCTGAAAAAAAAAAAAAAAAAAACCCAGTACATGTCCGTACAAAGACTTGTATGTAAATGTGCAGAGCAGCTTTTTCTGTAGTCATCAGTAACTGGAAACCACCAACAGGTGGATGATTAAATGAACGGTGGTCCGTCCACACAGTGGTATACTCCTCAACAGTAAAGGAATGAACTATGGGTACACACGACAACGTGGATGAATCTCAAAATCATTAGGTTGAGTGTAAGAAGCCAGACAAAGCAGATCACATGCTGTATGATTATTCCATTTATATAAACCTCTAGAAAATGCAAACTAATTTAGAGTGACAGAAAGTAGACAAGAGTTGACTAGGGACCCGGGTGGCAGGAAGGAAGGGTTGCAAAGGGGCAGGAGGGAACTTTTGGGGTGAAGGATATTCTCATCTTTATCATCATGGTGGTCTTACAAGTGTATAACTATGTCAAAAACATTAAATCTTACACTTTGATTATGTGCAATTTTGCGTACATCAAGTTAAAAAAAGAGCAAACTAATCAGCAGGATATTAAGTATATGATGTCATCCTTTTTTGAGAAAGTGCATATAGGTGCGTAAAATCCGTATGGGCAGTAAATTCCTGTCAGGTTATCAATGAGAAGTAGGATTGTGGGGAGGGGTCTGGAGGGCTTTATTTTGAACATGGGATTCATTTCTGTACCGTTTCAGGTTGTTCCAAGCAATGGCATTTCAGTTGTCAACTGTTCACAGCATGAGCAGAGTATAGCCCTGACGGGCCCTGCAGTTCTAGCGCCTCGGCCGTGTGAAGGAGCCTTGTCTACACCAGCCTGCCATGTTCGCCTTACCATCTTGTGTATCAAGTAGAAGTCCTTCTTGTAGGCACAGAACGCCTTCTTAAAGAGCCTCTTCTCCATGGAGGTCCAGACGTCCGAACCTATTGGAGAAACAGCCAAGAGGAGGAAGGCTGTTTCTCCTTCTGGGACCACAGCCATGGCTGAAGTGCAGACTCCCCTCCTTTTTCAGGCCACCGAGCACCACTTATATGCCAAGATTTCTGCTAAGCCCCTTACTTGCTTTATCTCACACAATCCTCACAAAAACCTTAGCAGGTAGGGGCGATTACCATCCCCACTTGACAGGTGCAGCAACTTGAGGCTTCCTCTGGTTAAGAGACTTGCCAAGGGCAGGCGTGGGCCCCTGGTTGCCTGACTCCAAGGCTGGAGCGCTCAACTGGGAAACCTGAGCCCACCCCAACCTGGCACCCCCCTTCTGGCCAGGAAGAGCCCACGAGGGAACCAGTGCAAAGGGGAAGGTTGGATCCAACTAGAGAACAGCACCCACTGAGTCCCCCAGAGAGGACGGGCCCTTCTGGGAGGGCAGGTGCAGGCCCCAAGAGAACTCCGGGAGGCACGTGCAGAGCTTGCCATGGAAAGTGACTGGCTCGCAGGGGCCTCAGCCAGGCCAAAACCACGTGGGCAGCCACGCTCGTTACCTGTGTAGTGATAGTTGGCGAGAGGGTGAGTCCGTGGCTTCTGGGGTCCTCTCAGTAACAGGGTCTCCAGGGCAACCTGGAACGACAGGAGTGGTGGGCAACTCTCTGAGGGAGGGAAGGTGAGGTAGAGGCCCGCCTTCATTCTTTCATTCATTCAGAAAATATGTGCAGCCCTCCCTAAAGCCACCCCATACCCCAGGGCGACTCAAAGTGTGGTCGGTCTGTGGACTGGCCACCAGCTGTGAACCACTTGGGACACATTGCCTACAGCACTAAGCGGACTGTTGAGTGCAGCTGACGTTACCTTTTTCATAGCAAGATTTACTTGATGACGAAACAGTGTGTGGACTTATTCTGGCACAAGCTCCTTATTTCTTCAGGGAGCAGCATTTGGAGTGGCACTGCCCCCGCCCTACCCCATGTTATGGTCCTCATAGCACTAACCATTATCTATCACTTTTAAAAATGTATTTCATGTGTTCACTCTCCTAAAATGTAAGCCCTGCAAAGAGAGGGCATTTGTCTTGCTCAACAGCGTAACCCCGGTCAGGACTCGCTATGCAGTTTTCAGGACCCAGCGCAAAATGGAAACACGGGGCCCTGTGCTCAGAAACTATTAAGAATTTCAAGATGGTGGCAGCAGAGCATTAAACCAAGAATGGGCCCCTGAGCTGGCCACAGCCTGATACCGTGACATCACCAGGTATCGGGAGAACCCCGTAAATGTGTGCTGATTACTTTGCTGAGCCCCCACCACGTGCCAGCCACTGCCTCTCAGCTTGAGAAAAAGCCCCATGTAGCCCTGACTGTAGGGTCTCCAACTCGGGTGACGTGACTTCCTCTCCCACTACACACAGTTGGACTTCTTCATTGTCTAAACTTCAGGATTGTGAGGAGGGTCCTTGGAGGAGGCAGAGGCATTTCTGTTGCATCAGAGGTTTGCATACACCATTTTTAATCCAAAAGTTAATGTTCAGTAAATAAACCAGATGAATGCAGGCCCTGAGTTGGTTCTGCTAGGCACCGCCTCCCCAGTGCCGCGCTGAGATGAGGTAACGCTGGAGGAACCCTGGTGCTCTGCTGTCACCCCAGAGAAATAACTGATTGAGCCCGTATGTGTGCATTTCCCCTACGTTCAAAAGGACACCACCAGTCCCAAAGCGACAAGGGAGAAGGGTGGGTGGCCAGCCTTTGGTTCTCATGAGCTGCAAAGCCCCAAGTAGAAGGCACGTGTCTTGCGCCTAGAGCCCCTGGCCCTAATAGACCAGGGAGCTTCCCACAGCTCCTCTGAGCCCCCGTCTCGCCTGCACCGCACCTGGATGTTGCCCTGGGCTTCATGCAGGCAGTGCAGAGCGAGCTCCAGGTTGGTGCCCCCGCCCGGCATCACGCTGGAGCAGGCCACGTTGCAGAGCTCGGTCACTGTTTCCAGCAGGCAGCCCGGCAGCGGGAAGGAGAGGAGACACAGAGGGTCGGCAAGTGCCAGAGAGGAAACCTCCCCAACAGCACAGATGGGGTGGGGGGCTCCTGTCACCATCTCCCTCACCTCTCTGTTACAAGCAGGCTGCGGGAAGGGAGCGACAAGGAGGATGGGCAGAAATCCTGCTCCTGGCACCCGCTCTGGATGGCCTGGCCAGCTACTGGGTGAGAGGAGATGTGGGGCAAGGGACTGCAGCACAGCAAAGCAGTCCTGCGCTGAAGGCCAGCTCTGCCCACCCCACCCCAACCTGGGGATCACTGCTTCTTGGTCAAGGTGAGAACTGGGAGGAGAAAACCCTTGGGGATGGAGGAGGGCCCTCGGGAACCTGGCCCCAAATTCTCAGCCACCTCTATCCTGTGTTTTCGGGTTGGTCATCACATCTCCCCATGGCTTCCAGACCAGAGTAGCTACATGCTCGTCACTTCCAGCCAGTGATCTGTCCTGGAGCTCTGGGATCTCAGCCTGAAACTGGCTTCCTATGTTGATGTGTCTGAAATGAGGCCACACACACGGACATAGAGACATATGTGTGTGACCAAGATGGGAAATACAAGAGAGATGTGCGGTGAGCCCTGCTCACCAGGGCTGTGGAACCCACCTTTTGGCCATCTCTCAGACACAGGGAGTGCTCATCAGCGCAGTAGACACGCGCAGGTATTCCAGAGACCTCTTGAGGGATACTTCCTTCCTTCCTCCAATTTGCTTTTTCGCCAGATTTCTGGCTTCAGGCGTTTGGGGTCTAGGACAGGGGAGGTATGTGCTGATACCTGGCATTCTTCTGTATCCAAGGGAACATCCAAGCTACAAAACAGTATCTCACTGCGCCATCACCAATTCTATCTAGAACCCCAGGGTGCTGGGCATTCTGTCTGCAGACATCCAACTATGGTATGTCTGGACAGAAGGAATATTGGGGAAACACCTGGAAAAATCCACCACTTCTCTCCTAGAGAGGTTCTGGGTCTAGACCTGACTTTCCCGTGATGAAGGCTCCCTTGGGAAAAACCGACACTGGAATGCAAGGAGGGTAAAAGCATCCCCACGTTGCAAGGACCCTCAGGTTCTAAGTCTGTTCCAACTCACGGTTCAGTGCTGATCTTGCTGTTGTCCTTCACCACACTGATGCCAAAAGAGCCGTCCATGTGATCTGGAAAACACCCAAAGAAGAGCCTCAAGGAGACTGGCTACAACTGACCCATGAGGCCCTTTTTGCCTGCCTTTCCAGAGCAGCTAAAAGCAGGCTCTTCAAGATTGCATGGTATACACACACTACTGTATATAAAATAGATAATCAAAAAGGACCTACTGTATAGCACAGGGAACTATACTCAATACTCTGTAATAACCTCTATGGGAAAAGAATCTAAAAAACAATAGATATGTGATTATGTATAACAAAATCACTTTGCTGTATACCTGAAACTAACACATTGTAAATCAACTCTAATCCAATATAAAATTGAAAATTGGAAAAAAAAGATTGCATGGTATGGAGTTTCCTCAAAAATTAAAAGTAGGACTACCATATCATGCAGCAAACCCACTTCTGGGTATTCATCCAAAAGAACTGCAGTCAAGACCTCAAAAAGATATCTGAACTCCCATGTTCACTCCAGCACCATTCATAATAGCCAAGATGTGGAAACAACCTAAATGTCCACTGACAGATGAGCACATAAAGGTAATGTGACATCAACATACAATGAAATACCATTTAGCCTTAAAAAGAAATTCTGCAATATGCAACAACATGGATGACCATTGAGGACATTATACTAAGTGACATAAGCCAGTCACAGAAAGAGAAATACTGCATGACTCCACTTATATAACGTATCTAAAGTAGTTGAATTCATATTGATAGAATCAAAGAGTGGAATAGGGGTTACCAGGGGTTGGGGCAGTGGGAAATGGGAGGTTACTAATCAATGGGCATAAAGTTTCAATTAATCAAGCTCTAGAAATCTGCTGTATAACATTGTACCTATAGTCAACAATACTGTATTGCACACTTAAATCTTTGTTAAAAGGGCAGATCACAGATTAACTGTTCACATCACAATAAAATAAAATAAAAAGATTGCATGGAAGGGCGATAAGACTTCTGAAAATGTAGAGTAAGGAACTCGGCAAAACAACAGATTTACTGACAAAAATCATTAAAAAAAAAAAAAGAACAGTAAGCTAAAGTCTCTGCAAGTTGGCCTAAAGGCATACAGCATTTTAAGAAATACTCATTCAAGAAAATCTACTAAATCTCGGGAAGAACAGTGAGAGTCTGTGGCACTGGAGCCATGGCCCACTCCCTTACCCACCTAGCCCCCAGCTCTTTGTAACGGAAGCTCTACCCAGGTAGGTGCAGCCAAGGAGATGGGGGCTTCTTCTTCCCCTGGCTCCCATGCTTAAAGAATTAAAGCAAGATAAAATAAAAATTTCTCATCAAAGAGAAAATGCCATCAAGAGATGGAAATTAGTTTTTAAAAAGATACAAATGTGGACTTCCCTGGCGGTCCAGTGGTTAAGACTCCACGCTTCCACTGCAGGGGGCATGGGTGTGATCCCTAGTAGAGGAAGTAAGATCCTGCATGCTGTGCGATGCAGCCAAAAAAAAGAAGAACCAAATGGAAATAGTTCAGGGGTTAAAAAAGTACAATAACCAAAATAAGGCTCAACAGTAGATCTGAGCTGGCAGAAGAAATGATCAGCAAACCTGAAGATAGAACAATGGAGACTATGAAATCTGAAGAACAGAGAGAAAAAAATATAGGAAATTGAAGAGAGCCTCAGAGAAATGTGAGATGTCATTAAATGCAACAATATATATGTATTGGGAGTACCAGAAAGAGGGGAGAAAGGGACAGAATATTTAAAGTATTAATGGCTGAAAATTTCCCAACGTTGATGAAAAACAATATGTATATCCAGCAAACTCTACAAACTCCAAGAAAGATTAAACACAAAGAGCTCTACATCCAGACATAACATAGGCAAAATGTGGAAAGCAAAAATAAAGATAAGATCTTGAAAGCAAAAAGGGAAAAACAATTTGTTACATACAAGGGCACTACAGTAAAATTAACAGCTAACTTTTTAAGAGAAACGATGTAGGTTACAAGGCAATGGGATAATATATTCAAATTACTGAAAGTAAAAAAGTGTTAACCAAGTATCTTATATTCAGCAAATTATCTTGCAAAAATGAAGGTAAAATAAAGACACTCCCAGATGAATAAAAACTGAGGATACCTGTTGCTGGCAGACCTGCCTTACAAGAAATATTAAAGGTGAAATATTATTCAGCCCGCAAAAAGGAACAAAGTACTGATACATACTGCAACTTGGATGAAACCTAAAAACATCATGCTAACTAAAAGAAGGCATTCATAAAGGACCACATACTGTATGATTCCACTCATATGAAATATGCAGAATAGCCACATCGATAGAGACAAAGTAGATTAGTCGTTACCCACGGCTGGGGATGGGGAGGATGGAAAGGAGGGACTGCTAATAAATACAGGGCTTCTTTTGGGGATGATGAAAATTTCTGAAAACTGATGGTAGTGATGGTTGCACAGCTCTGTGCATATACTAAAAACCATTGAATTCTATACTTTAAAGGGATGAATTGTATGGTATGTGAATTATATATCCCTAATAAAAATAAATAGTAAAGAAAGTCCTTCAGATTGAAAGCAAATGACATCAGATGGTAACTTGAATCCAAACCAAAAAAAAAAGCGAAGCGCTAGTAAATATGGGTAACTATAAAAATCACTATGATTACATATTTCTTTTCTTTTTTTAATGGCCTTAAAAATAACTGCATAAAACAATATGTATTGTGGGCCTCTAACATATAGAAATATAATATATGTGACAGTAACTGCACAAGGAGCACAGCTGCATTGGAGTAAAGGAATATCACCTCAGACAGTAACTCAAATCCACAAGAATAAATGAAGAGATCAGAAATGGTAAATAAGAAGGTTAATATAACAACCTCTATAAATCATGCTTGCTTTCCTTTATCCGCTCAGTGTTTTTACACAAAATAAAATTATATAAAGCAATAAACATGACCAGTACGGTATTACTGGGTCTCTCACATATAATAGCAAAAGAGTTAGAAGGAATAGAGCTAGATAGGAGCAGCGTTTCTATATTTCACTGTTAATGAGTTATTACACATCCTAACAGATTCTGATAAGACATATATTTTAAGTCCTAGAGCAACCACTAAGAAATGACTAAGAAACAGTGAAAACTTAACGGAATTAAAATGTCACACTAGAAAATACTCACTTAATACAAAAGAAAGCAGGAAAGGAGGAACAGAGGGAGAAAAAGACATGTAACGTATAGAAAATAAAAAGCAAAATGGCAGATGTAAATCCAACCATATCAATATAACATTAAACAAGAATGGATTAAACAAACCAGTCAAAAGGCAGAGTTTGTAAGACTGGATAAAAAACACATGATCCACCTAATGGTGTCTAGAGGTAACATGCTTTATTTTCAAAGACACAAATAGGCTGAAAGTAAAAGAAGAGAAAAATATATACCAAGCAAACAACAACCAAAAAAGAGAATGGAATGGCTATACTAATGTCAGGCACATTAGACTTTAAAACCAAAAATATTACTAGAGATAATGATAAAATTATTGTAATAATGACAAATGATGTCACAATCACATCCTAATGATAAAAGGTCAAGCCGTGAGGAAGATGTGACAATTACAAACATATACACACCTAAAAACACACCCCCAAAATACACCAAGCAACAAACGACAGAACTGAAGGATGAAATAAACCATTAAAAAATAATAGTTGGAGATTTCAATACTTTCAACAGTGGATAGGGCAACTAGGCAGAAGATCAACAAGGAAATTGAAACTAACTAGACAAAACAGACAAAATACAGCATTCCACCAAACATCAGTAGAATACATTCTTCTCAAATTCACATGGAACATTCTTCAAGACAGACCGGATTCTAGCCCATATAACATGCCTCAATAAATTTTAAATTTTAAAATAAATTTAAGGGAATTCCCTGGCGGTCCAGTCATTAGGACTCCACGCTTCCGCTGTAGGGGGCATGGGTTCGACCCCTGGTGGGGGAACTAAGATCCTGCAAACCGCACAGCACAGCCAAAATAAATAAATAAATAAATTAAATAAATTAAATTGAAAAAGAAACAAAGTATGTACTCTGACCAAAAGAGAATTAGATTACAAATCAATAAAAGGCAGCAATTTGGAAAATTCACAAATATGTGAAAATTAAGCAACACACTCTTTAATAGTCAGTGTATTAAACAGGAAGTGGAATGATAAATTAGAAAATACTTTAGCTGAATGAATATAAAAACACAACATACTAAAACTTACAAAATGTAGCTAAAGCACTGTTCAGAAGGAAATCTATAGCTGTAAAATATCTGTATTAAAAAAGAAGAAACAATTCAAATCATTTATGGTCAACTGACTTTCCACAAAGGTAGCAAGACAGGGCTTCCCTGGTGGCGCAGTGGTTGAGAGTCTGCCTGCCGATGCAGGGGACATGGGTTCGTGCCCCGGCCTGGGAAGATCTCACATGCCGCGGAGAGGCTGGGCCCGTGAGCCATGGCTGCTGAGCCTGAGTATCCGGAGCCTGTGCTCCACAACGGGTGAGGCCACAAACAGTGAGAGGCCCACGTACCACAAAACAAACAAACAAACAAACACCTCACAATGAGCTACCACTTCACACCCACTAGGATGGGTGTAATAAAAAAGACAGCTAAGAAGTGTGAGCAAGGATGTGGAGAAACTGGAACTTTCATACAATGCTGGTGGAAATTTAATATGACCCGGCCATTTTGCAAAGCAATCTGGCAGTTCCTTAAATGGTTAGACATAGTTACCCTTTGACCCAGCAATTCCACTCTGAGTTATATACCCAAGAGAAATGAGGACTTATGTCCAACAAAAACTTACACATAAATGTTCTTAACAGCACTGTTGGCAATAGCCAAAGGACACAAACAACCCAAATGCTCGTCAACTGATGAATGGATAAATAAAATGTTGTCTATCCGGAGAATTCAATATCATTCATCCATAAAAAGAAATGAAGCACTGATGCATACTACAACATGAACCTTGACAACATTATTCTAAGTGAACAAACTAGACACAGAATGTCACGTATTTTATGATTCCAATTACATGAAATGTCCAGAATAGGGAGACCCGTAGAAAAAGTAGGTTGGTAGACTGGTGGTTGCCCAGGGCTGAGGGGTTGGGGGCTACAGGGCCTGTGTGTCACCGCTCGTGGATATAATCTTCTGGGGTGATGAAAATGCTCTAGAATTAGATTGTGGGATGGGTGTACAATCCTAAGAATACACTAAAAAATCACTGTACACTTTAAATGGGTGATTCATATGGCATGTGAATTATACCTCAATAAAGCTGTTTAAACAATTACTCGAAAGGGCAGGCAGAAGGGTGCTTAGGCTAAATGGTGTCTATTTTCTTTCTGGCTACACAGTTATAAGCACCTAGAAGGCTGCTGGTCCCAGATGGTCCTGGGATAGTTCTGAACAGCAACAGGACCCCCAGAGCAGACCCAGGCGTAGGCCAGAGAGAATGGCTGGACCAAATTCTACAGGGGGCGGGGGTCTGGCCCCCCGCAGGCCCATCATGGGGTGATCAAGCTCACTCACCAAGCATGGCGCTGATGAGCCTGTCGGGATGGGCCCGGGCAGATGTGGAACAGAGAGTGTTGAAATACAGCCCAGAGCCCTCCCGGATGGGGCTGAGCATCGGGGGCGGTGTGTAGGGAGGTCACTGGGACAGTCCCTTCAGGAGGTGGTCCATCAGGAACACGGGCGAGCACAGGCAGCTCTGGCGGCATCCTCCCGGGCCCGGCTCCCCAGACATGGAGGGCGGAGGAGGGATGAGCAGTGCCTTGGGCCGTGGGAGCTTCTTCCGCTTCCTGTGTTGGCTGCTCTCCTTGCTGTCTCTCTCTTCCCCGTCCTTCTCCTGTCCCTGGAGAAGAAGAGACTTCAGAACCACGGGGGTCACCTGAGGCCACCGGCCCCAAAGCTCAGACCTCAAGATGGCCTGAGAGTGGGAAAGGGTACTGACCAGCCAAATGCACACCCAGCATGGCCATGCCCAGAGTCCTCAGCGCAGGAAGCCGGGCAGGGCCACCACGCCTGAGCCAGACTCCAGACCCTAAGCCGGGCGACATTTGACGCTGGGGCCTTCTCAGGCACCCACCCCCCGCCCCCCCAAGGAGAGGCCCTCACTCAGACCATTTTGGAAACTCATATCCGTTGTTAAAGTGACTGGCACTTAAAGTGTGGGGGCCAGACGGATGCAACAGCATGACAAAAGGAAAACCTGTTGCCCTCAAAATGACAGCAGCTCCTGGGAGACAAACAGTGGGCTCCATGCACCCCGTACCCGAGTCCAGCATGGACTTCTCCAGGTGGGGTCTTCCAGCACAGGCTGAAGAGACGACGGCTTGAGCTTGCTACACTCTCTCTTACCTCCACGCAATCTCCCCTCCTCTCTGCCCATCTTACCCCTCCTCATCCTCCAGCTCTCAGCTGCAACGCCCCCTTCCTCAGGCAGGGTCTCTGGTGCCCTCGGGGCTCCCACAGCTCCCTCTCCCAGCCCGGCCCGTTCTGGGTCGTCAGTGTCCGGGGATGGATCTATCTACTCCGCTGGGCTGGGAGCCCCAGGAGACGGGGGCAGGCCTGTTGTGGTCGCTGCAGTGTCCCCAGCCCTGCCCAGCACAGGGCCAGACACAAAGGAAGTTCACTGGAGGTTGAAGGGATGAATGAACACGCAAATCAAGCTCTTCTGGAGTCAGGATTTGGGGGCTTTTCTCACAGCTCCCACTGGCAGCTGGAAAGCAGCTGGAAGGAAGTGCACCCACCTTGCTCCCCAGGGGATGGTTCGCTGAAGCCACTGGCACCGAAACAGGGACCACCAAAGGGGCTGCGGTCATGTTGTCCAAGGACTTCCTGCCTCCCGGGGAACTCTGCCTGTGCCCTTCTGGCCTCAGCACCTGTCTTTGTGGCTTGCAAAACTCCATGCCACACACCTACACACAGAGAAGAGCCAGCCCTTTAAGAGACACAGTACGTAGGGAGCAAGGGGCCCCTCCAGAGCAGCACAGCCCTGACTCCCGGCCCCCAGCCAGGCTCCCCGCAGGAGGACGGCTCCATCCTGAGATGAATGGCAGCTTCAAGCCCCTTCACCTGCGGCTCCTGCTTCCCTCGAGGTGACGGCCACTGGTCGCTGTGAAAACACATGTGGCTGCTCAGCCCTCTCTCTGCATAAAACATCTGGCTGCAATTCTTGCAGACGTAAGTGCTCCTTGGCTCTGCCCAGTCTGTGGGACCACCACTGTGCTGGTTCCTGTGGGGAAGAAAGGGAGAATGGGACTCCGTCCCCAAACACTGATCCTCTGACAGACAGCTTTGGACGAACCCTAAAGAAATGGACATGATGCCCCCGATTCTCCGTGGCCTGGTGCTCACCCCTTCAGGAGTGAAGCATCCAGAGCTCGCTCACCCAGGGCCAGCACATCAAAGCCACCAGAGTTCTCCCCAGGGGCTTCGGAACTTACCAGCCACCCGCCATGTTCTCCTCCTTCATCGGGTGGGGGAGCCGGTAGATATTTCCACCCTGAAGACGAAAATACATCTGAGCCAACATATCAGAAATGAGATGCAAGAGTGAAAACTATAAGACTTGGAAGAAAACACAGGTATAATTCTTGGCGACCCTGGAGTAAGCAGTGGTTTCTTGGATGACTCCAAAACCAAACAAAAGACAGACGTATTGGACTTCATCAAAACTTACAACTTCTGTGCTTCAAAGGACATCATCAAGAAGTGAAAAGACAGAATAAGAGAAAAAAGTTGCAAATAATGTATCTGATAAGGGACTATGTATATTTCTGTATTAGTGATACATAATGAACTCTCACAGCTCAAAAATAAAATCACAACCCAATTTAATAATGGGCAAAGAGTCTGAATAGACACTTACCCAAAGAGGATATACAAATGGCCATTAAAAGATGCTCAGGATTATTAGCCATCGGGGAAATGCAAATTAAACTATAATGAGATTATCATTTCCCACCCACTAAGGTGAACCAACTGGACAGTAACAAGTGTTGGTGAGGATGCAGAGAAACTGGAGGCCTCATACACTCTGGGTAGGGATATAAAACAGCACAGCTTTTTGGGAAAGTCTGGCAGTTCCTCCAATAGAATTACCCTAGAGCCCAGCAATTCCCCTCCAAGGTATTTCCCAAGAGAAATGAAAACATATGTCTAAACAATAATCTGTACACAAATGTTCATAGCACCGTTATCACAATGGCCAAGAAGGGAAAACAACCCAAATATCTATCATCTGATGAATGGATAAATAAAATATGGTGTTTCCATACAATGCACAAGTTACCAGCGATAAAAAGAAGTGAAGTTCTGACCCGTGCTACAGCACAGAGGAACTCTGAGAACATCAGGTTAAGTGAAAGAAGCAAAAGACACAAAAGGCCACGCAGCGTTAGGATTCCAATCACATGAAGTGTCCAGAATAGGCAAATCCATGGAGACAGAAAGTAGATGCATGGTTGCCAGGGGCTGGGAGGGATGGAGAGATTGCGGGTGACAACCAACGGTGTGGGATTTCTTTTTGCGGTGATGAAAGTGTATTGGCAAAGAGTGGCGATGCGAGCACGACCTCGTAAACAAACTAAAAACTACTGGATGGTGCACTTCAAGATGGCGAATTAGATGGCACGTGAATATTAAAGCTGTGGAAAAAAAAAAAAAGAGGAGGAGGTAGCTGTGGTGCGACAGGAAGGATGCTGGACCTCGGAACATCACGAAGAGACGTGGCCAAGCTCTCTGCGCCCAGGACCTCGTGGGCACGATGTGGGAGGACCTAAGCTGCTCCAAAAGGGCGGGCCAGTGCCAGGCCTGCAGTAGGGGCCAAGTCGGACTTGTGGACCTGTGATTCACAACCAGAATAGACACAGCATTTCACGTACAAATATCAAGGGTAAAGGAGCTCTGCCTTTACATTCTCTGAAGAAGTGAAGGAGGCAAATCCAAAAGGAAGTGAAAGGCAGAAAGAAAGCAAATAGAAAAAGTTTAGTGAAGAAACATGATGCAAAGTGTCTCTGACAACTCTAAAGCCCTGCTCTGTTTTGTGTGTGTGTGTTGCAGGGCGGAGGGTGATGGGAGGAACCATCACTTCTCTGGACCTTCATTCCCCCCTCTGTAAACAAACTGCATCTGAGGATTTGCTGAGGTTAAATACAGTGCCTGGACAAGTCAGAAACACGGACACAGGTAAGGACGAGACTCTGCCCCCCGCATGGTCAGGTCCCGTGAGAGGGCCCTGGTACCTGGATCCTGTTGAGTATCATCAGCTTGGACTTGGAGTCCCAGGGGGGATCCGCTGGAGGCCCGGCCAACGACGAGAAGGAGGCCATGGCTACCTGGCTTGGAGAAGCTGCACAGCAAATATCCATTTTCACTTTCTCCTTCCGGAAGTGCTAGGCCCCGGAGTTGCCAGAGAAGAGCCTGTAGCCTCCGCCCCAGGAGCAGGCCGGGCCCTCTCCACCTTTTGTGGCCCCGGAAGCCGTGCCATTCTCAGCCTGGGCCTGCTTCCCTGGGAGGTGGGCTCTGGATGGCTCCTCCCCTCCTAACTGGGTCTGATGCAGGCCCCAAGGGAGATGTCCCTAGGTCCAAGGTCCCTTTCGAGGATCTCAACTGCTTGGCCAGAGAGGAGATGTCTGGGTTTCCAGGAGGGTCCAGGGATGCCGCCGTGGGGGTAGGTGGAGCAGCAGCCACTTTTGGTCTTCCCTTTGGGTCCTGGCTCACGCTGCTGGGGGAGGGCTCTGTGGGTAAAGCGGGTGTGGATTTTCTCCTGCGGGCTAGGGATCCCTCTGGATCAGGGTTCACGGGGCCAGCATGGAGAGAGTCAACAGTGGGTGCCACAGGTGGGGGTTGCTGTGGCCACGGCCCCTGCAGTGACTTCAGGGCAACTTGCTTGCCGTCGGGTGTGGGAAGCTGGGAGGAGGCGGCGGCCACCTGGGTGTGGGAGAAGATCCGCTGGGACTTGGTGATCATCTGGAACACCTGCATCTGCTCGTGGCTCACCAGAGACTCCTGAGACTTCAGGAACAGCTGCTGAAAGAGCGGTGTGGCATCCGACGGGAGGCCGCTGGACTTCTGGCCGTCCTGGGGGCCAGGCTCACCAGGGTTCTGCCACGAGAACGAGTCGCAGTCGAACTTGCTCTTCTTGGAAGCCCAGGAGTCGTCTTCCCCGCTGGTGCTGACATATGGGGTCGCCCGAGGCCTCCCCCTGGGCCTTCAGGAGCGTGGGAGGGAAAGACGGCGTGTCCTCCAGACCGGTGCACTGGCTGGGTGAGGGCTCCCCAGCAGGGGAGTCGCTGCTGAGCCCGGGACCCGGCTCGGAGCCCTCCCGGGACGGCACTGCAGAGGGCTTGTGGACGACAAACATACTGTTTCCTTTGCTCTTAGGGCAGCCCGACAGGTTTCAGAGCCACTGGAAACTGTGGCTTGATGGCTGGGAACTGGCGGGGACAGTCTGGCCATGGAACAGAGGCAGGCAGGCGGGCAGGGAGCGCCCTCGGGCGAGCCCTCCAGGGATGATGGGGGCTGGAGCAGCGGCAGCTCCGGCTCGGCTGGGTCGGGGCCGCTGTTCTCCGCTGCCCGTGAGTGGACGGCTGTGAACACGTCCATGGCAGGCTCCTTCCGTGGGGGCCGGGGATCCTCGGGAACCTCAGTGCCCAGGGCTCCTGGGGCCGCCGGGGTGCTGGCTGGGCCGCAGGAGGAGGACCCTGACGAGGGCAGGGAGGAACAGGCCGTGATCCTCCCTTCCCCACTGTCTGAAGGCCCTCCCAGGGCTGGCCCGGGAGAAGGGATCTTCTGGCAGATGATGCTGCTCATGATACAGCGCAGGAGGTCTCGGTTGGACAAGAGGGAGATGGGGGATGGGGCTTCCGGGGGCACCAGGGACCACAGGCTCGCGGGTGCGGGCTGGGAGGCCACCTCGTGCACACGGGGTGAGTTCCCGCAGGGCTCCTCCTCTGGAGGGGCCTCCTTGAGGATGCACAGGCCGTGCTGGACCTCGTAGTGCTGGCGCACGGAGCGGTAGTCGCTGTAGCTCTTGCTGCAGCCCTGCTCAATGCACACAAAGGGTTTAGTCTTCTGGTGGGTGAGCATGTGCCCGGTCCTGGAATCACATGAGGAGAAAGTTAGTGGGTGTCTCGGCGTGGGTCACCCACTGCAGGAACCTAGGCGTGTCCCCAGGGGGCAGCAGCATCGCAACTCAGAAACTGTGCTCAGACCCTATGAGGAAAGACCCCTGCTACGGCCAAAGCCCTCTGGAAAGGGGAGCTCTTGCCCTCACCCATAAGCAAACCCCTAATCTGAGATTAAAAAAATCAGTGGGAGCCAAGTCAGAGTTCCCCAAAGTGGGTTCCTAAGGAACACCAGGCTCCAGAGTTGCTCCCTGAGGACTTGGGCTCAGCTGGCAAATAAGTTTGGGAAAAACACTCTTTACTTCTTGGAGGTTCCTAGGAGCAAACTGAAAAGCCACAGAGCAGATAAAGAGATACCTTTTGAACTTTCCATGTCTCTCAAACTTATTTGCCCACAAAACCATTTTTTTAAAATAGACCCTTTTAGCATCCCCGAGAAGCAGAGAACCAGAGTTCTGAGAACAAACTTAAGGAAACGCTAACTTGGGGATGATCCTTCCTTGAACAAAGGAGTCTTTGCCTTCCCACAGGAGTCCTCTAGACAGCTACCTGGGAGCCCCACAGCAACAACAACAAAAAGCCAAATGTGCCTATAATTTCTGCAAATATAAACGAATGCAAGTATGTATTATATTTACATCATACTTATACCTGCATTAATATATTATAAATATAAACAAATGGGTAAATCGCCCTCTGGGTTCCCAACAATCTTACTCCGGATGGTTCTAATCAATGGAACCCAGTAAATAATGAAACCCTTTCCCAAACGTGGACCCTTGGCCTCCATCTGAGGGAAGCAGCAGAGAGGGCATCTGGAGACCCACTTTCTAGCCCTAACTGTTACCAGCTTGTGACAGGAGTAAATCATTTCCCATCCTTAATGGCGAGAGGGGAGAGGATACAATGAAAGCGGGATTCATCGAAGCCTCAGTAAAGGCTGGGCGAGCTGTAAACATGCAAGGGATCGTCCTCTCCCACTTACGAGTCTCTCAGTTTGAAAGTCTGTCTCTCCTCCCTCGGCAGCAAGAAAAGCTTATCATTTCTAAGACATGAAGAACAAACGGAATTCTGCTCCTCTTACACTGACCTTGCTTTTTAAAGTCAAGTTTAAACAAAAACTGAGTTAATAAAAGGGGGAATTAAAAAAGGAAAATAAAAGAGTGAACACTCCATTGCCATGTTCTAGAAACAGGCATCTCAGAACCCCATACGCCCTGGTGTTATCCCAACGTATATTCCTCATGGAGTGCATATCTGTTCTGCTCAGACACCTACCAGGGACTCTGAAAATTTCTCTACAGAGTTAGCCAAACTCCCTCCATGACAAAATAGCCTCTGGAGTGTGTTTTTAAAGCACAAGGGTCCTGTCTGCAAATCGCAGCGGCACTCTCCTCACTGGAGTGAATCTGGAGGCTGGGGAGGGCGGGCTGTCCAGGGCAGTGTAGGCCCTGCCCCCCCAAACACTGGCCGTGGAAGGAGAACAGGTCGCACACACCTGGGACACCCAACGGTGCGGGGCGGTGCAGGTGGATGGGAGGGGATGCAAAAGAACCAGGAGCACGCCCAGCCCCCAGCAGCCCCCTGAACAGATGTCCCGACCAGACTCCTACATACAGGTGGTCCTGACGCTTAAAGGCCTTGCTGAAGATTTTGCACACGTGTCTCCTCTCCTGGCTGTGCGTCAGGTAGTGCTTGCTGAGAGGACTGGCGCTGCTGAACACCTTCCCGCAGAGGCTGCAGTCCAGGAGTGGGTTCTGAGGGGACCTGTGCTGCCGCTTTCCTTTCCTTGTGCTCCCGGACGTGGCCCTGCCTCCTTCGTTAGCCTCTTTGGGCACCTTGAGCATGCCTAGCCCCAGGCCTACACAGAGGGAGAAAGCACAGGTTATGACATCCGGGGACATCGGAGCCCGGGCGGAAGCACTCTACCACCCTCGGACCAACTTCAGCAGCTGAGTTCAACTCAGGGAGTTGGCCGAGAACACCAACTTCAGCAGCTTCACTCGCAGAGAAGACCAGGCTTAGCACCAGGTGAGGGGGAGAAGGGACCCGGGTCAGGCCACACCTCCAGGGTGGCACTCAATCTTGAAGCCACACTTGGGGGGTAAGGGAGGGGACAGCAACAGCCTGAGAGCTTCCAGGACAGAGTGACTCGACAGGCAGGACTTCATGACGGTAACATCAACAGCACACTTGCAAGTGCAATCCAGAAATGCACAATGCAAAATCTTAGAAAAGTTTAAGTCCTTTCTCCCAGCCAATTCCACTCTGCTTTTTTAATTAAGGAAATTAAGGCAGATCTGTACAAATTAACGGAGATCTTGCAGTGAACTGCAAGCGAGTTAACTGCAGCATTGTTTTTCCTGGTGAAATGTGAGAAACCACCTAATAACTGACACGAGGGCAGGTGGGTGACTGTATTCTGGTCTCAATGGTCTATGGCGCAGGCATTTCAGATACAACTGTAGGAAAATATCCGATGACGTGAAAGGATGTTCATGCCATACCACTAAGTGCTGTGCCACTAACAAGAGGATTGCTGAAAAACGGAATGATCTAGTCTTTAGAAGGGACAAATAAATTTGAATACAAACAAACAGAATGGGATTGATTGGTAGGATCATGGATCAACTTAATTTTCCTTTTCCTGTCTATCTGAATTTTCCATGTTTATGTACTTCTTGGGTAAATGATAAAAGGTATTTCCACGAATCACCTCATCAGAGGAACAGGTGAAGAGGCTGGGAATGTCCATGTGGGAGAGGGAGATGTCTTCAAGTAGCTGAAGGGCCAGGATGTGGAGGAGGGAGCACACTGCTTCTGTCTTGCTACAAGGGGCAGAGCTAGATTTGATGAATAAAAGGTAAAGAGAGGGACTTCCCTGGTGGCGCAGTGATTAAGAATCCGCCTGCCAATGCAAGGGACATGGGGTCGAGCCCTGGTCCAGGAAGATCCCACATGCTGTGGAGCAGCAAAGCCTGTGCGCCACAACTACTGAGCCTGCGCTCTAGAGCCCACGAGCCACAACTACTGAAGCCCACGCGCCCAGAGCCCGTGCTCCGCAACAAGAGAAGCCACCTCAATGACAAGCCCGTGAACCGCAACGAAAAGTAGCCCCCGCTTGCTGCAACTAGGGAAAGCTCACATGCAGCAACTAAGACCCAATGCAGCCAAAAATAAATAAATTTATATTAAAAAGATGTGTAAAAAAAAAGTATAGGGAAGCTGATTTTAAATCACTAGAGACGTAAGGAGAGTGGATACAAGACCTAAGAACTCTGCAGGCTTGCTGCTGTGTTCCCAGCTCCTGGGATTCCCATTCCTGTACTCGTAGGCACACAGTAACTGTTGGATGGATGAATCATGGAAGATTTTTCTACCCCTTAAGATGGATTAGACTGCCTCACGTGATAGCGAGTTTAAAAACTGCCCTTCATCTAGGATGCAGCAGAGGCTGGACCCAAGAATCCAACAGGTCAGGGCGTGCATACTGCACTAAAGGACCCCAAATGCTAATTCTCTGTGGCTGAGATGTAGCTTGAGAGACACAGCAGAAAGAACCTCGACTCTCATCCCAACTCTGTCTCTGGCCATTTGTCACTTAACCTGTCTGGTCTACATCTTCTTCATATGAAAAGCTGCTGTGTTGAGTGGTCGAATGATTCTAACAGTTTAAATGAGGGAAAATAGGACTCCCATGTGGGAAAGTACTTGCCTTGATAACTTACTTTTAAAATGTTCATTAGAGGACTTCCCTGGTGGCACAGTGGATAAGACTCCGCGCTCCCAATGCAGGGGGCCCGGGTTCGATCCCATATGCATGTGGGAACTAAGAGTTTGCATACCACAACTAGGGAGCATGCCTGCCACAACTAACACCTGGTGCAACCAAATAAATAAATAATAATAATTTTCTTTAAAAAAGATGAGTATTTAAAATAAATAAATAAAAATCAAATCAAATCAAATCAAATGCTCATTAGGACCTCCCTGGTGGCACAGTGGTTAAGAATCCGCCTGCCAATGCAGGGGACACGGGTTCGAGCCCTGGTCCGGGAAGATCCCACATGCCGCAGAGCAACTAAGCCCGTGCGCCACAACTACTGAGCCTGCACTCTACAGCCCGCGAGCCACAACTACTGAGACCACGTGCCACAATTACTGAAGCCCGTGCACCTAGAGCCCGTGCTCTGCAACGAGAAGCCACCGCGATGAAGAGCCCGTACACCGCAAAGAAGAGTAGCCCCCGCTCGCCACAAATAGAGAAAGCCCGCGTGCAGCAACGAAGACCCAACGCAGCCTAAATAAACAAACAGAAGTTTTTCTCTAAAAATAAATAAATAAATTAAATGTTTATTAAAGCAACTGTTAAACTAGAGAACAAAATGTGGTTTCAAAAAAATTGGCAGGGACACTGAAAAACAGGCACATTGAGTCACTGGCCCAGGAAGCCACTTGCTCTTCCCAGAAAGCATGTGCACAAGCTCTAAAACTGTGTGTGTTCTCCCACCAGCAAGCCTACAGGGAGGAATATGTGCGAAGAACTCATCCAAGAGAAAAGTCAATGGAAAAGTTATTCACAGATCCACTCTAACAGTCTATCAGGCAAGAATATGGTCCGACAATACAATGGAATAACCATTACAATGACAACCGAATAGTCTACCTTCATATAAGAAAGCAGGCTCACTAAGTTTTAGAAACTTCAAATGAATTAAACACTTAATACATCTCTGCAAAACCATGTGTACCCTAGTGGCCTCACCTACGTTTTTTAAAAATCCACGTGTGGGAGCCATGGTGGGGATTTTAATTGTTATTACTTTTCTTTATTTTCTAAGTTTTCTATTTAAATATATATCACTTTCTAATGAAAATATATAAGCATATCCATTTGTATGAATCTGAATTTAAGTTAGAGAAGTGTAAAGAGTTAAAATTTAACGTTCAGTGGATTTTTTTTAATAAGGTAACCAGAAAAAAAAATCCTCAAGTTTAAAACAAATTAGGAAAAATTGAACTAGATTAATGCTTTGTAACATTCACTGGGGGGCACAGACCCATATGAAAATCTGGTGAAATACCACAGTTTCTCTGCCCAGCAAAATGCACACGTACTCACCCTAGCAGCATTTTTAGGTAATTTCTGTGGTTCAGGTTGAGAACCTGAATTACTGTAACCAGGCCTGGCCCAGCACCTGCAATACCAAGGATGGCCTTGGTTTCTAGGATCTCACATTTAGCCATGGTTCCAACACGGGGACAAGGCTAACGGCTTGTCTACATTGTGTGGAGTGCGGGCCTCGGCAGTCTTTCATTCTAGCGAGTGTGCAGGACAGTTCCTGAGCGGCTGATCCCAATTAACATTGACATTTGTTCTGCAGGGCTGTTCCGGATGTGGCCTTCCATGCGTGTGGTGTGATTATAAATACGAAGGAGCTCTAAGTCAACTCGTCTAAGCAACTTACCCAAGAACCCATGAAGTGGGTTAAAAACAAAAATCAAATTTATCCTATGGCGGAAGTCTGAAGGTAAACCAAAAGGTGATGTAACCAACGTCTCTGACTGTTCCACTAGTTCTCCCTTTGCTCCTCCGCTGCGGAAGAGAAAGACTTAGAACTGCATCAATGGACTGTGGGAAGGTATTCTAACAGTATTGGTAAAAATCACTACCATCTGTCCAGTGCTTCCCAGCCTGCAAAGTGCTTTTACTTTCATTTCTTCTTTTGCTTCTTACTGCTGGCACTCTGGGGGGAAAGCAGAGTGGGTATTATTGTAAGGCAGTCTGAGATTCCGGATCTGCATACTCCACCAGCGGCTTCATGGAGTCACTGTCCTTCCCTGAATACACGGACAGGGCATCCAAGTTGTCCTCCAGCATCTCGCTGGGTGCGTCAGGCATCAGGAGGCTGGGGTCCAGGTCCAAGTGGCTCAGGCCGTCGTACAGCAGGTCTCGTGAGCCAGGCCCCAGATCCCGGTTGAGGGTGTCGCTGCATTTGAGCGCCTGGCTCTCGGGAAACGAAGGGAGGTGCATCTCGGATGGAAGGGTGCCCTTGTCCCCCAGGCTGCACTGGTCCATGGCTCTCCACTACCAGGTCTCAGCAAACAGCTACTCTCTAGACAAGCAAGGCTGTGTAAGGAGTCAGGGAGGAGAGAGCTCTTGGTGGTGTTTATTTCCTGAGAATGAACGAGGAGGAATCACAATTATGAGATGGCAACACACATGGTGGATAGAGCGTGGACTTGGAATTCAAACACACCTGTATGGGGGTTTGTTCTCGGCCACTTAACAGCCAGATGACCTTGGGCAAGTCACTTAAGGTCCATGAGCCCTAGTTTCCTCATCTGTAAACTGAGCATAAGAGTACCTCCATCATAAGAGTGTTGTAAGGAAAAAGCAACCGAAATGTCCATCAACAGACGAATGGATAAAGAAGATGTGGTACATATATACAATGCAATATTACTCAGCAATAAAAGAGAACAAACTAATGCCATTTGCAGCAACATGGATGGACCTAGAGATTGTCATACTGAGTGAAGTAAGTCAGACACAGAAAGACAAATATCATATGATATCACTTATATGTGGAATCTAAAAAAAGGGGGATACAAATGAACTTATTTATAAAATGGAAGTAGAGTCATGGATGTAGAAAACAAATTTATGTTTACCAGGGGATGGTGGGGGGAAGGGATAAATTGTGAGATTGGGATTGACATACACACTACTATATATAAAACAGATAACTAATAAGAACCTACTGTATAGTACAGGTAACTCTACTCAATACTCTGTAATGGCCTATATGGGAAACGAATCTCAAAAAAGAGTTGATCTATGTATATGTATAACTGATTCACTTTGCTGTACACCTGAAACTAACACAACATTGTAAATCAACTATACCCCTATAAAAAATTTTTTAAAAAAAGAACAAAAAAAAAAAAAGATTGTTGTAAGGAATAAATGAAAGGATTTTGGCAACATGGTGGACTAAACTGACCTCTTTCTCCAACAATAAACACATAGAGGTATGAGAAAAGACCATTTTTAATACAGAGTCAAGCTCAAGAGACAGGTAAGACCCCAAGTGCCAGCAACAATGAGGAAACTCAAAGCCACAGGTCCGAGCACAAGTTGGCCCAAGGGGAAAGTCAGACTCCAATACAGGGCCTGGAACTGTCATCCAGTATGGTGGCCACCAGTCACATGTGGTGATGACACACTTGAAATGTGGCCCCGAATTGAGACCTGCTGTGAGTGTCAAATACACTGGATTTGGAAGACTTAGTACCCCAAATAATTCATTTTCATATTGATTACATGTTGAATGATAATATTTCAGATCTACTGGTTTAAATGTAATATGTTATTGAAATTAATTTCATCTACCTCTTTATTTTTTAATGTGGCTATTTGCAAATTTTAAATTATATACATGGCTCATATTATATTTCTCTTAAAGGGCACTACCCTGGAGGCTGGGACCTGAGGTTGTAACAAACACATGGAAAAGGAAACAGGGACTTGAGTTCACAGGCAAGGGAGACCTGGGACCCTGGAAGAGCCAAGCCATCCACAGGAAAACTAAATAAATGAAAGAAAAATACCGCACACAAGCCTTGAAAAGCATCACAAGAACTAGTTAAAAACAGGACGAGAGACATCAAAACCTAGCAGAGAAAAGAAGAAGACACAAGGGGCAAGGACATTTTTTAAAAGAAACAAATGAAACTTCTAGAAATGAAAGACTTTTAAATTTAAAACTCACTGGGAGGGTTAAACAGCAGATAAACAGTGCTGAAGAGACAAATAATGAACGGGCAGAGCAATCTGAAGATAATTCTCCCCCAGAATTCAGTGCAGAGAGAGAAACAAATGGAAAATACAAATGAAGAAGCAAATGCAAAAGCCCAACATATGCCTAAACGGGGTCCTGAAAGGGAAGAGGAGAGGATGGAGAAGACATGGTACCTCAGGATGGCGGAGGGATTTCCAGAACTGCGGAAACACAGGGCTCCAGACTTAAAGATATGATTCTTGAAGGTATATGGTTAATCATGAACAAGCACTGCACGGCCAGAGCAGGACAAAAAAAAAAAAAAATGAATTCACTCCTTGACACACAAGCAGAACTGCAGAACCCTAAAGACCAAGAGAAAACCCTAAAGACTACCAGGAAGACCAGGCAGATCCTTTACAACTTCTCAACAGAAACGAGGCTAGAAGACAAGGACTACCACCACCTGCAGACTGAGGAAAGGCAGGAGTCAGCACAGAACTCAATGCACAGGAAAACCAGTATTCAAGAGTCTACACAGACTTTTCCAGACAAGGCATAAGACTGTACCTTGTAGACTTTGGCTCAAACACTACCACAGGATTTGAATCATTTAGTAAAAACAAAAAGAAAGATGAAGATTAACTTCATACTTTAAGTATTCACACTCAAAAGAATCTAAGCGTAACTGCCAGACAAAAGGAATAAACTATGTAACATGTAAACTAGTAGAATTGATCCTAAAAAGAAAAAGAGAGAAAAGAGTCAAAATATTAAAATCAGAAATTAAAGAAGGGACATCACTCATGGTCTTACAAAATTAAAAGGATTGTAAAGGAATACTATGAACAACTGCATGCCAACAAATTAGGCAACTCAGAGAAAAACGGACAGATTTCTAGAAAGATAGAAATTACCAAAACTGACTCGAGGAAACAGACTATCTGAAAAGACCTATAAGGGTAAAAAGCTTGAATTACTAATTTAAAAACTTCCCACCCATGCCAGCATAGAAACAGTGAAAACAATCTACCTTGTCTGAACTGTGGAAAATAGTAAGGTTTACAGCAACCAAGCAAACACTTATCAAGAGAAAGGTGAATGAACCACCCCCGCTTCCCCACTCTCCAGCTCAGCAGTGATTCTGAAGACAGCACCCCCCCTTCTCTTGTGGGTTCCTGGTGTGGGAGGGAGCAGACAGGACCTTGTTCTCAAAGAACTGAGGCTGTCTGTCCTGACCTGTCAAATAGCTTCTGAAGGTCTAATGAAAAGGTGTTGCCTTTGGGAGTTGCCTTCTGAGTTGTGTCTAACTCAGAATTTGCTCAGAGCAGAGAGTGGCCATGGGGAAGGCATTTGTCAAAAACATTCAAGGCAGTCAACCAGTCACTGCAGCCTGGGGCAAAGGATATTAACTGAGGCCGACAACAGACAGCACTGAAAGCCAGGGAGAAAAGCTGGAGAGTGAGATGCTTTGGGGAACAAGGGCTCTGAAAGGGCTCCACACTGGCAGTTTCTTACAAAGCTAAACATAAACAGGGCCTTACCATACCATCCAGCCATCGCACTTCTAGGTATCCACCCCAATAAGCTGAAAACTTATGTCCATACAAATGTTTATAGCAGCTTTATTCATAACTGCCAAAAACTGGAAGCAACCAAGATGTCTCTCAACAGAAGAATGGATAAACGAACTGCGGTACATCATATAATGGGATATTATCCAGCAATAAAAAGCAAAGAGCTATTGGACTTCCCTGGTGGCGCAGTGGTTAGGAGTCCACCTGCCGCTGCAGGGGACACGGGTTCGATCCCTGGTCCGGGAAGATCTCACATGTCGCGGAGCAACTAAGCCCGTGCGCCACAACTACTGAGCCCACGTGCCACAACTACTGAAGCCCACGTGCCTGGAGCCCATGCTCCGCAACAAGAGAAGCCACCGCAATGAGAAGCCTGTGCACCGCAATGAAGAGTAGCCCCCGCTCGCCTCAACTAGAGAAAGCCTGCGCACAGCAATGAAGACCCGATGTAAGCTGTAAGCTGCCTGCTGAATGTTGAAGGCCTGTCCCAACACTCACCCAGATGTCAACTGCAGAGACTGTGAGTTGTCTGATGTAGGGTTTCTTTGTTTTGCTTTGAACATTTAAGGAAATCTCTGTCAAATGTCTCTTTGGACACTTAAGGAAATCTCTGTCAAATCTCAGAAGAGAGACTTCACTGACCATGCGTGACAAAAAATACAGTCTTTCTAAAAATAGCCTAGAGAAGTCACTAAACGAACAAACAATTAGAACCCACACTGGACAACAGCAAAGCCTGGGGTGGAGGTGCGGGGGAGAATCTGATTCCCAGAGGTACCATATTATAATATTCAAAACGTCCAGTTTTTCAACAAAAAGTTACGACGTATGCAAAGTATGGAGAGGGCCATCCATTTCACATAAATGGCATCAAACAATATGCAGCCTTTTCTGTCTGGCTGCTTTCACTAAGCATAGCATTTTCGAGTTTGATCCCCCCCTTGGGACACATATCATCACTTTATTCCCTTTTATGGATGAACACTATTCCACTGTGTGGATAGAACACATTTTCTTCATCCATTCATCTGCTGATGAGTATTCGGGTTGTTTCCATTCTGGGCTATCACACGTAATTCTGTCCATAGCGAGACATTTAATAAACGCTTGACGACTCACTGATAAATCGAGTGGATCCTAGAATAACTGGAGTTTGGGCTACTTTCCTAGGCCATAGGTTTCGACTGTTTTTAAACCTTTCATGTTGCAATGGAATAGACTAGCTGCAAGTGTAACGTCTGAGTGTCACATTATGTGTCCACCTGTGTGTCTGTGTTAAGTAGCCTACTGAGGGGGCTCAAATTAAAGTTCAGTGCAGGTCTGAAATCCTGTACCAGAACTCCGGGACCCAAGTGAGTTTCAGAATTCACAATCTGAGGGATTCAGAAAGGTAAATCAATGCATACGCCACACTGTAAGTAACCGCCAGTGGGTCCAGGGCAGCACCTGGTGACCAAATCATTCTTCCTGCATTGAAACCCTGACAGCTCAGAGTAAACAGAATACATAAAGACAGGAAAGAGCAATATGTGAGTTCAGGTGTGGCCACAAAGAGGTCTGAGCCACCTCAGCATTTTCAGAGCTTCTGGGAATTCTAAATTGCAGACAAGGGAATGTGGATGACAGAAGTTTATATTTTAAGGCAAAGTGAATTTCTCTGCCAATTCCAAAGTTTCTTCTACAGTGCTGCTCTAAAGTGTTCCCAGCGCTCCAAGGGGAAAAGAACCCATCTCCTTCACCTCCCGACTATAAAAACAAGCAAATAATATAAAACATAAAGCATTACTTAAAAGGAACATAAAGCAACATCTTATAAAGTAAAACTGTAAGCGTTTTCTCCTTGTCAGGTAGCACACCAAGTGCTCTTCGGGCCTTAATTCACTCACCCCTCACAAAGACCCCGAGGTCGGTTCTATCATTACTCCCACTTTGCAGAGAAGAAAAGGGACTCTGAGAGGGTAAATCATTTGTCCACAGTCACACAACTAACAGGTAGTTGAACCAGATCTTAAACCCAGATTATTATTTTTTTTTTGTATATATATTTTTTTGGCGGTACGCGGGCCTCTCACTGTTGTGGCCTCTCCCGTTGCGGAGCACAGGCTCTGGACGCACAGGCTCAGTGGCCATGGCTCACAGGCCCAGACACTCCACGGCATGTGGGATCTTTCCGGACCGGGGCACGAACCCGTGTCCCCTGCATCGGCAGGCGGACGCTCAACCACTGCGCCACCAGGGAAGCCCAAACCCAGATATCTTGACTTTAGAGCTTGTGTTCTTACCCGCTGCACAATACTGTTTCCCTATAAATTAATCTGTAGACTGCACTGCACCAATTATACTAGAAAACACAAAAGGTGCCAGTGGGGGCGGGGTGGAAGACAGGATTATGTCTCGGGATTTCCCCAATGCCGAAATCGCCTTCCTTCCAACATACTCCTACAGTCCATAGAACAAACTGGTCCGGTTACAACCTCAGGCAGGCACGCCAGAAGTCCAAAGGCTGGGCTTTGACATTTACATACTTTTCCAGATAGTAAAGCACCCCCCCCCCCACCGCCCGCTGCTCAACCAGTACTGAACTTGCTCTTGTTCTGTCAACAGATAAATTCAATTCAACAAGTTTTAGCACCTTCTATGCACAGAGCTCCCCGCTAGTCGCTGTAGGGCAGGGTTTCTGGTCCCCTGGAGACATTCCCAAGCGTCCAACTACTCTTTACAAGAATTTTGTAATTTTGTGCTTTCGTTTTGAGAACAATCTAAACAAGAAAATCTGTATATCTGGATTATTGGATTACCACTTTATAACCCAGTAATACTACCATTTGGTTTCAATGCCCGGGCTTTGTTTATGATTGCACTAATGCCACTAATGCTGACTAGGACTACTTTAATTGCTGCAGGCTAATGAGAAGGGGATAGAGGTGGATTGAGCTCATGATAATGCTTTTGGGCTCAACTAAAGCCAGTGGACATCATGGTACAAGTGGAGGTTTTGCTGCAATTCAAACTGAAAAAGGGATGGGAGATCTGAGATACCACAGGGCCTGTTAAACCCAAAAGGGCCCGGTGTGGCAGTCTGCAAAGTATTTGTTTCAAGGAAGCCGTTAAATTCCAGCAAAATAGCAGCCCTCTCATTAAATTAATGTTTGTAATTTGAGTTACATTAGTTTGGTTGCTTTGTTTCTATTTGATTGGCAAATTGACTTTGGCTTTATGGTGGCACGAGAGCTGTAAGCTTTAGGAAGTTGTGCCTCATTTTAGCATCATTTAGGCCTTAATAGTTTAAAAAACAGTTTAAGTCAACACTGGGGATCCAAAGCAATTTTATTTTTTTTTCTTTTGAAAAAGGCCTATCGGGGCTTCCCTGGTGGCACAGTGGTTGACAGTCCGCCTGCCGAGGCAGGGGACACGGGTTCGTGCCCCAGTCTGGGAGGATCCCACATGCCACGGAGCGGCTGGGCACATGAGCCATGGCCGCTGAGCCTGTGCGTCCCGAGCCTGTGCTCCGCAACGGAAGAGGCCACAGCGGTGAGAGGCCTACGTACTGCAAAAAAATAAAATAAAATAAATAAAAATAAAAATAATAAAAAGGCCTATCATTGCATGACTGGTGGGGTAGGAGGAGAAAGAGATTCTCCTCTGAAATGCTACAACCTCGTGGGAAAGTAACCCACCACAGATTCTAGACCGCAGCCATAAATCCACAATTAGGTAAATAATATTTACTGAGGCCTTGTTTGGAGGGAAGGGAGAGAACAATTTCAATATCTACCTGTTCTATAAAAATGTTTTACTCAGCCGGCAGTAAATTTCAATATTTTTCAATTAGTTACCAAGTTGAAAAATTTGTCAGAGTTTTTTTGGACAGAGTATCACTGTCCAAAAGAACTTTCTGAGCTGCTGGAAATGTTCTAAATCTGCATTGTCCAATGACAGCCACTCAGCACATGCAGTTAATGAGCAGCTAGAAATGCAGCTAGTGCAACTGACAAACTAAGTTCTTTATTTTATTTAATTTTAATTAAGTTAGCTACAAATGGCTTGTGGCTACCACCTGGGACACTGCATTGAAAATAAGGTTAGCCAAATTCTATTTAAAAACCTGGGGGAAAATATCTGATGCTCTGTCAACACTGAGTCCACAAAGCAACAACTGGCTGGAGCTGAGAAGCCACAGCTGCCTTTAGACACAGCATGCACTCTCCAGTTTGCCACAGTCCTCACCACTCCCTAACCTCTCACACCTGGCCATACCGCTCATCTATATGCCCTGCCCAGCCCCTCGAGACATCTGAATTTATGACACTCATTTGTGCCGTTGCCCTTGACCACCTTCTCTTCACTCGGCTTTACCAAATGAAACGCTTCCAAAGAAGACCGAAACGCCCCCTCTACTGCAGAGAATACTCCCAACATAACGAAGTCTGAGATTATTTCCCCCTCCTCTGAACTCTGATAAGCACTTGTCTGAAAATCCATGTAACACTCATCCTGAATGGCTTCAAATTTTAATTATCCTTCAGGTTCTTCTATTTTCCCCCGGACTATAAGCTCTAGGATGACTCTGACTCTACCTTATGTGTCTATACTTCTTATAGCATCTTGCTGGCCACACAACTCTGATCAAAGAAGGCTCTCAGCCTCCCTTTCCTTATGAGTGACAGGATTCCACTGGGCCACCTCTCTTCCTCTTGGAGCAGCCCTAACCTGTTGGTGTGTCAGCTTCGCCACCTCCCCCTCCCCACCAAGAGCCACCTTCTCTTCCTCTCTCTGCACCAGTGTTACCAGGGAGACAGTGATCGTGTCTCAGTAACATCAGGTTGTTGGGAGCTGGGAGGTCGGAGAGACTTGCAGCTTTTACCCCGCCGATGCCAATTCTTTCCTTATTTTCCCACTCCAAACCTTGTTGTAAACTACAGGCTTCTTTTGTTTAACCTACACAGTGTTTTTAAAAATTGGATCAAAAAAAAAGAAAAGAAAAAAAAATTGGATCAGATTGCCTGAATACCCCAAAAATAAAAAATAAATAAAAATTGGATCAGCCACCAACATTTTTTTTAATGGGGAGATTACACCTAGAGATATGACTTTCTGGCTTCTCTTGAAAATGATTAGATTTGATATTCCCGGATAGGTAATAATAGGATAGAGTGAGGGACAACGGCCATCTCTGGATGGGGCAATGGCCTCCAGGTCCCACAGTCCCCACTTACCTTCCGGCCTGGCCCCCATAATAACCACCATCATAAGACTAAGAATAGCAGCAAACATTTACCAAAGCGTTATCATGTTTCAAGCATCACTGCAATCACTTATATATCACTTCATTTAATTCCCACAACATCCCTTTGAGGCATAAACTGTATTATTGACCTTATTTTATGGATGAGGTGAATAAAGTCCACACAAGTTAAGTAACTTGTCCCAAATCAAGCTTAGCACTCAACCCTGGGAAGTCTGACTTCAAAGCCCTCACCCTTAACCACTCACTGTGCTGTGATTCCACGCTTGACGCTGGGATTCCTGCCCTATACTCTGCACTTACATTCTTCAGTTGAACAACCAAGGAAAACTCCTCCTCTAGCCATGGAACCAATATATAATTTTAACCGTAAGTTTCACTCATTTCCTCTGATCGCTCATTTAAAAAGCAGATATAAAGCTTATGCTGGAAAACAGAACGACATAGAGGAATCAGAAGGCTATGACTGCACTTGCCAGAGAGACTTCTTACATAGAATTAACTAAACGAGGAAAAGAGACATCAAAGTTTCTCACTCCACAAGCTCTTCCTACCAGAAAATGCAGACAATCGTTAAAATCTAGAATAGACATTTTCGTAGTGAGGACAATGAGAGGACCCCCGGGGTCCTCGAGAGTCTTTCACGGAGTCTCTGAGGTCAAAATTATTTTCATAACAATATTTAGATGTTATCTGCCCTTCCCATTCAGTGAAACTTTCCAGGGGCTACAGGACTTATCTCAAAAGGCTGAATGCAGAAGCAGATATAAGACTCCAGATGACTCTAAAAATGTGAAACGGGACTTCCCTGGTGGCACAGTGGTTAAGAATCCGCCTAACAATGCAGGGGACACAGGTTCGAGCCCTGGTACGGGAAGATCTCACATGCCGCAGAGCAACTAAACCCGTGAACCACAACTACTGAAGCCCATGTGCCTAGAGCCCGTGCTCTGCAACAAGAGAAGCCACTGCAATGAGAAGCCCGTTCACTGCAATGAAGAGCAGCCCCCGCTCACCATAACTAGAGAAAAGCCTGCGCACAGCAACAAAGACCGAACGCAGCACCCCCCAAAACGATGCCACTATTCTTGCTAAATTTTTTATCTTCTGAAATATAGTTTTTTAATTAAAATGTCAATTATGTTAATATATAATGGGTTTACTATTGCTATTTTTAAATGAATTAATTTTTTAAAATTTATGTTTAAACTTTTAATACAGCAAATATCAGCAGATACAGTTCACATGCACAAAAATACCCTGAGGTCTTCAATAATTTTTAAGTGTAAAGGGGTCCTAAGATAAAAAAGTCTGAGAACTGCTGCTCTGAAGAGAAAAAGTCCAGCACGGACGCATGGGCCCAAATAGGTGTGTATATGTGTCTAACCTAAACCCAAAATTCCAAACTGGTGGCCAGTAACGTGTTTTGCAAGCTGCCACACCTTGGTGTGGTCTTTAATAAGGTCTTTAAATACTTATATTTAAATACTTTAATAATTTAAAATTTAATAATTTTAATAAATATATTAAATATTTAAATAAAGGTCTTTAAATACTTATTAAATTGGTTGTCAACATTTAAAGATCAAAAAGCTTCACATAAAGACAGTGTTCTGGTTTCTTCTGGAAAAAAAAAAAAAGAAAGTAAAACTTCTGGCAACACTGCCCCGACATTTCCACTTGGCCATTTCCACTGGCTGGCATCGCTTAGATGGGGAACACAATCTTAGGTTTGCCAGTCTGGGCCTTTACCTGCCCATCCCCTGCAGGTATCTAAGTTGCTGAGCTAGAGGGGAAAAAAGGGTTTCTTTGCAATAAATGATAAAACATACACCAATCTAATAAATGTCTGCATTCCTACAGAGCAGTCAACATGTACGATAAATAACCCTTTCCCTCATCTGACCTCCCAAAGCAGCAACTTCTAATGGTTTCACCATTGGTACAGAGACCCTTGCATTGATGAGAAACCCTTCTGCGAAAGAAAGGAATCCATCTGACAAAGTGGATGTCCTCAGACAAAGGCAAAGGGAGGAAACTCACCAGGAGAAGTGCGAGTGAATGAAAGAACCTCGAGGGAACAGGAGGGCCCAGTTTAGGTCGCACAGTGAAGGGGGTTCAGGTGACAGACCATTAGATATTTCCTCCTGGAATGCTGGATAATCAATTCGGGACACTCATCCAACTTCTTTTGCCCTGAAAGCAGGTGGTGGAAAGGCAGGGGCAATCAGAACTTGGGTCGCCAAAGCAAGGGCACAGGTGTAAAACTGGGGGAGATTGGCAATTTGGGGAAGAAAGAAGAAAGCAATACTGAACTGGGGAGATCTAGGTAGGAAAAGGGATTTTGTTGTTAGAGGAGTTATCTTCTTTCTTTCCGTATTTTTCCTCCCTTGGGAAGGAACCTGGAGAGCTTTGCTGGGAGAAGCCTAATAGGGGTGGAACTGGTGAGGAAAAGGGGTTTTCGATGGAGAGTTGGGGAAGGCGGTTGGAAAAATAAATATTAGACGAGAGAGAAAATGGAAGGACTGAGCTGGTTGGTTATCAGTGGAAAGATCTTCCAAACAGGGGGACTCTTGGTGGGAAGAAAGAATTTTTGCTGGAAAGTGATCCTCAATGCAGGAGAAATCTGGGAAAGAAAAAATAATTTCTTTGCTAGAGGAAGCTCCTAAAAGGAGCGGGAGGGGCGTAATCAAGGAGTCTGGGAGGGCTTTTTGGTTTTGCTGGAAGATCCTAAAAGGAAACAAATCTGGGTCCCCTAAAGGGAGGGGGTCTCTTCAGAAGGAAAGGAGATTTTAGCACCAGGGGCCTAGAAAGCAGAGGGCGAATGCAAGGCCGACATGCAGAAAGTGCGGGGGTCGGGTAGGGCCCGCGGCGCGAGCTGGGGAGCTGTGAGGGGGCAGTTGGGGCCTCGGGGGGGCGGGATAGGAAAGAAAAGTCGGCCCGGGCCTCTAAGGAGAGTCTTCTCCAAGGGGCAAGGGGCTGCGGGGATGCAGAAGGTGCGTGACGCGGTGCGAGGGGCACCCGCCGCGCCTGCTGCGCCCCTCGAAAGGGAGATTGGGCCCCCCTGAAGAAGAAATATAAACGAATTCGATTTTAAAAGGGGGGAGGGGTTGAAGAATGAGGAAGGGGCGGGAAAGGACGGGGTAGGGAGGAAGGGGAGGGTGGCAGGGGCAGTAGCAACCGGGTTTTACCTGACCCTGGGGTCTCGCGGCCCGGGCTTCGTGCCTTGCGGGCCTGCCGGCAGCCGGCGCCTCCCCTTCGCCACCCGCCGGCCGGCCGGCCGGGCGCGCACGCGCAGCCGGGCCCGCTCCTGGGGCTGTCCACTCACCCGCAGCGCAGGCCCGCGTGCGTGACCGCTGGCCGCCTCGCAGCGCCCGAGCTTCCGGCGTGTGGCGCGCGGCCGCGCATGCTCTGAGGCTATTAGGGCGCCGCCGAGGGGCGGGGCCCCGCGGGGGGCGGGTCTTGGCGTGGTCAGGTGACCAGTGGCGGGCGGGAAAGGAGGCGGTTGGTCGCCATTTTGGAAGGAGGCCGGTTGAAGGCGGGAGAGTGTGAAGGGGCAGCGGGAAAGGAGCTGCGGGGGGAGGGGCCGGCCCCCCACGACCCACACACCGAGGCCGAGAGTCGGGCAGCCCCGGCCATTGTTCCTTGAGAGCGTCGTTCGGACGCAGCATGGGGAGCTGCGGCTCCCCGCGGGCCGCTCTGAGCTGCAGCCTCCCGCGATGCAGGGGAGGGGGTTGAGAGTAGGGGCCGCCCTCGCATTGTCGTGGGGCCTAGCGAGGCAGTCCCCCGTGCTCCCGAGGGGCCACCGAGGCCTTCCTGGCTGTGGGTTGGGAAGATGTGGGGCTGCAGAAGCACAAAGCGGGTCGCAATCTGCTCCGCCTTTCTTTAAGCAAACCCTGAACCACCTGTGGGTCCGGCTATGTCCTGAGCTGTGCCGCCGGACAGAAGGAAACCGGGAAGAGCAATGGCCCGGGGTGGAAGGTGGGGGCGTGCTGATCGGCCAAGAAGTCTGAACCGTGGAACGACTTAGATGGGGAATTCATTCCTTAGAAATTGCGCACTGAAAACCTATGGAGACAGCAGATTTGTGGTTGCCTGGGGGCGGGAATGGGTATCGACTAGTAAACAAACTCGAGGGGATCTGATTGGGGTGATGGACATATTCTGAAAGTGGGTTGTAGCAATGGCCGCACAACGTGGTGACTTTACTAAAAATCCTTGTATTTTACACTTCAAATGGGTGACTTTCATGTAACTTCTATCCCAATAAAGTTTTGATGTTTTAAAAAATTGATCCCTGGGGTAGGTAGAGCAGAGAGGAGAGGAAAAGGACTGGCATTCCACTTTTGGATTCCTTCATTCAACAAATATTGTTTATGGAGTTTCCGTTTTGTTCTGAAATACCGCAGTATACGAGTCAAACATCCCTGCTCTGGTTTATGTTCTAGAGCAACGCTGTCTGGTAGAAATAGAATACAAGCCCCAAGTGCCAGTCACAAAGTTTTACATTTCCTGGTAGGCATATTTTTTAAAGGTTAAAAAAAAAAGTGAAATTAACTTTAATAATACAATTTAACCCTAAATGTTATTTCAACAGGTAATCAATACAAAAATTTTTAATGAGATAATTTACTTTGGGGGAGACTTTACAATCTGGTGCATATTTTACATTTACAGGACATGTCAGTTCAGACCAGCCACATTTCAAAGGCTCCATAGCCCAATGCAGCTAACGGCTTTGGTACTGAAGAGCAAGCATACCTTTAGTGGGGGACAGGCAAATACATTTAGAATGCAATGTGCTTATCCTTTTTGAAAAATGTAAGGAAAGAAGGTAGAGACTGTCCGAGGATTCTATTTTATATAGGTCAATAAAAGCCTCTCTGGCAAAGTTACACTGAGCAGAGACTGGAAAGCCATGAGGAAGGGAGCTATAAAAATATCTGGGGGAGGAGCAAGTGCAAAGGCCCTGAGGCAGGAAGAGGTGGGATCCATTTGAACAGCAGTGACCAGTGTGGTTAGAACGATGTGAGTAAAGGAAAGCGTAAACTAGGGGCATATTATGTAGGGCCTTGCAGGTTATGCAAAGACAGGGATTAAAAACCTGCCTTCGTTTTAGGAGGGATTCTTCATTTATATAGCAAACACTAAAAAATACTGAGTTTCAGCAGTGTGATCTCTTGGTGGAAGAAATGAGGACCCTGGCCAATGGGTAGATGCGAGTTTAAAGAACAGGACTTAAGCTCCTGAAGGAAACTGACATTTTCCTGTCCTTTGACAAACATTGATCACTTTATGGACAGAGACAAGATCCTTGCAACACATAACACAAAGAAGTAGCATTCAGAAATTGTTTTAGAAGACTACAAGTTAATGCGACAGCCCAAT
Source organism: Mesoplodon densirostris (assembly GCF_025265405.1). NCBI lineage: Eukaryota > Metazoa > Chordata > Mammalia > Artiodactyla > Ziphiidae > Mesoplodon > Mesoplodon densirostris. The sequence goes on along the minus strand of NC_082679.1, from coordinate 22,515,505 downwards.
GAACAAATAAAAGATATGAAGAGGCACTTCCTACAAGAGGAAACATAGGAAAAGGGGCCTAATTGTAGCAAGATTTTAATGCAAATTAAAACCACAGATATTAGGTCACACCCACCAGTTTGGCACATTTTTACATTTTTTCTATCACGCAGAGCAAGGGGAACTCACAGTACTGGTCATGGGTAAACTTGGTACAATCACAGTGGAGTACAAATTGAAGATATTGAATAAAATAAAAGATGTGATGTGTCCCATGCCCCAGCAATCCAGGGGTTGACGGTAGAGAAACTTGCTCATATGCACTAGGAGATGTGCACAAGAATAGTCATAAGCAGCAAGGTTTGTAATAAAAACAAACGAAAAAACCAACTTGGATTGGATGATTCTGGAACAGAAAAAGGACATTAGTGGAAAAACTAGTGAAATCTTAAAGTCTGAAATTCAATGCAGGGGACACGGGTTTGAGCCCTGGTCTGGGAGGATCCCACATGCCGCGGAGCAACTAAGCCCGTGTGCCACAACTACAGAGCCTGTGCTCTAGAGCCCACAAGCCACAACTACTGAGCCCACGTGCCACAACTTCTGAAGCCCACGCACCTAGAGACTGTGCTCTGCAACAAGAGAAGCCACCGCAATGAGAAGCCTGTGCGCCGCAACCAAGAGTAGCCCCCGCTCGCTACAGCTAGAGAAAAGTCCGCGTGCAGCAACGAAGACTCAACGCAGGCAAACAAGAAAAAAAAATTAAATTATTGATGAAAGTTAAACTAAAATTCGGTAGTCACATTAAACTTAAATGTTAGTGATTAGATTATACTTTTTTACTAAATTTTGATTAAAATGTAGTAAATAAAAGTAAACAGTGAATTAAAATTAAATTCTAAATTATAAAATTACATTTTCTGCAGATGATGTTTTACAATTTTAATTCTACAATGAAAGGAATTCATGCAACATGTGTGTGGAGGTACCAAATGCAGGGCCTGGTGCATGGGAGATGCTCTGATGGGTGAGTTTCGAGGTAGGACGTGAGCTCAGGCTTAGAAGCTGGGGATGCTAACCTCTTGCCAGAGACCACACACCATGGTGGAAGGAGCATGAGCTCTGAATCAACTATTTATCAGAAGCAGCAGCATCCCTGCCATGTGCCAGGCACTGTTTGAAGCCCTTTACATATATTAACTCACTTGAATCCTTATAAGCACCCTATGAGGCAGATAGTATTCTTATCCCCGTTTTCCAGATGAGTAAACTGAGGCACAGAGACACTCATCGAATCAATGGAGGAGTCAGGATCCAAAGACCTGGATTTGAACCCAGCCTAACCCACAAGCTATATGGCCTCAGTCGAACCTCAGTTTCTGCCCCACAGATTGAGGACAGCGACCCACTGTGTTGGAGGTCACAAAGAGAAAATGGGAATACTTGGAAGAAAGCCCTCACTGAATCCTAACATATGCTGAACATATGTGAATGATTAAAGAGCCAGGAGGGAGGCTGGCAGTCCTGGCAGGGAAGAAGGCAGGAGCAAAGGTACTGAGGCCTCACCTTGAAGGCCGGGCCAGTATGGCTGTGTGGAAGTTGCTACAGTAGATGGGGAGTGAAGTGTGTTTGTGCCTGAATCCTGGATGCCTCCTGGAGCAGCCTTTTTCCTTCTGGTGCTTAGTGAGTGTGCCACTTGGTGGCCACAGGGCAGGGCACTCTTCTGGTAATGCTGGTTCCCATGGGTGGGGGCAGTGTGTCTCTGAGGGGGGTCAGCTCCTTGGGTCAGGGCCTCCCACCCTGAAGACATGTCCCATTATCTCCGGTGGAGTCTCAGAATTCCCCCCAAACCCCCAGAGAAAACTCACCTCAATTTAGGAAAGCGAAATAGGTTGTAGAACTGGAAAGGACCAGAGATGTCATCTGGTCCAACCCTTTCAATATACGCAGATCAGGAGACTGAGGCCCAGAGAGGGCAAGGGACTTGCCTAAAGTTACACAGCAAGTCAGTGGCAGAAACAGGGCCCGATGCAGCTATCTTGACTCCTGGACCTGTGCTTTTTCCTCTCCCCCAGGTTTGTGTATGGGAGTATCTGGGTATTCACATGAATTGAACAGATGGGAGCAGGGGAGGGGAGCTGCCAGCCATATTGCACTAAAGGAGAATTGGGTGGTGCTTGCCTTGACAGTAAACAACAACCGCCATGCTATTAAATTATTTTTAAGTTTGACATTCAGCCATTTTGCTGAATAAATGATTCAACCAAGTATTTCCTAAGTCTCTACTATATCTCCAGTAAGCTAAGCACCAAAGGAGATTATAGACAAAGACCCAAGAAATTGTCCCACCTTGTTAGGTCTTAATGTTTTTGTCCCCCCCTAAATTCATATGCTGAAACCTAACTCCCAATGTGATGGTATTAGGAGGTGGGCCTTTGAGATATGATTAGATCATGGGGGTAGAGCCCTCATGAATGGGATTAGTACCATTTTAAAGGAGACCCTAGAGAGCTCCCTCACCCCTTCCGCCATGCGATGTTATAGCAAAAAAAAAAAAAAAAACCCAGCTGTCCATGAGGAAGCAATATCACCAGACATTGAATCTGCCGGCACCATGATCTTGGACTTTCCAGCCTCTAGAACTATGAGAAATACATGTTTATTGTTTATAAGCCACCAGTTTGTAGTATATTTGCTAAAGCAGCCTGAATGGACTAAGACACACCCTTTCCAGCTTCACAATTGTTGTCAGATAAGGTTGGAGAAGTAAAAAGAGCCACATAAAATAATAAAGAACAATGATCAAGGTTAGGATTGGCCATGATTAAAAATAACACTAGGCAAGTCTTTGCTGTACTCTGCCACACCTCCATCATCTTATAAGTGCATTTGCCCTTCAGTAGCTTCTAGATGGACACCATCTCTTTTTATCTTTGAGTCTCCTGCAGTCAAACATTTACCAAATATTGAACACCTGCTCTGTGCCAGAATACCGCAGTAAACAATCAGAAAATCTCCCTGGTCTCATGGAATTTATGTTCTTGTGCAGAAGACAAGCAATAAACAAGGAAAGAGATAACAAGTTAACTCCAAAATGAGGTGAGAGCTATGAAAGAAATGAACACGACAGTGTGATAGAGAGGGTCTGGGTGCTTTAGAACCTGGCTGTTCAGAGCACGGTACCCAGACCAGCAGCATCAACAGCTTGTTAGAAATGCAGAAGCTCAGGCCCTATCCCAGACCTCCTAAGGCAGGAATTGTTGCATTTTAGCAACATTCCCATGGGATTCATGTGTACCTTGAATTTTGAAAAGAACTGCCTTAGACGCATGATCCACGAAGACTTTTCAGAGGAGGTGGCATTTGAATGGAGACCTGAAGGTTAAGAGTCAGGCTGTCAAGCAGAGGTCTGGAGCAAGAATTCCAGGCAAAGGGAACTTCAAGTACAAAGGTCATTATACCAAGTAGAGGTCTGAGGAGCTCAAAGAGGACCCGTGTGGCTATGGCAAGCAAGTTGAGGATACTGATGTGGTTAAAGAAGTGGCTGAGGGCCAACCAGAGCCTGGTGGGCCCTGGGAAGGAGTTTGGATAGCATGTGAAATCAACAGAATCCACTGAAGAGCTATATGCGAAGAGAGACACAATCTGATGGGCATTTACAAAAATGTCCCTCTGGGCCTGAGGGACTTCATACTGTGGCAACTTAGCTAAGCTGGAACCACATTTCTCAGAATTCCCTTCCACATATGGTCTGGGTTAGGCTTGGCCAGAGGAGAAATCCACACAACATTAAGATTCATTCAGTGATTTTTTATTTTTATTTTTTTCGGTACGCGGGCCTCTCACTGTTGTGGCCTCTCCCGTTGCGGAGCACAGGCTCCGGACGCGCAGGCTCAACAGCCATGGCTCATGGGCCCAGCTGCTCCGCGGCATGTGGGATCTTCCCGGACCGGGGCACGAACCCGTGTCCCCTGCATCGGCAGGTGGACTCTCAACTACTGCGCCACCAGGGAAGCCCCTCATTCAGTGACTTTTATCTAATGTTAATCCATGTTCAGATTTCCCAATCATCGTCCAAATATCTCACCTTAATAATATTAATATGAATAATATTCCACGTGACAATTAGAGCTGTCCTAAGGTTGATTATACATAATTGCAAAAAAAAAATCTGTTAGGGGTGGCAAACAGCATTTTCCAATGGTTTCTCACCTTGGAGTGGCCAAATTTTACACAACCAGCCCTAAACGGAATGGTGTGATGGGAAATGCACATCTCATGCCTGGAGATTGTGAATGAATTGACAAGCCCATGACAAGGGCATGGTTTGGTTTGAAAGCTTCCCCAGGTGGTCCCAGCGTGCATCCTGGTTTGGGAATCACTGCTGTGGCTGCAGGAAAACCTGCCTGTCTCAGAAGTCAAATCCTCACCATGCTCTCCCTGGCATGTTGGTGGATAAAGCTGCCCCTGGGGTCCTCTCCGCCTCCCACCACTGCCTGACCTGCATGCAGACCACCTGCTTTTTTCAACAGGTCATGACAGTGCTTCTGATACTGGGATCAGGAAGGTCATCTGGTCACCGAAACTTTGGAAGGCGTGAGAATGCTTAGGAAGCCCAGGCAGAAAAGGAGAGTCAAGGGGTCGGGGGGGGGATGAGGGTGGGGTGCCCGGATTTGCACTCGGATAAGTGCAGGCATTTGAGGAGAAGTCAATCAGTGAGGACACTGAAAAAGAAGAACCAGAGAAGTGGAAGGAAAACCATGAAAAATTAAGCCCTGGTGAAGCGAAGGAAAAAGATGCTCTCCAGAAGGAATGAGGGTTCCACACTGGCCACCGGTTTCTGCTCTCCACCCTGCTTTCCTTTCCTCACATTCATCCCTTGAGTCACTTCCTTCAAGCATCCTCAAAGCCCATGCCCCTCACAACCTGCAGTAGGCACGTTGCCAAACTCTGCCATCTGCCCCCCAAGCCAGCTGAACACAGCGAAAGGAAACCACCCAGCCAACCTGGCATGTTTTACCTGAATCACAGAAATCACAGACCTCAAGGGGGCACAGGGCACTCTCTCTGTGTCTCTGGGGAGCTTGCTTTCACTCCATCACAATAGGACTGTTTCCTTCCAGGCCTCCCACCCACCCACCCCTGCCATCCAGCTCATGGCCATGTCCCGTGCTTCTCTGTGCAAACTGAACCCGACAGTAGGGAACCCCCTCATTGCCTAGCCCGAGAGCCCAAGCCCCCTCATTTTCCCGTTGGTTACCAGTCCCGCAACCCTTGGGTTCCATCCTGTTTCTCAAGGACTGAGGTTATTTCCTTTCTTCTTTCCCTTCTTTCCTTCCTTCCCCATTTCCTCTTCTGCTGCTGCTTCTACTTCTCCTCCTTCTAACTCTCCTCCTCCTCCCCGCTTCCTGTACAATCTGGCCCCATGCCAGCTGCTGCAATCCTTTCTAAAAGGCAGATGGGGACCCTCCACCTCTTGGCGGGAAGAAGGGTCACAGTACTGCGGACAGATTTAGCTGCCACTGTCTTGTCTAAATGTGTTTAGGTGGTGACTGTTAGCTCCCTCCGTAGTAAAGGAATCTCTTCTTGGCGAACAGCAATCTGAGACGTGATGCTTTGAGACCGTGTGAGCATCCTGCACCCCACCAACCTTTCCCCAGGGATGTTGGCATGTCATTCTGCCTTTCTCCTGGAACAACGTTTCCCAGCAGTTGACCACGTCAGAGATGATAGCAGCCTGAAGTCAAGTAGTCAGAATGGAGATGGACAAAGATGATGACTCTCGGTTTAATTGCAATGAAATCAATCCCTCACTGTGTAACTAATGACTAAGTACACATCTCTTTTGCTCATTCCATGAGGATGGGGGCCATGCAGGTCTTGGTCACTGTGTCTCCAGTACCTAAGAGGACCTTCCAGTAACAATAATATAAAAGCACCACGTAGTGTTCTAGCACTTCACATCCACTCCCTCATTGAGCAAGGAGGGTTGCTGCTATGCCCATTGTACAGGTGAGGAAACTGAGGCACAGAGAGGAGACTAACTTGCTCAAGGCACAGAGCCAGTAGGTGGCAGAGCTGGGATATGAACCTGGAAGCCTCATTCCAGAGCCTGCACTCTTCGATATCATACTCTCTGGCTTCAGAATGAAGCTGCAGGGCTTCCCTGGTGGCGCAGTGGTTAAGAATCTGCCTGCCAATGCAGAGGACACGGGTTCGAGCCCAGGTCTGGGAAGATCCCACATACCACAGGGCAACTAAGCCCGTGCGCCACAACTGCGGGGCCTGCGCTCTAGAGCCCACGAGCCACAACTACTGAAGACCACGTGCTTAGAGCCTGTGCTCTGCAACAAGAGAAGCCACCACAGGGAGAAGCCTGTTCACCACAACGAGGAGTAGCCCCTGCTCGGTGCAACTAGAGAAAGCCTGCACACAGCAGCAAAGACCCAATGCAACCAAAAAAATATAAATAAAATAAATAAATTCAAAAAGAAAGAAAGAAGGAAGCTGCAGTGCCACTATGGAAAACAGTATGGAGGTTCCTCAGAAAACTAAAAGTAGAATTGCCATATGTTCCTGCAATCTCTTTCCTGGGCATATATTTGGAGAAAACCATAATCGAGAAGATACATGCACCCCAGTGTTCATAGCAGCACTATTTATAATAGCCAAGACATGGAAGCAACCTAAATGTCCATCGACAGGTGAATGGATAAAGAAGAGGTGGTATCAATACATATACACGATGGAATACTACTCAGCCATAAAAAGAATGAAATAATGCCATTTGCAGCAACATGGATGGACCTAAAAGTGATCATACCAAATGAAGTCAGACAGAGAAAGGCAAATACCATAAGATATCACTTATGTGTGGAATCTAAAATATGACACAAATGAACCTATCAACAAAACAGAAACAGATGCACAGACATAGAGAACAGACTTGTGGTCACCAAAGGGGAGGGGGAGTGGGGGACAGAAGGATTGGGAGTTTGGAATTAGCAGATGCAAACTATTATATAGGGGATGGATAAACAACAAGGCCCTACTGTAGAGCACAGGGAGCTATAGTCAATACCCTGTGATAAACCATGAGAGTCTATCACAAAAGAATGTGCAAAAGAATGTATATATGACTGAATCACTTTGCTGTACAGCAGAAATTAACACAACATTGTAAATCAACTATACTTCAATAAAAAAATAAATCCTTTGAGACTATAATAATAAAGATATTCTCCTTAAACAAAACAAAGCAAATAACAGAAGAAAGTGCAGTAAAAATTTGTTGAATGAGTTAACGCTGCAGGGTGTGGAGAGGATGGGGGGTGGGGAGTTTGGGAAATGTGTTCCAGGTCATTTCAGCTCCCTCTACTTCAAATCCTTTAAAGGGGGACTTTTGTCTCGTTTGCTGGGTTTTTTTTCAATGATGGGAAACGTCCAGCCTTCACAGAATGCGTTTTCTGAGCACGAGTAGCACTGGGCCAGCCTGGCAGATGGGTCCCTGCTCTGCCATGCCAGGTCCTTTAGGGCACAAGGCTCCAAGATTCCAAAGTGCAGCTCCTTCCATGAAGAAAAAATTCAAGTGTGTCCTATGTCTGAGGCCACCCAGGATATTCATTTTCCTAACAGAAAACTCCAGATTCACAGATACTGTCCCTTCCTTACCAAAGTCGTTGAAGTTTCCCTGTGTGGGGTCCAGAAAAGAGGAAAGGGTGTAACAAAGGCAATTTGGCCAAAGCCATCTTTGCGCAGGTGACGTGGGTGGCTGAGGAGGAAGTGTGCTTCTCTCCCTTCCACTAGTACCTCTCACCTTATTTCCTGAGATTCAGCAAGATCATCAACTGCTCTGAAATCAAGACCATTGTTCCTTGATTGCAATGATAATAGCTCTCACCAAAACATGGTCCAAGTTTCAAAGCTCTTATTCTTTGTCCCTGCCATTCTCTCTTGAAATGTTAATTCAGCATCCCTGGAAGGGACATATTTTGTAGTATTAGCAGCAAGCTACAAGCTGAATATCAGAATAAGAGTTTCAAGAGGAAGTTGTTGAGGGAAAGGTGAGAGATAATTTTGGATTTCCTTTGTCATTCAATAAATACTAAAATACTGGGTGTTGGGGATGCCCACACGTTCATCCTAGCGCTTAGCCTCTCCTTTGTATCAGTTAGCTACAGCTGTGTAAGAAACCATCTTGAAATTTAGTAGCTTAACACAACAACTTTTTCTTTTTCTCTCACGTGTATTTGGGTCGTCTAGACAGTTCTGCTAATCTGGGCCAGGCTTGGCTGACCTTGGCTGGTTTCACTCGTGAACCTGCCATCATCCTCTGGCAGGTTAACTAGAGGCTGGCTGGTTTCGAATTACTTCACCTGGGATGACTCAGTTCTTCTTTACCTCTCCCCCACATCCCTCCAGCAAGCTAGCCCAGGCATGTTCTCATGGTAAAGGTGGAGAAGAAGAGAGAGAAGAGAAATACTCTGAGCCTCTTAAGGCTTAGCCTTGGAATTTGTGCACTCCTGCTGTATTCTACCGGCTAAAGCAAGCTGTAAATTTCAGTTCAGGGGCTGGGAAAAGAGACTCCATCTCTCTTTTTTTTAATTTTTAAAAAATATTTATTTATTTATTTTGGCCCTGCTGGGTCTTAATTGCGGCATGCAGGATCTTCGCTGCAGCATGCGGGATCTTTAGTTGCGGCATGCATTTGAGATCTAGTTCCCCCATCAGGGATCGGACCTGGGCTCCCTGCATTGGGATCGTGAAGTCCTGCCCACTGGACCACAAGGGGAGTCCCAAGAGACTCCATGTCTTGATGGGAGGAGCTGCGAAAGCACACCGCAAAGCGCCCGGATAAAGGGAGGGGTGGAGAAGGGCAGCCTCAAGGCAGGGAAGAGTGGTCCTTCTTATTTCTGCTTCTCCCATGAGCCAATGAAAGTCTGATTCCCATTGTCCACAGTTGCCTCATCTGCCCCACAATCCTGTTATCTGACTTTAACCTTCACTTCTTCCTGTGAGTCCCTTAGGTCTCTTTTGGGGCAGCTCTATCCCATTCCTTACTCTCCAAGCCCCCAACCCCACCTCCACCCATCATTGGAGGCTGATGAATCCCCCTCCTACTTCAGGATAAGGCCGATTCCAGCTTCCCTGCCTTTTGTTTATTTCTTCCATCTCCTGTGGGAGGTGTTTGTTCTTCAATGCTCATGAGGGAGGGGTTCAAACTGGACTCCTCCCACTTTCTCAGATTTCCCCCCCACCACAGCCCCAAGTTAGTCACCCTTCTACCTCCCTGTGGGTCAGTCCTCTTGTTTCCATCCCCACGTTTCCATCCCGGTCCAGGCCCCACCATTATCTCTTGCCCTAGACTAACATCACTGTTGCGGCCTCTCCCGTTGTGGAGCACAGGCTCCGGATGCGCAGGCTCAGCGACCATGGCTCAAGGGCCCAGCCGCTCTGCGGCACGTGGCATCTTCCCGAACCCAGGCACGAACCCATGTTCCCTGCATCGGCAGGCGGACTCGCAACCACTGCGCCACCAGGGAAGCCCGGTGTCTGGGTTTTAATCCTGGTTGTGCTGTTGATCTGCTGGGTGACCTCAGGGACCTGACTTTGCCTCTCTGTGCTTCAGTTTCCTCCTGCTGGAGACTGAATGTTTATTTCCCCCCCAGCCCTCAAACTCTATATGTTGAAACCTAATCCCCAATGTGATGGTATTTGTAGATGGGGCCTTTAGGAGGTGATTAGGTCATGAGGGTGGCATTCTCATGTATGAGATTAGTTCCCTTAGAAAAGAGACCCCAGAGAGCTCCCTCACCCTTTCTACCACGCGAGGACGTGCAAGAAGATGGCTGTCTGTGAACCAGGAAGCACCTTGATCTTGGACTTCCCAGCCTCTAGGACAGTAAGAAATAAATTTCTGTTGTTTACAAGCCACCCAGTCTATGGTATTGTGTTCCAGCAGCCTGAAGAGACTAAAATACCTCTTCTATAAGACACCTCACTTCTACAGATTAGTGATGATAATAGTATCTGCTTATAAGGTTGTTTGCTGTAAGGATCCGAAAAGCAACCTCATCTGAAGATCTGAAGCACTTGGGACTCTTCTGGTCCTGGAAATTGACAGGGATAAATGGCAATGATAGGATGGGGGTGGGGGATTAATTCCATCCGATGTACTAGGTCTGTGCTCAGTATGTCACTGGTCCTCCCAGTGAGCCTAGGGGTCAGTTCCATTTTCCCGATGAGACAACTGAGGCGCAGAGAGCCTCAAGGTCACGGTTGCCCAAGGTCATGGTTACTGAATAACTGGGCCACGATTTGAACTGAGATCCATCTGATTCCTAAGTTTCTCTTTCTGACTGTGAGCACCAGCTTCTCCCTTGTCTCCCCGCTTCCACTCTGACCCCCCAGTCTCTGCTCCCCAGTCCGCCAAAGGGAGGCAAAGAAGGGGTCAAGCTAATCAAGTCTCCCCCTTCCTAAGATTTTTCAGCAACATGACTCAGTCCAATGCATGATCCAAGATTGGATCCTATACTGGCGAAAACATGGCTATAAAGGACATTACTGAAGGGAAGCGAGAGATCTGAATTTGTGGATTAAACAACAGTATTACTGTATCAGTGTTACAGTTCCTGATTTTGATAACTGTCCTGGGGTTTTTGAAGAGAATGTCTTTGTTCTGTAGCTCCATGCTGAAGTATTTATAGGGATCAAGGGACAGGATGTCTGCCGCTGCCTCTCAAATGTTCCGAAAAGAGTGAGATAAAACACACGTGGTTAAGTATTATTGACTGATGAACCTAGGAGGATGGGGTTCTTTTTACTCTTCTTGTTTGAGAAGAGTAAACTGTCAAAGAGTTCTGTAGTTTGATCTTATTTCAGGTGAAAAACAAATCAGCAAAAACACACTCTTCATCCTGCTCCTCAGTAGGTACCCAGGAGAAAGGAAAATCTATGTCCACACAGACACTTGTACCCGAAGGTTCAAAGCAGCATTATTCACAGCAACCAAAAAGCAGAAACAACCCAAATGTCTATCAACTGATGACTGGATAAACCAAATGTGGTGTATCCCAACAGTAGAAATATTGTTTTATTGAAGTATAGTTGATTTACAATGTTGTGTCAGTTCCAGGTGCACAGCAAAGTGATTCAGTTTTATATATATATATATATATATATATATATATATTTTAAATCATAGGTTATTACAAGATATTGAATATAGTTCCCTGTGCTATACAGTAGGACCTTGTTGTTTATCTATTTTATGTTTAAAAATTTTTTATTGCCGCATAGTTGATATACAATGTTATGTTACTTTTTGCTGTACAGCAAAGTGAACCAGTTATATATATACATATACCACTCTTTTTAAGATTCTTTTCCCATATAGGTCATTACAGACTATTGAGTAGAGTTCTCTGTGCTATACAGTAGGCCTTTATTAGTTATCTATTTTATATATAGTAGTGTGTATATATCAATGCCAATCTCCCGTTTTATACCTCCCCCCTTGTAACCATAAGATTGTTTTCTACATCTGCGACCCTATTTGTGTTTTGTGAATAAGTTCACTTGTACCATTTTTTAAGATTCCACGTATAAGCAATATCATACGATATTTGTCCTTCTCTGTCTGACTTACTTCACTCAGTATGACAATCTCTAGGTCCATCCACGTTGCTGTAAATGGCATTATTTCATTCTTTTTTATGGCTGAGTAATATTCCATTGTATATATGTACCACATCTTCTTTATTCATTCCTCTGTCAATGGACATTTAGGTTGCTTCCATGTCCTGGCTATTGTAAACAGCACTGCAATGAACAGTTTTCTCTGGATATATGCCCAGGAGTGGGATTGCTGGATCATATGGTAGCTCTATTTTTAGTTTTTTATGGAACTGCCATACTGTTCTCCATAGTGCTTGTACCAATTTACATTTCCACCAAGAGTGTAGAAGGATTCCCTTTTCGCCACACCCTCTCCAACACTTATTATTTGTAGACTTTTTAATGTCAGCCATTCTGACCAGTGTGAAGTGATACCTCATCGCAGTTGGTTTTTTTTTTTTTTTTTTTTTTTTTGGCTGCACCATGTGGCATGTGGGATCTTAGTTCCCCAACCAGGGGTCGAACCGACGCCCCCTGCATTGGAAGTGTGGAGTCTTAACCACTGGACTGCCAGGAAAGTCCCCTACCTCACTGTAGTTTTGATTTGTATTTCACTAATAATGAGCAATGTTGAGCATCATTTCATGTGCCTATTGGCCATATGTATGTCTTCTTTGGAGAAATGTCTATTTAGGCCTTCTGTCCATTTTTTGATTGGGTTGTTTGTTTTTTTGTTATCAGGTTGTATGAGCTATTTGTATATTTTGGAAATTAAGCCCTTGTCAGTTGCATCATTTACAAATATTTTCTCCCAATCCATAGGTTGTCTTTTTGTTTTGTTTATGGTTTCCTTTGCTGTGCAAAAGCTCATAAGTTTGATTAGGTTCCATTTGTTTATTTTTGCTTTTATCTCTATTGCCTTGGAAGACCCAACAGGAGAATATTATTCAGCCATAAAAAGGAATGAAGTTCTGATTCATGCTACAGCATGGGTGAACTTTGAAAACATTGTGCTGAGAATTCCCTGGCAGTCCAATAGTTAGGACTCTGCGCTTTCACTGCCAAGGGCCTGGGATCAATCCCTGGTTGGGGAACTAAGATCCCACAAGCCGTGAGGGGTGTTCAAAAAGAAAACATCATGCTAAGTGAAAGAAGCCAGACACAGAGGCCATATATTGTAGGATTCCATTTATATGAAACGTCTGGAATAGACAAATCCATAGAGATAGAAAGCAGATTCGTGGTTGCCTAGGGTTGGTGGGGAGGGGGACATAGGAAGGACTGCTAATGGTACCGGATTTCTTCTTGGGGTGATGAAAATGTTCTGGAACTAGATAGTGGTGATGGTTGCACAGCCTTGTGAATATACAATAAACCATGGAATGGTCCACTTTACATGAATAAGTTTTATGGTATGTGAATTGCATAGCAGTTAAAAGTAATAACGACAGTGACAACAAACCCTTCAATGACTGTGTATGGCTTTGGGGATCAAACCCCAAATCCCTGGTGTAAGGTCACCCAGTCCCTAAGCCTCTCTCAGCCAAGCTCTCAAGACTCCAGCAGCCCAACCTGCCTTCTTTCCCTGCCGCTGCCACCTCTGGGGCTTTGCACCTGCCCTTCCCCTCCAACCTTGTCTGACTAACTCTATTTATCTTGCAAGTCTTAGCTTACAACTGACTTCCTTCACGATGTTGTCCCTTAATCCCCAGAGTCTAACTCACCGGGTTCCCAAAGTAGCATTTGGGATGATTTCCAGGTGACTTTTTTTTTTTTTTTTTTTTTTTGCTGAACACGGGCCTCTCACTTTTGTGGCCTCTCCCGTTGCGGAGCACAGGCTCCAGACGTGCAGGCTCAGCGGCCATGGCTCATGGGCCCAGCCGCTCCGTGGCATGTGGGATCTTCCCAGACCGGGGCACGAACCCATGTCCCCTGCATCGCCAGGCGGACTCTCAACCACTGTGCCACCAGGGAAGCCCTCCAGGTGACATTTTAATCGTTATGCATTTATTTTAAAGCACGTTGGGGAAGAAAGGAACTGGCCCTTCACACCTGTGACTTCATGACTATTGTTCCCTGGGATCAGCCTAAGGTAGCCCCAGGGGAACCCATCAAAGGAAGAAAAAAAGTTGGTTGAAGGAACAAATTTTATTTTATTTTATTGAAGTATAGTTGATTTACAATGTTGTGTTGCTTTCTACTGTACAGCAAAGTGATTTGGTGATACATATATATTTTTTCATATTCTTTTCCATTATGGTTTATCACAGGATACTGAATATAGTTCCCTGTGCTATACAGGAGGACCTTGTTGTTTATGAGAGAACACATTTTCAAGGTACAGACAATAGAGGCAGTACTCGGCAAAACTTGTGAAATAGACCTTTAGGAATAATAGAAGTGGGGAAACCCCGGGGGGCTGAGTTAACTCCACCTGACCTCCCATAGCAGCCGTCAGGCTGATATCTGTCACACCGTGAAATGATTTGTTTTATGTCTGTCTCCCGCACTGGGGTGTGAGTCCCATGAAGGCAGGGCTGGGCCTGGCTCTTCCCCGCTGTTTCCCTAGCACTGCCCGCGCAGGGCGGGGCATGGAGCAGGTGCTCAGACAGGGTGTGCTGAATAAACTGAGGCCAAGCTGTTCCGGACTTTGGACTACCCCCAAGGGTACTAGGGAGCCTTAGGAGGGTTTCAATCAGGGGAGTGACAAGGTTGATCTGTGCTTTACAAATTCCAGGCCCCCTTTCTACTTTGCACCAGGAAAATCCACATTCCTCCCCGTCTGACCTTTCCTATCAGACTCCTCTTTACCCTTCTCCTCCTCCAGGAAGCCTTCCTGAACTGCAGGCTGGGTCAGGTGCCTGCTCTGGGCTTCCACAATCCCCCACCTTCCCCCATCACAGCCCTGTCTACCCTGGGGGTGGGTCTGTATCCTCCAGAGACTTGTGAGATCTCCACAAGTTCTGCCCTAGGCTCTCAGGAACCACTCCAGAGCAGGTGCATTGACTGGACCCCTCTCCACTGCCATGTCCCCAGATCTCCCTCCATTATTTTCCTCCACCAGTCCCTCCATAGCTGTATTTGGATCCTCTCCTCGTATACGCTGCCCTGTGTATTATTTTTAAAATCGTGTGCTTAACACCACTGCTTTCTCACCATTTAAAATTTAAAAACAATTTTTGTGTCCTGAAATTGACTGTTGTCACCATTTAAAATGTACAATTCAGTGGCATTAAGCACATTCACAGTGTTGTACCACCATCACCACTATCTAATTCTCGAAATTTCCCATCACCCCCAAAGGAAACCCTATGCCCATGTAGCAGTTACTAGCCACTCCCCCCTCCCCCCAGGCCCTGGACACCTCTGCTTTCTGTCTCTATGGATTTGCCTCTTCTGGACAGTTCATATAATGGACTCACCCAATATGTGGCCTTTTGGATCTAGTTTCTTACACTTAGCATCATGTTTTCGAGGTTCCATGTCATAGCATGGATCCGTTCCTTTTTGTGGCTGAATAATATTCCATTGTGTGGATAGACCACATTTTGTTGATTCATTCATCTGCTGGTGGACATCTGGGTTGTTTCCACCTTCTGGCTATTGTGAATAATGCTGCTGGGAACATTCATGTACAAGTTATTGTTTGAACACCTGTTTTCAACTATTCTGGGTATACACATAGGTGTGGCCATGTAGTAATGCCAGGTGCAACTTATGGAGGAAACAGCAAACTGTTGTCCATATTGGTGGCCCCTTTACCCACCAGCAGTGTGTGAGGATTCTGATTTCCCCACATCCTTCCTAACACTTGGTATTGTCCCTTTTTTGGATTATGGCCATTCTAGCAAGGGCGAAGTGGCCTCTCATGGTTTTGACTTGCATTTCCCGAATAACTAATAACCTTGAACATCTTTTTATGTGCTTCTTGGTCATTTTCTCACTACCTTTTGCAAACTGACCTCAGCTCCTACCACCTTGCTAAAGCCATTTTCCTCATATTCACCAGTCCACTGGCTTCCCTTTTTAAAAATTTTTTTAAAATTTATTTTATTGAAGAATAGTTGATTTACAATGTATTAATTTCTGCTGTACAGCAAAGTGATAAAGTGATTCATATATATATATATATATATATATATATATATATATATATATATATATATATATACTCTTTTCCATACTTGTTTCCGTTATGGCTTATTACACAGTATTGGATATAGTTTCTTTGGCTATACAGTAGGACCTTGTTGTTTATCCACTGGCTTATCTTAATTCCCATTTTTTCCTGTCTCTCAGCAACTCTGGAGGCCTTCCTCTCTCTCCCACCATGACCTACCCATTCTTGGTCTTCCTCTTCTTTTTCTGGAGAGAGATGTGGGACCTTGGGCCAGTTATTTAATTTCTCTGTGCCTCGGTTTTTTCATCTGTGAAATGAGACCGCTAACTATTTCGACTTCTTGGTTGTTGTAACAATTCAATGAGCTTAGAAGTGTGCCTGATGATTACCTAGTAACGATCAGGGAATTATTTAATGGTGAGAGGAGTAGGAGGGCTGAGGGCAGAACATTTCCTCGTGAAAGGTACTTAAAAAAATTAAAAAGCTGGAGGGTGAAAAAATAAAATAAAATTTAAAAGCTTGCCCTGATACAGAATTTTAGGAAACACCATCAGAATTTCTTTTATTAAAAAAAACCCCCACAAGAATATTACTCAGCCATAAAAAAGAATGAAATAATGCCATTTGCAGCAACATGGATGGACCAGGAGATTATCATACTAAGTGAAGTAAGTCAGACAAAGACAAATATCATATGATATCGCTTATATGTGGAATCTAAAAAGAAAAAAAGAAATACAAATGAACTTATTTACAAAACAGAAAGAGATTCACGGACATAGAAAACAAACTGATGGTTACCAAAGGAGAAAGGGGAGGGGGGTAGGGATAAATTAGTAGTCTGGGATTAACATATACACACTACTATATATAAAATAGATAACTAATAAGAACCTGCTGTATAAAAAAATAAATAAAATTCAAAGATTCAAAAAAAAATCTGCATTAAGCTTCTTATAGCTTTTAAAACAATGCATCAAAAGACAAAAAAGTTTTTAGGGGCAAGTGTCATATGGTGGTTAAAAGTATGAACTTTGGGGCTTCCCTGGTGGCGCAGTGGTTGAGAGTCTGCCTGCCCGATGCAGGGGACACGGGTTCGTGCCCCGGTCTCGGAAGATCCCACATGCCTCGGAGCGGTTAGGCCCGTGAGCCATGGCAGCTGAGCCTGCGCGTCCGGAGCCTGTGCTCCGCGGCGGGAGAGGCCACAACAGTGAGAGGCCCGCGTACCGCAAAAAAAAAAAAAAAAAAGTATGCACTTTGGAGAAGGGCTGCCTGGGTCCGAATCCCTGTGACGCCTGATGTGGGCAATTCTATAACTCTCTGTGCCTCAGTTTCCACAGGCGTAAAACGGGAGGCTGTTAGAAGCTGCTAGGATCTTTCTGGGCATTCACCGAGTTTATCTGTGTACCTGGGCCGGCAGCTCCAGCTCTGGTAGGCGTTAACTTAGAACATCTCGTAGCCGGTCAAGTTTTCACTCCAGGCCTCGGTGACTTTCCCAGCCATCTAAAAACAATGTTTCACAAACCCTGTAGCGAACTTATACACAAGAAGTCTTAACAAGTAAGATCCATAACAGGTCAAATCTCAGCTGCAGGAAGTCGTTCTCATTCTCTGCTCCAGATCTCTCGGAACAGAGAGGAATAATAAAAGTCAAAACCCGGACAACTCTCCCTTCTGCAGGTCAATTCCACCAGCGTCGTTGTCCGGAGGAGGCAGGCTTCCCTTCTTAAAGGGGCCTCTCCTAGTTTTGACTTTCTCTTCTCTCTCCTAAGAGGGCCTGGCTGGTTTCTCCTCCTCATCCCCCACTTAGCATCTCTCAGGAAGCGGCCCCTCCCTCTCCGATGGGATGTTAAATCCTGCAATGATTACTAATAAATAAAGCCACTCTTCATTGAATCTGGATTTCTGTTGGTCCTGAGTACGTGAAGCAGCTCAATTCCCCAAATACCATTGTGGGTTGTAGGGGGCGCAGGTCGGGGGTCCATGGCCTCTATAGCCAAGTCAAGAATTTTCCTAGGGGCCGTTGCTTCGAGGTACGTGGATGAAAACGGAGAGTTCTCAGAACTTACTATTTGTTTACAAGTTTCTAACTTTACAAAGGTCCAAATAGATCTACCCTCCACGCACCCCGGTCTCCCTCCCCACAGACGCTGCAGTTACCAGTTTGTTTCTGCTTTCGAAGATATTCTGTGCGTTTAGCAAGCAGCAGCTTAGATTTTCTCACCTCCCCCTTAAATTATTATACACTCTTCTTCCTTCATTGCCTTTCCCCCTTAACTGAATTCATAGCTTATTCCGCGTCGGTTCATGTATTACTTTCTCATTTTACAGTTACTTCATGTCCCCCTGTGGGCCAGACCACAGCTTATTTAATGAGTCCCCTATCCATGGACAGCTAGGTTGTTTTCGGGTTTGTTTATCCTTACCACTTTTTTATGAAAACAGAAACAATGTTCCCTACCCCCTTGGTTAGCATTTATCAAGAAACCTGCGGAAGCCTCAACCTGCCCGCCCCCACTGCCAGCCTCCACTTAGAGTATCCCCATCTCCAGGGTTCCAGTGCTTTGGCGGCGCGTCTTATGTGGGTTGCCTAGCTGAAGCTGTCAGGCGCAGGCCGGGGCCCTCTGGCGCCCCGCCCCGCGGCCGGCCCGCAGTCGGGCCGATTCAAATCCAGCCAATGGCAGCGTGTAAACAAACCTAGGCCCGCCCCACGATGAATAATTCCCCGGGCCGGCGCGAAGCCTATTTAACTAGGCGGGGGATGGGGGCGGGACGGAGACGTGGCCCCGCCCCCCGGCCTGGGCCAACGGGCGACTAGGCCCCGCCCCCCGCACTTGCCGCTCTGAGGACCCAAGGTCGGGGTGGGCTTGTAGCTGCCTGATTTGCCGCCGCGCGCGGTCTTGGCGCTCCAGGCGAGCCAGCGTAGCTGCGTGCTGGAGTAGCACTGTCCCGCTGTACGAGCCATATTTAAAGGGCGCGGTCAGAGGGCGCAGGTCGCTCCGGAGGCAGTGCTCTCCTAGTCCTCCTATTTTTCCCCTCCTGGCGGCTAGAATTCGGATCCTGGAGAGGTCTTTGATGAAAACTTTCCCCTGAAGTCGGATTGAACGAGAAGTGGAGGGACCAGCAGGGGTGTTTTGGGCAAGGCTTTTTCTTGCTTTGTTCCTTCTTGTTATTGAAGTGTTACATGCCTCCAGAAAAGTGCACGGATCCTAAGCGTGCTGCTCAACTGAAAACGAAAAACACCCGTGGAAACATCTTGCCAGATCAAGAAACAGAACTTGGGTTGGCCAAGTTTTAGACTTTGCAGTTGCGGGTGCGAGGGAGGAGCCGCGAAGGCCGTTCTTTTGACTTTCAGAGGCACAAACGACTTGTTAAGAAAGAAAGGGAGGGAGGGAGGGAGGGAGGGAGCAAAAGGAAAACCACGCCTCTGTAGAGAACCGGGAATCAGGCCAGGCTCTGGTCAGGCTCCCTCAGAGTAGGAACTGGGCTGTTGGACGGGTAGGAGGTGTAGGAGTCAGAGATAAAGTGTATTAGGATCTGGTTGGGAGAGCTGAGGGTGGGGTGGGGAAGGACTAGAAATTGGAGGGGACTAGAAATTTGAGGGGTTAGAAAATGCGCTGGTACTGGGGGTGGGAGAGGGGAGGTTTCTGGGCTGGAGGGTTGGGAGGACCAGGGGGACTTGGAGCCGGTGGGCTAAAAGTGGAACAAGGCATCACAGCCCCTGGGAGAGGGCAGGTTAATTCTCCAGTGTCCTGGACTTTCCACAGCAAATGGGTTTCCTGCTGTTCCTTTTCAGCTGCACGGTTATAATTAAAACAGTCCATTAAACGTTGAGATGAGGGGTCCAGAAATCCAAGCTCATTCAGCAAATATTTGTGAGGTGTCTGTCTCCTGCCCAGACCTATGTTAGGAGAGAGAAAATATCATGACCTATATGGGATTAAGTTCCATATTGGCAGGCAAGGACCCTGTGTCCAGAGCCCAGCTGAGCACAGAGGTGTAGCGTATTTGGTAGATGAGAAAAGGTGGCTGCATCTTCTCCCGTCCTAATTTCTCACATCTGGATGCTGCTCTGTCCCTGTCCCATAAGAGCTTCTATGTGCCTCGTCCCATTTCATCCTTTCCATGGCCTTCATAACGTCTGGACTCGGGACAAACAGAGCTGGGTTTGACTCCCCGGCTGTGTGACATTGATCCGGTTTCTTACCCTCCCCGTACCGGTTTCTCCACACAAAAAAGTTAGAATTGAGGTTTAAATGAAAGTCAGCAGCTGGCCCAGGGGTTGGTACTAACAGTTGTCAGAGTGTTTATCAAAGCGAAGAGTTAGTTAGGATTACCAGCTTAATGATGTGTTCGGAGGAGATAAACAGATGGCTGCAATGCATCAAAAACTGAGATGGATTTGATGGATGGATAGATGCACAGATGTGTGATTAAGCTAGTAGAGTAGGATGCTGATGGTTGAATCTAGGTGGTGGGTATTTATCCTATTTCTTCCACTTTTCCATATTTGAAGATGTTCAGAATAAAATGTTGGGGGGCAATGGATTTTGGTGTCTGACTATACGGTCCCATTTTACAGATGAGAAAATGGAGGAGCTGGAGAAGTGACTTGCCCCAGGTTCATGTGGTGACTCGTAACAGAACATCTGGGATTAGTCCCTCCCCTGGCTGGGTATCCCTGGGGCAAGTTGCTGAACCTATCTGGGTCTCACTGCCAATCCGATTCTGAACCTGGAACTTACAACTTACATCTGATTTTCAAAGGGCAGGGGTGTGTCACCCCCTAAAGAATAGCAGGTCTCTTCCCATTTGGGCCCATATAGACCCCTCCTCTGGCCTTGGACATTTGACCTCCCAGGCCTTTGCCAGCCATGGCTAGATTGGGGGCTTCTTTCACACCCATGCCCATTCCAGGCTGCCTGGCCTCAAGACCATCTCCTAAGAGGTCAGGTGTGCCTGTGGAAGGGTGGGTATTATATCATTGCTCAGCAGATCTTTCTTGAGCTCTTATTAAGTTCCAAGCACTGTTCTGGGGTGTGTGTTGGGGGGGTTGGGGAGTTAGATACCATAATGCACCTAAGAAGCCTGGAACCTGCTACAGAGGGCAGGGGAAACTGATTTGCTTACTTGCTCATTGTCTGTGTCCCCTAATCGACTGTGAGCTGCGGAATGGGGGTGGGGGGTAGCGATGGGGCAGGAAACAGGGTGTTCTTGGTCACTGCTATATTCCTGGCACACACTAGATACCCATAAACAATACTTCCTGTATGAATGAATAAACTTGGACAGTCACCCCCCGCCGCAATGCCTCAGGTCTGCTACCTTTGAACCCCAGTCAGTTCCCTAGTTCCGAGTCCCCCAGGTTTGGCAGCTATAACAAAGATACATCAGTGCCACCCAGCTCAGATCAGGTTTGTTTTCTAATATTAACCCAGCCCCCAAAGGTTGAACAAAGTGAGTAAGTAATTTTCAGAAAAGTGAAGTGTCTCTCTCAGCCATGGGGGACAATGTGGGCCCCGTAGCTGCCATAGAACACAATGTAACTGTGGCGGGGGGCAGGGGGTGGGGGGCGGGAGGCGGTGTGTTCCAAGCAGGTGTTCGCTCCCGGAATGGGGAGTGTCCACAAAGACCATGCAGATGGTGAACTTCTTCCCAAAGAAGAGAGAATAGCAGCTCTTTTCCATTGCTTTACAGTAACTAGATCCAGAGAGGAGGCTTGGAAATACTCAAATAAAAATGGTTATGAATACAATAGACCTCACAGCACTGGCGCACTCAGATACCCTCTAGGCCTGTCTGCTAAGAAATGGATTGAAACAAAGAAGAGCATGCAAGTCCTTCCCCATGGTTGGCTTCAGTCAGCCTTGCCCTGTGGCCGGTGGCTCTCAGGGAATCAGGGTTGCTAAATATAATAGCACAGTTTTCCAAGGGAAGATGGCAAGATGGATTTCTATGTGGAATTTCCCTTGTTTTATGTGTTGGCAAATATTTTTTTTAAAGATTAAATTGAATGAGCTAAACAAAATTTCTCTGTGGGCCATATATAACCGCTAGGCTGACATTTCTTTTTTTTAATTGAATAGTTGATTTACAATGTTGTGTTAATTTCTGCTGTACAGCAAAGTGATTCAGTTATATATGTATATGTATATATGTGTGTGTGTGTGTATATATATATATGCATTATTTTTTTATATTCTTTTCCATTATGGTTTATTATAGGATATTGAATATAATCCTATGTTCCATACAGTAGGACCTTGTTGTCTGATGTTTCTGACCATTGCCATAGAACCTATGCATTCAGGAGGGATCCAATTTAGGAGTGCCCTTAATTAGAGTGCATCTAATTTTCCCCATGGAAGGTATATTTTACAGAGAGCAGAAAACACTAAATCCCTAAGGATGTTTTGTTGCTGATGACTAGATATACTCACATACTGTGTGGTCCTATATAGGCAAACCTCACTGTGAATGTGACTGGAATCTGTGTCTCCAAAACATGAACACACGTACAAGGATGTTTTTTTAAAACATGGCTTATATGGTGAAAATTGGAAAGCACTCACCTATTCTTTATTTCTATAAATTTTCTGAGGCTATTTTGTGTATTTTCATCCTCTTGTTAAACAGACCTTAATGTGCTTTAACTCTTCATGGAATATCCCTTCCCCTTGTCCATGTTTTAGTTTTATCTTTTCCAAATTTAGGAGAAATAGATTTTTTAAACAGTCACTGATAAATTAAACATATTATACTAGTCAGGGTTCTCCAGAGAAACAGAACCAATAGGATACATATCTGTAGCCACATCTAGATCTACATCTAGGTATTTATTATAAGGAACTGGCTCACACAGTAAAGAAGGCAGAGAAATCCCACGTTCTGCAGTCTGCAAGCTGGAGGCCTAGGAAAGCCCGGTCTGAGAACGGGGGAGCCAGTAGTATAAGCCCCAAGCCTGAGAGCGGGAGAAGACTGATGTCCCAGCTCAAGCAATCAATCAGAGAGTGCACACTCTCCCCTCCTCTGCCTTTTAGTTCTATTCAGGCCCTGGATGGATTGGATGAGGCCCACCCCTCCCCAGTGTGGGCCACTCAGTCTAATATTCAAATGTTAATCTCATCCAGAAACACCCTCACAGACACACCCAGAAATCATGTTTAACCTCATATCTGGACACTCCAGGATTCAGTCAAGTTGACACATGCAATTAACCATCATACATAGTCTTATCAATTTTTATGTTCACTACTGTTTTTCCCTTCCTGGTCTTCTCTCTAGATTCATGTTTCCTTGGGTTGAAGCATATCCTTCAGCAGTTTTTTGTTTTTCCTTTTTAAGCAAAGGTCTGGAAAGTTTAGTTGGGCATAGAATTCTAAGCTGACGTTAAGGTGTCCTTTATGTCTATGCTGACATTATCACACCTTCTATGGTAAATATTTCCTGACTAGTTAGAAGTCTCTGATCAATGGTCACTCATTTATGGTTAATATTTACCTTCAGATGCCCTTTAAAATATTTCTCCCTGCCTGTGATGCCCTCTGGCTTCACGATGAGGTGTCCAGGTGTGGATTTATTTTTGTTTATGCTGCTGTTCCTTCAAGATGCACTTTCTTCAATTTTGGAAAACTCTCTCCAGTGAAACATTGTTTTACTCATATTCTCTCTATTTTTGTCTTTTGGTACTCTCTTCTTAGGTATATTTTGGAGACTCTCTACACACACATTTATATCATATACTATGACATAATTTATGCAAACTTTAAAAACATCTGGATATTTTTATGGAGAAAGAAAGCAATTTTGTAGTGGAAGGGTAGAGCATGGGCTTCAACTGTACCTGGGGAAGGTTATTTGCATTTAAAAAGCTCTGAAACAAAAAATAAAGGAAAGAAGAAAGGAAGAAAGGAAAGAGTATTAATCAAGACTTTTTTTTTTTTTTTTTTTTTTCGCTACGTGGGCCTCTCACTGTTGTGGCCTCTCCTGTTGTGGAGCACAGGCTCCGGATGCGCGGGCTCAGCGGCCATGGCTCATGGGCCCAGCTGCTTCACGGCATGTGGGATCTTCCCCGACCAGGGCACGAACCCGTGTCCCCTGCATTGGCAGGAGGACTCTCAACCACTGTGCCACCAGGGAAGCCCTCAAGACTTTTAAATTTTCTACATTTTCTATATTTCTGATACTTTGATATTTGGGGGTTTTGCTGACCCTGGAGAGACTGCCAATTCCTCAATCCAGAGTCCAACCTCCTCCTCTATCAGGCTTTCATATTCTGGGCCACTATCACCCTGTCCTCATCACCCAGGACCAGCTTCCAGGAAACTAGGGACAGCCTCTACACTCCAGAGCCCACCAAAATTATTAAAACAAGCCAACCCCAAACCTGCTTCCCCTGCCTCTTCTGTTCTTTTCCATGGAGTTCACAATAAAGGCTCTTGTTCACATTATTCCCTCACTCGCCCGGCCTCCTGACTGACATTACTGCTTCCCCGTGTGGCCCTGCATGGTATGACATGCCCTCTCCTCTTGGGAAATGTAACCGATTGTTATTATTATTATTATTATTTTTACATCTTTATTGGAGTATAATTGCTTTACAATGGTGTGTTAGTTTCTGCTTTATAACAAAGTGAATCAGTTATATATATACATATGTTTCCATATCTCTTCCCTCTTGCATCTCCCTCCCTCCCACCCTCCCTATCCCACCCCTCTAGGTGGTCACAGAGCACCGAGCTGATCTCCCTGTGCTATGCGGCTGCTTCCCACTAGCTAGCTATTTTACTTTTGGTAGTGTATATATGTCCATGCCTCTCTCTCGCTTTGTCACAGCTTACCCTTCCCCCTCCCCATATCCTCAAGTCCATTCTCTAGTAGGTCTGTGTCTTTATTCCTGTCTTACCCCTAGGTTCTTCTTTTAATGGCAATCGTCAGATATGTTGGCCTCATGTACCTGAATAATAATAAAATATACATCTTAAAACAGAAAGAAAGAATAAAGGATTGGAGGGAGGAAGGGAGAAAAGAAGGAAGCCAGGAAAAAACAAGGAAGGAGAAAATGAGGAGGGAAAAAAGGAAGGAAAGAAAGAAAGAGGGAGATGAAATGCATGAAGGGCATGAGTTAGAGCAGGCAAGCCAGTGAGGAAGCTATTGGAGTCATTCATTCTGGTGAGAAGTGATTGTTGCTTGGATCAGCCTGGTGGGCAGTGGAAAGGGAGAAGTGTGTGGGTTTGAGGCATTTTGAAGGTAGTACCTACAGGCCTTGATGTTGGAGGACATGTGGAGGGTGATGGGAAGAAACAGATCAAGGATGGGTTTCCTGGGTTTCTGGCTTGAGGTGCTGGGTGCCTGGTGGTGCCATTTACTAAGGTGGGTAAGGAACAGATTTGGGACTCCTGGCTGGGTAACCCCTGACAAGTAATTTAACTTTCCTGTGCCTCGGTGTGCTCATCAGCACAATGAAGACGATAATGGAAGATACTCATAAGTGGTGGAGACTAAACGAGGTGATGCAATATGTAGAAGAGTACCTGGCACATGGTGAGAACTCACTAAATGTCGGCAATGATAATGATGAGGATCATGATGACAGCTGGAGCAGGAGCAGAGGAGGAGGAGGTGGAAGGGGTGAGAGGAGAGGGAGGGTTTCAGGTAGGGCTGACAGTGGAGGGTCTCTGAGCCAGGTGAGCAGTGGTGGACCTCCATGTTCTTATCAGGGGAGAGGCACAATCAGATATGCATTCTTAAGTACCACTGTGGCTGTTACATGGAGAATGGGTTGGAGGAGAGAAAGAGGAAGTGGGGAGATGAGCTAGGTGGCCCTGGCCCCTACTATGTTGGACTGAAGATGGCTGTGGAGGGAGAGGGCAGTTGTTGGATGTGTAACACTATGAACCATAGTTCACAACTGCAAGCTCACAATAAGTATAACAATTCTTATTTTCTTTAAATCAACTTAAACCTAACCCTGGCAGGCCTCTGCATCCACCATCTTGATGAGGGGAACGTCAACCTCAGACATTATCCTTGCCTCCCATGTATTCTGCAAGAGTTATGCAGAAAGCCTTGGGTCTCACATGGCATCAAGGCTCCAGATTTCACAATGATTACCTGTAGGATGACTGCCCTGTCCCAGTCTGTGACATCCCTTCATGCCTGGACATCCTGTGGCTCTTTGTCAACATTTAGGAAAGGGAAACAGGCAGGGCAGGGAGACCCAGGGTCCAGTCTTCCTCCCAGAGTGCCTCTAGGGAGCAGGACCTCTGCTCCCCTTCTAACCTCAAGGAAAAGAGCAAGAGATCAGTGAGCTGTCCTGCCTGGCAGGAAGCGTTAACCACCCTGTCACCAGCAGGTTCAGGTGCAAAGCAGGCTTTACTGGGGGAAAGGGGCAGGATTCACAGTCTCTGGTCTCTGGCCTTTCCACCCCAGCCCCTCTACCTCGTTATAGAGAGCAATTGCTGGGGTGTTTGCACACAGATGTGGGAAAGCAGCCTGAGCTTGTGTGCCATTTGTTCAGGGGTGCCAAACCGTCACTGGAAACACCAGCTTTCCCGAGGGAGCTGCATCCCAGCAAGAGTGGAGGACTCCAGGAACACCAGGCTTTATCTCACATCTGACAGACAGCATTGGTGAAGGTTGGCAGTTCTTATGCATTTAAGTGTAAGCCAGTCCCTGTGCTAAACATGTAACATACACCACTTCAATGAATCTCATAATCATGATAGGAGGTACATGTTATTATTATTATTGCCCTTGAGATAGAAACAAGGAAATGGAGACAAAGAGAGATTCAGTGACTTGCCCCAGCTCTGACTCCACAGACTGTGCTCCTGACAGAGGTCCCTGGGGGCCGCATCAGTAGGCCAGTGGTTGATAGGGTTGGCGAGTTTGGACCTCAGGCAGGGCAGGCATGCACGTTTCCTGGTGTCCTTTGGGTCACTTTCTCCTTTCCCCTTCCCTCTTATTCTTGCCTCACCCTCTGACCTCCTCTTTCTTTCTCTTTCTCTCCTTTCTCCCTGTCTTCCCAAAGCTGTGTGAAAATGTCACATGTCTCTGCTTTTCGTTTGACCCTCATTCCTGGGTCTGAGAATCCCTCCACCCAGATCATTTCATCCTCTCCATCCCTCTCTAATTACAGGAAAGTCCTGGGCAACAAGACTGCTGGATGGACTTTTTGCTTAAGCTTCTAGCTGATGAGAGTTTCGTTCCACTGGCTAGTTTTGTTAAACAAAAGGCATCCACCCCATGAGACTTTACACTTTAGTTGTTTAGGAGGCAGCAGACCTTTGCCATGCCTCTGCAGTACCGAGTTCTCTGTTTAGTGTTCAGTTTGTACAAACAGGCTGCATCTAGGGGGCTGCATGGGCAAAGCTGATGGCTGCAGCTGTGCACTTTGGCTGTAGGGGGAATCTAAGGATGAAGTTGATCCATTGAGGAGCCCATCATCCTTGCAGGGAGGCCACTGCATCACATGTCACACACTCATTAGGCCATTTCACACACTGTGGTCAGCATGACATCAGACTCACTGCATGAACTGCTAGATTTTTCAAATGATTCTTCTCTTTTAAAACCACATTTCTCTTTGGAGCAAGGTAAGAATTAGCTCTGCCCTTGGAGAGTTGAAAAGAAGCTGCTTGGGTTTGTTCCTCTCTTGCATGGGACTAGCTTGGCTCTTCCTCATTTCCAATGGAAGGAATCATGCTGGGGTCACCACTTATGACTAAGAGCAGACAATATCCCTGATGAACTTAGATGCAAAAATCCCAAACAAAATATTAACAAACCAAATTCTACAATACATTAAAAGGATCATATACCATAATCAAGTGGGATTTATTCATTTATTCTGGGGCTGCAAGAGTGGTTTTAACATCCAAAAATGAATCAATTATATACATCACATTAACAAAATGAAGGATAAAAATCATATAATCATTTAATAGATACATAAAAAGCATTTGACATAATTCAACATCCATTCATGATAAAAACTCTCAAAAAAGTGGGTATAGAGGGTATGTACCTCAACATAATAAAGGTCATATGTGACAAGCCCATAGCTAATGTCACAATAAGGTTAAAAAGCTGTAAACTTTTTCTCTAAGATCAGGAAGAAGAAAAGGATGCCCACTCTTACCACTATTAGTCAACACAGTATTGGAAGTCCTGCCAGACCAATTAGGCAAGGAAAAAAAAAGAAATAGGAGTTTTATGAGGTCTTCCTCACTGCCTTCTTATTGGTGTGCTGTTTCCTTTTGCTGTGATTCAAGGCTGAGGCTAGCCATTCCCTTCTCTGCCACCAGCCTGACCGAAGAGGTCATCACCTCCTCCACTGCTGCAGTTGTCCCCAACTTCTCCTTTCTTTGAATGGGAGCTACTGTTTGCTGAAGTGTGATGTGTGAAGAGGTAAGAGGAAATGAGCTTGAGCATCTCATAAGCTTCAATTCAGGTTACCACAGTAAAATTACTGCTGAAGAAACTCTATCAATCCCACCTACTTCACACTGCAGATCAGAAACATAGCTAAGAAACAGATCTTGGGACATTTACTTCAACAACTAGGGAGTACATGATGCCCCTGACAGGGAGGTGGCAACCACAGAGCAAAGGGGAGGCCCCGCTCAATACCCACCTCACCCACCTGGGGCAGACACCAGAAGGAAGAGGAGCTATGATCCTGCAGCCTGCAGAAAGGAGACCACAAACACAATAAGTTGACAAAATGAGACGGCAGAGAAATTTGTTGTGGACAAAGGAGCAAGATTAAAACCTATAAGAACAACTAAATGAAGAGGAGAAGGCAATCTACCTGAAAAAGAATTCAGAGTAATGATAATAAAGATGAACCAAGATCTTGGAAAAAGAATGGAGACACGGATTGGGAAGATGCAAGGAATGTTTAACAAAGACCCAGAAGAACTAAAGAACAAACAGAGATGAAAAATACAATAACTGAAATGAAAAATACTCTATAAGGAATCAATAATGCAATAACTGAGGCAGAAGAATTGATAAGTGAGCTGGAAGACAGAATGGTGGAAATCACTGCTGTGGAACAGAATAAAGAAAAAAGAATGAAAAGAAATAAGGACAGTCTCAGAGACCTCTGGGACAACATTAAAAATGCCAACATTCGAATTATAGGGGTCCCAAAAGAAGAAGAGAAAGAGAAAGGGCCTGAGAAAACATGTGAAGAGATTATAGTTGAAAAATTCCCAAACATGGGAAAGGAAATAGTCACCCAAGTCCAGGAAGTGCACAGAATCCCAACAGGATCAGGAGGAACACATAAAGACACATATTAATCATACTAACAAAAATTAAATACAAAGAAAAAATAGTAAAAGCAACAAGGGAAAAGCAACAAATAACATACAAGGGAATCACCATAAGGTTATCAGCTGATTTTTCAGCAGAACTCTGCATTGTTTTGGGTTTGTTTTTGTAGGTCTTTTTTCCCCTTCCTCTTGTTCTCTTCTCTTGTGGTCTGATGACCACCTTAGTGTTGTGTCTGGGTTGCTTTTTCATTTATGTATGTGTATCTATTGTAGTTTTGTTGGTTTGCATTTCCCAGGAGGTTTTAATAAAGCAGTCTATATATATATACAAATGCAATTCCCGTTTCCTGCATTTGTACTCTTCTCTCCTCAATGTTGCTTGTTTTGATATCATATTTGTGTACGGATGATTTCCTGCTTTTACTGTTTGTTTGTCTTTACCAGTGAGCTTTCCCATTTCTGATTTTCTTGCTTCTAGTTGTGGTTTATTTTTTTCTTTTTCCCCTGCCTAGAGAAGTTCCTTTAGCATTTGCTGTAGGGTTGCTTTGATGGTGTTGAATTCTCTTATCTTTTGCTTGTCTGTAAAGCTTTTGATTTCTCCATTGAATCTGAATGAGAGCCTTGCTGGGTAGAGTATCTTGGTTGTAGGTTTTCCCCTTTCATAACTTTAAATATGTACTGCCACTCCCTTCTGGCCTGCAGTACATATTTAAAGTTATGAAAGGGGAAAACCTACAACCTACAACCAAGAACCTAGAGAAAGAAGAACAAACAAAACCCAAAGTTAGTAGAAGGCAAGAAATCATAGCAATCAGAGCAGAAATAAATGAAATAGAGATGAAGAAAACAATAGCAAAGTTCAATGAAACTAAAAGCTGGTTCTTTGAGAAGATAAACAAAATTGATAAACCTTTAGTCGGACTCATCAAGAAAACAATGGAGAGGACTCAAATCAATAAAATTAGAAATGAAAAAAGAGAAGTTACAATGAACACCACAGAATTACAAAGGATCATTAAGAGACTGCTACAATCAACTATGTGCCAATAAAATGGACAACCTAGAAGAAATGGACAAATTACTAGTAAGGTACAACCTTCCAAGACTTAACGAGGAAGAAATAGAAAATATGAACAGCCCAATCACAAGTAATGAAATTGAAACTGTGATTAAAAACTCCCAACAAACAAAAGTCCAGGACAAGGTGACTTCACAGGTGAATTCTAGCAAACATTTAGAGGAGAGTTAACAGTTACCCTTCTGAAACTCTTCCAAAATATTGCAGAGGAAGGAACATTCCCAAGCTCATTCTATGAGGCCACTATTGCCCTGATAACAAAACCAGACAAAGATATCATAAAAAAAGAAAATTACCGGCCAATATCACTGATGAACATAGACACAGAACTCCTCAAGAAAATACT
Source organism: Mesoplodon densirostris (assembly GCF_025265405.1). NCBI lineage: Eukaryota > Metazoa > Chordata > Mammalia > Artiodactyla > Ziphiidae > Mesoplodon > Mesoplodon densirostris. The sequence continues at coordinate 22,485,083 of NC_082679.1, read as the reverse complement.
TCCAAACCGAATCCAACAACAATTAAAGAATTATACACAACAATTAAAAGAATCATACACCCTGATCAAGTGAGGTTTATCCCAGGGATGCAAGGATTCGTCAATGTATGCAAATCGATCAGTGTGGTACACTGCATCAACAAATTGAAGAGTACAAACCATATGATCATCTCAATAGATGCAGAAAAACATTTTTACAAAATTCTACACACACTTATGATAAAAACTCTTCAGAAAATGGGCTTAGAGGGAAACTACTTCAACATAATAAAGACCATATATGACAAACCTACAGCTAACATCATATTCAATGGTGACAAGCTGAAAGCATTTCCTCTAAGATCAGGAACAAGACAAGGATGTCCACTCTCACCACTTTTATTCAACATAGTTTTGGAAGTCCTAGCCACAGCTACCAAAGAAGAAAAAGAAATAAAAAGAATCCAAATTGGAAAAGAAGAAGTAAAACTGTCAGCCTTTGCAGATGACATGATACTATACATAGAGAATCCTAAAGATGCTACCAGAAAACTACTAGAGCTCATCAATGAATTTGGTAAAGTTGCTGGATACAAAATTACTACACAGAAATCTCTTGCATTCCTATATACTAACAATGAAAGATCAGGAAGAGAAATTAAGGAAACAATCCCATTCACCATTGCAGCAAAAAGAATATAATACCTAGGAATAAACCTACCTAAGGAGGCAAAAGATCTGTATGCAGAAAACTGTAAGACACTGATGAAAGAAATTAAAGATGATACAAACAGATGGAGAGATATACCATGTTTTTGGATTGGAAGAATTAATATTTTGAAAATGACTGTACTACCCAAAGCAATCTACAGATTCAATGCAACCCATACCTACTTACCAATGGCATTTTTCACAGAATTAGAACAAAAATGTTGTTACTTGTACAGAAACACAAAAACCCCAAATGGCCTAAGCAATCTTGAAAAAGAAAAAGGAGCTGGAGGAGTTATACTCCCTGATTTCAGACTATACTACAAAGCTACAATCATCAAAACGGTATGGTACTGGCACAAAAACAGAAATATAGATCAATGGAACAGGATAGAAAGTCCAGAGATAAGCCCATGCATCTATGGTCACATTATCTGTGACAAAGGAGCCAAGAATATGCAATGGAGAAGACAATATCTTCAATAAGTGGTGCTGGGAAAACTGGGCAGCTACGTGTAAAAGAATGAAATTAGAACATTCTCTAACACCATACAGAAAAATAAACTCAAAATGGATTAAAGACCTAAGTGTAAGGCTGGATACTATAAAGCCTCAGAGGAAAACATAGGCAGAACACCCTTTGACATAAATTGCAGCAAGATCTTTTTGGATCCACCTCCTAGAGTAATGAAAATAAAAACAAAAACAAACAAATGGGACCTAATGAAACTTAAAAGCTTTTGCACAGCAAAGAAAACCATAAACAAAATGAAAAGACAACCCTCAGAATGGAAGAAAATATTTGGAAATGAAGCAACTGACAAGGGATTAATCTCCAAAATATACAAACAACTCATGCAGCTCAATATTAAAACAGCAACAACAACAACCCAATCAAAAAAATGGGCAGAAGTTCTAAACAGACATTTCTCCAAGGAAGACAGGCAGATGGACAAAAAACACATGAAAACATGCTCAACATCACTAATTATTAGAGAAAAACAAATCAAAACTACAATGAGGTATCATGTCACCCCGGGGTCAGAATGGCCATCATCAAAAAGTCTACAAACAATAAATGCTGGATAGGGTGTGGCAAAAAGGAAACCCTCCTACACTGCTGGTGGGTATGTAAATGGGTACGGCCACTATGGAGAACAGTATGGAGATTCCTTTAAAAACTAAAGATAGAACTACCATATGATCCAGCAATTCCACTCCTGGGAATATCCACAGAGAATACTATAATTCAAAAAGACGCATGCACCTGGTTGTTCATTGCAGCACTATTTACAGTTGCCAGGACAAGGAAGCAACCTAAATGCCCATCTACAGAGGAATGGATAAAGAAGTGGTACATGTATACCATTGAATATTACTCAGACATAAAAAGGAATGAAACTGGGTCATTTGTAGAGATGTGGATGGACCTAGAATCTGACATATATACATATATATATGTATGTATATATATATATATATATATATATATATATATATATATATACATACATATATATATAAGTCAGAAGGAGAAAGACAAATATTGTATTATATCACTTATATGTGGAATCTAGAAAAATGGTACAGATGAACTTATTTGTAAAGCAGAAATAGGATCACAGATGTAGAAAACAAACGTATGATTACCAAGGGGGGAGTGGGGGTGGGATGTAATGGGAGATTAGGATTAATATATATACACTACCTTATATGAAATGGAAAACTAATGAGAACCTACTGTATACCACAGGGAACTCTACTCAATTCTCTGTGGTGACCTAAATGGGAAGGGAATCTAAAAAAGAGTATATATGTATATGTATAACTGATTCACTTTGCTGTACAGCAGAAACTAACACAACATTGTAAAGCAACTCTACTCCAATAAAAATTAATTAAAAAAAGAAATAAAAGGCATCCAAATTGGAAAGAAGTAAAACACTATTTGCAGATTAAATGGTATTATATATAGAAGACCCTAAAAACTCCACCAAAAAACTGTTAGACCTAATACATGAATTCAGTAAAGTTGCAGGATACAAAATCAATACACAGAAATCTGTTACATTTCTATATACTATTAACAAGCTATCAGAAAGAGCAATTAAGAAAACAATCTCATTTACAATTGCACCAAAAGAATAAAATACCTAGAAATAAATTTAACCAAGGAGATGAAAAACCTGTACACTGAAAACTATAAGACATTGATGAAAGAAACTGAAGAAGATACAAATAAATGGGAAGATATTTTGTGCTAATAGATTTGAAGACTTAGTATTGTTAAGATGTCCATACTACCCAAAGTGATCTAAAGATTCAATGCAATCTCTATCAAAATTCAAATGGCATTTTTCACAGAAATAGTACAAACAATCCTAAAATTTGTACAGAACCACAAAAGACCCCAAATAGCCAAAGCAAACTTGAGAAACAAGAACAAAGTTGGAGATATCATGCTACCTGTTTCCACACTATATTACAAAGCTCTAGTAATCAAAATAGTGTGATACTGGCATAAAAACAGACACATAGATCAATGGAACAGAATAGAAAACCCAGAAATAAACTAATACATTAATTAATTAATTTTTGACAAAGGAGCCAAGAATATACAGCTGGGAAAGAACAGTCTCTTTAATAAATGGTGTTGGAAAAACTGGACAGCCACATGCAAAAGAATGAAATTGGACTATTTTACACCATACATAAAAATGAACTAAAAATCGATTAAAGACTTGGACGTAAGACCTAAAACCATAAAACTCCTAGAAGAAAACATAGACAGTAAGCTTCTTGACATTGATCCTGGTGATGATTTTTTTTTATATGACACCAAAAGCATAGGAAACAAAAGCAAAAATAAACAAACAAATGGGACTTCATCAAACTAAAAAACTTCTGCACAGCAAAGGAAACCATCAACAAAATGCAAAGGCAACCTACCAAATGGGAGAAGGTATTTGCAAATCATGTATCTGTTAAGGAGTTAATATCCAAAAAATATAAAACACTCATACAACTCAATAGCAAAAAAATAAACAATGGGCAGAGATGTGAATAGACATTTTTCCAAAGACCTACAGATGGCCAACAGATACATGAAAAGGTGCTCAACATCACTAATTATCAGGAAAATGCAAATCAAAACCACAATGAGATATCACTTCACACCTGCCAGAATGGCTATTATCAAAAAGACAATAAATTACAAGTATTGGTGAGGATGTGGAGAAAAGAAAACCTTGTCTATTGTGTGTGGGAATATAAATCTGTGCAACCACTATGGAAAACAGTATGGAGGCTTCTCAAAATATTAAAAATAGGGCTTTCCTGGTGGCGCAGTGGTTGAGAGTCCGCCTGCTGATGCAGGGGACGCAGGTTCGTGCCCCGGTCCGGGAGGATCCCACATGCCGCAGAGCGGCTGGGCCCATGAGCCATGATCACTGGGTCTGCGCGTCTGGAGCCTGCGCTCTGCAATGGGAGAGTCCACAACAGTGAGAGGCCCGCATACTGCAAAAAAAAAAAATTAAAAATAGAATTACCATATGATCTAACAATTCAACTTTGGGGTATTTATCCTCCTCCAAAATGAAAACATTAATTTGAAAAGATATATACAGCTCATGTTCATTGCAACACTATTCACAATAGTCAAGACAGAAGAAACCTAAGTGTCTATTGAGGGATGAAGAATTAAAGAATGATTAAAGAATAATAGAATATTATTCACCCATAAAAAGAAGGAAATCTTGTCATTTGTGACAAGATGGATGAACCTGAAAGGCATTATGTTAAATGAAGTAAGTCAGACAGAGAAAGACAAATACTATATAATCTCACTTACATGTGGAATCTAAAAAAAACAAACAAACCAAGTCATAGATACAGAGAACAGATTGGTGGTTGCCAGAGGCGGGGATGGGGGTGGGTGAGTGAAACAGATGAAGGGGGTCCAAAGGTACAAACTTCCAGGTATAAAATAAAAAAGTCCTGGGGATGTAATGTACAGCATGGTGATCATAGTTAACAATACTGTATTGTATACTTGAAGATTGCCAAGAGGGTAGATCTTAAAAATTCTCATCACAAGAAAAAAATTCTGTATGGTGATGGTTGTTAACTAGACTTATTGTGGTGATCATTTCGCAATATATACAAATATCGAATTATTATGTTGTACACCTGAAACAAACATAATGTTGTATGTCAATTATACCTCAATTAAAAAAAAAGACTAAGGGTGGAGAGATGGAATTGGAGGGGTCTAAGCAATGAGCACTGAAGTAGGAGTCCAGAGGCTGGCTGTGGAGCTGCCCAGCACTGTCCTGGATAAAAGACGTGTGTCTGTGACATTAGGATGTTAATACATGATTCACTCCATCATGGCTCCATTTAAATCAGGAGCTACAAACTCAGAGCCTGCAGTGGCCAGATAAGAAGCATAAATACTCATAGAGGGACATGAGTAAGATGGAAGGTGCTGAACTGCTTTTTTTGTGAGCCACACAATCTCCACCTGGTAATTGTCTTGTAAGAACTGCAGAAGCCAAACAATGTGACCAAAGAAACATTCTCTTGGGCTGAATGAAGCCAGGGATCATAAGACTGTGACCCCTAGAGATAACCCTTTACTCCTATTTGGAATTGCTTTGTGTCCTCAGGGGGAACTGTCACAGCTGGAAGTAACTGACAGATAGTAAGAGGAGGACACCTTGGCTGGGAGAATAGAAAATGTTACGAGCTGTGTGGGTGATCCTAGCACCCAACCTGGAGCACATTATTGAGGATGGAGATCGTCTAGGCAGACACATCTAACTGATGTTGATGGACAACAGGATCTCACCAGAAAGGCATCTGAGCCTCTAGTGAGGCTTCAGCCTGTGGCAGCTCTGCCTTGAGGGTAGCTTTCACTGATGAAGCTATTCATTAATATGGGTTCACTAGCCCCCAGCAGACATTTGTTTGCTTGTCAAGCTGGGTGTTGTCTCTGCCAGGCAGCAGGGAGCTGACATTAATATTTTTACCAGCCTGACATTGGGAGGTCAGCTGGGATTACTACAGATGACATCTTGATTTTAGCAAATAAAATTGATTAAAATGTGCTGAATCAGAAACTCTGGCTGAATAGTTAAAAGCTACAATGCATTACAGGCAGGGATCACACCTGATCGCCTCACTGAGGAGGACTGTTTCAGGTCAGAAGACTAGAGGACTGTGTGATTCTAGAGAATAGAGGCAAGCTCTCCAAAGAGTGATAGAAAGGCTGTAACAGCGCCTTTTCATGTTAAGGGTTATCCTCTTGTCAAGTGCAGGCTCCATGGGTGTGACTAAGGGCATTTTCCTATTTTTTAATCTTCAGAAAGTTGTGCTTCTTATGAATCCATATGTACATAAAGTATGTGTGGTGGTTAATTTTATGTGTCACCTTGACTGGGCCATGGAGAGCCCAGACATTTGGTTAAACATTATTCTGGTTGTGTCTGTGAGGGTGTTTCTGGATGAGATTAACATCTGAATAGGTAAACTGAGTAAAGCAGATTGCCCTCCCCAGTGTGGGTGGGACTCATCCAATCCACTGACAGCCTGAATAGAACAAAGTGCTGAGTAAGAAAGAATTCTTGCCCTCTGCCTGACTGTCTTCAAGCTGGAACATTGGTCTTGACTGTCACCAAGCTGGAACATTGATCTTGACTGTCTTCAAGATGGAACATTGTTCTTCTGTCTTCAGACTTGGACAGGAACTAAATCACTGGCTCTTCTGGGTCTGGACTTTTCAGTCTCTATAATCGTGAGCCAATTCCTTATTCTCTCTGTCTCTCTGTCTCTCTGTCTCTCTCTATATATATACATGTTTAATATACACATCCTATTGGTTCAGTTACTCTGGAGAACCCTGACTAATACAGTATATATGTACAAAGTATGTGAACAAATGATCAAATCCAACAAGAGTCAAAGTTCTGGAAGCTCTCTACATGGGATGGGTAGCTTTAGAAATGCATCTGCTTTTAGAAACAATCTACATTTCACAGATGGAGGAACTGAGATCCAGAGAGTGGAAGGGCCTTGAACTTGCCAAGTACCCAGGTGCAAAGTACCCAGGTGTGTGTGTGTGAGTGTGTGTGCGTGTTTGTTTGTGTGTGTTGGGAGCACTTAAGATCTGCTGTGTTAGCAAATTTCAAGTATATAATACAGTATTGTTAACTATAGTCACATTGCTATACATTAGATCTCCGGTGCTTATTTTCTTGCATAACTGAAATTATGTACCCTTTGACCAATATCTCCCTGATTCCCCTTTTGGCAAATACTGCATGATCCCACTAATATGTGGGCTAAAATAGTCAAACTTACTGCAGCAGACAGTAGAATGGTGGTTGCCACATACGGAATGGGAGAAAAAATTTACCAGGCACTTTCTTGTTGAATGACCTGAGTCTGGGAACAAGCCTCCTTAGTCTGAGCCTTGTGTTCTTCCATCTACATGCACGCGCACACACACACACACACACAATTCTCTAGAAACTTGATGGATAACACCACCACATCACATGTATCAGTGGCTTGCTGTGTGTCAGGCATTGTACTAAGTGTTTGGAATGGATTAGCACAGCCAATCTTCAAAATGATTCTATGAAGTAAGGCCAATCTTGTCCCTATTTTATAATAAAAAAAAGTTGGGCTCAGATAAGCTAACAGTGTACCCAAGACTGCACAGATGGTGGGTGCCCCAGCTGACTTTGGAACCTGTACTCTTACCCCAATGATGAAAAGGGCTCAGGGGCCCAGTGATCCTCATTGGGAGAACTTAGGTTTTCAGTTTCTTGAAGAAACGCCAGTTAATTCTAGGGAAAATACTTTTTCTCCTGATTTCTGTCACTGCTGAGATGACCAGAGGAAAATTCTTCTAGCCCTGTGTCTCTGGGATCCTGTCAATGGCCGCCTTGCTGGTTTGAGGGTGCCAAGGAGCCTGATATATATCTTGTGACTGTGATCCTGAAGGCGGGGCTTGTGGTAGCAGAATTCCAGGATAGCCCCCAATATTCTTACCCCCGGTATACATGCCTTTTCTCCCCTTGAGTATGGCAGACCCTATGATATGGTGGGGTATCATTCCTGTGATTGTTATGTTGCATGACTAAAGGGGTTTTGCAGATGTGATTAAGGTTGCTAATCAGTGCCTTGATTAACAAAAGGGAGATTATTCAAGTGGGCTTGACCTAATTACACGAATCTGGGTCCAGAGGTCAGAGACAGGGAATTCAGAGAGATCTGACGGATGAGACACATTCCTGCTGGGCTGGAAGAAGACAGACATCAAAACTGGGAACTATGGGGGTCCTGCAGCCAGGAATTGAGGGTGATCCTAGGAGCTAAGAGTGGTCCTGACTGACAACACGCAAGAAAATGGGGACCTCAGTCCTACAGAGATCACAACCTGACCAGAGCCTTGCTTTTAGCCTGTGAGACCCTGAGCAGAGGACCGAGCCAAGCTGTGCCCTGATTCCTGACCCATCCTGTGAGATGATAAGTAGGTGTTGTTTTGAGCTGCTAAGTTCTTGATGATTTGTTGAAAAGCAATGGAAAACTAATAAAACATCCTTGAATAACACCCTTGGGCTCTGGGGAAATTGTGTCTCCATTACCATCTTTCTGGCTCAGCAGCTGAGGTGTAGTCCTGGTTTGGTTTAATGCCTAGTATCTGCCCTGATCCTCAGTCAGGAGGAAAGCCCCTGTGAGTGAGTATAGGCCAGTGTCACAATCTGTCCATATGTAGATGTTGATGGGTCACCAGAGCCAGTGGATTCCTGACCAGGGTCCTGATGATGCACATGTGGCCAAGAAATTCTAATGCCTCTCATTCCTGGAGAGAGAGCTGCTGGTGCCTAGTGAGAGCAAGAGATTTCTGTTGACTCAAACCCAACCTATGTTTTAACATAGGGCATGGCCTGTGGCCTCCATTCCTGGGCACACTCATCACAAACATGATCTTGTAGGGAACGATTTGACTCCTGTCATTCCAAACATTTTCCATGTCAGCTGCTGATCTAACAGTTTTCCTCCTGACAAAATTGTTAAACTCCATCCATTCTCTGTCATTTTAGGGTATTTAAAAAGATTCTGCTTTGTGATAGTTGTTTGGGGCACTTTCTGCCAGTATGCTTGCATGCAGGGTCTTCATGAAATACTGGAACAGTTTTTAGTCTTTCAACCTGAAAACTCTTCTCACATTACAAGTGTGAAGGAAACACAGTGGGGTCCCTATAGCAGGGGTGCTGAGGCTTCAGTGCCTTTGGGGAGGGCTCACCTTTTCTCTTTGGTGTCTATATTGAGAATTGTCACAGTATCTAAAATAAGAATCCAGCATAAGGGCAGTGTGAGAACTGGCAGTGACAGCAGAGAGGAGGTGAGGGACAAAGCCACCCTCCCATCAGGCAGACATGGAGATGCTGGGGCTACTGACTCACTGACAATGTAAGGCATCCCTGCATGCTCTGCTGGCCTCTTGGCTGTCAGCTGCTACAGCTTCACTCCCACACTCCCCACCCTCATGGACCTGACTGAAATCCCACCTGGAGAGGTTCCTTCCAGGCCACGGGCCCCCAGATGAGACCACAACTCCTCCTTTGGATTTAGAGAGGAAGGAGCTCACCCTCTCCCACAGGACAAAATGATGGGGTTAGACTTTCCTTGGCCTCCACAAGCATGGTCAGGACATTGCCCCAGCCACACTCCAGCTCTGGGAAATGAGCTCAGGAAGAGCTGACCAGCCCCTTCGCCCCAAACCCAACCTGCTGCTCCTGCTGCCCAGACGTCATCTCAGCATCATGTCCTCATTGACCGTGGGACTTTGGAAATCATGGCCAAATGTGCCATCTCAGGCCTTTACGGCAGCTGCTTTCACCAGGAGTGCGTTTGCTCCAGGCCTTCCCGGGGCTGCTCCTCTCCACCAGGGGGCCTCAGCTCCCGGCTATGGAATGCCCACGCCTCGCCCCACAGCCTCTCTCACAACACCCTCTATTGGTTCTTCAGGACACTTAACCTTGTTGATTTAAATTTTTCTTGTTTGTGACCGCCTGGAGGGGTGGGATGGGGAGGGTGGGAGGGAGGGAGATGCATGAGGGAAGGGATGTGGGAACAGATGTATATGTATGACTGATTCACTTTGTTATAAAGCAGAAACTAATAAAAAAAAAAAGAAAAAAAATTTTCTTGTTTATTTTCTCTCTCTCCCATGATTGAGGGCAGAGACTCTTGTTACCCTGCATGCCCAGCTCTTAGCCCAGGCTGGCACAAGGGGATGCCTAATGAGTAGCTGTCCAAGGAAGGCAGCAACTCCAAGTGCATTGCATAAGCATCCCTGGAGCATCCAGCTTCCAGTGCAAGCAGCTCTTTCCTAATTCTCACATATGTTGAGTACAGAGAGGCTGTGAATCTGCTCCCAGGATGGCTCAACTGCTCCCTAGAAGGTCAGGTTCTGGGGCTCCCTGGGGCCTTCAGTTTCCCCTCTCATGGTTTAGGAAAATGTCTTTGCAGTATCAGCATGGCACTGGAATGTCTTTCCTCCCCATTTCCCACAGAACACAAAATCCAACAGGCTCTTTGTACTGTGAGCCCTGCCCCAGCAGGCCCGGGGAGTCTGGGCAGGGCCCGGCAGAGGGAGAGCTGTCTCCACCAGTCTCCAGGCCCTCGCATGTCCCACAGCTTGCCCAGAGCTGTCATGTCACCACTTTCTTTTTCTCCTAGAACGTAACAGTATATTCTGTAAATATTGTCGCTGCTGACAAGACCATCAATTCTGTTCATAAAAACTATTCAGCATTCCAGCAACGCATTGAGAGCTGGAGCACTTCATAACCCCATGCATTTGGGCCCGCACAAGGGTGCTTCCCTTCAGGCAAAAAAGGAAAGGAGAGAAGGCAATTCTATTTTCTAAAAGCAGAGAAAAGCTGGCTGCCGGAGACGTGGAGTGAGCACCATTTCTCCTCGCTGCTCGTCCCACCTGGGATGGTCCACACTGGGGAGGCCTTTCCTCTAGGCTGCATCCAGAGGGGACTGGATGGCGTGACAGTGTGTGAGAGGAGCGGCCTTGCAGGTCGATCCCAGGTGAGAAAGGCTCCCTTGCTTGCCTATTCACTCACTCTGGACACCTCCAGGTCCCCTCGATTCCTCCTTGCCTCCCTCTCTCTGTCCCCCATCCACCTCTCCCATAAGCCACGCTCTCTGGAGCGGTCCACCTCTCTCCACAGTCACCGCCTGCAATCCAAGCCTCCACTACTTTCTTGCAACCATTTCTTGAATGATCTCTCTGCTTCCACACCTGCCACCCTCAAGACCATCAATTATAATGGAGAGATCTTTGTACAAACTTCATCAGGTCCTATCTCTCACTTCTCACTGGATAGCTGAGAGATCTTTTACATCCTATATCAGACTGTATCCCTTTGCTATGTACACTCAGCCTAAAGCTGAAATTCCTTCCATGGTTTATAGGCCCTGTATGCTCTGGCTTCTTCCACCCTCTTCCCCCTTGTCCACGGGACTTTGGCCCTCAGCTCTGTCTCCAGACTGTGCTGAGCTCATTCCTGCCTCAGGGCCTTTGCACTTGCTGTTCCTTCTGCTTGGAAAACAATAGTTCAAACTTTCCCTTGGCTGACTTTTTCTCATTGTTTTGGTGAAGCTTGGATGCATGCTTCCTCTTCAGGATGGCTACCCTGAGCACCCCTGCCACTCTACATGTCCTTCATAGCCCTTATCACCATCCAAATGTTCTGGTTTATTATTTGGCTGCCAGTGTTTTGGTGCCTTAGTGTCTGTCTGCTGGCTCCTGCATGCCCTAACAAAGAAAAGTGTTTGACATGAACCCACAGCCCATGTGACCTCCCAATAACTCTGAGGAATGAAACACAGCTCCAAGGATCAGAGAGGGAAAAGGTTTTGCCCAGGGTCACGCAGAACACAGATAAGAGCCAGCCCTGGATTCCAGAACTGCCAGCGCTTCTCTGTGGACCTTCCATCCCCAGGTGAGATACCACAGGTGTAAACAGGATGCTGCCCTAAACACAGGGCTGGGAGCATTTTCACACTAAAACACGAGCCAGAGTTGTTCCCTGGGAATTCACTCAGTGTAGGCAGGCTTTCCAAAAGCAGATCTGGGAGGAGCTCGGGTCCTGAGGGACGACGATGGCAGTGGAGGAGGAAGTTCCACTGACTGCTGCAGGCCTTGCTGAGCAGGGGTACAGGGCGGGAGGATGAGTGGCCAGAATGACAGTGACAAATTCTCCACTAGGGGTTGTTTCCAGGGCTCTGCGTGCTCCCAGCCTGGAACTGCACAGCCAGTGGGGTGTTCATTAATCACCACTGCGCTAGCGAGCAGGGCAGTGGAACTGGACCCGGTGGAGACGGAGTGTTTGACCTCGGGGAGCCTCTTTTTAAAGAGGATGGGTGATTTCTGACATTGGAGGCAGTTCTTTGGGAACTTTATGTGAAGAGTCTCAGACTCTTTATGTGTCTGTTGATTTAATACTTGCTTTCAGCACCGACTGTGGGCTTACCGTGAACTAGGCCTGTTAGGGGCATGGAGGGCCTTGCCCCAAGGAGTGCACAATTGGGAAGGGGGTGCTAAGTCAGGCCCCTAGCTGACAAGTTTCCCTGCAGTATAAGCCACCAGGGACAGAGCCATATAAGAATTCAGAGAGCCCAAAGCACATCAAGGAGGTAGAACATCAAGACGAGAGGGACGCTGTCCTTTGCACATAGGCCACAAAAATGTGGGAGCTAAAATGTAGAACTTGCTCAAAAGTGGGAGCAACCCCTGCCCAGCCTGTCCTTCCAGGATCCAGGAAGAAGGAAGCCCCTTAGGAGATGTGGACTCCAGGAGAGAGGAAGACCATATTCTCACCAACATGAAGAGAGAGATAAAGAGGGAGGAGGGGCAGACAGAGCTGGGATCTTCCATCCTCCAGAGGCCCCCATGACACGTATCTTTTAAAAGTGTGGGCACATTCAGAGCACAGCCTGCAAGATGTGCTGGGTCCCCCAGAGGCCTGAGACCTTTTCCCTCCCATGGGGTTCTGTGCCTCTTCCAGCAGAGTCCAGAAGGTAGCAGAATCACTGCACTTGACTGCCACACAGCAAATCACATCCATCCCAGGCCTGTGTGATTGATTTTTGAATAATGGTGACGGTAGCATTTACTAAGCTCTTACCATGGCATCACATGCTTGAGCTTACTCTTAGAAGATGGTATCTAGCCCCATTTTAAAGAAGAGAACACTGAGGCTGGGGATGTTAGGAAACATGACCATAAATGCACAGCCTGTGAGGAGAAGAGCCTAGGTATGAGCACTGGTGGTCTGGCTGCCAGGTCTGTGCACAGGGCCACTCAGCAGCCTGCAGATGGATGGGGCTCGGCCTCCCACAAGACATCCGGGGGCTGTTTTAATGGCAGCTGAGAGTGATTCGTAACATCAATAGCTTCATCATTTAATTAGTCCTTGAAAACAATCCGTTTTCTTAACTAGTTTTATCTATCACATGCTTTAGACAGGAGAGAACTATTTTAAAAGTCCTTTCTTTATAGATAGTGAAAATCCAAATACTGGTCTGCATTGTCCATATTATCACACTCTCTGGATTTAGGAGGATTACAGTTAAAAACTGCTCACTCACTGCAAGAAAGAAACCCACCATTTCGTGTCCCTGGTGTTGACTGTGGGCCTCTCTCCACTCCCTAGAGCGCTCCCTGTTGTTTTAATAATCTCAGCACCTGATGGTAAACTCAAGGCTGAGTTCTGTCTCTCCTGTCAAGGTTCTCTAGGTTTGCCAATTGAACAGGCCTCTCCTTTATGCCCTGTAGAATGGGTGCGTGTTTGTTTTTCCCACTGTCTGGGATTAAGGTGGGAACGAGGAGCAGGTATCCTTTCGCCTGTGTGGTGTGCTCCTCGGTGCTGTTCTGTGGTGGGTTTGTTTTTGCCTCCTTCCCCGCATTAGACTCAGGGGCCTTTGCTGTCCGTTATCCGTGTTCCACTCCCCAGAGTACCAGCTCAGCCCCTCTCACATCTGTTAAAAGGATGAATGAATGAATGATATTTTGTTTTCAAGAATTTGGCCTCATTGTGGGTTTGACCAGAACTCTGTTATTCAGACTGATTCTTTTATAAAACAAAGACTGAGCTAATTTAGTTTTAAAAATCCATCATATCCTTGGTTTAAATTAGCTTACTTTTCAGAATGAAATTGACTGTTACAGTAATGTGTGTAGAAACAGCTGGCATTAAAGGAATGATTAATTAATACACCCATAGACACAAAGGCAGAAATCTCCCTGCTCAGAAGTCTAGGAGTGCAGCCACCATAGCCTACAGGGAATTCCTTTGTGGAAGGCTAGCAGGGGCTGACCTTCTGCCGTGCATCAGTGAGATAACGCCCAAGCGCATCACCAGCTGGAAGAAAGAAAGTGGTGTCTTGGGTAGGCAGAATTCCTCCACTAAAAGATTCTCCCTCCCAAATGCAATTTCCAGGGGAATACAAATATTGTATTTACTGAAATAAAAGGCATGGAAGGGGAGAGTTGGGAAGTTGTGTTCTGGAACATCTAGATAGCTTGGCGGTTCTGCAGAAAGAATGGGCCACCTGGAGCCGGGCAGCCTGGGCTTAGTCACTGACTAGTGGTCGGCTTCGGGTAAATTCGTAACCTCTGTTGCCTCATCGGAAAATGGAGATAGTGAGGACTGCTCACTCCTCACACAAGGTGCGGCGGGACAAGGGACTGGAGTTCCACTTTCGGCTGGCAGGACTTTCCTAACCAAGGGTCCTTAAAGGGCATTTTCTCAAACCTGCTTCTCTAGCTCACAAGGAACTGGGGTTGACATTAAAGGTGATAGCTGCCTCTTCCTTCATTCTGGGGGCTTGGGACGATGCTGTGGTTTCTAGTGTGGTCACTGGCAGCAGGAGTGAGCAGCGAAGTATAGAGGGGCTGGGCCTCAGTCATTGTCAGAAGGAAGGGAGAGGTATGGTTTGTCTGCTGACAGCTGCAACCTTGACCATAGAAGCAGAAGAGGTCCCAGGGGCCAATCATCCCTACCTGGATGGACTATATCCCAGTTGGCATGAGAATATCAGCTGCCAGGGAGGTACCTGGAGACAGAGTTACACATGGTATGCAGGATGAGTGTCTAGAGCAGAAAATCAACCTCCAACCTTCCTCACTTTTACTTAGGAAGCCTCCCGTTTCTCTCTGGTTCTGGAATGAAAGCCATTTTCCTGGGTGACTTTGCGACCTAGACATCCTCCAAGGCACAGGGCAGTGGACTGGAACCTTGTGACTGTCCAGATGTCAGACTCAGCCTTTCCCAGGCAGGACCTCTGACAGCTGCAAGGCACTCTGTTCCTGCCAAAGCACTTCCACATGCATAGCTTCTTCGGGCTTCTTGATGGCTCTGAACCACGCTGTTACCACTCTACAAGTCCAGGGAATGAACTCTCTGAAGGAGGAGGGCTTTGGAATCATGCCCACTGGTCAGCTGAAGGATTCACCTCTGCACCTTCCTTGCTGTGTGACCCTGGGAAAGCTGTTTTAGGCCTCCATGTGCCTGTGACCTGATCTGTAAGCTAAGAGAAAGAAACAGGATTTAGTGAGTGAACACGACAGTGCCCACTACAGTATATGGCACTGGGGGGGGGGGGCATTGGAAAAACTGACATTTTCCATTGTTTTTATTTTTAGATTGGAAAACACACACACACACACACACACACACACACACACATCATGTTTGAGACCCGGTTTTGCAATTAAAAAGCAAGGGCGGGTCATTTGACATCTCTCAATTCCCTCATCTGGAAACAGGGGACCGTGTTAGAAACAACAACAGCAGAATAATAGAGGCGGGGTCTCCTGTGGAGCCCCTTCCAGGTACTGGGCATAGTTAAATGCATTGTCATGTTGCGGTAATTAAATGACATGACATTCTTGGAAGTACTTAGTACAGTGTCTGACACACAATCGACAGTCCATAAATGTGAGCTAACGTGATTAGTAGTTACGTATTCAGTGTGGGGCCCAGCATTGGCTCTTGTCTCATTCTCTATCCTTGTCTGTTTAGCGCATGCGTACACGTGCGCGCACACACACACACACACACACACACAGAGTTAAATATTTTTTTGTATTTTTCTCAAATAATTTAATTGTTTGATCACTTAGATGAGAGTCCCTTGAGGGTAAGGATCCTCGCAAGTTGTTTTTTCTCAGTTTTTCTCCTTTTAGGATTCATTGCAATGAATCATATCCTCTAAACATTCTTTGCTCCTCTAAGCTTCTGTTGAGCTGACATAACTCGATGTATTCTAGAGCCTTGCCACCGGAAGGTGTTTCTGAAAGCACAATTCAGAGTGACATTGCTTGTCAGCAGCAAGTGCTGTTATTGCCTGGTGCTCATTGATTGGCTACCTCTTCTGCTCTGTGCTAAGCAGTAAGAAGACACATCTCTCCCCAGGTGTCCGAAAAACTATGCTTACACTGGCTGCCTCCCAATCTGCTCATAAAATGGAAAAATGCAGCCTAAGAGTCAAGCTTCTGCCACACAGATGGCACTGGGCTGCTGCATTTGTGAGGCTCTGAATGACCCAGGAGCCCCAACTCCTGGAGTCCAGGGGAAATCACACACAAATAGGAATAATCCTTATTAGTGTGAGCTGTTGTATCAAAATCAGTGATTATTAGGGCAACTAAAATGGATGGTGTAGGATATCACACCATTTGATCAGATTTTTTTAAATGGCCAGAGAAATGCATCTGAAGAAAGATTTCCTGGACACAGTAAAAACAGTAACAGTCAAAAAAAAATAAAAATTAAGTAAATAAAAGAACAGTGACATTAACATCAGTGAGCATTTACTACTCACAGGCACCTTGAAGACATTTCAGTCACCACTGTTCTATGAGTAGTATTATTATCCCAAATTTACAGATGAGAAGATGGAGCCTTGGAGAGGGAAGGTGCTCATGTAAGGGCACACACTGGTGAGCTCACACTACACACCTAGTAAGTGACAGAGCTGGATCTGACCCCAGATTCTGGAGATCAAGAGCTTCCCATTTTGCAAGGGGAAGTAAGCTTGCCCAGTGCTCATGTTTAGTAGGCATAAAAAAATAGGTGATTTTTAAATGAATGAATAAGCGTCCTTGGCGGGGGCAGGGGGTGGTAGGTATTTGGTTTGTTTTAGTCTGTTTTCTAGTGCCCAGGACATAGTAAGCTCTCAAAAAGTTCTCTGTGTTCAGTCCCAACTCCCTCTGTGATCAGCCTGAAGGAGTCCCCATTGGCTTTCTGACTGCCTTCTGCAGGCCTCAGAGGAGGCCTGTCTGGACTGGACACGATGGCTGGTTCTGCTGCTGTGGCCACTTGGATTATGTGACAGCTGGCTTGATGCTGAGCAGGGTAAAGGGCACACAGCTGCAAAAGCCAGATGGTTGTTTCTGAATCTAATTCTTTCCTGCTGCCAACCTGGTCTGAAATACCATCCATCACTCACCATGATAGATGTCTTTGAACTTGGGAGCTTGGCTCTTAAGAAGTGCAGGAGGGAAATTGAATACCAACCATCCCTCCTCCCCCAGAGAGGTTCCCTTTTGACTTGAGATGGCAACATCTTGGAAAATGGTGTCACAGCTCAAATTAGTGCTGAGCAGGCATGAGGCACTGGTGTCCCCAGATGCATGGCTGAGATGACCCAGGACACAGTCACCATCAGTATCCCCAATCTTAATTCTGGCTTGGTTAGGAAATCAGAAATCCCTGAGGCCTTTTGGATAAGGAAGCCCAGTGAAGAAGTAGAGGTGGGATGGGCATGGATGTGCAATGGGGAGAGAACAAGGGAGAGATCTTGAAAGTCCAGAATGGCTGAATAGAAACTACAAGTGGACCTCTCTTCATATTCTGGTTGTAAATATGTACTCATTTTGAAAATGTTTGTATGTAAATTAAATTGTTATAACACTGTTTTTCTTATCATTACAGTAATACATGCTTGATTAGTTATGTTCCTTCTTGCACCGGATAATAGAAACATTCAAACTTGCCCAAGCAAAAAAGAAAACAAACAAAAAGCTAAACAGAATGGATGGTTTCTAAGAACAGGTCCAGAGGGTCTCCTGGAATTCTAGGGTGAGAATATGGTTGACCCTAAGATGCTGGAACAGGAACGTCCTGTGGACCAGCTCTGCTTGTCCCACTAGCATATAACACCCAGCTTTCTCAACCCCTCCTTCCTCCACTAGTGGTCTAGCCACCTGCAGAGAATCTGATTGGTCCAGTTAGGGCCACATGTCCATCACTGTTCCAATCAGCTGTGCCCAGGAAGGCAGGGCTGTGAGAGTATAGAAGGGTTACTTAGGGCTCATCCCTATGGATCTGTATGATAGTTCCTGGAGAACGGGGGTAGAAGGTCATTGGCTGGACAGATACACCCAAAGGAGAGCATGACAAGTTCCACTCTTTGCAAAGACTTATGAAAATACCAGAAAACAAGGAAGAAAATGAAGCATTTGTTTTCTTCCACTGCCTGTAGTATCATTTTAGAACTTACTGGACCTTTTCTGCAATTTTTCTTCAGTGGTTGATGGTGAATCTTAAGCTCAATCCCTTTAGTTTCACTAGCTCATAGCAATTCTGTCAAGCTGTTTATTCAGTCCAATTCTATTGAACACTTACTATGTACTAGGTTCTGAGTGACAGCATACTACAGTGAACAAGATAGACAAAGGTCCTGCTCTCAGGGAGCTTAGACACCAAGGAGTGGAGTAATCAACACATAATGAAGCTGCTGAGATCATTCACAAAGTGTACATACTGTGAAGAAGAGGAACAGGGAAAGGAGCCTGGTGGTGGAGGGGGACTTCGAAGGGATGGTCAGAGGAGGACTTGCTGAGGAGGTACATGTGCCCTGTGCCCTGACAGAAATCAGCTGGCCCTGCAGAGTGGAGGGAAGAGCATCGCAGGCAGGAAGCAGCGTGAGCCTGAGCCAGGAGGGCTGCTGAGGGCATGAGGGGACAGGCACGATGCGGTGTGGCCACAGAACAGGGAGAGGCACAGATTCTGAGATGAAGCCGGGAAGGTGGAAATGACCTTGGACAGAGAGAAGTGAGTGGTGGCTTGAAGTGAGATCTTAGTTCTCTGCCCAAGAATCGGACCTGGGCAGCCTGGGTGAAAACTAGGAATCCTAGTCACTAGTCCACCAGGGACTAGAGGCTAGAAGCAGAGTTCCCCTGGCTCTTGCCCCCACTGAAAAATGCATTTCTCAAGGAGGCAGACTGTAAAAACAGGTACAAAGTTTATTATTAGAGACATAGCACAACAAGTGGGAGAGCACACAGAGAAACAGCTTGTCTGTTTAAGACAGAAGCAAGGCAGAGATACGCACCTAGAGAGAAAGGGTGTGGGCGTCCCCCCTAATGAGGAAGAGTGCAGTAAAGAGGCAGTTAAATCACTTATAGGGCAGTTCTTCTGGGTCTTTGTTTACCTTTGGCCAATTATCTGTTTCCTTTTTCCACACCTGCCCTGCGCTAGGACCCTCCCCAGCATGCGTGCACAACTTTTTTCTGAGATGGATTCTAGCCCAGAAGCCTATAGGGGGGCTTGGCTTCACCTATTCTGGGGTGGTGTCCCTGCTTTTTGCACCCCAAGGAGACTTTCTGTGCTTGTGCAGTGTCTCCCTTGCTCCAAGGATGGGAAATATGTGACTTCCTGATCTTTTACTCAAGCAGGGTTTAGCCCCTGCCATGACTGTTATCTTAAAGTGTCCACAGAAGGCAAAGTCCAGCTATTTACCCTGTTCCTGTTGTTATTTCCATCTCGAAGTGCAAACAGGAGGCTGTTGTAAAGGCCTAGCCTAGAGCCCACCTGCCTCCTGCCTCAGGAAATGCAAACAGGAGGCTAGTTGTAAAGGCCTAGCCTGGAGCCCATCTACCTCCTGCCTCAGAAAAGGATGGGTTCACACAGGATTTGAGGGGGCAGTGATGGGACCTGATTAACCTTTTCAGAAGTTAAGTCCATCCCTTTCCCAAGTCTTACCTGGGAAGTAAGTAAGGGAGTGTTAGAAAAAATACCAACGCCTGGGCCCCACCCAAGCATTAAATATTAAAGTATTAGGGCCTCCCTGGTGGCGCAGTGGTTGAGAGTCCGCCTGCCGATGCAGGGGATACGGGTTCGTGCCCCGGTCTGGGAGGATCCCATATGCCGCGGAGCGGCTGGGCCCGTGAGCCATGGCCGCTGGGCCTGCACATCCGGAGCCTGTGCTCTGCAACGGGAGAGGCCACAACAGTGAGAGGCCCGCATACCGCAAAAAAAAAAAAATATTAAAGTATTTGGAAGAAGAGTCTAAAATTCAGTAATTTTATGTATTTTTTTTCTAATTTAAAATAAACCTTATTATACATTTTGATAAGTTTTGACAAATACATGCAAATACAAATACGAATGCATACATCTCCCCAAATCAAGATATACTATATTTTCATAACCCCAAAAGTTTCCCTCCTGTCTCTTTTTTTTTTTTTTTTTTTTTTTTCTTTTTGTGGTATGCGGGCCTCTCACTGTCGTGGCCTCTCCCGTCGCGGAGCACAGGCTCCGGACGCGCAGGCCCAGCGGCCACGGCCCACGGGCCCAGCCGCTCCGCGGCACATGGGATCCTCCCAGACCGGGGCACGAACCCGTATCCCCTGCATCGGCAGGCGGACTCTCAACCACTGCGCCACCAGGGAGGCCCTCCCTCCTGTCTCTTTGTTGATCCACCATCTACTCGTGGCCCCAAGCAACCACTGATATCCTTTGTGTCACTATAGATTAGTTTTGCCCAAGCTAGAATTTCAAGTGAATGAAATCAAGTAGTCCATACTCTCTGTGTCTGGCTTTTGTCACTCAACACAATGGTTTTGAAATTCTTCTATACTGTTGCCAGAATTTATCTTTATATTGTTGAATAGCATTCCGTTGTTTGGATATGCCACAATTTATCTATTCACCTGTTGATGGCTGCTTGTATTATTTCTAGTTTGGGGCTCCTAGGGATAAAGCTGCTACAAGCATTCGTATGCAAGTATTGTGTGCATATATAGTTTTTATTTCTATTGGATTAATATTCAAGAATGGAAATATTGGGTTACATGGTAAGTGTATTTTTAACCTTTTTAGAAACCATCAAACTGTTTTCTAAAGTGATTGTACCATTTTCACTCCCACCAGAAGTGTTTAAGCGTGCCAGTTGCTCCACACTCTTGCCAACAGTTGCTATTTTTAATTTTAGCCATTCTGGTATGTATACATCAATTATTTCATGAGTAATCTTGGTTTTTCCCTGAAATATCTTTGCCTGGCTTTGGTGTCAGATATTGCTGGTTTCATAAAACCTAGCTGGGATGTTCCCTTATCTTCTGTTTTCTAGAAGAGTGAGTGTAGAGGTGGAACATGGCATTATATCTTCCTTAAGTGTCTGATAGATGCACAGGCAGAGCCATGTGGTTGGCAGCTGGTTTTCGTTGATTTGTCACCTTCATTCTTCACACAGGTGGCTGAGCATTGTGGGTCTTCTCCAAAGAGGTGAATTGTTTGGGAAGCCCATGAAAATGTAGGCCCTTCATCTGCTGGGAGTGTCTGGGGCTTGAGGAGTGCTCTGGGTGGGGAGGGACCGGGGTGCTATCAGAAAATGTGTCTATGTTAGCAAATCGCCTAAAGAAATCTGAAAAGGTACTTGAATTTCTAAGCACCTAGTATTTGCCTTGATTCATTTTTTCGGTCTGATTAGATATTCATTTTCACACAAAATTTTGTATTTGTAATTTTATAGTCTTTTTCTTAAAGTGGACCCCCAAATTGTCTTAAGTTCATGCCTCACAAAGCTGGATCCCTCTTCCCTGACTCTACCTGTTTACTCTCAGTAAATGGAGAGTGAGCACTCACTGGGAGGCACATTCCCTTCTCCCTGCCTGCCTGACGGGCCCCACTCCCCGCTCTAGCTCCTGGCTACACACTGAGTTCAGCCTGTTTGATTCTGTGGGTGGCAGGTGTCCAGTGTGGCTTATTACAGACACTTCTCCTTAATGTCCAGCCTCTGCTGCCCACTGCACTGAAGGGGGAGGAAAGGCGTGTGGAACTGGCCTGCACTCAGGAGCTGACCTGAAGATGGATGCCAGCAAGGTTCTAGGTCTGGGCTATGGAAGGGAAGTTCTCTTTGTTCGAAACCTTCACAGAGGGCTTGGAGTGGTCAGGGGAGGCTGCCTGAAGGAGGCAGAGTTGAAGGTGAGGCTGAAGGGGAGCAGGACTTGCACTGGAAGAGAGAGAGGAAGAGGGGAACAGGCATTGAGGGGACAGGGAAAGAGCCCTGAGGAGGTCCTGGCTCAGGAATGAGGCAGGGGACCCAGAGGATACCAGCCAGCCAGATGGAAGGAAGGTGTGTGTGCACGCCAGGGAGTGGTCTGTGTGAGGTGGTGACACTAGGGAGCCTCCAGAATGCATACAACTTGCTTTTTGTCCTTCTGGCTAAGGACATTTTTCACATCGAAGCTACTTTTCACATGGTTTATATATATATATATATATATATATATATATATATATATATATATATATATATATATATATATCCTCACACGATGATAAATTCAAATAGCACAAAAAGGTCAGTGAAATATAGGCCTCCTTCCCCTCCCTGTCTCCAGTCCCAGCTCCCACCCTAGAAGCAACCTCTGTCACCACCTATGCAGCTGTCTGGAGTGCTGTATGCAAACGAGTTCCCTTACACACCTGGAACAACTGCTTTGCACCCTGCTTGTCCCCTTGATGTTTGTCTTGAAGGGAGTTCCATCCAGTGTGTCCACATCGACTCTGTCGTTCTTACCCCTGGAGCCGCCTGCACAGGGCATGGAAGAGGAATGCTTTGCTCTGGAGTCGGGCAGAGCTGTGCTCCAGCCCTGGGACCATCATGAGCCACGCGCAGGACTGGGGCGAGTTGCTTGGTCTCTGATTCTCAGTGTCCTCATCTGTAAAACTAAGAGGACAATAGCCCCCTCCTCACGGCTTCTGTGAGGATTAATTGAATGTGTCTAAAACTCAGGTACAGAGCCAGGCACTCCTCATAGCAGGTAGTTGCTAGCACACACCCAGGGAGAAAGCAGATCAAGAGGGGCCCTACTGCCCTCCTCCCCCACCTCCCCAAGACAGAAGCAGCCTCGCCCTTGAGTAAATCCTGCAGCTGGCCCTGCCTCCTGGCCCTGCCTCCTGGCCCCTTCTCTCTGGGGAGTGTCCTACCATCACCACCCACCAGCCCCCTCAGGACCTTTGTGGCACCTGAGGATAAAATGCCAGCTAAATGTCATCCAGGCAGATGGGGCACATTTCTTTGCTTTTCTAGACTCTGAAATTTTACACTTTGCAAGCAAGAGGCCAGCCAGGGAGCTGGGAAGGCATTTTGGGCTCTGCGCAAGTGGGTTTCCCTCCCACCATTTAGCTGGCTGCGTGGTCAACGTCTTTGTGCAGAAGCAGCACCATGCTGGGGTCTCATGTGGAGGTGAAAATTAAGGGATAAATATACAGGTTTAATAATATTCTCTCATTTGACAATCTCTGCTGCTTGCCTGTGATATTTTAAATCCACTTTGCATGCTTTCGACATTAAGAACTTCTGATGAAGTTTCAGCAGGAAGATAATATCTTTAATTATATATAGGCCTTGTATTATGTCTGTGATTCTAAACACAAACTTATTTGCTTTTATCACTTGACTAAAGAGAAAGAAAATGAACCATTAGAAAAGGGCTTCTATTACCCGCCCCCCCCGCCCCCCGCTCGCACACACACCTTTTAATTTTCCCCTGGAAGCAGAAGTTCCTTTCTCTTTTATCTTTCCATTCTGTGCTTTTGGGCAGAGCTCCATTATCTGTTCCAGTGCTGCCTTTGAGGTTAATATTTCAGCTCAGTCTTTCCTTTAGTTGTGGAGATGAATTAAATTAGTGTCAGCAGGAGTGAATTAAATAAACTAAAATAATGCCCACTTTCCCTGTGTTCCTTTTGCTATTCTTGTACCCCAGTTAAATTTTATTTTTATTTTTATTTATTTTTTTTTTTTTGCGTTATGCGGGCCTCTCACTGTTGTGGCCTCCCCCGTTGCGGAGCACAGGCTCCGGACGCGCAGGCTCAGCGGCCATGGCTCACGAGCCCAGCCGCTCCGCGGCATATGGGATCCTCCCAGACCGGGGCACGAACCCGTATCCCCTGCATCGGCAGGCGGACTCTCAACCACTTGCGCCACCAGGGAGGCCCCCCAGTTAAATTTTAAAAGAATTCTATTGGGCTTTGCAAATAGCTGTCTTTATCTACTGATAAACAGAAGTTCAGACTGCTCAGATTGTTGTTCAAACTGTGTTCATTCATTCATTCAGTAACCATCTTGCAACCCCTAGAGGGTATCTTATCTGAGAATTGAGGCTGCATGAGAGAGGAGCCCAGAAGAAAAAGCCAAGTTCTGACGACATTGGTCCAGCCCCCGGATCCAGCTATGCCTGAAGTCCTAACCCTGGACATTTCGGTGATAAAAATCCCTTTCTTGTTTAAGCTAGTTTGTTTTTATACTGTCTGTATCTTGGAATCAAAAGTTATCTAGTGGATATAGAAGAACATATATCTATTCAAGAATAGGATGGAGCTGGGTCCAAGGGGGACCAAAGCCTCTTGTCCAGCCATAGGTGATAAGCACAGCAGTCCAGGCAGTGAGGGCCATTCTACCAGTGGTAGAGGACATGGCCAGCACTGGAGACCAATGCATGGAGGCAAGTCAGAATACCAGGAGGAAAATGAGAAGGGCAGAGCCAGGGTGTGAATGTCCTTCACACCCTGGCTCTGCTATCAACTTGTGTGACTTCTGAAAAAGCACGCTCCCCAAACATTGGACCTTGGTCTCCCAGTCTGTTGTAGTAACAAGGCTATTCAGTCACATTTGCTAAGTGCTTACTCTGTGCCAAGCACTCGGGCAAGTGTTCATTTACGTCATCTCTTTGGATCCCCCTACTACTAGCAGGTATCGCTCTGTGTTTGGCTCACAACAAAGGGGCAGAATTGGACTGACCACAGGAAGATGCAGCTCTGGGGCCTGAAATGTTTGAGGCATGAGGCTGGGGCATCCTTTGGAGGCAGGTAAAAGCAGGAGGACATACTGATTTAAGGAAGGAGGTCTGGCGGCCACTCTGAAGCTCCCACAGCTTGCTGCCAGAGCTGTTTATTACAACTGTGCTCTGAAGCATCAAGAGCATGGGAATTTGTTTGTTCTTTTTGGGGGAATTTTTGGAGCTGTCACTGGGTTAAGCTAAGAGGTAAAAAGGATGTGAGGAAAATCACCCCATTAAAAATTAATACTTTATTTTAATTAGACGCTTTCCTCTATCGACAAGTAGAAGGACAGAGCCTTCAGAGGCCTGTTTGTTGTTTTAAAAAAAAAAAACCAAAAAACCCTCTCATGCAATCAGTACAATAATTAAGGAGCACTATTTTTTCCTAGCAAAGGGAACTAATTATTTTGGCTTTGTGCTGATTGATCCATTTTTATGAGCAGTTTTAACATGTTAGCTGCATTTCGTGAACCATTTGTGAACAGTCCCAGCAATGATGGGGTTGGAAGGGGGTGTCACTGTGTGGGGATGCTTTCCAAATGCAGACTGACAAAGGTCAGAGCCAGCTTCTCCCATGATCCTTTTGTCGTCAGCCAAAAGGAGTTCCTTGTGAATATAGGGAAGAGGTTACAGAGCACTTAAAATGCTTCAGACTCAAGCCCAGCCCCCTTTCCCTGGACGGTGTCTTCAAAATGTCCTCACTGGGGAAGGGCAGACTTTCCCAGTTCCAACCTGTATGGTCAGGCCACCCAAGATGGCTGTTCTCTTGCTCTCTGTACATCCCCTGCTCAACCAGTGCCTGCTTTACCTACACCCTACTCACATGACTGACCTTCCTACACACTTGCCCCAGGCCCCAGCTAATGATTGTTCTAGTTTTATTTTATTTCATTTTTTGGCCGCACCACACAGCATGCAGGAACTTAGTTCCCTGACGAGGGATCGAACCTGTGCCCTGTGCAGTGGAAGAGCAGATTCTTAATCACTGGACCACCAGGGAAGTCCCTGTTCTAGCTTTAGAACAAAACTCTCTATGCTTGTGAAAGGGGTGGTGAGGGGCGTGCCCCTCTGCTGGTTTCCCTGGTAACTGATGAGCCAACCTGATGTCAATTCCCCCTATAACTTGTAACCTCCCCCTGCCCCCGGGAGCAAAGACTGACGCCATGTCCTGCCCGCTGTCTGCCATGTATGGTGGGGTGTTGATCCAGGACCTCTATTCAGACATGTATCCCCCTATTCATTAAACCACTGATGTCTCTGTCGCTGACTCTGGGCTCTTTCTTGAAGCTGGGCAAGTATAGGCCTTGCAGGCCTGTGGGGTGCAGCCTAACACACCTCATCTCCACGTGGACAAAGTCCACCAGTCCTTCAATGTCAGACTAAGTGGCACCTCAGCCATGAAGCCTTCCCAGGATACCCAGGGGGAGTGCTGTTCCTCCTCTGGACCCTCACAGCCCTAAGACAAAGAATTCCTTGTATTCAGCAGACAGATTGACCAAGGGTCCACTCTTACCCTTTGTTTGGTAAGTGTCACATTGGGAGAGGAAGGAAGGAAGGGAGAGGGAGAGAGGGAAGAAAGAAGGAATAAAACCCCCTACTGTTTGATATTTTAAAATTAGAGATATTTAGACAGGGAAATATTTATTAAGTATAACCTCTCCTTTCCAGGGAGGGTGGACTTGGTGGGGGAGGAGTGCTGTTTGCCTATGGAGTGATGGGTATAAGAGTCAAATAAAGATGATGAAGGCCTCCAAATTTTCTCCACATGAGAGGGGAATGAGGCATGGTGTGGTGCAGGGGTGTTGGGGAGAAGGAGGTCCAAAGTGGGAAGAGAATGGGGCCAGAGCATGAAGAGATTGTTAAAGGGAAGGAGGCCCAGGCTAGCTGCTAGAGACGGACTTGAGACAGAATCAACTAATTTCAAAATTAATTTTATGAAATTGTTCCTATTACGTGTAATGTAAACTCTCTCCCTTGTCTTCCTGCAAAAACTCCTGGTGATGTGCGGTGAAGATTTGGGGTCTGTAGAGGTGGGGAAGTCTGTTCAGGTGGTTGAGTTTGACTTTGACGTGGACTCAGGCAGGATGCCACACTGAAGCCTGCCCTTCTCAGGAGGCACAGCCTGAAAATCCCTTCAGCCCCCGGGGCCATGTAGCACCCGGCTGCCTGGGCTAAATTCCAGTTCCCCACATTCTAACTGAGCAGTCTTGGACATTTTACTTAACCTTACCTACCTCAGCATTCTTATCTAAAAAGTATTCCTTAACTTCGAGGTCAGCATGAAGCTTAAAGGTGTAAAGTGTGTAAACAGCACATGGCTCAAAATAAAATTGTTGTCAAATCCAAGTTTGTGTGCTGGATGCACAGTGAGGCCAAACAAGCCAAAACATCGGAGTTTGGAGCAGAGGAAAGTTTATTGCAGGGCCGAACAAGGAGGAGGAGGCAACTCAGGCTCTAAAGACCTGAGCTCCCGTACGGGTCTCAGGGAAGCATTTTTAAAGGCCAGCTGAGGGAGGGGAGTCGCAGGGTATGTGATCAGCTCATGCACAACTGGTTGATTGGTTGATGGTGAGGTAACAGGGAGGTGTCACAGGGGTTAACATTACCAATCCTCAGCCTCCAGCTGGTTTGAGGGCTATGCACTCTTGGTCAATAAGTAGTTAACTTCTTCCATTTGGTGGGGGTTTTAGTGTCTGTAAAACAACTCAGGAATGTGCATCAGACACCTATCTGTGTATTTCAGGGAAGATCTAAAGATTCTGTGACTGCCATCTGGCTGATTTACTGTTTGAATTGTTACAGTTCTCCTGGCCCAACTGAAATAGGTGATCTTATTTGACCAAGTGTTTTAAAACCTTTTGACAAACTTCCCAAATAACACATTTTAATTAAAGTTCTTTTGACTTCCAGCTAACTTTGGGATACTTTAGAGGGCCCCTGAGGCATCTCAAAGAGAAATATTTAACTAGGATTATTTTGTATGTTAAGTTAAATGTAATCAGATGTTTAACCATGTCTTTTAAGGCTTTTGTCATTTATAGAAATTTTTGTACTCTGATGCTGTTACAAAAAGTGATGATCAAGGAGATTCATAGAAAGGCTATGGAATCTGTTACAACAATTCCAGATCAAGATGATGGTTATGCGAGGACTCCAGCCCATATCAACTTAAAACAAGTAGCTGTCCTGCCCCTGGGGTCCCTAGTACTGGCATCCAGAGATTTTTACTCCCTGACAGGCAGTGTTGATGCCCTACTCAGCCTTGAAGCAGTTACAGAAGACAGACCATCACCGCTCTGCTTCCCATAAGAATATGGGAGTTGGGTTTCCCTGGTGGCGCAGTGGTTGAGAGTCCGCCTGCCGATGCAGGGGACACGGGTTCGTGCTCTGGTCCGGGAAGATCCCACATGCCATGGAGCGGCTGGGCTCATGAACCATGGCTGCTGAGCCTGCGCGTCCGGAGCCTGTGCTCCACAACGGGAGAGGCCACAACAGTGAGAGGCCCACGTACGGCAAAAAAAAAAAAAAAAAAGAATATGGGAGTAAAATCTCTGAAGGGGGAATGAAACAGGAGGGAAGGGGGCAGGGCACAAGATTTAAAAGAAAGACATAGCCATAGGACATGACAAAAACTGGTTAGAACCAACTAGGTCCAAGATGGTGGAAGATTTTGACTTCCAGTTGACCTTGAGCCTCATTATATGCTCACTGTAATATATCACCATGCCAACTGACACACCCACCAGCACTATGACAATTCTAAGGCTAACCATAAAAGGCCAAAAGTTGGCAGTGGCCCAATTCCTGGAAATCCCTGCCCCTTCCCCCCTGAAATAGTTGGAATAATCTTCCCATTCATTAGCCTATGAAACTACCCAGTCCATAAAAACTAACCACCCCATATTTTGGGGCCTCTCACCTTCTGAGATGGCATACACTCTATCTGTGGAGTTTGCTTCTCTCTAAATAAATCCACTTCTTACCTATCACTTTTTCTCTCACTGAATTCTTTCAGCGATGAGACATCAAGAATCTGAGCTTCAGTGCTTTGTGACCACCTAGAGGGGTGGGATAGGAAGGGTGGGGGGAGGCACAAGAGGGAGGGGATATGGGGATATATGTATACATGTAACTGATTCACTTTGTTATACAGCAGAAACTAACACAACATTGTAAAACAATTATACTCCAAAAAAGATGTTTAACAAAAAAAAAAGAATCTGAGCTTCCTTAAGTCCTGAGACCAGGTGTGTGATCACAATTAAAAGACTGTGGGTTCAAGTCCCAGTCTGAGTTGCACGGTTTCATAGCTGCTATTTTTGTCTCACAGTGAGGCCAAACAAACTGAAATGTTGGAGTTTATTGCAGGGCTGAGCAAAGAGAACAGGGGCAGGGGGGATGACTCATCCTCCAAAAACCCCCGAACTACCCAAAGGGTTTCACAAAGCATTTTTAGAGACCAGGTGAGGAGGCGTGTCCCAGGGTAAGTGATCAGGTCATGCACAATTCTCTGACTGGTTGATGGTGATGAATCCTTAGGGGCTAGTAGTTAATTTCTTCCATTTGGTGGTTGGTTTTTAGCATCTGAAAAACTCAGGAAATAAGCATCAGATACTATTATCTAGGTACTTACTTAAGAGAGGGGATAAAGCAGGGGATATGGGGGAGGCGTCTGTCCCAAGAAGGCCCCATAGGATCCTGCTCAGTTATAACTACATGTTCACATTCTTTCAATCATTAATTCTTGAGCCAGGCTTTTGTGACTCAGGGGAAGCCTGGAAGACTACAGCTGTTCTACAAACTAGAGGTAGACAGATGATGTGGGGGGAGGGGTCTGTCCTATGAAGGGCCCCATAGTGTCCTGCTGGGTTACAAAATGTTAGATATTATTCTCTCATTCCTCTTCTTTTCCAACCTGAGGAAACATGTTAGAGAAGAAAGGGCTTTGGAAATATATATGGAAACCTTTAAAATATTCCTACAAGGGTTGCCAGATAAAATATAGGACTCCCAGATAAATCTGAATTTCAGATAATGACAAATAATTTGAAATTAAGATTTAAATGAACATCCTACATTTTTAGCTGCTAAATTTGGCAACTCTATTTCCTACACTTTGACCCTAAAATTTCACTTCTGGGACTATATTCTAAGTAAACAATTTTAAATAAGATAAGTATTATGCAAGGAAGGTTTCCTTGGAGTTTTTTGAAAATAAATGTTGAAAAATTAGGAACAAACAATACACCCAATAGTAGGAAAATGATTAAATAAATTAGGATATATCTACTTGATTAAACATGGTATCATAAAAATGTTTCTGAAGAATATACAGATAGAGGAATGCTTATGAAATAATGTTAAGAGAAAAAAATTGGGGAATAAAATTACATAAAAAAGTGTTTATAACTAAAAATTATCCTTAAATATAGAAAAAAAATGGACAGGAAAATTAGTAAAATGTTAATAGTGGTTGTACTGGATGGTAAAATTATGGCTTTTTTTTCTTTCTACTTATATACATACCCCCAAATTTTCTGTAATGAGCAAGAAATACTTTAGTTCCAAAAGATGCTGTTCTATATTTGTGACTTGGCAGAGGAAGACAGTGGCTCAGTGCCAGGACCCTTGGGTTCTCGTACTGGTGTACACTGGTGGTGTTGCCCAGAGAGAGTGGCTTCAAGTTTTGGGGCCTCAGTTTTCTCATCTGTTAAATGAAAGAAATGGGCACACCAGCCCATATAGCCCCAAATTGCTCTATGATTCTCTTATTCTTCTGTCTCTTTTTTTTTTGTTCTTTTCTCTTTGCTCCTTTCTTCTTTCTCTTAACTTCCCCCTCCCTTCCTTTTTCCTCTGTCTTTTGTCTTTCCCATTCTCTGACCTGCCTCAGTGTCAAAACTCTTAAACACGAAAACATCAAAAAACAGCAAAATTCCAACCAGCCTATAAAACAAACAGGATTTTTTTTCCTCCTGGAATAACTTTCTGGAATTCAAGGAAAGCATGGCTTCAGGAATGGCATGATCAGGACACTCTATTTCCCTGCAGTTCTCTCTGGGCCCTTCTCTGTTGGCTTTGTCCCTGAGCTAGTGCCACTTCAGTGGTTCCCATGATTCTGGGTTTCTTGCCTGTACACCACCCAGTCCTGATGGTGAGAATGTTTCTGTCTTTACAATCCAGAAGAGCCCTGAGATTTGTTTTGATTAATAGGCCTAGTTCACATGCTACCTCTAAACTAATGACCAGGACTGGGGAGTGAAATGTCTGTATTTCTTTAAGCCACTCAAGGTTCAATCTGGAATTGTGGGTGGGGTCACTAGCTGCAGTGTTAGCAAGTGGACAGAAAAAGAATTCTGGGATGACACCTGTCAAATGTTCACTGCATCAACTGGCAGGTGTCTTGAAGGATCAGCCAATCTCCCAACACAGTGCTAGGCTCTGGGATCACTTGGGGAGAGACCAGAAAACCACCCTCTTCAGTGGCACTTCTGCTCAGTGGCCCAGAGCAAATGTTGAAGCACAGGGTGGGAGAAGGCAGAGTTTAGACCATTACTGGGTTCTTGAATCACATTTGGGTCTATGTGTCTGGACTCTCTGGGCAGACAGAGACTGGCATTGTCTGACTGGTTTTGTGTGGTCCTAGCATGATGGACTGGGCTATAAATGAATAGGGGTAAGTGTGGATGCAAAGAACACTTCCTTCCTCTCCTCACACTTGAGCTGCACTGCCCTGTTCTTAAGCCTGCACACTCAGAAAAAGACCATGTTCTTTCCCCCTCCCCTTCTTTTTTCCTTTCGTCTCTCTAATTTACAAAGTTCTTCTTAAAAGACAGTCCATGTTGCCCCACTGAGACTTTGCCTAATGAAGTATTTTATAGAATTCTCCATTTTAAAAAGAATGAGTTTGAATGTTTATTAAATTAATTTTTGCTTTAATGTATTTCCTCAATACTTCAAGCTCTGGATTCAACTGTTTCTGCAAATGACTTTTTCCAAGATGCCTGATTTATTTTAATTGCCTCTGTCCCTCAGTTTAGTTCCAAGCTACACTTGTTATTTCTATTTGTTTAGTAGTTAAAGCCTAGAGATATCACAGGTAAAATTTTCCCCCTTTGGTGAGGTGAGGCTGTGACTCAGAAGGGTGAGGACACACCCATCTTGAGTAGGAGGGACAAAGCACAAGTTACGTTCCTGTGGCTTCCAGAATTGAAATACAAATAACATTTCTTCCCATTTGTAAAACATTCTTCAATATAAAAAACCTGTCTAAGTGTACTATCTCTAGTGCTCCACATTATGGTAAGGTTTCCCACCACAATTTATAAGTTCATTAAATCAGGTATTATTCCCATTTTTAAGGCTAAAAGACTTGCTAAATGGAAGGCCTAAATAGACCTTCTTTCTCCAAAGAAGACATACAGATGGCCAACAAGCACATGAAAAGATGCTCAACATAACTAATCATTAGAGAAATGCAAATCAAAACTACAATGAGGTATCACCTTACACTGGTCAGAATAGTCATCATTATAAAATCCATAAATAAGTGCTGGAGACGGTGTGGAGAAAAGGGAACCCTCCTACACTGTTGGTGGGAACGTAAATTGGTACGGCCACTATGGAAAACAGTATGGAGGTTCATCAAAAAACTAAAATAGAGTTGCCATATGATCCAGCAATCCCACTCCTGGTTATATATCCAGACAAAAAAATCAATATAATTCAAAAAGATACATGCACCCCTATGTTCATAGCAACACTATTCACAATAGCGAAGACATGGAAACAACCTAAATATCCATCAACAGATGAATGGATAAAAATGATGTGGTACATATATACAATGGAATACTACTCAGCCATAAAAAAGAATGAAATAATGTCATTTGCAGCAACATGGAGGGACCTAGAGATTCTCATACTAAGTGAAGTAAGTCAGAAAGAGAAAGACCAATACCATATGTATGACACAAATGAACTTATCTACAAAACAGAAACAAACAGACATAGAGAACAGAGTTGTGGTTGCCAAGGAGGAGGAGGATTAGGGGAGGGAAGGATTGGGATTTGGGGATGAGCAGATGCAAACTATTATATACAGAATGGATAAACAACAAGGTCCTAAGTGTATACAATAAGGTGTATAGTACAGGGAACTATATTCCATATCCTGTGATAAACTATAATGGAAAAAAATATGATAAAGAATGTATGAGTGAGTGGTGGGGATGTGCCAGTGTCAAGGCCCCGCTGCTGTGGCTGTGGCTCCTTGGCTGCAATGTGACAGGTACATCCTCAAAGCTTGCAAGCTCTCCCTCCCTGCCGCAAGGTAGCAACGGAATAGGCCATCTCAGCCATTGGACACACATAAAAGTGGCTGCTACAGAGCCCATTAGTTAATTACAAAGTAATTGCCAGCACACTGAAAGGAACATCTGTTTTGATTTATTCTAACTGCTAAGACATTCTTAAGTCCTCCCGACTGGAGTAAGGGCCTTAGGAGACTGGCAGCTTCCAAGTTCAGGGCTGCCCATGCACTGAGCTGGGATGGGTGTGGGTCCCAGGGTTCATGGAACAACATAGTTAGGGGGGCAAGGATCTGGCCTCCAGTGCAGCTCTCAGAGCACTCTGAGGCTCAGGGCTGGAACTATCTTTGGAGTCGGCCAGCGCCTCTGTTTGGGCTGCTGAGCAGGGGCCCAGAGTTGCATGTGGGGCATATGGAGAAGGAGGTCCTGGGCTCACAGCCAGCCCCCAGTTCTGCTAACACAACCCTGCACCTGTCCCAACCTGTTCCATCCACACCCTCAAGCACAGTTCCTCAGACATGAGTTTGTTCAGGCTGCCATAACAAAGTGCCACAAACTGAGTGGGTTTACAGAAACTTACTCTCACAGTTCTGGAGGCCAGAAGGCTGAAATCAAGGTGTCAGTTGGGCCATGTTCCCTCTGAAGCCTCCAGGGGAGGATCCTTCCTTGTCTCTTCTAGTTCTTGGTCACCCCAGACATTCCTTGGCTTGTGGCTGCATCACTCCAATCTCTGCTTCCAACTTCACGTGGCTTTTTCCCTGCCTCTCTGTGTCTTTACATTGCCATCTTCTCATAAGGACACCAGTCGTACTGAATTGGGGTCCATCCTAACTCTAGTGTAACCTCATTTGAACTAACTACATCAGGAATTACCCTTCCACATCACCGCAGAAGGAATCTGAGAGGAACCCTGTGGAACCCTGTGAAACCCTAAGGAACACTGTGGTCCTTAATAGACTGAATGTCCTGCCTCTGTCCTGATCAGCTAATACTGCCAGGCTGGGCTCAAAGAGGAGGTCCCTCCCCAGTGATGGTCTAATTAGAGGGACAATGCCAGGACAAGCTGGCCAAGTGTGTGCTTCCTTAGAACCCAGATATCAGAGATTATTTTCCAGAACAGGTGACTCTTCCAGTAAAATAGCCACCTACTTTTTTTTCTTTCCTTACACATGACCTGTCTTTGGAATGATATTGCAGAACAGAATAAGGGGCTTTCCACTCCTGAGAAGTTAGCTGCAAATTGACTTGTGTTTTCTCATTGACTTTCATTATCAAATCAGAGATGTGTTATCTGATCGCTATCAGGCCTGAACGTTTCTCATTTCTGCTTCTTTCTCAATCTCTTCCCTTCCATGACCTTCATTTAAAGCTCATATGGAGTCTGATAAACAGGACTCAATAGGACCTCCCCTTTGCCAATTCTTCCCTCTGCTCCACCCCCACAGCAGCCTTCTCATATGTCTTTGTTAATGCCACACCATTCACCTGAATTCCACAATTTTCCACCAGGGAAAAGGAGAGACACCCAGACTAGTATTTCCATGACCTCGTTATTTTGTGCATCAACCAGTGGTGCTGTCTTCTTTCCAATAGAGCTTCAAGGCACCAGCATGAACCCTTCTCCACCAAACCATGGGTGTGTCTTGGGAAACATACAGGTTTTTTTTTGTGTGTGTGGATTACCTCACTACTTTTCTTCCAAGAAGCTGAATTCCCTTTGGACCCTGTATCCCTCATAAGGCCCCAGTAAGAAAGGAATGTCTGCCCTTGGTGAACTCCCCCACCAAGTGCAGCCCCCAGTAAGAAGCAGGACAGGGCATGGGAGGAAACAGGTGACAAGAACAAGATAGACTTGAGCATTGGTCTCCTCCATCTTTGAGTGAGCTTGGTGTCTCTTCCCATTCCTTCCTCCTAAATAGCAGCATCTGCAAAGGGAGTGGTATGCTACATGGGTGAGATGAAGGACCAGGTCTGGCCAGTAGGTCCCCAAGGAAAACAACTATACCCTTGGGCCCTCACCCCAAAATGTGGGTTTCCATCCCAGAAAGGAAGCAGCCCAAGTTTAGGGGTGAGAGTCAAACATTGCTTTTGACAAAATTATTCTTTGAGTAGTGTGGTCTCTGGGCTGGAAATACCACCATCACCTGAGAGCTAGTTAAAAAAGCAAATTCTCAGCCCCCACCCCAACCCCAAATCTCTGGGAGTGAGATCCAGTGGAAGACAACCAGCTTTTCAGGTGATTCTCACTGCCTGGTAAAGTATGAGATACACCCATCTTGGAAATGATACAAAGATTAAACACTGCCTCAAGGTAGCAAGCATCCAATCAGACCACAGTTGTTGGGCCCTGTTTCTCTCCCCCTCCTTAACCTGGCCCCTCACCTCTAGTTGATGCTCAACCTATCTACCCCCACCACTTCCCCCCTCCCTACGAAAGTTTGTGTCTTCTCACTGCTGGTCTAAGAATGCCTTTCCTAGGGCCTGGGAGCCTTTCTCCTCTATGGAGGAGAAAGGTTAGTGATTACAGAAAGAATCTGTTGGATTGCAGCACTATGGGCAAGTATGGGTCCCAGGGAGGCCCCTCAGGAAGCCTCCTGTGTCAGCAGGGTCTGGCCACTGTGTAGTCGTGAGAACATAGCTGGTGATGTCCAACACCAGGGAGGTAGACCAAGCTGCTCTGTTCCAAGCAGCTGGAACAATTACACCAAAGCTCCCGGAAGCTACTCCCATTCAGTGCTGGAGCTAGGCAGGGATCCCAAGGCAGGCCTGAAAAATGGAAAAACTGTGAGCTGGGCCTTCTGTGGATGATTTTGGCCAATGGATTCCCTGGCAGCCTTTCTGGACGTTCCCTAGATTGCACTGTGATCTAGGATGCTCCCACCAAAACTTCCTTCTGCTTCCCTAATCTTGAGGCCAGATTTGCATCATTGATGATTTTCCCAGCCTTTCCCACTCCTTCCCTATTTTCTCTCTAATAAAATCCTTGCAGGCCTAATCCCATTTTGGGATCTACTTCTCCAAGGACTTGAACTATCACAATCTCAGACTAGAAAATGTCAGAAGAAAATTTTTGATGTGTGGGGGGGGCGAGAAGAGAGAATACAATGGCATAGGAGATGTACAAGCTGAGTTTAGGATGATGAAAATTCAGCCTACAGATATACACCAGGGCATCATCAGCACAATCAAAACCTTGGGGAAGGATTAGATTACCCACAGAGAATGCCATAAAGAAGATGCTAAGAGGAAGAGGTTGGGGATGGGACACTAATGGTCACCAAGTTTTGCAGAATAGTCATGGGAAAGTGAACCACAGAGGCCTAGGAGGAAGTGGCAGAGAAAGGAAAGAGGCAAAGCAGGAGCCAGTGGAGTCAGAATATCCTGGAAGAGAGTGAATTCCAACTTCTGGTACAGATGCTGACCCAGTTCTGTGTGTGCTGGAGTGTCTTGACTGAAAGACCAAGGAGGGCTTGAGTGACGTGTTACAAGAGCTGGGGTCAGCAGCCAAGATGCAAGGAGGTAGAACGTAAGTATGGAGGGAGTGCTTCTGCAAGTTTAACTGGGAGGAAAATACAAAGTTGAGGGAAGGGCTTTCAAGGTGGGGGATCCTGAAGTCATTTTGGGAGCTGGTTGAAGGGAGCCAAGGTGGGTGAGGATTGGAGGAGCATGCCGGGAGGAACTTGCCTTAATCAGGAGGAGAGGAAGTGCTGGTTTGAGACAAAACCCAAGGAGAAGTGCTTTACATGTTTATGTGTTTTCAGGCAACTTCTGAAATGGGAGGCAGAGAGTTGAAAGGGTTCCCATCTGGAGCCTTTATTTCATTTCATTTTTCCTGTAGATTGGAAATAGATTATCTACTGAGTATTGTGGGAAAGTGAATGTGGGAGATGGGGTCATTTGTTAGAGAGGTAAAAGAATGATGACCTGAACTAGTGGCCAAGGAGAACAAGAGAGAGCAGACAGAAGGACTGCAGTGGTTACTTTTATGTGTCAGCCTGACTGGGCCACGGGGTGCCTGCATGTCTGGTTAAACATTTCTGGGTATATCTGTGAACATGTTTCTGGAGAGATTACCCTTAGATCTGTAGACTGAGTAAAACAGATGGTCCTCCCCAATGTAGGTGGGCATCATCCAATCCACTGAGTGCATGAAGAGAACAAAAAACAGAGAGAAGTGGAATTTTCTCTCTCCCTGACTGCTGGAGGAACACTGATCTCCTCCTGCCTTTGGTGCTCCAGTTCTCAGGACTCCAGATTGAGCCACCCACTTTCCTGCAACTCCATCTTGCACAAGGCAGATCGTGGGTCTGCGTAACCTCCATAATCATGGAAGTCAATACCTTATAATAAATCATGTGTATATATATCTTATTGGTTCTCTTTCTCTGGAGAAACCTAACTGATATGGGGATGTATCAAGACTCCTGGGCAACTAGGGGGCCTAGGTGTGAGGTTTCCCTGATATCACTCAGTGGGCTTGACTGAGGCAGGGTTACAGTCTGGCTGGGGTGGGGGGCAAGGGGTGGGACAGAGAGGCAGGGGCCCTCACAAGAGAGGGTTGACATGGTGGACCATGGGCTCTGGACTGTACAGGAGGCTGTCAGTCCAGGAGGGACAAAGAGCGAGAAAGCAGAGACCTGGACAAGGGTGTTGGGGGGTGGCCATAGGGGTAAGCAGGGAGGATGGGAGATTGTGGTCTAAGAATGGAAGATGTGAGTAAGCCTTCTGGAAGCAGAAGACTCTGCTGGGTTATGTTCACTCTAGGCATGTGAGGGGTGTCAGTTGGGGAGAGGGGATGGCGTACTGAAAAGAACATCTTGACAGGGCCGCTCAGTGAATGCTTAGCTTCTTAGGGAAACTTCTTTTCAGTATTGGTGTCTGCAGTATTGGTTTGATGGAGGAAGAGCCATGCTCTTCATGGAGAACATTATCAGGGCTTTTATGGACTATTGCTTCAGGTGGAGTGTGGAGTAATTCTTTTCTTATGACTGTTTGTAGATATAATTGTATCGTTGTGACTCAGGATATGTTCAGAAAATAATTACTTTTTAATTAACTGCATTGACAATCTTTCAATTCTACTATCAACACTGTTTGCATTTAAGCTGAGTTTCCTCCTTGCCAATCTGATGTGTCTGTTACAATAAGCATTTTAACTCAATTAGCATCTCAGTACCAATCAAATTATCTTTAATATGATGTAATTACTTTTTTTTATTAGGCTAAACTGGAGATCCTGAGCTGTGAATGTCTAGCATAGCTTTGAGAAGTGATTAAAACAAACCCAGAGGCCTTTCTAAGATAGGAGTATATTTTCCAAAATCCTATTAAAAGACCTGAAAACAGAGGTCTAAATCCACTTCTTGAAGGAAGCTTTCCTGACGCAGTCACGCCTCCCAGGTCCTCACATAGGGAGTTTATGTGCATCTGTACCTTCTGCCGCTGCCTTTGCAGCTTCCTCATGCAAGGACCTCACTGCTAGGCTGAACCTTGAGCCTTGTCACCATAAAAGGAGTGAATGTTTGTTGAGTTCCCTCTGTGCAAAGCATTATTGTGTGTTGAATTGCCACCCCCCATTCATATGTTGAAATCTTAAGCCCTGGTACCTCAGAATGTGACTATTTGGAGATAGAGTCTTTAAAGAGGTAATTAAGTTAAAGTGAGGTCACTAGGTGGGCCCCTAATCCAAAGTGACTGGCACCCTTATAAGAAAGAGAAACCTCTACACAGACATGTACAGAGGGAAACCATGTGAAGACACGGGGAGAAGGCCATCTATATACAAGCCAAGGAGATAGGCCTGAAACAGATGCTTCTCTCACAGACCTCAGAAGAAACCAACCTTGCTGACAACTTGATCTCAGACTTCTAGCCTCCAGAACTGTGAGGAAATGAATTTCTGTTGTTTAAGCCATGTAACTTTCAGTATGTTTGTACAGAAGCCCTAGGAAACTAACATAGATATTAACCATAGTGGTTAAGAGCAGGGCACAGGAGTTACTCACCTACTTTACAGTGAGGGATGCAGTCAATACATAAAGATATTGGGCCCTGAACAAAGATGGCGGAGTAGAAGGATGACATGCTCTCACTCCCTCTTGTGAGAACACCAGAATCACAACTAGCTGCTGGACAATCATCGACAGGAAGACACTGAAACTCACCAAAAAAGATACCCCACATCTAAAGAAAAAGGAGAAGCCACAGTGAAACGGTAGGAGGGGCACAATCACAGTAAAATCAAATCCCATAACTGCTGGGTGGGTGACTCACAGACTGCAGAACACATACCACAGAAGTCCATCCACTGGAGTGAAGGTTCTGAGCCCCATGTCAGGATTCCCAACCTGGGGGTCCAGCAACAGAAGGAGGAATTCCCAGAGAATTAGACTTTGAAGGCTAGTGGGATTTGATTGTAGGATTTTGACAGGACTGGGGGAAACAGAGACTCCACTCTTGGAGGGCATAGACAAAGTAGTGTGCATATCGGCACCCAGGGGAAGGAGCAGTGAGCCAAGGGGAGACTGAACCAGACCTAGCTGCTAGTGTTGGAGGGTCTCCTGCAGAGGTGGGGGTGGCTGTGGCTCACTATGGAGACAAGGACACTGGCAGCAGAAGTTCTGGGAAGTACTCCTTGGCGTGAGCCCTCCCAGAGTCTGACATTATCCCCACCAAAGAGCCCAGGTAAGCTCCAGTGTTGGGTTGCCTCAGGAACCCAGCCCCACTCATCAGCAGTCAAGTGGATTAAAGTTTTACTGAGCTCTGCCCACCAGAGCAACAGTCAGCTCTACCCACCACCAGTCCCTTCCATCAGGAAACTTGCACAAGCCTCTTGGATAGGCTCATCCACCAGAAAGCGGACAGAAGCAAGAAGAACTACAATCCTGCAGCCTGCAGAACAAAAACCACATTCACAGAAAGATAGACAGGATGAAAAGGCAGCAGGCTATGTACCAGGTGAAGGAACAAGATAAAACCCCAGAAAAACAACAAAATGCAGTGGAGATAGGCAACCTTCCAGAAAAAGAATTCAGAATAATGATAGTGAAGATGATCCAAGACCTCAGAAAAAGAATGGAGGCAAAGATCAAGAAGATGCAAGAAATGTTTAACAAAGACCTAGAAGAATTAAAGAACAAACAAACAGAGATGAACAATACAATAACTGAAATGAAAACTACACTAGAAGGAACCAATAGCAGAATAACTGAGGCAGAAGAACGGATAAGTGACCTGGAAGACAGAATGGTGGAATTCACTGCTGCGGAACAGAATAAAGAAGAAAGAATGAAAAAAAAAATGAAGACAGCCTAAGAGGCCTCTGGGACAACATTAAACACAACAACATTCGCATTATAGGGGTCCCAGAAGGAGAAGAGAGAGAGAAAGTAGCTGAGAAAATATTTGAAGAGATTATAGTCGAAAACTTCCTTAACATGAAAAAGGAAATAGCCACCCAAGTCTAGGAAGCGCAGCAAGTCCCATATAGGATAATCTCAAGGAGAAACACGCCAAGACACATAGTAATCAAATTGGCGAAAATTAAAGACAAAGAAAAATTATTGAAAGCAGCAAGGGAAAAATGAAAAATAACATAAAAGGGAACTTCCATAAGGTTAACAGCTGATTTCTCAGCAGAAACTCTACAAGCCAGAAGGGAGTGGCATGATATACTTAAAGTGATGAAAGGGAAGAACCTACAAACAAGATTACTCTACCGTATAAGGATTTCATTCAGATTCGATGGAGAAATCAAAAGCTTTACAGACAAGCAAAAGCTAAGAGAATTTAGCACCACCAAACCAGCTGTACAACAAATGCTAAAGGAACTTCTCTAAGTGAGAAACACAAGAGAAGAAAAGGACCTACAAAAATAAACCCAAAACAACTAAGAAAATTGTCAGAGGGACAAACATTGATAATTACCTTAACCGTGAATGGATTAACTGCTCCACCGAAAAGATCCAGGCTTGCTGAATGGAGACCAAAACAAGACCCATGTGTATATATATATATATATATATATATATATATATATATATATATATATACACACACATATATATATGTATATATATATCCAGTCTACAGGAGATCCACTTCAGACCTAGGGACTTATACAGACTGAAAGTTAGGGGATGGAAAAAGATATTCCATGAAAATG
The DNA here is from genome assembly GCF_025265405.1 of Mesoplodon densirostris. Lineage (NCBI taxonomy): Eukaryota > Metazoa > Chordata > Mammalia > Artiodactyla > Ziphiidae > Mesoplodon > Mesoplodon densirostris. Next base: position 22,443,760 of record NC_082679.1, on the reverse strand, counting down.
GAAATCAAAAGAAAGCTGGAGTACCAATACTCATATCAGATAAAATAGATGTTAAAATAAAGAATGTTACAAGAGACAAGGAAGGACACTACATAATGATCAAGGGATCAATCCAAGAAGAAGATATAACAATTATAAATATATACGCACCCAACATAGGAGCACCTCAATACATAAGGCAACTGCTAATAGCTATAAAAGAGGAAATAGACAGTGACACAATAATAGTGGGGGACTTTAACACCTCACTTACACCAATAGACAGATCATCCAAAGTGAAAATAAATAAGGAAACAGAAGCTTTAAATAACACAATAGACCAGGTAGATTTAATTGATATTTATAGGACATTCCATCCAAAAACAGCAGATTAAACTTTCTTCTCAAGTGCACATAGAACATTCTCCAGAATAGATCACATCTTGGGTCACAAATCAAGCCTCAGTAAATTTTAAAAAATTGAAATTATATCAAGCATCTTTTCTGACCACAACGCTATGAGATTAGAAATGAATTACAGGGGAAAAAACGTAAAAAACACAAACACATGGAGGTTAAACAATACGTTACTAAATTACTAAGAGATCACTGAAGAAATCAAAGAGGAAATCAAAAAATACCTAGAGACAAATGACAATGAAAACACGATGATCCAAAACCTATGGGATGCAGCAAAAGCAGTTCTAACATGGAAGTTTATAGCTATACAAGCCTACCTCAAGAAACAAGAAAAATCTCAAATAAACAATCTAATCTTACACCTAAAGGAACTAGAGAAAGAAGAACAAACAAAACCCGAAGTTAGCAGAAGGAAAGAAAGCATAAATATCAGAGCAGAAATAATTGAAATAGAAACAAAGAAAACAATAGCAAAGATCAATAAAACTAAAAGCTGGTTCTTTGAGAAGATAAACAAAATTGATAAACCATTAGCCAGACTCATCAAGAAAAAGAGGGAGAGGACTAAAATCAATAAAATTAGAAATGAAAAAGGAGAAGTTACAACAGACACTGCAGAAATACAAAGCATCCTAAGAGACTACTACAAGCAACTCTATGCCAATAAAATGGACAACCTGGAAGGAATGGACAAATTCTTACAAAGGTATAAGCTTCAAAGACTGAACCAGGAAGAAATAGAAAATATGAACACACCAATCACAAGCACTGAAATTGAAAATGTGATTAAAAATCTTCCAACAAACAAAAGTCCAGGACCAGATGGCTTCACAGGTGAATTCTATCAAACATTTAGAGAAGAGCTAACACCCATCCTTCTCAAACTCTTCCAAAAAATTGGGGAGGAAGGAACACTCCCAAACTCACTCTATGAGGCCACCATCACCCTGATACCAAAACCAGACAAAGATAATACAAAAAAAGAAAATTACAGACCAATATCACTCATGAATATAGATGCAAAAATCCTCAACAAAATACTAGCAAACGGAATCCAACAAAACCTTAAAGGGATAGTACACCATGATTAAGTGGGATTTATCCCAGGGATGCAAGGGTTCTTCAATATACACAAATCAATCAATGTGATACACCATATTAACAAATTGAAGAAGAAAAGCCATATGATCATGTCAATAGATGCAGAAAAAGCTTTTGACAAAATTCAACACCGATTTATGACAAAAACTCTCCAGAAAGTGGGCATACCTCAACATAATAAAGGCCTATACGAGAAACACACAGCAAACATCATTCTCAGTGGTGAAAAACTGAAAGCATTTCCTCTAAGATCAGGAACAAGAAAAGGATGTCGTCCACTCTCACCATTATTATTCAACATAGTTTTGGAAGTCCTAGCCACGACAATCAGAGAAGAAAAAGAAATAAAAGAATAAAAATTGGCAAAGAAGAAGTAAAACTGTCAGTGTTTGCAGATGACATGATACTATACATAGAGAATCCTAAAAATGCCACCAGAAAACTACTAGAGCTAATCAATGAATCTGGTAAAGTTGTAGGATATAAGACTGATGCACAGAAATTTCTTGCATTCCTATACACTAATGATGAAAAATCTGAAAGAGAAATTAAGGAAACACTCCCATTTACCATTGCAATAAAATACCTAGGAATAAACCTATCTAGGGAGACAAAAGACCTGTATGCAGAAAACTATAAGACAGTGTTGAAAGAAATTAAAGATGATACCAACAGATGGAGAGATATACCATGTTCTTGGATTGGAAGAATCAATATTGTGAAAATGACTCTACTACCCAAAGAAATCTACAGATTCAATGCAATCTCTATCAAACTACCAATGGCAGTTTTTACAGAACTAGAACAAAAAATCTTAAAATTTGTATGGAGACACAAAATACCCCAAATAGCCAAAACATTCTTGAGAGAAAAACACAGAGCTGGAGGAATCAGGCTCCCTGACTTCAGACTATACTACAAAGTTACAGTAATCAAGACAGTATGGTACTGGCATAAAAACAAAAACATAGATGAATGGAAAAAGATAGAAAGCCCAGAGATAAACCCATGCACCTATGGTCGACTAATCTATGACAAATGAGGCAAGGATATACAATGGAGAAAAGATAGTCTCTTCAATAAGTGGTGCTGGGAAAACTGGACAGCTACATGTAAAACAATGAAATTAGAACACTCCCTAACACCATACACAAAAATAAACTCAAAATGGATTAGATACCTAAATGTATGACTGGACACTATAAAACTCTTAGAGGAAAACATAGGAAGAACACTCTTTGACATAAATCACAGCAAGATCTTTTTTGATCCACCTCCTAAAGTAACAGAAATAAAAATAAACAAATTGGACCTAATGAAACTTAAAAGCTTTTGCAGAGCAAAGGAAACCATAAACAAGATGAAAAGACAACCCTCAGAATGGGAGAAAATATTTGCAAACAAATCAACAGACAAAGCATTAATCTCCAAAATATATAAACAGCTCATGCAGCTCAATATTAAAACAAACAAACAACACAATCCAAAAATGGGCAGAAGACCTAAACAGACATTTCTCCAAAGAAGACATAGAGATGGGCAAAAAGCACATGAAAAGCTGCTCAACATTACTAATTATTAGAGAAATGCAAATCAAAACTACAATGAGGTATCACCTCACACCAGTTAGAATGGGCATGATCAGAAAATCTACAAACAACAAATGCTAGAGAGGGTGTGGAGAAAAGGGAACCGTCTTGCACTGTTGGTGGAATGTAAATTGATACAGCCACTATGGAGAACAGTATGGAAGTTCCTTAAAAACCTGAAAATAGAATTACCATATGATCCAGCAATCCTACTACTGGGCATATACCCAAAGAAAACCATAATTCAAAAAGACACATGCCCCCCAATGTTCATTGCAGCACTATTTACAATAGCCAGGTCATGGAAGCAACCTAAATGCCCATCAACAGATGAATGGATAAAAAGATCTGGTGCATATATACAATGGAATATTACTCAACCATAAAAAGGAACGAAATTGGCTCATTTGTTGAGACGTGGATGGATCTAGAGACTGTCATACAGAGTGAAGTAAGTCAGAAAGAGAAAAACAAATATCGTATATTAATGCATATATATGGAACCTAGAAAAATGGTACAGTTGAACCGATTTTCAGGGCAGAATTTGAGACACAGATGTAGAGAACAAACGTATGAACACCAAGGGGGGAAAGCCACGTGGGGGTGGGGATGGTGGTGTGATGAATTGGGTGATTCGGATTGATATGTATACACTGATGTGCATAAAATTGATGACTAATAAGAACCTGCTGTAGAAAAAAATAAATAAAATTAAAGTTAAAAATTAATAAGAAAAAGAACACAGCATTGGAATCAGGGTGCCAGAGTCTGAATCGCAACACAACACTTTATCAGCAGTGGGCTATTTAATTATGTGCTTCAGTTTTCTCATCCTTAAAATGGGGATAGTAATAACATCTGCCTCATAGGGTGGTTCTGATTCATATAAAGAGCTTAATATAGTATAGCAAATGTCCCAGCAAATGTTTGGTGTGTGTTAATTTTGCTCTGCCCCAGTCACAGTACTAAGTGCTTTATATACACTCACTCCCTTAATCCTAGCCACAGACCTGTGAGTAGCAACTTTTATTTTTCTGTGAAGAAAATGAGTCAGAGAAGTCAAATACCATATGAGAGGTGGAGATAGGACTGGACCTGACGTCTTGATCACCAAGTAGATTGCCTCAGGCTGGCCTAAGGGATGCAGGCTGTGATCATGGGGAGTCTGTTGTGATTTTTTAAGTTATCCATTTATTTAGTTTGAATTTTAAATCTACTTTTAGTTCAAGTAACATATGAACTCTGTCATAAAAGATTCACACACAGATAAGGAATTCAAACACAGATAAAGAGAAAAACTCCCTTCAGCAGGAATTTATTGTTTTGATGCTGCTTGGCCTTAAATTTTTATTTTTTATTCATTCATTTATCATTCAACACATTTATTGACTACCTACTATATGCCAATCACTGTAGTAGATGCTAGGAACACAGTGAAGAACAAGACAAACATGGTTCCTCCCTCCTCATGGGGCTTAAATGCTAGTTGTAAGTTACAGAAAATTAACAGTAGTGATGTGTTTTGAAAATTTCAACAACCACAACCATAATTTTCAAGAAACAAATAACCAGGATGAAGTGATAGTATTTCAAAGATCTATTTTATAGAGGATGGTTAGGAAAGGCTTCTGAGAATTTGACATTAGATTTGAAAATAGAAGGGTGAGAATGACCCAGCCATGTGAATTCTTTCAACTAGGCAGAGGTGAAGCTCAGGTAGCAGCCCTGAGGCAGAACATCACTAATGTGAGTATAGGAGACATGATTTTTCTGCTTAGGAGCTTTCATAGTCTTTAACCTTGTTCCTCAAGAGGGTAGATAATTATTATTTTTTACCATGTTCACGGTGTTTTTAAATCAGAAGTCTAACTTCAGGATAACATATTTGAAAAAAAAGTTCTGTTGCTTTCTTCAGACACACTAATTAGCTCTATATTGGATCTCTGTTTCCTTTACTGTTCATATCCATCATTTACTCTTTACTTTTTCTTTTTCATTGACCCTTTCTTCTTTATTTCTGTACATTTTTTTAAAGCCTGTCCTGTATATTATGGATTTTGTTTTTTCTAATTTTCCCCTTTTTCTCACTGCTTCAAATGCTGTTTAAGTTTTCCAATGATGTTTTCTTTCCCTTAATTTCTTGCCTTTCCTTTGTCATTTCTCTTTTTCATATTATATTTTTGTCATATCTTCTCATCTTTCATATCTTGTATTAGAGTCCTTGATTGCTCTCATTTCCTTTAGGGGTCCAAGTAATTATTTTCCTTGTTGTCTTTTTAAATTACTCCAGCTTTATTGAAGTATAATTGACAAATAAAAATTGTGTATATTAATTAAGGTGTACAGCTTGATGTTTTGATGTGCGCATACATTGTGAAGTAATCATCACAATCAAACTAATTAATATGTCCATCACCTCACATAGTTCTGTTTTCTTTGTGTGTGTGTGTGTGTGGTGAGAACCCTTAAAACCTACCCTTTTAACAATTTTCAAGTATATAACATTGTTAATTGTAGTCACATTGCTGTACATTAGATCTCCAGAACTTAGCTTGTATAACTGAAACATTGTACTCTTTGACCAATATCTCCTCATTTCCCTTTCCACTAGGCCCTGGAAAGCACCATTCTACTCTCTGCTTGTATAAATTTGATTATTTTAGATTACACATATAAATGAGATAATGCTGTATTTGTCTTTCTGTGTCTTGTTAATTTCACTTAGCATAATGCCCTCTATGTTCATTTCTGTTGTCATAAATGGCATGATTTATTTCTTCTTAAAGACTACAAAGAACATGGGAGTGCAGATACCTCTCTGAGATACTGATTTCATTTCCTTTGGATATATACCCTGAAATGAAACCACTGGATCAAATGGTGATTCTATTTTTAATTTTTTTAAGGAAACTTCATAATGTTTTCCATAGTGGCTGCACCAATTTACATTTCCAGCAGCACTGTACAAGGGTTCCTTTTCTTCCATACCCTTACCCAGACTTGTTAGCATTTGTCTTTTTTTTTTTTCTGCACTGTGTGACTTGAGGGATCTTAGTTCCCCCACCAGGGATTGAACCTGGGCCACTGACAGTGGAAACACGGAGTCCTAACAACTGGACCACCAGGGAATTCCCAGCATTTGCCTTTTTGATAATGCCCATCCTAACAGGTGTGAGGTGATACCTCATTGTGGTTTTGATTTTCATTTCCTGATGATTAGTGCTACTGAGCCCCTTTCATATACCTGTTGGCCATTTTTATGTCTTATTTGAGAAATGTCTATTCAGGTCCGTTGCCCATTTCTTAATCAGGTGGGGTTTTTGGCTATTGAGTCGTATGGATTTCTTATATATTTTTGATAATAACCCCTTATCAGATATATGGTTTCCAAATATTTTCTCCCATTCTCTGTTGATTTTTACCTTTGCTGTGCAGAGTTTTTTGTTTGAGGCACGATCTCACTTGTCTATTTTTACTTTTGTTGTTTGGGCTTTTGGTGTCAAATCCCAAAATCATTGCCAAGACCAATAACAAGGAGGTTACTCCCTATGTTTTCTTCTGGTAGCTTCACAGTTTCAAGTCTTACATTTAAGTCTTCAACCCATTTTGAGTTTATTTTTGTATAAGGTTCAATTTGTAAAATTTTGAATAAGGGTTCAATTTTATTCTTCATGTGGATATACAGTTTTCTAACACTGTTTGTTGAAGAGACTTTCCTTTCCCCATTGTGTGTTCTTGGCACCCAGGTTGAAGATCAGTTGACCATATGGGCATGGTTTTATTTTTGGCCTCTCTATTCTGTTGCACTGGTCTATGCGTAATTTTTTTAATGCCTGTATCATACTTTGTTACATACCATGTTTTGATTACTGTCCCTCTGTAATAATACAATTTGTAGTATAATTTGAATATATGATGCCTTCAGTTTTGTTCTTCTTTCTTTTTTAAATTTATTTATTTTGATTAGTTTCTGCTTTATAACAAAGTGAATCAGTCATACATATACATCTGTTCCCACATGCCTTCCCTCCTGCGTCTCCCTCCCTCCTACCCTCCCCATCCCACCCCTCCAGGCGGTCACAAAGCATCGAGCTGCTCTCCCTGTGCTATGCGGCTGCTTCCCACTAGCTAGCTATTTTACGTTTGGTAGTGTATATATGTCCATGCCTCGCTTTCGCTTTGTCACAGCTTACCCTTCCCCCTCCCCATATCCTCAAGTCCATTCTCAAGTAGGTCTGTGTCTTTATTCCTGTTTTACGCCTAGGTTCTTCATGACATTTTTTTAAAATTCCATATATATGTGTTAGCATACGGTATTTGTCTTTCTCTTTCTGACTTACTTCACTCTGTATGACAGACTCTAGGTCTATCCACCTCATTACAAATAGCTCAGTTTCGTTTCTTTTTATGGCTGAGTAATATTCCATTGTATATATGTGCCACATCTTCTTTATCCATTCATCCGATGATGGACACTTAGGTTGTTTCCATCTCCGGGCTATTGTGAATAGAGCTGCAATGAACATTTTGGTACATGTCTCTTTTTGAATTATGGTTTTCTCAGGGTATATGCCTAGTAGTGGGATTGCTGGGTCATATGGTAGTTCTATTTTTAGTTTTTTAAGGAACCTCCATACTGTTCTCCATAGTGGCTGTACCAATTCACATTCCCACCAGCAGTGCAAGAGTGTTCCCTTTTCTCCACACCCTCTCCAGCATTTATTATTTCTAGATTTCTTGATGATGGCCATTCTGACGGGTGTGAGATGATACCTCATTGTAGTTTTGATTTGCATTTCTCTAATGATTAGTGATGTTGAGCATTCTTTCATGTGTTTGTTGGCAGTCTGTATATCTTCTTTGGAGAAATGTCTATTTAAGTCTTCTGCCCATTTTTGGATTGGTTCTTTGTTTTTTTGCTATTGAGCTGCATGAGCTGTTTATAAATTTTGGAGATTAATTCTTTGTCAGTTGCTTCATTTGCAAATATGTTCTCCCATTCTGAGGGTTGTCTGTTGGTCTTGTTTATGGTTTCCTTTGCTGTGCAAAAGCTTTGAAGTTTCATTAGGTCCCATTTGTTTATCTTTGTTTTTATTTCCATTTCTCTAGGAGGTGGGTCCAAAAGGATCTTGCTGTGATTTATGTCATAGAGTGTTCTGCCTATGTTTTCCTCTAAGAGTTTGATAGTTTCTGGCCTTACATTTAGGTCTTTAATCCATTTTGAGCTTATTTTTGTGTATGGTGTTAGGGAATGGTCATGAAGAACCTAAGGGGAAAACAGGAATAAAGACACAGACCTACTTGAGAATGGACTTGAGGATATGGGGAGGGGGAAGGGTAAACTGTGACAAAGCGAAAGAGAGGCATGGACATATATACAGTACCAAACGTAAGGTAGATAGATAGTGGGAAGCAGCCGCATAGCACAGGGAGATCAGCTCGGTGCTTTGTGACCGCCTGGAGAGGTGGGATAGGGAGGGTGGGAGGGAGGGAGACGCAAGAGGGAAGGGATGTGGGAACAGATGTATATGTATGAGTGATTCACTTTGTTATAAAGCAGAAACTAATTAAAAAAATTAAAAAAATGGTGCTGAGAAAACTGGACAGCTACTTGTAAAAGAATAAAATTAGAACACTCCCTAACACCATACACAAAAATAAACGCAAAATGGATTAAAGACCTAAATGTAAGACCAGACACTACAAAACTCTTAAAGGAAAACATAGGCAGAACATTCTGTGACATAAATCACAGCAAGATTCATTTTGACCCACCTCCTAAAGAGATGGAAATAAAAACAAAAATAAACAAATATGACCTAATGAAACTTAAAAGCTGTTGCACAGCAAAGGATACCATAAACAAGACAAAAAGACAACCCTCAGAATGGGAAAAAATATTTGCAAACGAAGCAACTGACATAGGATTAACCAAAATATACAAGCAGCTCATGCAGCGCAGTATAAAAACAACAACAACCCAATCCAAAAGTGGACAGAAGACCTAAATAAACATGTCTCCAGAGAAGATATACAGATTGCCAACAAACACATGAAAGGATGCTCAACATCACTAATCATTAGACAAATGCAAATCAAAACTACAGTGAGGTATCACCTCACATCAGTCAGAATGGTCATCATCAAAAAGTCTACAAACAATAAATTCTGGAGAGAGTGTGGAGAAAAGGGAACCCTCTTGCACTGTTGGTGGGAATGTAAATTGATACAGCCTCTATGGCGAACAGTACGGAAGTTTCTTAAAAACCTAAATATAGAACTACCATATGACACAGCAACCCCACTACTAGGCATATACCCTGAGAAAACCATAATTCAAAAGCATCCATTTACCATAATGTTCATTGCAGCACTATTTACAATAGCCAGGATATGGAAGCAACCTAGGTGTCCATTGAACAATGAATGGATAAAGAAGATGAGGTACATATATACAATGGAATATTACTCAGCCATAAAAATAAACGAAATTGAGTTATTTGTAGGGAGGTGGATGGACCTAGAGTCTGTCATACAGAGTGAAGTAAGTCAGAAAGAGAAAAACAAATACTGTATGCTAACACATATATATGGAATCTAAAAAAAAAGAAAAGGTTTTGAAGAACCTAGGGGAAGGACAGGAGTAAAGGCGCAGGCATACAGCATGGACTTGAGGACATGTGGAGTGGGAATTGTAAGCTGGGATGAAGTGTGAGTGTGGCATGGACATATATACACTACCAAATGTAAAATAGATAGCTAGTTGGAGGCAGCTGCATAGCACGGGGTGATCAGCTTGGTGCTTGTGACCACTTAGAGGGGTGGGATAGGGAGGGTGGAAGGGAGATGCAGAAGGAAGGGGATATGGGGATATATGTATACGTATAGCTGATTCACATTTTTATACAGCCAAAACTAACACTATATTGTGAAGCTATTATACTCCAATAAAGATGTTAAAAACAAACAAACAGTGTGGCAGTAAAGAATTTTGGAAAGAACCCACTGTCCCCTTATTTCTCTATGTCTCCCCTTTGTTGTTCTAACTTCTGTTATTCTTAAAGGGAAGACTCAGTAGTTATATATGCAAATAGAGGGTCCCACGTGGGCAGCTGCAGCATCTCTGACACTTACCATGCTCACTTCCCTCTCCAGACCGTGAGAACACCAAACTCCCCACAAGGTCAAGTGTCATGCCTGTTCTGTCTCCATTAGCTCAGGTCAGGTGAGCCATAGTGTACAGAACCCTGGCAAGGGAACCATGCAAAAGTGCAGACAAGATGTCTGGAAATGAGCTGGCTCAGCCTGCTCCCACCTAGCAGGATGGCTGAAATGCTTACCTAGGGGAAGAACAAATGCCCAGCTTTGTCACTGACTACAGGTCAGAGACTCTGCCAGGCAATGGTGATACACACAGTGGAGAGCAAAACAGACAAGGCTCTGCCCACAGGGACCAAACTACTTAGCAGAGAGACACACTTGAATTAGTAATCGCAGTGAGGCTTATAAAATTACAAACCATGATCAGCATTGTGAAGTAAAAGGAATGGGGTCTATGGGAGGTTGCAATAGGGGCCCTGGTCCAGTGGAGGGGAAGGTCATGAAAGTTTGTGAAGGTTGTCAAAGGACACTTCCATGAAGAAAGCAGGAGGGGCAGCATAGCAAAGTGACTACCTGAACTCAGCTTGGCCACTTATCCTCTGCATGACCCTGGGTGGTTTCCCCATCCATAAAACCGGGGCTGTGATAACAATAGTTCCTACTTCCCAGCTTGTTAAGAGCATTAATGACTTAAGAGTGGTAAAGTGATTAGAGGCCTGACATGAGGAATGCTACAGTGTTTGCTGACTACAGGACTCCTGTGAGCAGAGCCCTGAAGAATGAACTGAAACCAGCAAGCCAAGGGTGAGAAAGCAGGTTCTAGGATGAAAGAATGACACAGTGGGAACCTCTGAGGCAGGGAAGCGTGAGGCATGTTGAAGGACTGAGGCATCCTAAGGAGACCATGCTACAGGGGAGTAGGCACAAGAGAGGGCAAGTGGAGGCTGGGTCTTAGAGAGCAGGACTCTCCAGCTCACTGCAGGTGAAGTGGAGTCTCTAAAGGGTCTAGAACAGAGGAGGAGCATCACCAGAATAATGGCTTAGGGAGATGTAGCTGACTGGGATGTGGGGACAAAAGGGAGAGAAGGTTAAAAAGGAGGCCACTATCTGGCTTCAGGCTCTAGCTTCTGGTCTACTGTTGCACCCTACTGTTAACTGGGAATGGGAGAGGTTATTCTCTAGCTCCTGGATCGACATTTATCTAATGGTAGGCAACTTCGTGGTCAGACCTGGCTCTGTAGATATCTCCCAGCTGGGAGGCATTTACTAGTCCCATCCACGGTGGGTAGAAGGTGGGGCAACATATCCCAGGTGCAGCATACATGTCATATGGCCCCTTGGGTGACTCCCTTTGAAATTTGCAGAGCCTCAAGGGAAATATTCTCCTCTGCTATGTGTCCTTGGGCCCTTGAGTCTAGCACAGACCTTCCTGGTGTACTGTTTTCTGCAGAACTGAGATCTGATGGAAAGTGACATCACCATCTTATGTGGGATTGGGAACCTAGTTGAGAAGAACAGTGTCCTCCACATACAGTATTAATTCCATTTTGATGGAGGTAGTATCTTTTAAAAAAAACTTAACAATAAAAGCATTGAAATTCTGTGAAGGCAAAGGAGCACTTTGACATTTAAATTAACTTATTTAATAAGAGTATAGCAGGACAGCCAGTTGCAGAGATGTCATGAACAGGGAATACAGATGTTTCAAATTAAATGTATAACTCCAGAACATATGTGATTTTTAATATATCCAAGGTATAATTGTTCCCTGTAATTCTGGTGTTTTAACCTTCCCTTTATATTTGTCTTTACAATGTCAAGTGGAGAATGCCAAACACAAAGACATTTAAATTAGATCAGCCTGACCAGAGATACACATTTTATATAAATCTGTCATGAATGTCTTGATCCTATTTCTAAGACTTAACATGTTTGATGATTATAAGGAGGGGAGGGGACCCTTGAGAGTCCCCACCCCTGCTACATTACTGTCATCTCCAAAATGCATTTATTTCATTCGAGTACCTGTCTTGGCCAGGTCATGACCTTTTCTGGAATCTGATTTAAATGAACTCACAAGCATAAAAGTTAAAGTTCAAATTGTGTTTGAATGTTCATTACTTTTCACCTCACCAGTTAATGCTTCCTCTGGATCCCACCAAACTCCTTGAAGAAGGAGCTCTGGGAACCTAATACAACTGAAGTCAAATGCCCCCTGAATACCACAGTACAGGGTCAGCATGGGGAGGCACTGCTCAGGGTTGAGGCTTCTGAAGCCAGTTAAAGGAAAGCCCTCTCTTCTCCTGCCCTCTAACATGAGGAGGTGGACACATTTAAAAGTTTGCACATTTATTACCTCATTTGCCATTCAGTTCAAATAGCAGCCAGCACTAAGATAAATGGAAAGATATTTATATGAAATACTTCATTAAGAAAAGCACATCATCTTGTCCCATGACCACTGAGAGGGTGATCATAATAAATAATTTATAATGGAAGGATCTGAAATATTTATCCAAAACATTTCATTTGGCGATGTTACTACATTGGGTCATTTTAATAACTATTCAGGCTTGAAATACCCTTAACCTCAAGGTGAAATAATTGGAGACCAAAATCCTTCCTGCTAACAAAGCTGGGAGCAGCACCTCTTCATTAATCTCAAGTCCCACCTAAGTCCATTCTATTGTGCCAATAGCTCATCTGGGATGAGAATGAATGGGGGAGGGAGAAAGGAGCGTATCTGTCTACAAGGTTTTGGGCATCTCCTTCATTCACTTTGCTAAACAGTAGGCAAATTTCCACTCAATATAATAAAGAGCTTTTAAATATGCAGGGCTGTCCATCAGCGGAATTAATTGTATCAGCATATAGTGAGCTCTCTCACATGATGAGTCTGCAAACAGAAGCCAGTTAAGCACAATTTGGAAGACTTGCAATAGCTACTACCATCTGAGGTCACTTCCTATTCAGAAATTCTGTAGTTATTTATTTTTTTCTAAGCAGCACTGAATGCAACACTGTGATCTGTCTTGGAGAGAGATAAAGATGAATGTTAATTGAAGACCTGTTGTGTGATAAGCACTGTGGTAGGCACAGGCAGGGGATGACAACCACAGAGCCTCAAGCTTCAAGAGTATGGCAAATAGCAGGGAAATTTTCTTTTCCTCTTTTTTTTTAACATATTTATTGGAGTATAATTGCTTTACAATGGTGTGTTAGTTTCTGCTTTATAACAAAGTGAATCAGCTATACATATACATATATCCCCATATCTCCTCTCACTTGCCTCTCCCTCCCACCCTCTCTATTTCACCCCTCTAGGCGGTCAGAAGACACTAAGCTGATCTCCCTGTGCTATGCGGCTGCTTCGCACTCTCTATCTATTTTACAGTTGGTAGTGTATATACATCCATGCCACTCCCTCACTTGGCCCCAGCTTACACTTCCCAGTCCCCGTGTCCTCAAGTCCATTCACTATATCTGCATCTTTATTTCTATCCTGCCCCCAGGTTCTTCAGAACCATTTATTTTCTTTCTTTGTTTTTAGAGTCCATATATATGTGTTAGGAAACAATATTTGCTATTCTTTCTGACTTAGTTCACTCTGTATGACAGACTCTAGGTCCATCCACCTCACTACAAATAACTCAATTTCGTTTCATTTTATGGCTGAGTAATATTCCATTGTATATATGTGCCACATCTTTTTTATCCATTCATCTGTCGATGGACACTTAGGTTTCTTCCATGTCCTAGCTATTGGAGAGCTGCAGTGAACATTGTGGTATGTGACTCTTTTTGAATTATGGTTTTCTCTGGGTATATGCCCAGTAGTGGGATTGCTGGGTCGTATGATAGTTCTATTTTTAGTTCTTTAAGTAGCCTCCATATTGTTCGCCATAGTGGCTGTACCAATTTACATTCCCACCAACAGTGAAAGAGTGTTCCCTTTTCTCCACACCCTCTCCAGCATTGATTTGTAGACTTTTTGATGATGGCCATTCTGACTGGTGTGAGTTGATACCCCATTGTAGTTTCGATTTGCATTTCTCTAATGATTAGTGATGTTGAGCATCCTTTCATGTGTTTGTTGGCAATCTGTATATCTTCTTTGGAGAAATGTTTATTTCAGTCTTCTGCCCATTTTTGGATTGGATTGTTTGTTTTTTGACTTTGAGCTGCATGAGCTGCTTGTAAAGTTTGAGATTAATCCTTTGTCAGTTGCTTCATTTGCAAATATTTTCTCCCATTCTGAGGGTTGTCTTTTCATCTTGTTTATGGTTTCCTTTGCTGTGCAAAAACTTTTAAGTTCCATTAGCTTCCATTTGTTTATTTTTTTTATTTCCATTTCTCTAGGAGGTGGGTCCAAAAGGATCTTGCTGTGATTTATGTCATAGAGTGTTCTGCCTATGTTTTCCTCTAAGAGTTTGATAGTTTCTGGCCTTACATTTAGGTCTTTAATCCATTTTGCATTTATTTTTCTGTATGGTGTTAGGGAATGTTCTAATTTCATTCTTTTACATGTAGCTGTCCAGTTTTCTCAGCACCACTTATTGAAGAGGCTGTCTTTTCTTCATTGTATATTCTTCCATCCCATATCAAAAATAAGGTGACCATATGTGTGTGGGTTTATCTCTGGGCTTTCTATCCTGTTCCATTGATCTATATTTTTGTTTTTGTGCCAGTACCATACTGTCTTGATTACTATAGTTTTGTATAGTCTGAAATCTGGGAAACTGATTCCTCCAGCTCCATTTTTCTTTCTCAAGATTGCTTTGGCATCTTTTGTGTTCCCATACAAATTGTGAAATTTTTTGTTCTAGTTCTGTGAAAAATGCCATTGGTGGTTTGATAGGGATTACATTGAATCTGCAGATTGCTTTGGGTAGTAGAGTCATTTTCACAATGTTGATTCTTCCAATCCAAGAACATGGTATATCTCTCCATCTGTTTGTATCATTTTTAATTTCTTTCATCAGTGTCTTATAGTTATCTGCCTACAGGTTTTTTGTCTTCTTAGGTAGGTTTATTCCTAGATATTTTATTCTTTATGTTTCAATGGTAATTGCACATGATTCCTTAATTTCTCTTTCAGATTTTTCATCATTAGTGTATAGGAATGCAAGAGATTCCTGTGCATTAATTTTGTATCCTGCTACTTTACCAAATTCATTAATTAGCTTTAGTACTTTTCTGGTAGCATCTTTAGGATTCTCTATGTATAGTATCATGTCATCTACAAACAGTGGCAGCTTTACTTCTCCTTAGCTGATTTTGATTCCTTTTATTTCTTTCTCTTCTCTGATTGCTGTGGCTAAAATTTCCAAAACTGTGTTGAATTAGAGTGGTGAAAATGTTCAACCTTGTCTTGTTCCTGATCCTAGGGACAATGGTTTCAGTTTTTCATCATTGAGAACGATGTTGGCTGTGGGTTTGTCATATATGGCCTTTATTATGTTGCAGTAAGTTCTCTCTATGCCTACTTTCTGGATGGTTTGTATCATAAATGATGTTGAATTTTGTCAAAAGCTTTTTCTGCATCTATTGAGATGGTCATATGGTCTTTCTCCTTCAGTTTGTTAATATGCTTTATCACATTGATTGATTTGAGTATTTTGATGAATCCTTGCATTCCTGGAATAAACCCTATGTGATCATGTTGTATGATCCTTTTAATGTGCTATTGTATTGTGTTTACCAGTATTTTGTTGAGGATTTTTGCATCTAAGTTCATCAGTGATATTGGCCTGTATTTTTCTTTCTTTGTAACATCTTTGTCTGGTTTTGGTATCAGGGTGATGGTGGCCTCGTAGAATGAGTTTGGGAGTGTTCTTCCCTCTGCTATATTTTGGAAGAGTTTGAGAAGGATAGGTGTTAGCTCTTCTCTAAATGTTTGATAGAGTTCGCCTTTGAAGCCATCTGGTCCTGAGCTTTTATTTGTTGGAAGATTTTTAATCACAGTCTCAATTCTGTTCCTGTGATTGGTCTGTTTATATTTTTTATTTCTTCCTGGTTCAGTCTCAGAAGATTGTGCTTTCCTAAGAATTTATCCATTTCTTCCAGGTTGTCCATCTTATTGGCATATAGTTGCTTGTAGCATTCTCTCATGATCCTTTGTATTTCTGCAGTGTTACTTGTTATTTCTCTTTTTTCATTTCTAATTCTACTGAGTTGAGTCTTCCCCCCTTTTTTTCTTCATGAGTCTGGCTAATGTTTTTTATCTTCTCAAGGAACCAGCTTTTAGTTTTATTGATCTTTGCAACTGTTTCCTTCATATATTTTTCATTTATTTCTGTTCTGACCTGTATGATTTCTTTCTTTCTGCTAACTTTGGGGGATTTTTGTTATTCTTTCTCTAATTGCTTTAGTTGTAAGGTTAGGTTGTTTATTTGAGATGTTTCTTGCTTCTTGAGGTAGGAGTGTATTGCTATATACTTCCCTCTTAGAACTGCGTTTGCTGCATCCTATAGGTTTTGTGTCAGCGTGTTTTCATTGTCATTTGTTTCTAAGTATTTTTTGATTTCCTCTTTGATTTCTTCAGTGTTCTCTTGGTTATAAAGTAGTGTATTGTTTGGCCTCCATGTGTTTGTATTTTTTACAGATTTTTTCCTGTAATTGATATCTAGTCTCATAGCCTTCTGGTCAGAAAAGATACTTGATGCGATTTCAATTTTCTTAAATTTGCCAAGGCTTGATTTGTGACCCAAGATATGATCTATCCTGGAGAATGTTCCATGAGCACTTGAGAAGAAAGTGTATTCTGTTGTTTTTGGATGGAATGTCCTATAAATATCAATTAAGTCCATCTTGTTTAATGTATCTTTTAAAGCTTGTGTTTTCTTATTTATTTTCATTTTGAATTATCTCTCCATTGGCGAAAGTGGGGTGTTAAAGTTCCCTACTATGTTGGTGTTACTGTCAATTTCTCCTTTTATGGTTGTTAGCCTTTGCCTTATGTATTGAGGTGCTCCTATGTTGGGTGCATAAATATTTACAATTGTTATATCTTCTTCTTGGATTGATCCCTTCATCTTTATGTAGTGTCTTTCTTTGTCTCTTAATTATTATTTTAAAATCTATTTTGTCTAGTATGAGAATTGCTCCTCCAGCTTTCTTTGATTTTCATTTGCATGGAATATATTTTTCAGTCTGTATGTGTCCTTAGGCCTGAAGTGGGTCTCTTGTAGATAGCATATATATGGGTCCTGTTTTTGTATCCATTCAGCCAGTCTATGTCTTTTGGTTCAAGCATTTAATCCATTTTCATTTAAAGTAGTTATTCATATGTATGTTCCTATTACCATTTTCTTAATTATCCTGGGTTGGTTATTTTAGGTCTTTTCCTTCTCTTGTGTTTCCTGCCTAGAGAAGTTCCTTAGCATTTGTTGTAAAGCTGGTATGGTGGTGCTGAATTCTCTTATTTTTTGCTTGCCTGCAAAGGTTTTAATTTCTCTGTCAAATCTGAATGAGATCCTTGCTGGGTAGAGTAATCTTTGCTGTAGGTTTTTCCCTTTCATCACTTTAAATATGCCCTGCCACTCCCTTTTGGCTTGCAGAGTTTCTGCTGAAAGATCAGCTGTCAAACTTATAGGGATTCCCTTGTATGTTATGTGTTGTTTTTCCCTTGCTGCTTTTAATATTTATTCTTTGTATTTAATTTTTGATAGTTTGATTAATATGTGTCTTGGCATGTTTCTCCTTGGATTTATCCTGTATGGGACTCCCTATGCTTCCTGGACTTGATTAACTATTTCCTTTCCCATATTAGGGAAGTTTTCAACTATAATCTCTTCAAATATTTTCTCAGTCCCTTTTTTTTCTCTTCTTCTTCTGGGACCCCTATAATTCGAACGTTGGTGTATTTAATGTTGTCCCAGAGGTCTCTGAGACTGTCCTCAATTCTTTTCATTCTGTTTTTCTTTATTCTGTTCTTTGATAGTTATTTGCACTATTTTCTCTTGCAGGTCACTTATCCGTTCTTCTGCCTCAGTTATTCTGCTATTAATTCCTTCTAGAGAATTTTTATTTTCATTTATTGTGTTGTTTTCATTGTTTGTTTGCTCTTTAGTTCTTCTAGGTCCTTGTTAAATGTTTCTTCTATTTTCTCCATTCTATTTCCAAGATTTTGGATCATCTTTACTATCATTACACTGAATTAGTTTTTAGGTAGATTGCCTATTCCCTCTTCATTTGTTTGGTCTGATGGGTTTTTACCTTGCTCCTTCATCTGCTGCGTGTTTCTCTCTCTTCTCATTTTGCTTTACTTACTGTGTTTGGGGTCTCCTTTTCACAGGCTGCGTGTACATAATTCCCATTGTTTTCAGTGTCTGCTCCCAGTGGCTAAGGTTGTTTCTGTGGATTGTGTTAGCTTCCTGGTGGAGGGAACTGGTGTCTGTGTTCTACTGGATGAGGCTGGATCTTGTCTTTCTGATGGGCAGGACCGCATCTGGTGGTGTGTTTTGGAGTGCCTGTGACCTTATTATGATTTGGGGGAGCCTCTCTGCTAATTGGTGGGGTTGTGCTCCCGTCTTGCTAGTTATTTGGCATAGGGTGTCCAGCACTGTATCTTGCTGGTCGTTGAGTGGAGCTGGGTCTTAACTTTGAAATGGAGATCTTGGGAAAACGTTCACCATTTGACAGTATGTGGATTCAGGAGGTCTCTGGTGAACCAGTGTCCTGAGCTCGACTCTCCCACCTCAGAGGCATGGGCCTGACCCCCCACTGGAACACAAGACCCTGTCAGTCACACAGCTCAGAAGAAAGGGGAGAAAGAAAGAAAGAACAGAAAAGAAAGAATATAAAATAGTTACTAAAATAAAAAATAGAAAACAAAAAAAAAAGAAAGAAAAAAAAAAACAGGCAGACATAACCCTAGGACAAATGGTAAAAGCAAAGGTATACCGACAAAATCATGCAATAAAGCATACACATACACACTCACAAAAAGAGAAATAGGAAAAATATATCTATATCTATATATAAAAGGAAGAGAGCAACCAAACAAATAAACAAATCTACCAATGATAACAAACTCTAAATACTAAACTGAGATAAACATAAAACCAGAAACAAATTAGATGCAGAAAGCAAACCCCCTGTCTACCTTTGCTCCCAAAGTCCACCACCTCAATTTTGGGATGATTCGTTGTCTATTCAGGTATTCCACAGATGCAGGGTACATCAAGGTGATTGTGGAGACTTAATCCACTGCTCCTGAGGCTGCTGGAAGAGATTTCTCTTTTTATTCTTTGTTCCCACAGCTCCTGGGGTTCAGCTTTGGATTTGGCTCCCCCTCTGCATGTACGTCACCTGACGGTATCTGTTCTTTGCTCAGACAGGACAGGGTTAAAGTAGCAGCTGATTAGAGGGCTCTGGCTCACTCAGGCCAGGAGAAAGGAGGGGTATGGAATGCGAGGTGAGTCTGTGGCAGCAGAGACCAGCATGACGTTGCAACAGTGTGAGGTGCACCATGTGTTTCCCGGGGAAGTTTTCTCTGGATCACGGGACCCTGGCAGTGGTGGGCTGCACAGGCTCCCGAGAGGGGAGGTGTGGATAGTGACCTGTGCTTCTATACAGGCTTCTTGGTGGCTGCAGCAGCAGCCTTAGCATTTCATGCCCATCTCTGGTGTCCACGCTGATAGCCGTGGCTCGCGCCCATCTCTGGAGCTCTTTTAGGCACTGCTTTGTATCCCCTCTCCTTGTGCACCCCAAAACAATGATCTCTTGCCTCTTAGGCAGGTACAGACTTTTTCCCAGACTCCCACTCAGCTAGCTGTGGCACACTAGCTCCCTTCAGGCTGTATTCACACAGCCTACCCCAGTTCTCTCCCTGGGATCTGACCTCCGAAGCCCGAGCCTCAGCTCCCAGCCCCCACCCATCCCATCTGGTGTGTGAGCAGACAAGCCTCTTGGGCTGGGGAGTGCTGGTTGGCACCAATCCTCTGTGTGTGAATCTCTCCGCTTTTCCCTCTGCACCCCTATTGCTGCACTGTCCTCCATGGCTCTGAAGCTTCCCCCCACCACCCCATCTCCACCAGTGAAGGGGCTTCCTAGTATGTGGAAACTTTTCTTCCTTCACAGCTCCCTCCCGGAGTTGCAGATGCCATCCCTATTCTTTTGTCTCTCATTTTTCTTTTGTCTTTCGCCCTACCCAAGTACATGGGGAGTTTCTTGCCTTTTGAGAAGTCTCAGGTCTTCTGCCAGCATTCAGTAGTTGTTCTGTAGGAGTGGTTCTGCATGTAAATATATTTCTGATGAATTTATGGGAAGGAAGGTGATCTCCATGTCTTACTCTTCCACCATCTTGAAGGTCTCACTCTTTTCCTCTTGATAAGCAGGTAGTGAGTGGACACCAACGCTTCTTGACTTCTAGGACCCTTCTGCAACTCCCCTCCACTGCTCTTATTTCATGTGTCACCAGGATTATTCCCAGGTTTGGTTCATGGAGGGCCCCATGCCTGAATCTGAGCACCCAGCTGTTGCAACGTGTCAAACGGCACCAGGCAAGCTCATGTCAGCAGGAAGTGGCATCATCCTTTCAGAGTAACTCAAAAACTAACTCACAGTAGGGCTGACCAGCTGACCCAGTCAGCAAAGCTGGCCAATTTCCTCATCTCTTTTCCCCAATAGAGCATTCTAGCCTTTGACTTTTATCTAGTGTTTGGGAAAAGACTGTCTGTGAGCTAACCTTCTCCTGACAAATGTGCTAACTCCTAGATGCCTCTGACAATCTGGTCACAGCCATAAATCCATACTATTTAACATCTCCAGGTCCAAATGCATTTCTTTCTTTCTTGTTCATTCCCTTGTATATTAATTTTTAAGGCCCTGGCACTTTTAATATAAAAACTTTTCAAGATAGGCAAATGGGATGTTTTCATGGGCAGAATCCAAGAAGAAGGGGACAGATTGGAAATTCTAATGTGTGTCAATATTATACTCTGTGTAATTGGATCATAACCAGAGATTTTTGAGAAAGATGAAGTGAAGATGGGATTGAAATATGATTTTAAACATTTGCTTATTGACAAAGTCCCCAATTTTACCAGTTACTAATATATATGTCCAACCTTACTAATGACCAAAGGAATGCAACTTTAAAGAAATGTAGCTTACGTTTCATGAGAAAACCTCATGCCTTAACCACAGAACCATTAATTTTTTCAATTAGCAGGAAAAAATAAGCCAAACACTGTCAGTGCTTTACATTAGGTCCCCTAGGCTACAAAGGGTGGTTAATAAAATTAGTAAATAGTTAATATTTATTGAGTGCTTACTGTATGCCAGCTACTCTTCAATGTATTTATGAACATCATTTCATTTAATCTTCACATTATGTGTATGAGAAAGGTATTCTTCTTATCTCCTTTTACAAATGAAAGAATTGAGACAAAGAGATGTTCCATAAATTGCCTAAAGTCAAAAAGCTAGTGACGGAGCTGAAATTCAAAACCAAGCAGTGTAGTTCCCCAGTTCACACTTATAAATATAAATTTTTGTGCATGAAACATCAAACTTTGGTGTTAATTTTCACAAATTCTAAGTTAATTAGTCATTGTAAAAAGTGATTTAAATGGGACAGTCATTTTTATCATGCTGCTTTGGTATAGCTTAGCCAAGGCTCTGCTCTGACCCTGTCTATCACCTTGCCTATAACAGCAGATATTTATCTACAGTGAAGCAGGATCTTGGGTCCACAGTTGCCTTAGGCACTTATGGAAGCCCCTAGAACTTCAGCCAACATACATAAGTTATAATACCATGCTTATGTGCACTAACCGCATGTGTGCACTGACCACTTTGAATACTGCCTCCAAAACTAAGGTTGACTTGAGTTTGAATCAGGGCTCCAACATTTATCTTGTGTGACTTTAACCAAGTTACTTCATCTTACTGAGTTTCGTTTTCCTTACTCACAGACAAAGCTGCTCTAATCAAGTTTTGTTGTAACAAACATCCTCCCAAACCCTAGTGGCTTACAATGACAATATTTGTCTCACTCATGGGTGTGTAAGTCATCTATGGCTTGGCTGGCTTTGGCTGGCTTAGTTCCAGAAAGAGATTTGGGCTTAGGTAGGCCACATATATCTCCTTATTCTGGGACTAATGGCTAGCTGGGGCATATTCTTCTCATAGCTGAGTGCAAGAGTGGAAGACAATGGACAGAAACTCCACAAAACAAAGCAAAATGTATTTAAAGCCTCTGGCATATATCTGTTCATATCACATTATCTAAGCAATCATAATGCCAAGTCAAAATCAGTGGAGTGGGAATGTATGCTTTGCACTCAATAAACTAAGACAGGGAAAGGGTAGGGGGAGGAAGAATTGCGAATAAATATTACCAACTAATCCAGAGAAAATAGTGCTTTCCTCACAAGTCTGTGAAAGTCACATAAGAAAAAGTGCTCAGTTCAGTGCCTGGCACAGAGTAAGTACTCAATAAAAGTGAACTAATATTATTTTGTTATTTTCAGCTCCACAACAGAAAGGAAAAAAGAGGCACTGACTTGTTAACCTATGCAAGAACTTCATCTCTGCTTGACAATCTCACTTTTTGCAGGAAGGAACAGAAATATTTTATGCCATATATGGTGGCCCATGCCTTACTTTGCATAAAAGCAATTTGATGATTTGTGATAGGTTCATCCTTTGACACAGTTATTTTTAGAATATTCCAGGAGCCTACTTTAAGGATATATACAGAAATAAAGGAAAATATTTATGTGTGAAGATGTTCATCAATGCATTTTTAATAAGAACAAAAAAATAAGAAAAAAAATATGTCCAGAAATAGTATATTTAAATCCATTCAAGGGAGAATTGCAGAGTTAATTTTTAAAGGGTCTAAGGATTTT
Organism: Mesoplodon densirostris; assembly: GCF_025265405.1. NCBI lineage: Eukaryota > Metazoa > Chordata > Mammalia > Artiodactyla > Ziphiidae > Mesoplodon > Mesoplodon densirostris. Next base: position 22,420,709 of record NC_082679.1, on the reverse strand, counting down.
TCATGAGATAGGAAAGTGCACCTATTGATAAAATAATGCTAAATAAATCAAGCAAAATATAGAAATATACAATATAATCCAGTTTTGTAAAACATTTGGATCTGTATCATCGAGAAATAACTGGATGGAAGTTCGAAAAATGTTAACACTGGCTAGATATAGACGATGGACAGATGATGTTGTCTGAGTACTTTTTATTTTCTTATCTTTCCCTTCTGTATTTTCCAGATTTCGTACAGGAAAAAATTAGACAAAATGTTTTTAAGCTGCTGAACTGATCCCTGGGGTGCTTTGATCATGGAGGTTCCCAATGAAACCCCACTAAGAGTTTGGCCTATGTCTCTTGGAGCTGAGATTCCCTGAAAGCATTAGCCCTGTCTCAGCTCATTGCCATTTATCTCATCACCCTCTGATTATAAACAACTGATGCAAATGGCATCCACATACACAGTTGAATCAATAGTTCTATCAGAAAGACACACCTATTAGAGATACTGATGGTCTTATTAAAGACGATGAGATTTCATTTCATTTGATTATTTTCTAGACCTTGAAAATTACATTTGGGAAGGAATCTAGCTAACCTTGTTATCAAGGTCTTTGGGAAATAGAGTGAAGACATCTAATGATGGAAAACTAGGCTCCCCCATTTGGGTGCCCATTTATTATGCATGGGGCCTGCATGACTTAGAAGGCTTGCGTGACTTGGAAGAATGAATTTGGCTCATGACACTGGAAGGACAGTCAGCACTGGACAGCCTTTAGAAAACAGGCTCGATGAATTCCTTCCAGTCAGGAAGCTAGCCACAGACCCTAGGCTCAGATCACTTTTGAGCTCCTTTTAGTGGGGAAGGCACTCAGTTCCTTACTCTCCAATAGCCATTGGGACTATCTGCCCTCAGGATTCAACTCACCTATCGACACTGCCAGGTAAACAGCATCAGGCAGGTTCTTTCTGGACAAAGTTTCCCCTAATATTTACCCCAGTGCTAACTTTCTTGCAGTCAAAATTGGGCAGTTTATCCCAGCACTAGATTCTTCTGAACACACAGTGAAGTTTCCCTTTACAGCTCCCAAACTGATCTGAGCAAATCTGCTCAAGTGTCCCTTTCTGGACTGAGACCTCATAGGCCAGGTTTCTGCCTGGAACACATTCTTATTTCCAAGTTACAAATCCTGAAAAATTGGTTTCATAATAGAAAGGCTGACATAGTTTCAGCCATCGAGACTCAAGCAGTCACCAACCCGCCTTATGCTGCCAAAGATATTTATTATCATTTCCTCAAATAGCTACTATTTAATACCAGTCATATATATATATAGATATATAAGGCTGTGTGGGCTTCATTGTACACCCTCTAGATTTGCCCTGATGGTTTCTTCCTGGGAAGTAGGTGCTTAGACACAGCGACACACAGCAGGGAGATCTGTACTGAACTCCCTTTATGGAGGCCAACAGCCCCAGCCACTGCCACTGAACTGAAGTCCAAGTTGTGAAGCAGAATGTAGAACCTTGTACTCTGCTCTGAGGCAATGCTTACAAAAGCTCAGCAGAGCACAGCAGAACTTTTCAGCACGGTCATCTCCTAGAGGGCAAGTCTGAAGGATTGAATCCCCAAGGCATCTCCACAGACTTCTTTGCACTTTTACTGCCTGGGTTATTTCAGCTGTTAATGTTAATAAAGTTGCAGCCTGGCTCCTGATATGTGGCTGGAGATTTCTTCCATAAAAAGCATCTACCAAGACTGCCTGGAACAATCTTTAAAAACTCATTGTTTAAAATGTATTAACTCGGGCTTCCCTGGTGGCGCAGTGGTTGAGAGTCCGCCTGCCGATGCAGGGGACACGGGTTCGTGCCCCGATCCCGGAAGATCCCACATGCCGCGGAGCGGCTGGGCCCGCAAGCCATGGCCGCGGAGCCTGTGTGTCCGGAGCCTGTGCTCCGCAACGGGAGAGGCCACAGCAGTGAGAGGCCCGCGTACAGAAAAAAATAAATAAATAAATAAAATGTATTAACTCAAATCGTTTCCAATTCTTCTCCACCAAAACTCAGCACAGATGGCCACTTTGTCTATTTGCTCATATGCTCTGACATAATTACCTCACTGCCTCTCCATCTTGCCCAGTTCCCAGTGTCCCCCAAAAGGTGGGTCTCTTTGAAGCCCAAGCATTTGGACTCAAAGCCTGCAGGTCTTAAGTGCTGTCCCTTCTTTCTGTACAGCCTTGGACAGTCACCCCTCTGTGCTTCAGCCCCTGCTCACAGAGGACCTTCATTCCATTTCTTGACTCCTCTGTCCTCTGAAGGGCTTGCCCTTGTATCTTTTGTGGCTTCCTATTCCTTTGTACTAGGAGAACATTCCACCAAGAACCAGGTTGGACCCTGCAAGCAGACACAGATAGTCTGGCCAGATGTCAGACACACAGGAGCCAACCAGCCTTCCCAGCCTGACTTTACCTTAGAAAACAGTAATAGAACCTATAATGTAAATTAAGCAGTTATTGAGGAATGGCCTCTATGTGCTTTGCTGGAAAAAATTAATTTGGAGCATACTTGATTTGTGAGCAGAGCTGCTTTCCATGTGGGTGGATGGGGTTGAGTCCTCTTAGATCTCAATAGTAGTGATCAAGGGTCCCAGAAGCATAAGTCACCTGCCCCTTGACTGACTCTGGCTCCTGTGGCCCCCAAGGTAGAAAAGACAGACTGGGAGGTACACACCCCACACACACTTCAGCGTCCCTGAATCAGGACTAGGAAAGAGAAGCTTCAGTAAGCACACCAATGCTTCTTGAAAGCCAGATAAGGCATCCATTAGTTTCTGTTAAAATTATGCTTTGGCTCTTGGCTTGTACCTGTCAGAGTCCGCTTGGACTGGAAGCATATCTTAGTAATGCCTCCAAGGGTACAGGGACACTCCAGAGCAGACTCCTTGGGTAGTAGCCTGGGCCTTCTGCAGCTCCCATGGAACATTGATCCAGATACTCACCAGGTTGCTAACCTTAAGCCTGTAACTTCAGTGCTGCTCCTGTTGGAGTCCTCATTGTCAGGAGGGGGGCCTGGCCACTCTGATTATCTCCTTACATCCTCTCTTCAACCACATCTTCCCTGAAGATGTTCACAGATGGACACACCTCTGCCTTTTCTCAGCCCTTCTGCTCCCAGAGAAGACTCTCAATCAAATTATGCAGTTGGCCATATTTATCTCTGATCTCCCAGATCTCCCCTTCCCACCTAAGTCTCTAACTCCTGCTCTAAATCCCAGAAAGAATCTGATGCCAATTAGAGCTCAGTGTGGAGAAGTTCTGGTAGGTTCCCAAGGTGATGATGGTGCATGCAAACCCAACAGCTTAGACAACACTGCTTTTCTGCACCCACCTCTTGAGCAAACCCACAATAGTGCATCCTCACTTTGCTTGAGCCTGAACTTCTCCCCCTTCTTCATGGCAGCTTTTACCTTTTTAAAGACTGCAGAGTTAAATACAAGAGTCCAAATTAGGGGGATTATTTGGCTGTCACACAGATGTCCCCTCCCTATGCCATGCCCTTGTGTCTGCCTACTTTGAGTTCTCCTAGCACTTTACTTCCCAACTCTCCACTTCCCAGACATCACAAGGGTCTCCTGTGAACTGCAGGGTCTGGAGCCTAGTGTTCTCTGTTGCTCCTCTTCCTCTCCATCCCAGAGCCTGGCACACACTTGGGGTTCCATGAAACCCAAACAAGGAATAAAGCAGGAAGTTAGGGGGCCATATGCCTAAAGGGGGAACCAGCAGGGAGTGGTCTTTTCCTACCTGCCACTTGTGACTGGAAAAGAAAGAGCAGCAGACCCCAGCTACCCCTTCCCCAAAGCCCTGAACCCAGAGGCTGTCCCTTCAGGAAGACATCATTACCTTCTTTGGCCCCTTGTCTCTCCTGCAGGTGCCTCCAGACCCTGCTTTACACTGTTCTGGACTTGTCTGTGCCTCCTTGAGGACAGGTGTGGGGAGCAGCAGACTCTCCATCCATACATGTAGAATCAAGCTGATTTGTCCCTTTGTCCAAAGCTCGTTGGACATAGATGGGATGGGGTGGGTGTCAGGCCCCAGATTTGATCTCAAACAGAAGAGTTGATTTTCACATTACAAATCATTTTGGGGGAAGTTGGGAGAGAATCAGGAAGTAGCTGAGGAAGTTTCTACTTTGAAGCAAAGCAACTGACATTTCAGAGCAATTGATAATTGTGTTTCCCCAGAGACAAGCTGTAGGGGAGGTGGGGGAGCTGAAATTAGTTCTTTCATTGTTCTTCCTTTTCATGGACATCAGACTGGAACCCTCTGAGCAACTTCTCAACTCAGCATGTCCTGCTGATCTATTAAGTTAAGTTGGATATTAATCATTATCAGAGCTCATTTTTCTTCCCTGAATTTAATTTCATTTAGTTATACTTTCTTTCCCTGTTAGAATAGTCTCTGATACATTTTCTTGAAAGGTAAATGGGCATCAGCCCTGCCCCCCACCTCTCCCCAGTTGAAACTTTCCTTGGGCAGAGATGATTGTCAAAATGTCCAGTTCAGCCTAGCTGGACCTTGATGCAACCAGAATCAAGTCATTTCTCATGGAATCTCAGGAACTTTCTCTAAGGCAATCAGGGACTCTGTGGTTTCATAACAATGAAGAGGACATCCAATCTCTGGGCTCCATTGCCTATGGAAACACACAGAAAGTGCCATTGAAAGTCCATAGGCAATGGGACCCCAGGCTTGCCTAACAGTCATATGGCTCAAATCTAGCCTCGACTGTTTAGTTTTACCACACACTTGATCTCAAAAACTCACCATGCTACTGAAATCTCAGCTTCCGTACACTGGCACTGAATCAAAATCATGGAGACAGAATTTTGGATGAAGAAGAAGAGTAGCTTTATTTCTTTGCCAGGCAAAGAGGCCACAGCAGGCTAGTGCCCTCAAGATTGTGTCCTCCCCAAAAGTGTTCAGTGAGTAAAATTTGTAGGGTTAGTTCAAAATAGGATTCTTCATAAGAATTGTTGGGCAGGTGTGGTGCCTGCATTTTCTCTTCTCATTGAACATCTCAAAGCTGTCAAGCCCAGCATCGGGAGGTCTGGAAATCAGCACTGGTGGTCTCTGGGATTACCGCACCATGACTTTCTCTTCTGGAATGAAGAATGATTACAAAGAAGAGAAGTGTTAGGGAGTGTTTCAAAGAGGAGAAACACCAGGTGCCTGATATAGCTTTAACTAACAGGTGAGTTACTTTCAGTGATTAGGGGCGAAGGACTCATTAACAAAACAAAGAAAACTATGTATGGGAAAGAGGACATGCAAGTGAAGTGTAAAGTGTTGGAGACCTAGTTAGTCCAGTCAGTTTTAGTTATAACAACCCTGATTCTCCTGGCCTGCAAGTGTTTACTAACTGGTTTCCCTGCTTCTAGTCTTGCTCCCTCTTCCCAGAGACTGCAGCTCCTTGAGTGCAGGGACTGTATTTTATTTATCTCGATAGCAACATTGCCTACCCAAAGGTATGATACCTAAAGTTGTTTGGTAAATGTTTGCTAAATTAGTGAATGAATTAACAAAGGAGAAAAACTGGTTGAATCAGAAAGCAATTACCCAAAGGAGAGTAAGGAAGGGTAAACAAAACTTCTGGTGACCCCCTCACTGTAGACCAGACATCAGCTAGGACAGTACAGGGGACTAATGCTGCTGGAGCCCAGCAGGGAGAGCCTGACAAAAAGAAGGTCTTGGAGAGAGGCATTCCTTCTTCCACCCACTGGTCTGTCTCTGATCAATGCTACTCTGCATGAGGCTCTATTTTGGGTGTGGCAGGCATTCAAAACTGTCTAAAGCAAGTGTCCTTGCCTCTCTCCTTACCTCCCTTTAAGAAACATTTGAGTGCCTAACATATACTAGGCTCTGTGCCAGGTGTATGTATCAAATAATAAGGTTACAACAACAAAGAGTGAAATCTCTTCCCTCAGGAGGCATCCCATCTAGTGGGGAGACCACTGTAAACACACTATACCTACACCTACAGCTCTCTAGATCCACACTTGTAAGGGAGAAGGACCTTATGGGGTCTTCCGGGGGCAGACCTCTCCCCCATATCCTCTGCTGTAGCTCCTCTTGGAAGTACCTAGATATTAGTATCTGATGCATATTTCCTGAGTTTTTCAGATGCTAAAGCCACCACCAAATGGAAGAAATTAACTACTTGATGTTCACGAGCACTAGCCACCAGACCTTCTGGAGCCTAATGTTTGATAATGTTACCCACCCTGTTACTTCACCATCAACCAGTCAGAGAATTGTGCAGGAGCTGATCTTGTACCCTGTGACCCAACCACTGACCCCAGCCTTTATAAATGCTTTGTTGAGAAATATAGATCAATGGAACAGGATAGAAAGCCCACAGAGAAATCCCCACACATATATGTTCACCTTATTTTTGATAAAGGAGGCAAGAATATACAGTGGTGAAAAGACAGCCTCTTCAATAAATGGTGCTGGGAAAACTGGACAGCTACATGTAAAATAATGAAATTAGAACACTCCCTAACATCATACACAAAAATAAATGCAAAATGGATTAAAGACCTAAATGTAAGGCCAGACACTATCAAACTCTTAGAGGAAAACATAGGCAGAACATTCTATGACATAAATCACAGCAAGATCCTTTTTGACCCACCTCTTAGAGAAATGGAAATAAAAACAAAAATAAACAAATAGGACCTAATGAAACTTCAAAGCTTTTGCACAGCAAAGGAAACCATAAACAAGATGAAAAGACAACCCTCAGAATGGGAGCAAATATTCACAAATGAAACAACTGACAAAGGATTAATCTCCAAAATATACAAGCAACTCATGCAGCTCAATATCAAAAAAACAAACGACCCAATCCAAAAATGGGCAGAAGACTGAAATAGACATTTCTCCAAAGAAGATATACAGATTGCCAACAAACACATGAAACTCACTAATCATTAGAGAAATGCAAATCAAAACTACAATGTGGTATCAACTCACACCAGTCAGAATGGATATCATCAAAAAGTCTACAAATAATAAATTGCTGGAGAGGGTGTGGAGAAAAGGGGACACTCCTGCACTGTTGGTGGGAATGTAAATTGATACAGCCACCATGGAGAACAGTATGGGGGTTCCTTAAAAAACTAAAAACAGAACTACCATACCACCTAGCAATCCCACTACTGGGCATATACCCTGAGAAAACCATAATTCAAAAAGAGTCAAGCACCACAATGTTCATTGCAGCTCTATTTACAATAGCCAGGACATGGAAGCAACCTAAGTGTCAATCGACAGATGAATAGATAAAGAAGATGTGGCACATATATACAATGGAATATTACTCAGCCTTAAAAAGAAATGAAATTGAGTTATTTGTAGTGAGGTGGATGGACCTAGAGTCTGTCTTACAGAGTGAACTAAGTCAGAAAGAGAAAGACAAATACCATATGCTAACACATATATATGCAATCTAAGAAAAAAAATGTCATGCAGAACCTAGGGGTTAGACGGGAATAAAGACACAGACCTACTAGAGAATGGACTTGAGGATATGGGGAGGGGGAAGGGTAAACTGTGACAAAGTGAGAGAGTGGCATGGATATATATACACTACCAAATATAAAATAGATAGCTAGTGGGAAGCAGCTGCATAGCACAGGGAGAACAGCTCGGTGCTTTGTGACCACCTAGAAGGGTGAGATAGGGAGGGTGGAAGGGAGACGCAAGAGGGAGGGGATATGGGGATATATGTATACATATAGCTGATTCACTTTGTTTTATAGCAGAAACTAACACACCATTGTAAAGCAATTATACTCCAATAAAGATGTTTTAAAAAATGCTTTGGGGAGTTCAGGTTTTTTGCACGAGTCACTCATATCTCCTTGCTCAGCCCTGCAATAAACCTTTCTCCGCTCCAGCTCTGACCGTTTTGGTTTGTTTGTCCTCACTGTTCTTCTGGCACACAAATGCGCTCGGTAACACACTCTGTTCAGTGCTTGAACAGAAAAGCACAGAGAGCCTGAGAAAAAAAATTGTGGTATAATCCAGTTTGAAGAAGAGGGGAAAGGATGGTCATCACAGTTGCTGGAGGCAACTACCTCACAGCCTTGGAGTAAATGGGATTCTGTCACGATCCTGCCACTTTAGCCCTTCCTATAGCTTTTGAAAGAAGGTCATCCAAAGAGCCACCAGGTGGCGCTCCAGGATAACGTATTGTTCAACACCAGTACACCTGCATCTAGGATTTGTGTAATTAATGAGCACCTTAGAACTCTGGGTTAGGTGAAAACTCCTTCAGACAGGAGGCCTAGGGCTAGAAGTCCAGAAGCAGATTCTAGTCCAGTTCAGCTCTTACATTTCTGTTTTCTTCAGCACATTTCTTAATCCCTGGGGCCTGAGGCTTCACATGTAAAAGGAGTAGTTGAACAAAATTTGTCTTTTTTTCTGATTCAAGATTCTGTCCTTGATACTGTGGGTGTAACCATGTCCATGGGGGAGTGAGATAGAAGAGGGAAACTCCTGTTCTGAATATCCAGGTACTATTTGCCCCAGTGTATTTGAGAGCTGTTTCTAAGGAGAGACTCATGGCACTGGGTCTCAACAATTTAACCTATGGTCTGCAGCATCACTGATACCATTTCCTCTTCCTCTCTTCCCCTTCTCTTAACCTCACCTTATCTTTTCTCTCATTCCATTCCTCCCCCACGGGATGGTGAGTGGGAGGGCACTGCTCAGGGGTCCAGGGCCTGGAATTCAGTTCTAAGCGTTGCCAGGGACTTACTGTGGGATCCTTTGGGCAAGTGACTCCCAAGAGGACTTCTAACTTCCCTGTGAAAGCATCAGGATAAAAAGCTCTGACCCAGCCTGTGGTCTGCAGTCTTCCTCAGGCAGAAACAGGCCCAGTTCATGCTCTCCCCACAGGAGGCCACCAAGAGTTTATTCCAGGGTAGACTTCCTATCCCCAAGCTGCAATCCTGCAGCTGCCCAAAAGCTTGAGCCAAAGTTTTCTGATTAGAAGAATAGGGAGTTAATGGAGAGAAGAAGCTACTTCCTGTGGAGAGTTACCCCTACTAAGCATCCACCAGCACAGGGGTCCCCAACCTCTGGGCCACAGACCAGTACCAGTCCATGGCCTGTTAGGAACCTGGCCGCACAGCAGGAGATGAGTGACAGGAGAGTGAGTGAAGCTTCATCTGCCGCTCCCCATCACTCGCATTACCACCTGAACCAGCCCCGCCTTCCCCGCACCCCATCTGTGGAAAAACTGTCTTCCATGAAACCGGGCCCTGGTGCCAAAAAGGTTAGGGACTGCTGCCCCAGCAGTTGGCCACCAGTCACTGTGACACGATTGACAAATGTCCTTTGGATGACAGGATGGTTACTCTCATTTACAAGAGGGAATTAATTCATGTGGGAGAGAGGCATACGGAGCAAGTTTCAAAGGGACATTTTGACAAAAGCATTTGTTCCCCTCTGTGAGGGATAGTTCAGCATGGCCATCGAAGCTGAAATGCTTTCAGGTAAGGGAGGCATGGACTGGCCTTTGCTTGGCTCTCAGTGTGACCACAGCTCTGCCTACCCTCTGAGGGTTGGGTGGTCAGGTCAGGAAAGGCCTCACAAGGCAAACTGCACAGTGGAGAGATGTTTGGTGCTTGGGAGGTGCCTGGTGAGTGTGTGCTAAAAAGGAGAAGAAAGGGCTGAAGGGCAGGTACATCAAGGACAGAGGTTCCGCCTTCTCTTGCTCTTTGTCAATATTCATCCCATCAGTCAACACTTCTTGGGAACCCACCACAGACCAAGCACCTTGCAGGAGCCTCTAAACAAGCTCCTTTAAGGGGGTCACAAAAGCCAAGGACTCTTTCTTTTATGAGTGGTAGAAACCAAATTCACACTGATGTGGGGAAACAAACACAAAAATGCCTTGGTTCATGCATAGAGCTGTCACTTTGCAAGGTCTGACTGCAGGCTCTGACAGATCTGAGCATCAAAAAGGGGCAGAAACCTGTCTCTATGGCTCCCCTCTGCTTCCGCAGAAGGTGGTTTTGTGTTCGACATGATTTCTCCTATTATACCAACTTAGCCCCCACCGCCCATCCAAAAATAAACTTATCTTTCCCAGTATTTCAAATCAAAGTCTGTAGACTATCTATCCTTGGAACTATTTGTGTCACATGCCCACCTGTTAGTCAACTGCTACGGTAATTCAGTGGAATAAGATTGGCCAGATCTAAGCAATATGCTGTTGGTGGGGGTGTAGGATCAATTCTATCCAAACTACATGGACTGAGACTGGGGGAGGCAAGATTTCGCAAAATACAATGAGAATGTCACCAACAGGATAAGGGTGAATGGATTCTAGATCGGCCACAACAGTTATTCTAGACATGTAAACACGGAGTGCTATGGGACACATCTGCTTTGACAAGATGAAAGCTCAATGGAGGGAAGGGTCAGTACCAGGAGGGAAGACTATAAGGAAAGATTAAAGAGACAAATAGGCTAAGGGTTGTTAGTTAAGATGTGAAAGAGTATAGGTTCAGCAGGTTGAGGGAGAAGGAGTCAATGCAGACAGCGGCACCAGTTTGGGCAAAGACCTAGACAGACACACAAATGCAGGGAGAGTCAGCTTTGTGGCTGCAGGCACTTAACTAGATGTGTTACCCACTTTTTTCCAGTTTAATTACCACGGTAACCCTACCAGAAATCTCACATTTTATGGGTCTAGTACGGGGTTTGATAACTTGAACTTTTAACAAGTTCTGTGGTGATGCTGATATTGCTGTTGCAAGGACCACAAAGAGTCAGACAGATGTCATCAGCAAATCTGCAGAATCTTTATATTGAGGAGATCTTATCTGGAGCTTGAACTCAAATATAAATACTGGGGCACAACTACACTGTGAGAACTCAGTGCCCTATTCTTAATCTCAGGGAACAATCCATATATCTGAGAAGACTTAAGATCCAGAAACATGGAGAGTACATTGAGATGTGCTCATAGCTGGATGATATGGGAATAGGTGGCCTCACCTGCTTAGTGTAAAATCATAAGGTCATTGGTTTTATAACCAGTGATCCCAATGTCACACAACTTTTGAGAAAAAATCAAGAACCCATCTCACTCCTCTGCACAGTTACTGGGCTGCATCACAATCAGTGGCCCCTGCATAATCTGCCTTTAAGCTATCTCTGTGGAGTATGCACAGAAGGGCTCAACTGCTATTCTTCCCAAAGCCTAAGGAAGCCCTATCTGGGAGAGTGTGCAATGCTCATCACTGAATTTTCTCTTTTCTAATTCAGCCCAGTTACCCCCTTGCACCACTCCCCACAACTTTCTTCTTCCTCCACCCCAAATCTGCATCAGCTTGGAGTTAAGCACAACGAACAATCAATGCATACTTCTGGGAGTCCATATGGCAGTTATCAGTCTCCTGCCGCCCAAGAACACTAAGATGCCCCAGGTCAGGGAGAGCCTGGGACATTGATGCCTAATCATGGAAAACAAGTGCCCTGTCCAGAGGCAGGATTTCTGGTTTATTGGTCCACGGTTTATTGCAGGAAACAGAAACCATTCTGGCTATTTCAAGCAGAAGGGGGTTTAAAATTAGAAATAACATGCTGACAAAATCCCTGGAAGGCCTAGGGCTCTACAGGCTTTACAAGACTGAGAACAAGACCATCATTGTAGAAGAGGCCACCAAAATGAACTCGTTGCTACTTTTTTTTTTTTTTTTTTTTTTGCGGTATGCAGGCCTCTCACTGTTGTGGCCTCTCCCGTTGCGGTGCACAGGCTCCGGATGCGCAGCCTCCGGATGCACAGGCTCAGCGGCCATGGCTCACGGGCCCAGCCGCTCCGCGGCATGTGGGATCCTCCCGGACCGGGGCACGAACCCGTGTCCCCTGCATTGGCAGGCGGACTCTCAACCACTGCACCACCAGGGAAGCCCTCCTTGCTACTTTTGTCACAGTCAGGCAGGGGTAAATCAACATGTCTCTGTCCTAAGCACTAACCCCAGGTTCTACCACTTTGGCAGCATATGGAGACTAAGAAGCACCCCTACAACTGCTTTCTCTGCACAAGTATTGATAAAATGGATGTCTCCTCTCTTTCCCCGTTTAACTTTGTTGTAAATCAAGTCTTACAGGAATGCATCTGATTGGTAAAACCTTAATCACACACAGAGTCCTAGCTGTAAGAACTCTTCAATTTGGAGCTTTTAGCTCCCCCTCCGCCATTCCTGCAGTAAAGGAAAACCCACTAGAAGGAGACTGGAAATGATGTTGAGTAAACCATTCTACTGTATTCCCCACTGAGACCCAGTGTCTCAGAACTATGAGTGTTGAAAGTGAAAGAAAACTCACCACAAACTGGCCAAGAATAGAGGGAATTAATTGTCTCACACAACTGGAAAATGCAACAAGTTTGTTATCTTCAGGTGTGCTTTGATCCAGGAGCTCATAAAAAGAAAAAAAAAATGTCACTGGAACCCAATCTTTTGTCTCTGCTTTCCTCCCTGATGTTTTATTCTCAGATTCCACCTGGTGGTTAAAGGACTCCCAAATGTTCCACCCTCACATTCTCCCAACATCGAATCCAGTGGGAAAGAATCTGTTATTCCCAATAACTCCTACACTCGTCCTGGGTGCCATTCTCATTGGACTAGGTTGGGTCACAGGATGTGCCATGAATTAATCACCATCTCTAGGGCATTTGAGGGGCCAACTGCCCAGGCTTGAGTCACATGCAATCACTTGGAACCAGAGGGCCCTGGAGTCTAACTGGGGCACATAAACTAAATGTGGGAGTGGAGGTGATTTCCCCAGAAGAATATACATGTATCCTGGAAGCAGAACACAACACAGAAGAACAAGTGTTTACCTCCTCTGGGATCTTGGACAAGTCCCTCCACCTTTCTGATACCCTCTTGCTTATATATACAATGAGAGGATATGACCGCTAGACATCTAGAAGGCCCCTGACAGACCCAAGTTACCTGGATCTGTGGTTCTTCCCCAGCAGTTCTCCCATGTTGCCTTTACCATTTCGTAAAAAATCCTTAGGTCTTGAGTAATTTCTCCATTCTCTTAGGTGTGGAGACTATTTTATCACTGCCTCTTTTCCATTTCCAACCTGTTACCATGTTGCTCCCAGCCCTCACTCCTCAACTCTCTCATATATTTGTTTTGTTTGGTTTTGCTTTGTTTATTTTTAATTACACCTTCCAGGGCAGCATCACCAGAAGGTCTCATCAGTGGGTGGATTAAGATCGATAAGAAAGTTAAATGACAACACAGATGACCCATTTCCACAGAATTCCAGGAGACATAATCCCACTCCTTGAAGGAAAACAACTTGAGTACCATTTGCAAGCATTTCTTTCTGAAACACGTTGTAGTAGTCACCATTAATTAATTGCCTACTATATATCATGCAAAGTGATGAATACTTTGCCTATGTTATCTTTAATCCTCCCAACACCCCTAAAATGTGTACATCCATTATTGTTCCTATTAAAGAGTAAGATTTGAGGCTCAAACAGACATTATCAAACAGCAAGTGACTACTGAGAGCTGAAATGCCCGTCACTGCCAGACGCTGAGTGAGTGAGCAAAAGAAAGTGCAAGCCAACTCCTGCTTCTCCAGAAAACAGTCTGGAGAGGCAAATTTAGACAACAAAGATAGAACAGTCAAGGCGGCATACACTGAAATCCCAAAATGCAGAATATCTGACCCTTTGGCAGTTTGGCTCAGTGAACACATCATGGAGGTAGTGTGGCTTCCATCGGGGCTCAGAGGCATTCCTTGTAAATATCATCACAAAGTTCAAATGCAGTTCATGAAAAGGGTTCATTCTTACTCTAATGTGATGATTATATTAGGAAGAGAACAAGAATGTGGGCCTTAACTCCTCCACAAAATCTCATCTGAGAGCCCCACGTCTGCAACTCCACATGCCAACTGTCCCCTTCTTAAAAGACCTTACATAATTGGCTCCTGATCCAGAGCTATGGGTCAGCAATTTTTCATATTATATCTAGAAGAAGTAATAAAATGGTTTTCCTCACAGGCTTTGCCAACTGGGTGGTGTTATTTCAAATTAAAAAACAAAAGCAGAAAATAAGAAAGGAAACCAAATTACCCATTTGTGGAAAGAAAGGTACACAAATCATTCATAGGGTCCCTTCCAGGCTGCTCACAACCTGCCCCAACCCGGCTGCATTTGGGGTATCCTGGTCCCTGGTAACTCCCTGAAGTCTCACAGTGTGCAGTGTGAGGCTTGGCTGCAGCCCCAGCTGCTTAGTGCAAGATCTACGGAATCACAAACACCTGTTTTGAAATCCTGATCTGACACTTAGCAGTTCTGTGACTGGGAAAGTCCGTTAACCTCTCTCTGCCTCTTATTCATTTGCAAAGTGAAAAAGATAATTCCTGCCTCCTTGTGTTAAGATAAAGTGAGACAATGCACGTGAGGTGCTGGTGCGGTGTCTGGAACATAATAAGAGCTTGGCAAATGGTAGTGATCATGATTACTGTTGATCACTCTGTTTGCTAATTGATTTTCCCAGGCTTACCACTGTTTAATAAAACATGAATCCACTGTCTCTGTCTAAGCACAGAGAAAACAGGAGCAATGAGAGCAACACTAAGCATGAAGGGCTCTTTTGTCAAAGGCAGTGATAAGGGCTGGATTTCCTGGTAGAAATAGGCTGTTGAAGAAATATCTTTGGGGGAAAATAAAGCTTCCATCTAACATGTAACCCACACTGCCTGAGGGTCCTCTAAGAAAACCTCTTAAGGAGGCTGAGATGGGGACATCAAGGTTGATTTCTGTGAAAGGTTTTCCTTTGAGTACTGAGAGCTAAACAGCCCACATTTTTTGGCAATGGGAACCATCCTGTGAGAAGATAGGTAGTACAAAAGCACATTTAGGGTGTCCTTCTCCATGTGCTCCCATAATGGTCTCCTAACATGGAGGCAAAAGGATTATGGAACCTAGGAAAATGTGAAGGCTGGTTACTTTAATTCTTTAAAATCCAAGTGTGCACAAAGGAGTTAATATATTTTTCAGTAACATAACCTTTGCATCATAGTTAATCCAGATAAATTTAATCCAGAAATGTTATTCTCCCCGGAGTAGCACCTAAATATGTAAGACTCATCTTACTTTGAAACATTAGTTTTGAGGAGAGGGTGGTTTATCCTTGGGCAGCCTCTGTCCACACTGACATCTACAGTGCTGTCTGGTTCTTATTGCGCTTCGGTCATTGTACACACACTCTGAATGCCCAAGATTCTGTTAACAAGGTCTACTTAAGCCACTTTCTCATCTTTCCAGTATTGAGCTGTGAGATACTTCAGTGCCTGCCCACTTGTGAGCTATGAGGGTCTACTATCTGCCCCATGCAGGGCTCTAAGGTAGTGGGTGTCTGCACAGACCTGGGTTGTAGGGAATAAAATGTGTGCAGAGTCCTGGGCTGTGAGGGACTATGGTGTCTGCTCAGCCCTGGGTATGAGGAATGACTATGCTGGCACCATCCTGGGTTATGTAGGACTAAGATATCTGCACCGTCCTAGGCTGGAGGGACAACTGTGTCTCCCCTCCATGAGTACTAGAGACCAATTCAAAGGATTCTTTTTCCTTCTAGGGTTTTTTTTTTTTTTCTTGTTTGAGGTAACATTGGTGTATAACATTATATAAGTTGTGTATATAATTTATATACACATTATGTATATATAGTTTATATATACATAATGTGTATATAGTTTAACTACACATTATGTGTAGTTTATATATACATTATGTATGTATAGTGTATAGTGTATAACGTTGCATGCACTATAAGAGTGCTCACCACCAAAATTTTAGTTTCCATCAGAGAGATTATCTTGGTTAGGCTAATAGATTGAGCAAATCAAGCACTGCTGGAATATTATTCTTTTTTTTTTTTTTTTTGCTCTAATATTTTTTTTTATTTTATTTTACAAATTTAATCAGTTATACATATACATATGTTCCCATATCCCCTCCCTTTTGCGTCTCCCTCCCACCCTCCCTATCCCACCCCTCCAGGCGGTCACAAAGCACCGAGCTGATCTCCCTGTGCTATGCGGCTGCTTCCCACTAGCTATCTACCTTACGTTTGGTAGTGTATATATGTCCATGCCGCTCTTTCGCTTTGTCACAGCTTACCCTTCCCCCTCCCCATATCCTCAAGTCCATGCTCTAGTAGGTCTGTGTCTTTATTCCTGTCTTACCCCTATGTTCTTGATGACATTTTTTTCTTAAATTCCATATATATGTGTCAGCATACAGTATTTGTCTTTCTCTTTCTGACTTACTTCACTCTGTATGACAGACTCTAGGTCCATCCACCTCATTACAAATAGCTCAGTTTCGTTTCTTTTTATGGCTGAGTAATATTCCATTGTATATATGTGCCACATCTTCTTTATCCATTCATCCGATGATGGACACTTAGGTTGTTTCCATCTCCGGGCTATTGTAAATAGGGCTGCTATGAACATTTTGGTACATGTCTCTTTTTGAATTATGGTTTTCTCAGGGTATATGCCCAGTAGTGGGATTGCTGGGTCATATGGTAGTTCTATTTGTAGTTTTTTAAGGAACCTCCATACCGTTCTCCATAGTGGCTGTACCAATTCACATTCCCACCAGCAGTGCAAGAGTGTTCCCTTTTTTCCACACCCTCTCCAGCATTTATTGTTTCTAGATTTTTTGATGATGGCCATTCTGACTGGTGTGAGATGATATCTCATTGTAGTTTTGATTTGCATTTCTCTAATGAGTAAAGATGTTGAGCATCCTTTCATGTGTTTGTTGGCTGTCTGTATATCTTCTGTGGAGAAATGTCTATTTAGGTCTTCTGCCCATTTTTGGATTGGGTTGTTTGTTTTTTTGCTATTGAGCTGCATGAGCTGCTTATAAATTTTGGAGATTAATCCTTTGTCAGTTGCTTCATTTGCAAATATTTTCTCCCATTCTGAGGGTTGTCTTTTCGTCTTGTTTATGGTTTCCTTTGCTGTGCAAAAGCTTTGAAGTTTCATTAGGTCCCATGTGTTTATTTTTGTCTTTATTTCCATTTCTCTAGGAGGTGGGTCAAAAAGGATCTTGCTGTGATTTATGTCATAGAGTGTTCTGCCTATGTTTTCCTCTAGGAGTTTGATAGTGTCTGGCCTTACATTTAGGTCTTTAATCCATTTTGAGCTAATTTTTGTGTATGGTGTTAGGGAGTGATCTAATCTCATACTTTTACATGTCCCTGTCCAGTTTTCCCAGCACCACTTATTGAAGAGGCTGTCCTTTCTCCACTGTACATTGCACTATAAGAGTGCTCACCACCAAAATTTTAGTTTCCATCAGAGAGATTATCTTGGTTAGGCTAATAGATTGAGCAAATCAAGCACTGCTGGAATATTATTCTTAATATCTAATAATTGGAAACAATTTCAATGCCTGCCTTTTAGAGATGGCTAAAATAAATTATAGTACAATATGATATTCTGAAGATTTCTATTTCTATTATATGAAAAGACAGGGTTAAAAGATATTAAATGCCACAGATTAGGTGTTAAATGAAAAGAAGCAGGTTGAAAAACAACTCCTCTACTGCTGTGTCCCAAGTCTGTTGGCGTCTCTTCTTCACCTCATCTCTCATCTACTTCCTTCTTCACCCCTGCCTGGCCTCACTTCCCTTCCTCTCCCCATCAAATGCTTTTCTCCATAAGCAGCTAGAGAATTTTTGTGAAGGATAAATTGTATCATCTCACCCCTTTGCTTAAAATCCTCCAATGGTTTCCCAATTGCATTTAGAATCAAATAGAAATGTCCTACTATGACCTACAGGTCCCACTTGTCTGGTCCCTCCTAGATCTTTGGAATTCTCTCCTCCTCCTCTCTCTTTGGGACCTGGTCACTATGTTCCAGCCACACTGGCCATCCTTCTGTCTGTTAAATTCTCTAAGTACATACCACTATAGGGCATTTGCACTAGCTGCTCCCTCACTTGGAATGCTTTCCCTGTAGAGAAGGGTCAATAAACTATGACCCATAGCCTGTTTTTGTACAGCCATGAGCTAAAAACGTTTTTATAATTTTAGAGGGGTTTTTGTTGTTGTTCTTTTTTAGAAGAAGATGTGACAGAGATCACATGGAGCCTACAAAGGCTAAAACATTTACTGTATTGCACTGTACAAAAAAAGTTTGCCAATCTCTGACCTAGATTTTTCTTTGGGTGTCTCTTTCCTGTCATTCTGGTTTTAGCTCAAATGTTGACATTACACAGAGGTCTTTCTTAACCTCCTTCAACCTAAAGTGACCTCCTTCTCCTGACTTGATACACCTACTCTTCATCAAACAAAAACAATCATTATTGAATGTTTACCACGTGCCAGGGAATGTTCTTGTTTCCTGAGAAATCATGGATTTTGCAGTTTGGGGAGAGAGGCAAACAAACAAATAAGGCCTATGAAGAACAGTGAAGCGGGGGGTGGTGGTGGGGGCTCCTTTATATATACTTGTCAGGAAAGGCCTCTCCAATAAGATAATATTTGAGAAAAGACCTGAAATAATGAGGAAGGGAGTGTTCCATGGCCGAGAGAGCTGCCAAGTAATTGTACAAAAAGAGTATAACTAAGAGCTTCATGCTGGGGAAGGAGGGGGTACTTTGGAAACAACAGATCAAGGTCACTCATTTAAAGTATGCAGATCATATTTCACACACTACTGCTGTTTTAATCTATGATAGTTTCTGGCCTTAAATCATTAAATGTCCCCTTATGTTGGTTTCTCTTTATATTCAGCAGTATTTTGGCAAAGGGCACATAGATCTTCATTTTAAAGTCTGAGAAAATAGGGATAAAAAAACTTTTAAAATACTACTGTAATAGACCCTGAGTGCCAAAGACCATTTAAATCTTGCTAGAGTTGTCTTATTTTCAGCTTATCCTAAAACCTACTCTATTTTTAAAGGAGAACAGCAGAATATCACCTCTTATTTAACTGGAATTTGTATTTCTCTCATCATATCACCTGTTTTTGCACAGTTATTATTTGAAATTCTTATTTATATTGTGTTTGTTTTCTGTGGCCTTCAATGGAATGCCAGCAAACTAGTATGCTTTTTCACCTTGGTGTTTCAAGAGCTTAGAATAGATTTTGGACAATTTTAGCATACTCACTGATGTTGAATGTGTGTGTGTGTGTGTGTGTATGTGTGTGTGTGTCTATGAAGGGTGTGCACCAAAAAAGTTTATGGTAGTCTTCTCTGTGCCATAAGATTATGGGTTATTTACTTATCTACATTTTTCTAATCGTGCTACAATAAACATGCATTATATATTACTTATGTAAAGGCAAAAAATATCAACCAAAATAAAAAAACTACGATTCAAAGAGAGGAACTATACAGTCTGCTGAGCCTACTAGAGCAAGAAGGGAGGGTTCTTACAAACCATGCAAATTGTCCTCAATAGAGACCCAAAGAGGGAGCCACACAGCTGATTAAAAGCAGAGCTGAGATGCAAGCCAGGGCATCCTGAGTCAGTGCTCCCCATTCCATCACAGAACCCTGGCAGGCTTTTTCATTCCTGTCATGAAGCTCTGGATCCAAAGAATGATGGTGAGTCCTCCACTTACTTGGGGCAGCCAAGAAAGAGGCAAAAAATCCTTAGAACTCTGAACCCAGAGTTGGAATCCAGGGTTCCCAGTCAATGTCTGGACCCCATATCTCTCTTGACTCTATATTTAAAGAGCAATTACAGCAGATGTCATCAGTGCTCACCATTTCTGTGTACTCTGCTCAGACTCTCAACAGCTAAGACTTGCGTTCTTCTGCCTGAAGACTTTGTCTGGCTGCCAGAACCATACCAGGTTCAAAGTGTTAGGCAATCAATTAGGAGCGGCCCAAAAATGATTAACAGGGGTTGTTGGATGAATATCTCAGCTCCCTCACCCCTGGGGTGGGATAACTCTGAGTGTGTTCAACACTGTCCCCCAGTGTTCCCCAGTGGGATTCAGCTCCGTTGCCCGTGGTAGTCCCTGACTTGATAACATACCTCTTACTGCGGCCTTCCCTTCCCTGTCTTATTTCATCAAAATAAACTACTTGTATTCAAATCCTTGTCTCAAGCTCTACTTTGGGGAAAATTTAAACCAAGACCACCTTTGATCCACAAGGAAGATGGAGGCCCCTAAATGTGTTTCTTTCTGCTGTCTTCTCATGGTGGTTGTTTGAATCATGAAGAAAATTTGAGTTAACTTAATAAACAGACATTTATTTAGCTTCTGGCACTTATTGGTCACTTTATCAAATGCAGAATGAGACAAAAAGGAAAAAAATAATGACACATGGTTGCTGCCTTAAGGAAAATACAGTCAACCTGGGAATATGTGGCTTCTGCACTTGGAGAAACTACTGCCCAACACAAGAAATACTGCAAAGCATGACTCATGTTAATATTCACTTATTTATTAATTATATTGTATGTTTATTGAGAGTTCAACTGGGCACCAGAGGTTCAAAAATGAATGACAAGGCCCCAGATCTTTCAGGGATCCCAGAGGATGTGAGAATCATGCACACAAAGCTAGTGTCAGAGTTGGAGGGTTTAGGAAAAGGCAAGTTCAAGCCAAGTTTGTGGGAGCCCAGAGAGGACAAGATGGATTTCTCATATTTGGTTGGAGGGATGAGGAGTAATGGTTCTTTTTTTTCCTCTATGTTATTTTTTTTGCTGCATGATTTAGGATAAATCTTTACAATGTCTCCTCATAGACCTCTACAATCCTGTGAAAGTAGCCCAGCATGGTTATGAAGCTTCACTAAAAAATCAGAAACACACAAAATCAATGTTAAATTGTTAAAAATGAGGATTAATGGGATAATATGTGTGAAATGCAAATTTATATAAGTTTTATAAATTCAAGGATTATTACTGTCATTTCTAATGCATTCCTTCATGTGTTCCTAATTGCTCAATTCTTCAGCATTCATCAGGGCTTTTAATTTTTAATTTTTTATTTTTTAAGTATCACACTCTCCCTTTCCCATCCCAGTGTGAAACTAGCAGACTCGTTTCACAATCTTGTCTTGATCAAGGGTGCCCAGGAACCTGGCCTCTTTCCTAAACACTTAAACAGGCCCCAGTTTGGGAAATTTGCCTAAAGCTCATGATTTGAGTGGCCTATGCTGAGTCCTGGGAATTGAGCAGCCCTGACCCACCCTAGACAGAAGGCCAGCCCCAGCCTGCTGGTTTCCCTGCCCTGTGCTTTGGGGCCATAATTACCTCCAGAATGACTTGGCTGTTACCACTTTTCTGGCTGCTCTAAACAAAAAGTCCTTGAGCAAGCATGGTCCCCCAAGAAGGGCAGATACCTTACTTCACAGCAAGCGAATTTGTATACATTTTTTTGGGGGGGCCATGTCACAGGGCATGCAAGATCTTAGTCCTCCAAACCCATGCCCCCTGCAGTGGAAGCGCGGAGTCTTAACCACTGGACCATCAGGCAAGTCCCCTGTATGTTTTTGTTAAATGCCACAATAATTTTGACACCCTGTGTTTGGAAGGGCAACTTTATTTGCCAGTTTCCAGTCTTCTGAAGGCCTTTAGAGGCACCATTCCCTTTGTTTAACACTATGTGAGATTGATGGTGATCTATAGGGACCATGTGGCAAATGTTATGAACAGTGAATTTTCCTTTTTATTTCAGTTACTTTGTGTGTTGGGATTTCTAAATTTGGAATCCCTTTGCATTGCTGTCTACTTGCATTTTTAATCAACAGATTTTATTGGGCATCTATTATGCCCTCAGCTCTGGGTACTCATGCAAAGATGTATAAGCTGGGTGTTTGCTTTGAGGAGCTGATAATCTGACAGGGAAGCCCATGGGATGTATCTGGCCTCTCTCTCCTTATAGCAGAGTCTCTTTCCTACTGCCTTGATTTTACTTAAATGTTTCCTCCTCTGTGAGTGCCCTAAGATAAGGGCTGCACCATTCTGGTCCTCAGACCCTGTTTCTAGCACAGTGCCAGGCACAGATCCCACACTCAGGAGTTACTGGTTGAATGGGTAGGGAGAGGTGCACATGGCTGCCTCTTCCCAGGACACAGCACCACACACTGGGTGTGCTGGTTCAGGTGGAGTCTGGTCTGGCAGATGGGAATTGGTGGCAATGATCACAGACACACCACTGCCCCCTCCCCTGTATCCCATGTTGCCCCAAACTGTTAGGTAAGCAGCAGGGTCATGGCCCTCCCCAGAATGCTATGAGGGAGGAAACATGTCTTTGCATAGTCCTCTCATTTCAAAATTAGCTATATTCAAGTCAGCATTCTGTGTCAACTGCTAGAAATTGGGCAGAAGTGCTTATTTTTCAGACTGAAGGACACATACAAATAGCACTGTCAGAGCTGGCAGTGCACTGTTATAGGAACCACTCTGTCAGGTGCTTCCTGACACTTCCCATGGCTGACCAAGGTCAGCCCCTGTCTGTGAGGCAGTAAACTTGGAGTCGCCCAAAGGCCTGGGAATGCCCTTTGTGTGTTCTCATCTGTGTGCCGGGCACCATGTCAAGTGGCCTATCTCAAGTATTCCATGCAGTACTCACAAGCCTGAGAAAGTTGTCATAAACCCTCATTCTCACTTGCAGATAACAGATTCCCCAAAGATCTTCTCACCAATATATAACACCTAACAATCATGAAGTGTTTCCTCTGAGCTTAGCCCTCTACTTCACTACTTCCTTCAGAGCTAGATGAAGGTGAGGCAAGAGTGCCACCTACGGGGAAAAATTTGAGACATTCATTCTCAGGGTCCTGAAAGTGCCTAGTTGACCTCCTTCCATTCTGCACTTCAGGCATCTTTTCTGTCTCACCTTAGCTTCTTCCCTTTCATGTAAAACAATCCTGCAATGTAAAGATTATTTTACTCCTTTATTGAGGAGGAGTTTCAGAGAGGTGACTTAGCTTATTCGAGGGGCACAAAGAAAGCAGAACCTAGAGTTAGACCCTTAGTTCTGTGTTCCTACCACCATACAGCTCAAGGTCATACTGCTGGTGCATGATGGAGCTAATGACAACTGCAGCGCTCCCCCACTGCATGCCTTACTGTAACACCACCGATGCCAGGTACACGGGCACTGTTCCACCTCAGCCCCTAAGGAGGCCTGAATGTCCAGAGTGAATCTGCCCTCTTTCCATGAGATTCTCCTGGCTCAGCCCCAGTCAGCCATGTTTGGTCTTCAAGCTAACTTCCCAGGCAAGGTGATAGGGGCCTAGAGAGGTATCAGAGCTCCATTACAGGGCAAAACAGGCATGGGGCACTCTAGGCCGTAGAGTCCATGCTTGACCTACAGACAGCATTTGCTTTTGAGCACACAGCTTGGCTTCAGATCCCAGTGCCTCAGTTACTTGCTAGCTGGTTTTAGACAAGTTACATAATCTCTCTGCACTTCAGTTTTCTTATCAAGAAAATGGGAGTAAAATGGTGCCTAATAGGGTTTTTAAAAATTACAGAAGTTAGTATATATGGAAGTGCTTGCAAGAGCACCTGGTACTTTGTAATTGCTTTGTGAGTGCTTGCTATTATTATATAACTAATAGACATATTTGACCCTCACAGTGTTAAAATGTGAATCAGTTATAAATATTTACAAATTAAAGGATGTAATAATATGGATTTCTAGCTTTTTGCAAAAAATCAGGTATTTTTGCCAGTGCTGGAATTGTTATGTCCAAATGGCCAGCAGCTGACTCCTACTGCCAGGATCTCCCCTCCCAGACTTTGTAGGTCCTGCCTGGGACTCTTTACCCACCTGTACCACTCACCTGGCCTTGCACAGGCCTTTGAGTCTGCACCTTTTTATTCAGTGTATGCTCACTGTGCACCTGTCATAGGAGCTGACAAGATACTGTCCCCACTTTTGAGGCAAAACAATAGGAGAAAAAACAGGTTAGGGTTTGAATCTGGATAGTGTGACCCAGGATGAGGGGCCATAGGGGGAGAGTGGGGATAGGCTGGGACAGAGGCCCTCTGTATGGTATGTCTCCTGATAGTGGAAGCCATAGGTCTCAGCGTAAAGCTCCAGCCAAGAGAATGTTGCCAGCTTGAAAATAGTGGTCCAGTCTCTGACATGCCCTCACCTGCTAATTTACAGAACTTGAAACTATTCAGAATACATGGACACACATTCCAGTCATCTCCTAAGGGAACACAATAAGGAGGCCCCAGCAAAGGCGTCTGGCACAGGTCCTCATTGTCCAGCTGAATGAAATGCAAGCTGCGCCTCATGGCCACAAGGTCCCACCAGTCTGGCCCCTGCCCACCTTCCTGACCCTATTTCCTATCAGCTTCCACCTGGCCCAACATGTGCCAGATCTACTGGCTTTCTCCCTATTTCAGGCACTTTCTCAGCTCAGTTGCTTCCCCTACCTCCCATGGTTGGCTCCTTCTCAGTCAAAATGTCCCACCCTCAAACTGCCCTGAACTCTCCATCCCCACTTCTTATCACATCACTTTGATTCATTTCCTTTGTGGCTCTTATCACTATCAGGAATTATTTACTGACTTTTTTTCCCTCAATAGACTGCAGCTCCCTAGACAGGGACCTCAGTGTCTTGTTCACCTCTGATCACGCTGTGCTTAGATGAGTATGGATACATAGTAGGTGCTCAATAAACAGGGTAGCATGCATAGATGAACAGTCTGCATATTGAAGGTGCTTAGTAACTATGTAGTGAATGTATGATCGAATTGAAAAGAGTTTCATTTGAGAGACACGTGTCCATCCAGTTAATGTAGAGAAAGAAATGCCACAAGAAAAGTACAGATAAGGATGGGAGGGGACATGGCACAGGAATCATTTGTTTTACCCAAGGAGAAAATGGCATGCAGTCTGGGTCAAGGAAAAACAACAGAGAGAAGGCAGCAAACCAAACCTCTTTGGATTAATGTCACTAAAGTAGCCTTAAGTCTGCCCAAAGATACCTGTCAAAAATCTTTGAAAGAAGGCCTTCCAAATTCCATGAGTCTAAAAGAGTGTTCCTTCTGCCTTATGACAATGAAAACAAAGTAGAAATTAAGACATTAAGCAACTTTGCACATTTCTCTGCCATTTTGAAACACAACCAATACAATTTTATGCCATTAGTCTGCTTAATTAATTTATATTCCACTTTAGGAGGTTCTGCATTCTATTTCCTATGTAGTTGAGCCCTTCCTATTTAGTTAATGGCTGACTACATGTGGCATTTGTGGCCAGTTGTGGAAATTCAGGCAAGTCATTCCTGCACAGAAGTACAGAATCCTTATGGCAATACTGCTTCCATGAGACAATTGGATATTATCTTGGTTCTTTTTTCAGGGGTATCACAGCCTGCTAAAATGGAAAAGAGTCTTTAATATTCTGTACACACACATATACACATGTACATGTATGCACATGACAATTGATAAACAAATTTTGGTGTAAAATATCTCTGCCCTTCAAACTGAAGCTAGATAAAAATTTTTCTTGGCCTGTGACATGATCGATTTGCCTCCTCAGCTCTTTTTCCCTATCTTAGGTGTGCTTTTCCTCATTTACTCAGTCACAGATATGTATGCAAGGGATTTACTAAGAAAGTACACTCTGGAGAACCCCATAGGAATTAGGGGAAGAAGGAACTGGAAGGAGAAGATGCAGAAAAGGTCTTTAGAATATAGGTAACACCTGAGAGTTTGTGTTCCTTCCTTCCTTCCTTGTCTTCCTTGTCTTCCTTCCTTCTCTTGAAGGTCAAGTGGCTTAAGCCTGAGACAGCGTTCAGGCTGTTGGAAGTTAAAGAAATTGGAACCTGGAGGAGGGATCCAAGGGGATGCAGGCAAAGCACCATCAGTAACCCTTACACTCCTCATTCTGTTCTCCTCTTCTCCCCTTTTCTTTCTTTTTCTTTCTTTCTTTCTTTCTTTTTCTCTTTCTCTTTCTTTCTTCTTTTTCTCTTTCTTTCTCTTTCTTTCTTTCTTTCTTCTTTTTCTTTCTTTCTTTTTCTTTCTTTCTCTAATTTCCAGGGGCAGGGAGGTTAATGCCAATAATCCTGGCTGAGTTTGTACTGCTTTTTATTTCTCTCCAAGAAGACTCTAAGTGACATGATCCCCGTTTCACTGATGCAGAATCTACAGTCCAGGAAGCAAAATAACAGATTTAACTAAGGCCATGGGACAAGTTGGTGGCAATGCTGGGTCTACAGTCAGCTCACAGTCCACAGTCCCTTGTGGTCTCTGAGGGGCACTGAGCTCCACTAACTCAGGTGTTGCCAGTGGTAAAACCATTCCAGTCACCCAATCATATGTGATATTTATGTACACAATATGCACATTGTAATGTACATCCAATTATGACCATCTTAATGAAGTCATACACCTGCATGCAGTCTCTGGGACATTCCTTGCCCTGACCCAAGTGGTAGATCCTGTGATCTGACAGCTTCACTTTAACACATCTAATAAAATTAAATGGCATCATATAAAAATTAAAGCCATAATTAAAAAATGATTAGCATGTACTGTCTGCTGACCTCAGTATCTACTGTAGTATCTAAAACACTAACTATATAGCTTTATTGATTAGAAAAAGATAAAGTGAAAAATAAAACTAGCCAGTTAGCTGTCCACAGATGAAAGTAACCAGACTGTCAAATCACAAACGCTACACAAAGTGTCAGATCTGATGTTTTAGAAGCGTGTTCTGGCAAGGGGAAGTCAGGGAAGGACATACTGACCTGGACAGCAAAATGCCTCTGGGAGTCCTTCACAGAAGGGCAAATGCTTGCTTTTAGACAGGGGATGTTGGTGGAATTTTAGTCACTTGGGGAGTTAGCAATTGCATTAAAAGTCCAACTGTAAGTATCAAACACAAAAACATTTTTTCCTTTCAATGAAATGTGGGGAAATCAATATTCAGAACACACTTGGTCATCTCTTTCCATGTATTTTTTCAGTCATGGGGAATTGCAGAAGGGCAACACATTTTTTTTTTTTTTTTTTTTTTGTGGTACGCGGGTCTCTCACTGTTGTGGCCTCTCCCGTTGTGGAGTACAGGCTCCGGATGCACAGGCTCAGCAGCCATGGCTCATGGGCCCAGCTGCTCCACGGCATGTGGGATCTTCCCGGACCGGGGCACGAACCCGTGTCCCCTGCCTCAGCAGGCGGACTCTCAACCACTACGCCACCAGGGAAGCCCAGGGCAACACATTTTAACTTCAGACAAATGAAAATAACATCATACTCTGTTTCCAGAGAGCTTATTTCTTTTCTATGTTTGTAAATTTCCTGTAGTGTTGTTTTTAATGTTTTGATTATTTTTTCTGGGTTAATATATAAATAAAGCTGTTTTTTAACTTGCTATGATCAATTTTACCAAAGTAGAAATAAAAGGAATAATTTTGTGTCTGCTTTTTCTCCGCCAAAAAAAATCCTTAAATTCAGTTTGTGTAAATAAGGAGCTAGGGAATGCTGGCCATCTAGAGGATGTGGGACCTTGGATTTCCTTAGGGAAGCTGAGCTCAGACAGGATGGTAAGACTAGCAAACAGAAATGTGGAAGCAAAGCTAGATCTTGATCAATTGAGTCGGAGTCACTGGATTCCTTAGCTACCTGAACTGCCATTTGCTGACTGCTGTCTGTACTAGTCATGGTGAAAGCACTGCATATAAATGGTCTGGTGAAATTGGCACTGATACTGTCCCATGAAATATATGATGGGATCAAGACTCAGAACATGGTGATTTTTCCCATCACCATGATGTTAGTAAAGCCAGAGTGGGGGTGCAAACCTTTTTGGCCCAATTCTGGCTCTCATATATTGCTTATTCCTCAATTTCTACTTTTTCTTCAATTCAGGGCCTGAAAACTGATATTCTTAGCAGCTCTGAGGTCCTGGTGTTAGAGAAAGGATCAGCAATATTCGGTAGGCTACACCAACTCAGGCAGGGAAGGTGGCAACCTTTAAATCAATCAACATTAGATGTTGCCTTACTGAAGACAAAATACTAGAGGTTTTTACTTGGTATTTTGTGTTATTTTAGAGCTTTCAAAGTAATTTTATATCATGCAACTCTGTGCTTGACAGTAGACGAAACTAAGGCTCAGAGAAGCACAACCACATGACCACATGACTACTCACAGAGAAGTCCAAGGCTTGAACTGTGGACTTCTGATGTCAAATATGAAGGTTCACATCTGGCGTTTCCCAAAAAAGATTGCAAAGACATGGAAATACTGTGACTGTATGCTCTAAACCTAAATTATGTCTCATGTCTGATTGCCATATGGAAAACCCGGGTATAGATGACATGAATTTGAAAATTATCTCTACTCTTAGGGAGCTTTTGATCACCTATACAACCATCCATTCATACACATGTTTTCTTATTGTGTGCAAGGCATGGTGCGAAACTCCCCGAGGATGCGGTAAAGAAAGTCATATAGTTCCTGCTTCACACAGCTAATGATCTAGTAAAGAAGTGAGAGATACAAGTCAGTAGAAGTGTGATGAGCATCACAAACAAATCACCTGGTGTTGATAAATGACTATGTTTTTAAAACGGTTAAAGAAAAAATAAAAAAATAGTTTTCTATCTGGAGAGAGTTCAAATGCCAATACTACTATTTCTTAATATCCACAAAAGAAGGATTCCAGGATGAAAAAGCCCACCTATTTTTCTTTATAGTTAATGTAATCCCTCAAACCAAAGGTAGATTTGAAGTTATGCAGCTAAAAACTAAATACTGACTTTTCTGGAAGGATATCAAATGCCCTGAGCTTCATTCATACATTAGTAATTTTTTCACATGTGAATGAAGTAATCATATGTATGAGAACAGGAAAATGTATGGATCACACCCTGACCTATGGTAACCATCTAATAGCTGCTACCAGATCCCAAACCTTCTTTCAATTTTACCCCAAGAAGAGAGAGGTTACCAATGTTCATGTAAAAATAATTACAAATTGTGTCTTTGTCCTCTCTGGCCCCCATTCTTATTCTTGTTTTTGTTTTGTTTTGTTTTGTTTGTTTGTTTTTTTTAACTTGGTGGAAAGAGCAGTTTTTGAACCCTGGCAAAATGGAATCAATTCCGTGCTTTGCCATTTACTATCTGTTTGTCCTTGGACCAGCTTCTTAAACTCTGTCTCAATTTCCTCAACTGTAAAATGGAAATTAAACACTACTTCATAGTCACTATGGTGATTAAGGGAGGTGTCTCATGTAAAACTCTCCTTCTCAAAGCATGATCCATGGACTGGCATCTTCAGCACTGCTGGGGCGTTTGTTAGAACTGCAGAATCCTAGGAGATTGGCCAAGATGGCAGAGTAAAAAGACCCTGAGCTCACCTCCTCTCATGAGTACACCAAAATCACAACTATCTGCAGAATAACCATTGATGAAAAAGACCAGAACCTACCAAAAAGATCTACAACTAAAGACATAAGAAGGAACTGCAAAAATATGGTTAGGGGTGGTGGACTCAGGATATAATAAAGTCCCATTCCCCTGGATGGGTGACCAACAAACTGGGAGAATAATTATAATACAGAGGTTCTCCCACAAGAGTGAGAGTTCTGAGTCACACATTGGGCTCCCTTGCACCAGGAAGATAAGCCTCCAGAGCATCTGGCCTTGAAGACCAGTGGGACTTCATTTCAGGAGCCCCATAAGACTGGGAGAAATAGAGACTTCACTCTTAAAGGGTGCACACAAAATCTCATGTGCATCCAGGGCAAAAGCAGTAATTTGATAAGAGCCAGGGATAGACCTACCTTCTGGTCTTGGAGAGTCTCCTGGTGAGGCAGAGGGGGTGGCTGTGGCTTACCTGTAGGACATAGATATTGGTGGCAGCCACATTTGGGAATATTCTACCACAAGAACACTCCTGCTGGTGATTGCCATCTTGAGATCTTAGCTCATTAGCACAAAGACCTAACCCCACCCAATAGTCTGTAGTTGCCAGAGCTGGGACATCTCAGGCCAAACTAACTGGGTGAGGTACCGTCTCATCTATCAGCAGGCAGGCTGCCTAAAGACTTCCTGAGCCCACAGTTACCTCTAGACACACCCCTAGACATGGGACTGCCCTCCAGGAAGCCTTCACTAACCTCTAGACCAGCCTACCCACTAGTGGGCAGACATCAGATGCAAGAAAACCACCATCCTACAGCCTGAAGACACAGCCTGCCCACAACAGGCCAGACTCTACCCTGGGACCAGCCGAGCCTTAGCACTGTACACTAACAGGCCAACACAAGATTTTGGACATCCCAGACCCCATACACAACTGCTTAGGAACTGATCCTCCCTCCACCAATAATCTTAAATGACCTCTGGGATCCCTGGGCCTTGCAACAAGACTTCAGGAACCATCTCTGCCTTCCAATACTCCAGCACTAACCCCAGGATCTGGCTTCACACGCTGTTGGGCAGGCAACAGCCCCAGAGTATTTGAGACCCTGACTCTGCCCATGGTCAGCCAGCACTAGCCCCAGGACCCCCTAAGATCTACAGACAGCTGTCTCATGACCAGACCCTGCCAAACAGCAGCCAGCAGCATCCACAGAAGGAAGGGTCTGGCAACTAACCCAGGCTAGGGGTCAACAGAGCCTACTAGACCAGTCACACAGTCAGCCCACCACAAAAGAAGGACACTTGCAGCCCTCTTAGGGGAAATCCCTAGAGTGCATAGCTTGGGTAAAAAGATGGGTGTGCACTGCTGGATGCATAGGACATCTCCTACAGAAGACTACTTCTCCATGGTTGAGGCAGTTTAACAAACCTCTGGGACAACATCAAACACATTAATATTTGCATTTTAGGGGTTCTGCATGGAGAAGAGAGAGAGAAAGGGCCTGAGAAAATATTTGAAGACATAATAGCTGAAAACTTCCTTATCCTGGGAAAGTAAACATGACCTAAGTCCAAGAAGGAGAATCCCATATAGGATTAACTCAGAAAAGAACACACTAAGACACATCATAATTAAAATGACAAAAATTGATAAAGAGAGAATGTTAAAAGCAGCAAGGGAAAAGAGACAAAAAAAAAATACAATGGAGGGGCTTCCCTGGAGGCGCAGTGGTTGAGAGTCCGCCAGCCGATGCAGGGGACATGGGTTCGTGCCCCGGTCCGGGAGGATCCCACATGCCGCGGAGCGGCTGGGCCCGTGAGCCATGGCCGCTGAGCCTGTGCATCCGGAGCCTGTACTCCGCAACGGGAGAGGCCACAACAGTGAGAGGCCCGCGTACCACAAAAAAAAAAAAAAAAAAAAAAAAAAAAAAACAATGGAAATCCCATAAAGCTATGAGCTGATTTTTCAGCAAAAACTCTGCTGGCCAGGAGTGACACAATATATATAAAATGATGAGAGGGAAAACCCTACAACCAAGAATACCCTACCCAACAATGTTCTTATTCAGATTTTATGGAGAAAGCAAAAAATTTACAGACAAGCAAAAACTAAAAGTTCAGCAACTGCCAAACAAGCTTTACAACAAATGTTGTAAAGGAACTCCTTTAGGAGAAAAAATAAAGGCCATGACTAGAAACAAGAAATTTACAAAATGAAAAAGCTCGCCAGTAAAAGCAAATGTACAGTAAAGATAGAAAATCATCCACACACAAAGCTATTAGGGAGGTTAAAAGATAAAATTTAAAAGATAAAAGTAGAAAAATCAACTATAGCCACAATAAGAAGTTAAGGGATACATAAAACAATTACATGTAAAATATGATTTCAAAAACAGTAATTATGACAGGAAAAGAGTACAAATGCAGGGTTCTTTTAAATGAATTTGAAATTAAGAGATCAGCAACTTAAGTTATATATATATATATATATATATATATATATATATATATATATATATATATAAATATATACTGCTGTACAAAAACCTCATGGCCATGGTAAACACAAAACAAAAATATATAATAGATATATACACAAAAAAGAAAAAGGAACCGAAACATAACACTAAAGTTACTCATCAAACACAGAGACGAGAACAAAAGAGGAAGAGAAGAAAAAAGACCTACGGAAAAACATCCAAAACAATTAAAGAAAATGGCAATAAGAACATGCATACCAATAATTATCTTAAATGTGAAAGGACTAAATGCTACAACCAAAGATATTAGACTGGATGAATGGATACAAAAAAAAACCCATATATATGCTGCCAACAAGAGACTCACTTCAGACATAGGGACACATAGAGACTGAAAGTGAGGGGATTGAAAAAGTTATTCCATGCAAATGGAAATCAAAAGAAATCTAGAATAGCAATATTTATGTCAGACAAATTTAACTTTAAAATAAAGACTGTTACAAGAGACAAAGCATAGGACACCTGATGATCAAGGGATGAAACCAAGAAGAAGATATAGCAATTGTAAATACATATGCACCCAACATAGAAGTACCTCAACATATAGGGATAATCTTAACAGATATAAAAGGAGAAATTGACAATGATAGTAAGTGACCAATGCAACAGAAACCGCTGGTTTCTCGGTGGAAGGAGCCAAAAAGCCCACCTTCTTAAGCTCTCCTTTAGAGCTGCCAGACACTCTGCTGTCATAGGCCTACAAAGTGGGCATGGTGACGGCAAGGAAACACTTGGAATCCTAAGACACAGTGGAAGTGTGACTCGCAAGCTGGGTGGAAGGAACCTTCAAAGCACAGTGTTGTTTCATGTACAAAAGACAACCCAAGTGTCTGAGGCTGGTAGCCTTTTGCTTGAGAGAATTGGTATCCTCGTGGCCCGGTCGGCTACTTCCCTTTATCCAACACTCTCAGGAAACTCTTCAGGAGAGACTTTGCAACCTGCTTAGAGAGACCAGCTGCGAGGTGGATGCACAGAAAATTAAACTAGACACCAGCCCAGTGTCCCAAGCCACGATCCTTCCCTAGAGGTTACATAACCCACCCAGGGATTCAAGCAGAGAGCTTGCCTTGTACAACTTACACAGGACACTGGGAAGAGATGCAGGGCTAATCTACTTGAGCTCATACTACGTGGCCCAGAGAAGTTCTCATGGAGAAGAATTCAACCCCCTTCCAAAACCACGTGTGTACACCAAAGGTGCGCTGGGTAGTGGGTGTTCTCAGGCCAAGAGAGAAGTCCTTGTTCTGTGCTGCACCTGCTCTATGGTTGAGAGGTTCTCTGACTTGCCTCCTAGCTGAGGCTAACACTGGTCTGCGAAAGCACAGAGACATTGAGGCCTTTCACACTGAAGTCATGGGCTTGTTTCCCATGGAGAAAGTGTACGTCGCACCCCAGCTGGATGCGTTCCGCTTGACACCATTTGTTCTCCCCATGGAAAATACAAAGAGTCATACTCGATATGGGCTGGCTGGTGAAATAATTTTGAATCTGCAGCACCCTGAGAACATTTCCTGAAGTTTGCTTCCTAGCTGGATAAACTCGGGGTTCAGAGGCTACCTGAGAACAAACGTGCTCAGAGTGCGGGGAAGAACCTTTGTGCCCTGCCCTGACTGTTTGTGCTTCTGGCGAGCGTCACACAAGTACTTTGACACATAGGGTTCTTAATTTTACTGTGAGCTGTCCCTGTTGGCTGAAGCAGTCGGCGTGTCTGTATC
Source organism: Mesoplodon densirostris (assembly GCF_025265405.1). NCBI lineage: Eukaryota > Metazoa > Chordata > Mammalia > Artiodactyla > Ziphiidae > Mesoplodon > Mesoplodon densirostris. The sequence continues at coordinate 22,387,035 of NC_082679.1, read as the reverse complement.
GCAACCTGGGAGACAGGGTGTTAGGGGAGTGTGTCAAGAGACTGGCCTCCATTATAGCTAACTGAGAAACTGCGTCAAGGCTCTCAGAACCCACTTACAGGGAAAGGTTACACTTCTGAATAGGAGATTTTGCTCCCAAAACTCAGAAGCTCCTCACCCTCAGAGTGACCTCGGTGGGTCGACTACTAACAGCAACCACGGTCCGCAGCTTGTGAAAAGTTCCATGACAAGCCGGTTTCATCTGTGAAAGATCCACGTGGGGCTGATCTCCAGCAATGGGGCTCCACAAATTGAGCCTTTGGGGCAGGGCAGTCCTGAGCCGATGTGCCCACCAAGGGATGCAACCAAAGTTTCTTAACCCAGGAAAGTGCATCAAGGCCTCATGCTGTTTCCATGAAATGAACGTGAGCTTGAAGGGCGAAGCATAATAGTACATTGTGGAACAGCTCGGTGGTACGCCTGTCTTTGTGCCTCTCACAGTCTCATGCACCCGGGCTCAGTTCCGTGCGGGAATGCTGAGTGGGAGTGACAGCCTCCCTTCTGGACTCTGGAGCCTTCCTCCCCTAATGGCAAGTCTGTGTGTTTCTTACGTGGGGGAGGAATGAGGTTGCCCAGAGAGGTTCTGAAATGAAAGAACTAACGACACATGGTTCTGAGGAGCTGGGGCTTCATGGAGGGAGCCAAATTGCCAGAATGCTGAAGGTCTCTTTGAAGGCTGCCTGCCGTTCTGCGGTCCTAAGCTGACATACGGACCTTGGGACGGCATGGAAACCCTGTGAGATTTAGGAGACATTGCAAGTGCAACTGGCAAGCTGGAGGGAAGAACCTTCAAGGCGGAGTGTGCTTTCCCGTACAAAACTGAGCCCACGTGGCTGAGGCCGGTAGCGTTTTACTTCACAGAACTGGTATCCTCCTATGCATGTCGGTTACTCTAAAGAGACGACACTCTCAGCCACCTCTTCCAGAAAGCCTTCGGAAACGGCTTCGAGAGAAGAGCAGCACAGTGGGGGCATAGACCATTATCCTAGATACCAGCACAGTGTCTCTAGCAGTGATCGCTCCCTGGAGGATACTTAGGCCACACCGAGATTCCAGCAGGGATTTTTGCCTTGTAGTAGTACAACTTACTCAGGAAACAGGGATGAGGTGGAGGGCTAATCTACGTGCGCTTACTCTGCGTGTCCCGGAAAAGGTTTCACGGAGCAGAATTCATCACCGACCACTACCACGTGTGTGCACTGAAGAAGCGCCAGGCGGTGGGTGTCGTCAGGCCGACAGAGAAGACCCAGTTGTGTGCTGCACCTGCTGGGCGGTCCACACGTTCTGTGACACTGTGCCTATGGAAGATTTTCAGAGCTGGTGGCACCTCTGTGCTGCGAGCCCCAAGAGGCCTAGAGGTCTTTCACACTGAAGGAAGGGTGTGCATCTCATGGAGAAAATGTGCACGTCGCCCAACAGATGGAGGCGCACGGTTGACACCCTTTCTTCTTCGCGTTTAACATACAAGTAGGTGCACTCCTATTGGGCTGTCTGGTGAAATAATTTGCAGTCTGCATCGCCCTGAGGACCATTCCTGAAGTTTGACTCCTAGCTGGGTATACTCGGGCTTCAGAGGCTAGATGAGACCAAACGTGTTAAGCTTGTGGCGAAAGCCTTTGACCAAAGGCCAATATGCTTGTGCTGATTGTGGCGAGGGTTAGGCAAGAACTTTTACATGCTGGGTTTTTACTTTACGGGAAGCTGTCCCATTTGGCTGAAGCAGGCGGCGTGTCCGTATCACAGCCATGGAAGCAGGCTGTTGGGGGTATCTGCCATGTGACAGGCCCCCACTCTCTCTAACCAAGAAAATGCATCAAGTCCTTTGAAACCCACGTAAAATTAAAGGTTTCTCTTCGGATTAGAAGACTTTGCTACCGAACTTCATCAGCTCCTCTCCTTCAGAGTGCTCCAACTCTGCAGACTAGTGAAAGCCACCATGGTCGCCAGCTTTTGAACGGCTCTTTTGCGAGTTTGATTCATCCGTGGTAGCGCCAAGAGGGCATCTCAACCAATTGGGCTGCACACCGTGAGTCTTTGCGGTAAGGCAGTCCTGAGCCGGTTTGCCACCTAAGGAATGAAAGCAAAGTTTTCTTACCAGAAGAAAGAACACCGAGGCCTGGTGTTTTCTGTAGGAAATTTACGTGGGCTTGAAGGGTGATGCCTATACAACCTTGTGGAAAAGCTCGACGTTACGGCTGTCTTTCTCCCTCTCTCGGTCCCATACACTGGGCTCAGCTGTGTGGGAATGCTGAGTGGGAGAGACTGCCTCTGTGCTGGACTCACAAGGCTTCTTCCCTTTATGGCAATTCTGTTTGTCTCTTACATCGAGGAGGAATGAGGGTGCCTACAGGTATTCTGAAATGAAATAACTAAAGACACAGGATCCGGGGGAGCTGGTTTCATGGTGGAAGGAGACAAAAAGCCCGCCTTCTTCAGGTCTCCTTTAGAGCTGACAGACATTCTGCCATCATATGCCTAAAAAGTGGGCATGGTGAAGACACGGAAACACTTGGAATCCTAAGACACAGTGGAAGTGCCACTCACAAACTGGGTGGAAGGAACCTTCAAAGTACAGTGTTGTTTCATGTACAAAAGGGAACCCAAGTGTCTGAGGCTGGTAGCCTTTTGCTTGAGAGAATTGGTATCCTCGTGGGCCTGTCAGCAACTTCCTTGTTTCCGGCACTCTCAGGAAACTCTTCAGAAGAGCCTTCGGAACCGCTTAGAGAGATCGGCTGCAAGATGGATGCACAGAACATTAACCTAGATACCAGCCCAGTGTCTCAAGCCACGATCCTTCCCTGGAGGTTACTTAATCCACCCAGGGATTCAAGCAGGGAGTTTGCCTTGTACAACTTACACAGGAAACTGGGATGAGATGTAGGGCTAATCTACTTGCACTCACACTACATGGCCTGGTGAGCTTCTCATGGAGCAGAATTCAACTCCCTTCCTCAAACACGTGTGTACACCAAAGGAGCGCTGGGCAGTGGGTGTTCTCAGGCCAAGAGAGAAGTCCTTGTTCTGTGCTGCACCTGCTCTGTGGTGCAGAGGATCTCTGACTCTCCTCCTTTGGAAGCTTTTCAGAACTGAGGCTACCCCTGGGTTGCGAAAGCAAAGAGGCGTAGAGGCCTTTCACACTGAAGACATGGGCTTGTTTCCCAATGAGAAAGTGTACGTCACCCCCCAGGTGGAGGCGCACTGCTTGACATCATTTGTTCTGCCGTGGAAAATACAAAGAGGCATACTCGATTTGGGCTGCCTGGTGAAATAATTTTGAATCGGCAGCACCCTGAGTACCTCTCCTAAAGTTTGCTTCCTAGCTGGATAAACTCGGCCTTCAGAGGCTACATGAGAACAAACTTGCTCAGCGTGCGGGGAAGAGCCTTGGTGCCCTGCCCTGTTTGTGCTTCTGGCGAGCATCACGCAAGTACTTTGACACATAGGATTCTTACTTTACTATGAGCTGTCCCTGTTGGCTGAAGCAGTCGGCTTGTCTGTATGGGAGCCTGGGAGGCAGGGCTTTAGGGGAGACTGCCAAATGACTGGCCTCCATTATAGCTAACTGAGAAAGTGTGGCAAGGCTCTAGGAAGCCACTTACAGGGAAAGGTTTCAATTCGGAATAGGAGATTTTCTTACCCAACGTCAGCAGCTCCTCTCCCTCAGAGTGCTCTCAGTGGGTCCACTACTAACAGGCAAAACGGTCCGCAGCTTGTGAACGGGTCCATGGCGAGCCGGTATCATCCGTGAAAGATCCACGGGGGGCTGATCTCCAGCAATCGGGATCCACACCTTGAGCCTTTGGGGCAGGGCAGTCCTGAGCTGATATGCCCCCCATGGGATGCAAACAAAGTTTTCTTACCCCAGGAAAGTGAATCAAGGATTCGTGTTCTCTCCATGAAATGAACGTGAGCTTGAAGCGTGATGCGTAATAGTACATTGTGGAACAGCTCACTGGTTCGCCTGTCTTTCTGCCTCTCACGGTCTCATGCACACGGGCTCAGTTCCGTGCAGGAACGCTGAGTGGGAGCGACAGCCTCTATTCTGGACTCTCAAGCCTTCCTCCCCCAATGGCAAGTCTGTGTGTCTCTTATGTGCGGGAGGAATGAGGTTGCCCACAGAGGTTCTGAAATGAAACAACTAACGACACGTGGTGCTGAGGAGCTGGTGCCTCATGGAGGGAGTCAAAATGCCAGAATGCTGGAGGCCTCTTTGAAAGCTGCCGGAAGCTGTGCCGTCCTAAGCCTGAGATACGGATCTTCTGACGGCATGGAAACCCTGCGAGATTTAGGAGACATTGCAAGTGCAACTGGCAAGCTGGAAGGAAGAACCTTCAAAGCGGAGTGTGCTTTCCTGTACAAAACTAAGCCCAAGTGGCTGAGGACGGTAGCGTTTTACTTCACAGAACCTGTATCCTCGTATGCCTGTCGGTTACTCTAAAGAGACGACACTGTCAGCCACCTCTTCCAGAAAGCGTTCGGAAACGGCTTCGAGAGAGGAGCAGCGCAGTGGAGGCACAGACCATTATCCTAGATACCAGCACAGTGTCTCTAGCAGTGATCGCTCCCTGGAGGATACTTAGGCCACACCGAGATTCCAGCAGGGATTTTTGCCTTGTACTGGTACAACTTACTCAGCAAACAGCGATGAGGTGGAGGGCTAATCTACGTGCGCTTACTCTGCATGTCCCGGAAACGGTTTCACGGAGCAGAATTCATCACCGACCACTACCACGTGTGTGCACTGAAGAAGCGCTGGGCGGTGGGTGTTTTCAGGCCGATAGAGCAGACCCAGTGGTGTACTGCTCCTGATTAGTGGTCCAGACGTTCTGTGACACTGTGCCTTTCGAAGGTTTTCAGAGCTGCTGGCACCTCTGTGCTGCCAGCGCCAAGAGGCCTAGAGGCCTTTCCCACTGAAGGAAGGGCTTGTATCTCATGGAGAAAATGTGTACTTCGCCCACAAGATGGAGGCATACGGTTGACACCCTTTGTTCTGCGAGTTTAAAATCCAAGTAGGTGTACTCGATTTGGGCTGCCTGGTGAAATTAAGTGCAGTCCGCATCAACCTGAGTAGACTTCCTGAAGTTTGACTTGTAGCTGGGTAAACTCGGGCTTCAGAGGCTAGATGAGACCAAACGTGTTAGCTTGTGGCGAAAGCCTTTGACCAAAGGCCAATATGCTTGTGCTGGTTATGGCGAGGGTTAGGCAAGACCTTTTACACACTGGGTTTTTACTTTACGGGAAGAGCTCCCGTTTGGCTGAAGCAGGCGGCGTCTCCGTATCACAGCCAGTGAAGCAGGCCCTTGGGGGAGTGTCCCACCTGACAGGCCCCCACTATCGCTAACCGAGAAAATGCAACAAGTCCTTTGAAACCCACGTAAAATTAAAGGTTTCTCTTCGGATTAGAAGACTTTGCTACCGGACTTCAGCAGCTCCTCTCCTGCAGAGTGCTCCAGCTGTGAAGACTAGTGAAAGCCACCATGGTTCCCAGCTTTTGAAAGGCTCTTTTCCAATTCGGTTTCATCCGTGGTAGCGCCAAGAGTGCTGATCTCAAGCAATCGGGCTGCACACCGTGAGTCTTTGCGGTAGGGCAATCCTGAGCCAGTGTGCCACCTAAGGAATGAAAGCAAAGTGTCCTTCCCACAAGAAAGCACACCAAGGCCTGGTGTTTTCTCTGGGAAATTTATGTGGGCTCGAAGGGTGATGCCTATACTACCTTGTGGAAAAGCTCGGGGTTACGGCTGTCTTTCTCCCTCTCTCGGTCCCATACCCTGTGCTTAGCTGTGTGGGAACGGTGAGTGGGAGAGACTGCCTCTGTGCTGGACTCAGAAGGCTTCTTCCCTTTATGGCAATTCTGTTTGTCTCTTACGTCGAGGAGGAATGAGGGTGCCTACAGGTATTCTGAAATGAAATAACTAACGACAGAGGATCCGGGGGAGCTGGTTTCTCAGTTGAAGGAGACAAAAAGCCCACCTTCTTAAGGTCTCCTTTAGAGCTGCTGGACACGCTGCCATCATAGGCCTGAGAAGTGGGCATGGTGAAGGCACGGAAACACTTGGAATCCTAAGACACAGTGGAAGTGCGACTCACAAGCTGGGTGGAAGGAACCTTCAAAGCACAGTGTTGTTTCATGTACAAAAGGGAACCCAAGTGTCTGAGGCTGGTAGCCTTTTGCTTGAGAGAATTGGTATCCTCGTGGGCCTGTCGGCTACTTCTCTGTTTCCGACACTCTCAGGAAACTCTTCAGAAGGACCTTCGGAACCCGCTTAGAGAGACCGGCTGCGAGGTGGATGCACAGAACACTAACCTACATACCAGCCCTGTTTCCCAAGCAACGATGCTTCCCTGGAGGTTACTTAACCCACCCAGGGATTCAAGCAGGGAGTTTGTCTTGTACAACTTACACAGGAAACTGGGATGAGATGTAGGGCTAATTTACTTGTGCTCACACTACGTGACCCGGAGAAGTTCTCACGGACCAGAATTCAAGCCCCTTCCTCCGCCCCGTGGGTACACCAAAGGAGCGCAGGCCAGTGGGTGTTCTCAGGCCAATAGAGAAGTCCTTGTTCAGTGCTGCACCTGCTCTGTGCTTCAAAGGTTCTCTGACTCTCCTCCTTTGGAAGCTTTTCAGAGCTGAGGCTACCCATGGGCTGCGAAAGCAAAGAGGCATAGATGCCTTTCACACTGAAGGCATGGGCTTCTTGCCCATGGAGAACTTGTACGTCACCCCCCAGCTGGAGGCGTGCTGCTTGACACCATTTTTTCTGCCCGTGGAACATACAAAGTGGCATACTCTATTTGGGCTGCCTGGTGAAATAAGTTTGTATCGGCAGCACCGTGAGGACCTTTCCTGAAGTTTGCTTCCTAGCTGGATAAACTCGGGGTTCAGAGGCTCTATGAGAACAAATTTTCTCAGCGTGAGGGGAAGAGCCTTGGTGCCCTGCCCTCAGTGTTTGTGATTCTGGCGAGCGTCATGCAAGTACTTTGACACATAGGGTCCTTATCTTTACTGTGAGCTGTCCCTGTTGGCTGAAGCAGTTGGCGTGTCTGTATTGCAGCCTGGGGGGCAGGGCATTAGGGGGGTCTGCCAATTGACTGGCCTCCATTATAGCTGAGAAACTGAGTGAAGTCTTTCAGAACCCACTTACAGGGAAAGGTTTCAATTCAGAATAGGAGATTTTGCTACCAAACATCAGCAGCTCCTCTCCCTCAGAGTGCTCTCAGTGGGTCGACTATTAACAGGCTCCACAGTCTGCAGCTTGTGAACGGTTCCATGGCGAGCCGGTTTCACCCCCACAAACGTTTCCCCACTTCTGCTGGGCTGTCTGGTGCGAGAGGCATCCATTATGGCCCTGAGATTACCCGTCATCCCCACTAGGCTGCCAGCTCCTGGGTTCCCTGACAATGAGCACCTCAGCAGGCCAGGCGACACGGCAGGAAACGCTGGAACTGCTCACCTCAGTACGGGGCTAGCAACGCACTGCCACTGCCTGATCACAGAGAGCAGAGAAGGGTTCCCCAGCTGGGACACAAACTCTGCACAAACATTTCCTGAGGCATCGCATGATCCCTGTGGGACTTGAGGGAAGGAGGGACCGAGGCACATATTGGTTCCTAAGCAGGATGGTGTGGGCTCAGCCATGTCCCCCACAAATTCACATGCTGAATCTCTAATACCCAGGACCCCAGGATGTGGCTGTATGGGAGACGGGTTTTTAAGAGGAGATCAAGGTAAAAATGAGGTCACTAGTGTGGATCCTAATCCAATAGAACTGATGTCCTACAGGAAGGGATTAGGACACAGATAGACAGAGGGATAGACCATGTGAGGACATGGGGAGAAGATGGCTGTCTACATGCCAAGGAGAGAGGCCTCAAAGAAACACCTTGATCTCAGATGGCGTCCAGGACTGGGAGATGTCTGTTTTTCAAGCTGCCGTGTCTGTGGTATTTGTTACAGCGGCCCTGAACAGACTCACACACAGGGTAACTCAGGCCTCAGACTGGACAGAGCCCACGCTCCATTCCCCTGTACATGAGTTACAGGAGCCTCAGGAACTGAGGAGGGGGTCCCTGAGGAGAGGCACAAGATACAAGATGCTAGCCATTAACATGACTGCACTCACGTTAAACGTGCCTGAAGTCCATTCACATGAGATGGTTTTGTCCTGTAGGTACATCGACACCTTCAGTCTGAACTGCAGATCTTTGGCTTCACCACCTCCACCGAGGGCATTAGCTTCACCTGCTGTGGACCATCTCCTATAGCATTTCCAGAACCACAAAGCATCGAAGCTTCACAGGCCCCAGTGTCTGTGCGCTACCGTCCAGGTGACCCTCACAGCAGAGCTGCACAGCTGCCCATCAGAACCCATTTCCCTTTTTCCTGTTCACGGCTACCCTGCACCTCCCAGCCTTCCCATTCCTTGCAGCTGGGACCCAGTGTCTCGTGTTACCAAGGGGAAGGGGTGGAAGTGGTGAGGGGCTTGGCCAGCCTGTATCCTAGGATGGAGGGCATCATGCCCCTGTGGTCACCCCACCCTGCTGGCTAGAGCCCTCGCCTGGAAGCAGAGAGGAGAAACAATGGTGACAGAGACTGGGCCCCAACACCCAACTGCCCTGGACTCTTACAAGAAGGGGACAGAGACATCTTCAGCTTCAGCCCATTTTTGGGAGACACTTTGCTCCAGCAACAAACCTTTGCTCTAAAAGCCAAGGTGCTTTACAAACCCCTCCCCGGCTGTCACAGAAAGTCAGGCTTAATCTGTTCACACTCTGCAAACCCCAGCTCACGCTGAGACCACCACTCAGGTGACGGTGCTTCAGAGCAGCCCCATTAAAAGATCCCTGGAGTTCAGCTCTCCCAGCCCTGCCTTCAGTTTAAGAGAGAAGTTTCTCGGACAACCTTGAAAAACCTGCTCAGTTTCCTTGACAACCAAGCTTCGCAATCTCCCAAACTCTTCTCCTTCAAACATCCCTATTCTAGGCTTGCTGTGTCTAAAGTGACAGTGCTGTCATCACGTACCAGAAAGCGATTCCTCCAAGCCCGTAGTTATTGGTTACATGATGCTATTGATGATGAAATCCCAGAGGAGCCAGCTTTGCAAGGTAGCCACTTCTGGACTTGGCACTGGGTCCCTTTCCACGGACAGAGTGGAGTGGCTGTTTCCACGGGCCCTATGGTGGAAGAGCTCACTTTCTGATGAAGCCAGGCCTTGATCCTTTCCTGGTGATTCTAGGGTCCTCATCGTCACCAGACCCCCACCCACATGGCTGTTGTCTGTGCCAGTCTATATGAGACCTTGATAATCTCCTAAAATTAGGGTTATTTTATACACAGATAATGGGTTGAATGGTGGCTCCAAAAGATGTGTCCCCCCAGAACACGTAAACAGGACCATATCTGGGAAAAGAGTCTTCGTACATGTAGTTAAGGATCTCGAGGTGAGGTCATCTTGGGTTAGGGTGGCCCCCAATCTAATGACAGCATCCTTGTAAGAGACAAGAGGAGAGATCCAGACACAGGAGAAGCCACGTGAAGACAGAGACAGGAGGGATACAGCCGCAAGCCTGGGGAAGCCTGGAGCCCACAGAATCTGGAAAAGGCAGGGAGAACCATATCCTGGAGCCTCTGGAGGGACTTCAGTCATACAACACCCTGATCTCAGATGTCTGATCTCCAGGACTGGGGGAGGATGAATTCCTGTGGTTTTAAACCACGCAGCTTGTAGTCATTTGTTAGAGAAGCCACAGAACGGTCACACAGACCCTGCTCTGTAGGATCCTGGAGATGTGGATCTCACTAAAGGCAGACAGAGGCTGGATTATGGAACACTTAGAGCCAGGATTGGCCCCCAGAAATGCTAAAGCAGTGGCTGGACACCAGACTGTTGAGGGGTCAAGTCAGAAGCCCTAAGGGTGCTGTCTGCACGTGGCCTCTCCAGGTTCTTAAACCTGTCCATGTGGGGAGTAAGTATTTCAATCCCGATTCAGGACCTTTAACATTACCATTCACATTGCTAATTAAGAGCCCACCAGTGGAGATTGGTTCAAGATGGCAGTGTAGAAGGACTTTCGCTCACTCCCTCTTGCGAGAACACCAGAATCACAACTAACTGCTGAACAATCATTGACAGGAAGACACTGGAACCCACCAGAAAAGATACACCACATCCAAAGACAAAGGAGAAGCTGCAATGAGACGGTAGGAGGGGCACAATCACAAATCAAATCCCATAACTGCTGGGTGGGTGACTCACAAACTGGAGAACACTTATACCACAGAAGTCCACCCACTGGAGTGAAGGTTCTGAGCCCCACGTCAGGTTTCCCAACCTGGGGGTCCGGCAATGGGAGGAGGAATTCCTAGAGAATCAGACTTTGAAGCCTAGTGGGATTTGACTGCAGGACTTCGACAGGACTGGGGTAGACAGAGACTCCACTCTTAGAGGGCACATACAAAGTAGAGTGAGCACTGGTACCCAGGGGAAGGAGCAGTGACCACAGGGGAGACTGAACCAGACCTACCTGCTAGTGTTGGAGAGTCTCCTGCAGAGGCGGGGGTGGCTGTGGCTCACCACGGGGACAAGGACACTGGCAGCAGAAGTTCTGGGAAGTACTCCTTGGCGTGAGCCCTCCCAGAGTCCGCCATTAGCCCCACCAAAGAGCCAGGTAGGCTCCAGTGCTGGGTTGCCTCAGGTCAAACTAACAACAGGGAGGGAACCCAGCCCCACATAGTAGCAGACAAGTGGATTAAAGTTTTACTAAGCTCTGCCCACCTGAGCAACACCCAGCTCTACCCACCACCAGTCCCTCTCATCAGGAAGCTTGCACAAGCCTCTTAGATAGCCTCATCCACCAGAGGGCAGACAGCAGAAGCAAGAAGAACTACAATTCTGCAGCCTGTGGAATGAAAACCACATTCACAGAAAGATACACAAAATGAAAAGGCACCGGATTTTGTACCAGATGAAGGGACAAGATAAAACACCAGAAAAACAACTATATGAGGTGCAGATAAGCAACCTTCCAGAAAAAGAATACAGAATTATGATAGTGAAGATGATCCAGGACCTTGGAAAAAGAATGAGGGCAAAGAAATGCAAGAAATGTTTAACAAAGACCTAGAAGAATTAAAGAACAAGCACCTAGAAGAATTAAAGAACAAACAAACAGAGATGAAGAATACAATAACTGAAATGAAAACTACACTAGAAGGAATCAATAGCAGAATAACTGAGGCAGGAGAACAGATAAGTGACCTGGAAAACAGAATGGTGGAATTCACTGCCACAGAACAGAATAAAGAAAAAAGAATGAAAAGAAATGAAGACAGCCTAAGAGACCTCTGGGACTACATTAAACACAACAACAGTCGCATTATAGGGGTCCCAGAAGGAGAAGAGAGGGAGAAAGGACCAGAGAAAATATGTGAAGAGATTATAGTCAAAAACTTCCCTAACATGGGAAAGGAAATAGCCACCCAAGTCCAGGAAGCACAGACAGTCCCATACAGGATAAACCCAAGGAGAAACACGCCGAGACACATAGTAATCAAATTGGCAAAAATTAAAGACAAAGAAAAATTATTGAAAGCAGCAAGGGAAAAATGACAAATAACATACAAGGGAACTCCCATAAGGTTAACAGCTGATTTCTCAGCAGAAACTCTACAAGCCAGAGGGAGTGCCACGATGTATTTAAAGTGATGAAAGGGAAGAACCTACAACTAAGAGTGCTCTACCCGGCAAGGATCTCATTCAGATTCAATGGAGAAATCAAAAGCTTTATAGACAAGGAAAAGCTAAGAGAATTCAGCACCACCAAACCAGCTCTACAACAAATGCTAAAGGAACTTCTCTAAGTGGGAAACACAAGAGAAGAAAAGGACCTACAAAAACAAACCCATAACAATTAAGAAAATGGTAATAGGAATATGCATATCAATAATTACCTTTAACATGAATGGATTAAATGCTCCAACCAAAAGACACAGGCTCAATGAATGGATACAAAAACAAGACCCATATATATGCTGTCTACAAGAGACCCACTTCACACCTAGGGGCACATACAGACTGAAAGTGAGGGGATGGAAAAGGATATTCCATGCAAATGAAAATCAAAAGAAAGCTGGAGTAGCAATACTCATATCAGATAAAAGAGACGTTAGAGTAAAGAATGTTACAAGAGACAAGGAAGGACACTACATAATGATCAAGGGATCAATCCAAGAAGAAGACATAACAATTATAAATATATATGCACCCAACATAGGAGCACCTCAATACATAAGGTAACTGCTAACAGCTATAAAAGGGGAAATCGACAGTAACACAATAATAGCGGGGGACTTTAACGCCTCATTTACACCAATAGAGACCATCCAGACAGAAAATTAGTAAGGAAACACAAGCTTTAAATGACACAATAGACCAGAGAGATTTAATTGATATTTATAGGACATTCCATCCAAAAACAGCAGATTACACTTTCTTCTCAAGTGCTCACGGAACATTCTCCAGGATAGATCACATCTTGGGTCACAAATCAAGCCTCAGTAAATTTAAGAAAATTGAAATCATATCAAGCATCTTTTCTGACCACAACGCTATGAGATTAGAAATCAATTGCGGGGGGCTTCCCTGGTGACAGAGTGGTTGAGAGTCCACCTGCCGATGCAGGGGACGCGGGTCCGTGCCCTGGTCCAGGAGGATCCCACATGCCGCAAAGCGGCTAGGCCCGTGAGCCATGGCTGCTGAGCCTGCGCGTCCAGAGGCTGTGCTCTGCAATGGGAGAGGCCACAACAGTGAGAGGCCCGCGTACTGCAAAAAAAAAAAAGACACATTCACCACAATGTTCACTGCAGCACTATTTACAATAGCCAGGTCATGGAAGCAACCTAAATGCCCACAGATGAATGGACAAAGATGTGGTACATATATGCAATGGAATATTACTCAGCCATAAAAAGAAACCAAATTGGGTCATTTGTAGAGACATGGATGGATCCAGAGACTGTCATACAGAATTAAGTAAGTCAAAGAGAAAACCAAATATGGTATATTAACGCATATATGTGGAACCTAGAAATGTGGTACAGATGAACCGGTGTGCAGGGCAGAAGTTGAGACACAGATGTAGAGAACAAACGTATAGACACCAAGCGGGGAAAGTGGTTGGGGAGGAGGGTTGGGATGAATTGGGAGATTGGGATTGACATGTATACACTAATATGTATAAAATAGATAACTAATAAGAACCTGCTATATAAAAAAATTGAATTTAATTTAAATTTTTTTAAAATAAATAACATTTTTTTAAAAACACAGAAAAAAAAGTTCTTCCCTTCCCATAGGCATATTTATATGAATGAATTATTTCCATGCTTATATCTATAAATACAAAAAAGAGGAATAAAACCTACCTTGAACCAAAAAAGAAAAAAAACACCCCAGAACTTACCAGTTATACAGAGGAAAACCCTATCAGGGCACTTGCTCCAGCGGTAAACAATTCTGAAGTTGGTCAGAGGTGGGGAACCGTCTCCCATGCAGCCAGCAGCCCCCGCACCCTGCAAGAAGCGTCCTCATTGCAAAGCTGGGGGACCGTGCCGAGGCGTCTGTGAGTAAACGTGAGCTGAGCCCCAGGCCAGCTGCTGCTGAACTGTTCCCACCCTTCCCAGGTAAAACACCTGAATATGTACAAGGACTTGAAAGCCTAGAGGAAGGGCTGTGGAGCCACACCAGTGACAGCACACAGGCCGACTTGGTGCTTGCAGGCCAGCCAGGATGGTCCTGGCCCCGGGCGCTCTTCTGGAAGCTTTCCATTTCCCTGCCTGAGATACCCCTCCTGTCCCGGCCCCCACTGCTTTTTTCCTTCCTCACCTCTGCCCGGGGAGAAATTCCAGTGGCAGGTATGGGTGACACATCCTCTTCTTTAGCAGGTGGCAGCCTGGCAACTCCTGCAGAAAGTCCAGCAGAGCCCCACTCACACCGGGCCACCCACAAAGCCGTGGCCCCTCACTCCCTCCCACCAGCCCAGCCCTGACACTGCTGACGGGGCAGAGAATATGGCATCAGGCACAGCTGCAGGGGCTCTTGCTGCCTGGAGTGGTGTTTAGATTGACCTCAACCCAGGCACACCTGGGGAGAGCTGGCAGGCAGGGTCAGGCTGCCCAGGTCAGCCAATCCTCGTCCTTCAGGGGCTCATAGTTGCAGAAAACGGGCCTTGCTGAACCAGCCAGGTCCAAGGAACAGGTGTGGGCTCCTGAGAGTCAGCACAGACAAGGGGCTGCAGCCCTGGCTTGTTTTCTAAACATTTTATCTGGTCCATGAGTGGGAGACAACTTCAAGAAGACCCTCTCCTAATGAGAAGAACCCAGGAGTCAGGGAGAGGAGGGGTGGTGGGTGGAGACAGAGGCCTGGTGCCCCGGCTGCAGTGGAAGCCTCTGGAAGACCAGGTGGAGGGAGGCTGCGCAGAGTGAAGCCCAGGGTCACAGACCTGTTGGAGCTGCTGTTTGTTAGTTCAAGTCCTTCTCTGAGGTACTCTGGGTCAGCGCTGAGCGACAGGTGAGCTGGGGGTGCTCTGCAATGAGGGGTATGTGCACGGTTCCTGTGTGCCCAGCCCTGCCGGGGGTGCCTGCCCAGGTGAGCTCCAAATCCTGGGAGGGGCCTGACCACGAGAGCCTCGTGGGCTGCTGGGTACCTGCCCAGGTGAGCTCCATATCCTGGGAGGGGCCTGACCACGAAAGCCCCGTGGGCTGCTGGGTACCTGGTAAAGGACCTCAGGACAGTCAGTGAAGCCACTGAGGATATACATCCAGTAGTCCCTAATTCCTACACCCTGCTGGTCATTCTACCATCCACCAGGACATGGTATTCTGTATTAGACTTCAATGATGCCTTCTTCTGTATTCCATTAGTCCCAGAGTCACAAGAAATTTTGGCTTGTGAGTGGCAGGACACAACATACAACAAAATCAATACTGCTGGGCCGTCCTGTCCCAAGGGTTCAAAAATTCCCACACCATCTTTGGGGAAACGTTAGCTAAAGACCTAAAAGTTCTACCTCTGGAAAAGGGAACCCTCCTTCAATATGCAGACGACATTCTGATCGCCAGCCCTAAGGAGGCCTCTGAACTACCTAGTCAAGAAAGGATAGAAGGTGTCCAAGAAAAAGGCTCAAATATCACAGACTAAGGTGACCTGCCTGGGCTTCATTCTCACAGAAGGTCAGAGAAGCCCATCCCAGGAAAGGGAAGAAGCCATTTGCAGCCTTACCCCTTCTAAAACTAGAAGACAGCTTAGGGGTTCCTGGGGAGGCCGGGGTTTGCTGCATCTGGATCCCTAACTACAGTCTAATGGCTGGGCCTCTATATGACATACTGAAAGGAAAAGATGATGATCCTTTTGAATAGAATCCAGAAGTGGCCTTTCAAGATCTAAAAGAGCAGTTAATTCAGGCCCTTGCCCTGGAACTCCCTAATTTAGCTAAACCCTTTGACCTTTACATTCCCGGCAGAAGGTGAATCGCCCTTGGAGTATTAGTGCAAAAACTGGGACCACTTGAAATGCAACAACTCAAGTATGCCCTCCAGGTAGGAGAAACCACAGTAACCAAGGGCTGGACCCGCCACCCCATCTGGCCAGGATATTGGGAGTATCTAAAAACCTGGAAATCAGCAGCCTGCAAGGCCAGCTCCCTCCTAAGGGAAAAGGACCCCACGTGGTGATCCTAACCACCCACCATGCCCTGAAGTTGCAGGGGTCGCTCCGTGGACACACTGACCTCGAGTGAGGAGGCCCTCCAACTCCAACCTCCAGAGAGACAACCGGGGGCAACGGGCCCCCATGACGACTCATGTGACCATCACTTGACCTGGAGTTTCTCTCAGAAAACAACAAGAGTGTGCCCCGAAAGAGCAGACTACTGCTTGCAGGACTTACTGCACCCAGAGGGGAGCTAATAAGCTTGGCGGGGGAACCGTATATCACGCTGTCACCATAGAAAAGCCTACAGACACCACGGTGACGGCGGCCAATGAGACCGGCTGGACTCCTGGCTACTTCAAAAGGCCGTTGAATCAGTGGCCGTCATGGTCCTGGATCACCACCGGCCCTGGACTGTCTGGGAGTTGACCAGGCAGGGCTCTGACACCTGGTGCTGTTTGTACGTTAATTCAGGGGCCTAATTAAAGAAAGCGCAGACTACTGGTCAGAGCATCTAGGCTGGCAGAAACCGTCAGCCTAAGGTCGCCGAGCAAATGTGGGACGGGGTAAAACCTGCCCCCCCAGCGTCTCTGCGCATCTCTTTCCTGGACCCTTAAAGGTCATTAGAATCTATAACACTTCCAATGCTGGTGCTCAGGCGGACGAGCAGTGAGGCAGGAGGCCTGGGGACAATCAACCTCACCTGGAGACTGCTGGGGAGAAGTTCCGCCCCTCCCCCCGGGTATGAGGACTCCCAACTCAGCACGAAGCAGTTACAGAAGAGGGGTCTGCACCCTCAGCACCCCAAGAATGAGGAACGGGACAAAAGGCAGAGGAGGGGTTTGTCACCGGCAAAGCCCATGAAAAATTCCTGGCAGATAAAAATAGAATCTGGGCAACAAAATAAAGTCTAACCTTTTTTTCCTTTGTGCTTTGTCTAATTTCACGTGCTCCTAGGGTTCCGCTTGCAGAGGTCCCACACCCGGCACTTCAGACCAGATTTCCTAGTGCAGAATGGCTGGGTCGGCACCTCAGCTCACGGGGCCCCGTGCAGACTCCGCGACATAGAGCCTGAGCTGCAGCCAACCCGGCCCTCGAGAGCTCCGCCCCTCCCTCCCGCTGAGGCTGCCGGGATCCCTACACAGCAGCCCCGCCCACAGCCCGCGGGGGAGTGCACGCTCTCACCTGTCCATTCTCTGATCAAAATATAAAGCTTTCCTTTGCTTCTGAACCAAACTCAGTCTCGTTCTGTTGGCTCCAATGACACTGGGCAGTGGACCCTCGTTGGGGCCCATTCTGGAGGATCAGTAACAGAATTTGAGAACGTTGTAACTTCAGTGAACAGATGTGTGAACCAAACTGTAATGAACGTAGTGTATAAGGTTTGTGTAAAATAAGATGTTTCTAACACTTCCATTTGATATTTCCATCACTTGATTATAAGCAAGTTCAGTGGAGGGTTTTTGTCTTATTTGTCAGGTCAAGTTTAGAGAAATTAAGTGATTTTTTTCCAAGGATGTACAACTAATAATCTTGGCTGAAGCTTCAATCTTCTTTTGAATGCTTTTCCATTGAAAATGATACCTCTCTTTCAGCTCCCCCATTTCTGAGGAATATAAAATCCTATAACTTATTGTTACCAAAGGGGAAAGGCAGGGGGAGGGATAAATTAAGAGTTTGGGATTAACACATACACACTGCTATGTATAAAATAGATCATCAACGAGGACCTACTGTATAGCACAGGGAACTACACTCAATATTTTGTAATAACCTATAAGGGAAAAGAATCTGAAAAAGAATAGATATCTATATCTACATCATCTATCAACGCCAGATAAAATGTAACTTAAGGGAGGCCGATGATGACCGCTTCTGACCCTCAAGACTTCAATCATCTAAAGCTTGGACTCTGCCTACTGCCCAAGGCCCTCCATGAACTGCATATACCCATAGCTTAAAACTTCCCAGTTTGGGAGTTTGGGGAGACACTGTTTTGACAAGATCCCTGGTGTTCTCCTTACTTGCTGCAAGTAATAAATCCCTCCTTCTCCCAATCTCTGGCTGGGTTGTGTCTTTTGGCTCGACACCCACCAAGAGGCAAACCCAGTTTTCTGGTAACATCTCTCCATCCAGACCCCCAACCAGCACTCGTGGTCCCACCTTGACAATAATTCTACAGTCAGTTGTCTTGCTTCCAGTACATGGAAATCATGTTATGTTTCTGTGACCAAAGCTAGGTAAGGGGCAGAAACACTCTCCCCATTTTATCTTGTGAAGCCCCCTCTGCAGATCCATTGTCCTCGAATTTGATGCCTCATTTTAATGGAAAACACTTGCAGGGCTTTTTGGTTTTATTTATGTCTCATTTCTGAAGCCTTTTTAGACCTACATTGCTTAAACATACAGATTACTCCTAAATGTCCCTTCTACTTTGAGATTTAAAATTCTCCCAGTGTTTTTTCTAATATACTTATTATTCCATTTGTTGCGTTTAAATCTTTGACCGTATGTTGTTTATTTTGTCTCATCAGATTTTAGTTAATTACCTAGTTTTCCCCTGAATAAAGTAATACTCACCCCAAACAGTTCTTGCCCAAACTGCATTTTACAAGAAAGGGAACAGGTGGGCCTAGGAGAAAGTTCGGGAGCACGACTTCAATCCAGTGGAGCAAAGATTCTTGTTCAGGGCACTGGATGGCCACATCCACCCTAAAGACCCACCGCCCACTTGAGGCTCCAGGATTAAGACGGGCTGCCTGACGACGGGCGGAAAAGACATCAATGAAAACCGCCAAGCTGTGCCTGCGCGCTGGAGGCTTCCTTTCAGACACGTGCGGGACCCAGAGCAGCCAATCCCCGAGCGGTGGGGCGGGACCTTCTGCGCGCTCCGCACCCTCCCGGCCGCCTATTGGCGGGACCGCTTCAGTCGCAGCACCGATTGGTGGCTTGTGCCTGACGGGGCTTTACCAACTTCCTCCGTGCCCTTCGCTTCGCCTCACCTCAGGAGGACGCGAAGCTGCTGGAGGTGGAACGCGCGCCGGGCCGGGGTGGGCTACGCGAGGGGACAGCGGGGAGACTGACGGGAACACGCCCTGCGAAACCCTTATAAACCCTCAGCCCGAAGCCTTCAAATTCCAGGCTAGGAGGCCCCAGATTCCCTCACCCTGAGGGGCTCCAAATCCCATCAGCTCTGAGGGACCCCGGGTCCTAACCTGAGGGACCTCACATCTCCTCAGCTTCAGGGACCCAAAGTCCCTTCACCCACAGAAATACAAAATCCCCTAATGCTTTGACCCCCCAAATACCTGGAGTAACCCCTAGAGGTTAGGCGCCCTAAAAATAGCACCTGCAGAGAGACCACAGTTCCCTAACCTCAGAGGCACCGACTACCCTCAGTGCGGGAACTCTTAACCGCTTCAGCCTCAAAGACCCCAGCTACCCTCGGTGTGGGAGAACCTAAAGCCCCTTAACGAGAGACCTCCGATTTCCTCAGGCTCAAAGGTGCCAAGTTCTCTCAGCCTGCGCCTCCTACATCCCTTTAGCCAAAAGACGCCAAATACCATCAGCCTAAGGGATCCCGAATCCCCTCGGGTCTGAGGAGCCCCAATTCACTCAGCCGGAGTGACCCAAATCTCCTCAGGCTGAGCGATCTGTCCCTTAGACATAGAAGGCATGTTATGCCCAGATTTTTCTGGAGTCCCCAGGTGGAGATCCCCAAAACCCTTCTTGGAGGAATAGTCCCTGTCCCTCGCTGGAACAGAGCCCTTCTTGTCAAGCTGACCCCAGTCCAGCAGTCCGGGGCTCCCAGGTCTCCTTGGGACTCCTTCAGACACCCACAGACTCAGCCCTCCCAGCGCCTTTCCTCCGAGGGGCCGAGTTGCAGGGGGACCAAAGAAACCGAATCTAGTTCACATTAGGCTGGGCTGTCGTGGCTGCTGAGGATCCGTCCACCCCTTCAATACCCTCCACATCCTCTACTCCTTGCTGGGGTCCTCACACCTTCCTGCTCGGGATGCCCCAGCCGAGGAACACAGACCTGGCTCTGGGCAGGGGCCTGGGCTACCTCAGCACCTTCTCCTTCCACAGGCACCTTGGCCTTGAGGCGGTCCCAGGACCATGAGCACCGACAGGTGGCCGGAGGAGAGCACCGAGGGAGATGCTGGGAGAACAGAGTGGAAGCCCACGGTGAGCGGTGGAGGAGGCAAAGCCGGGCTCTAAGCCGGCTCTACAGGAGGGACAGGGAGCTGGTCCCTGGAGGACCACAGACTCCTGGCCTGCACCGCTGGGTGACCTTCTCTGTGAAGGTACACAGGATGGGGGTGCCTGGTCCTGTCTAAGATGGTGGGGCAGGGCGGGGGGTGGGGACAGGACACTGTAGCATCGTCAACTGCTCTGTGTCCAGGGAGAGTTAGGAAAATGCTCAGTGTTTGCTCAGTTAAGCAGGACACAGTCAGGAAGGAAAGTCTTCGTCCTTGTCTCTCACAGAGACCACCCAGCGGCATCAGGCTACACCCTGCACAAGGTGAAGGAGAGGGCCCAGCTCTAAGTTCTGACTTAGATTAGTAAGTCACTGATGAAATCTATTATTTTCTCTAGGCCAAAGATGCTTTCAAAGACATTTCCACATACTTCTCCAAGGAAGAATGGACAGAGATGGGAGAATGGGAAAAAATCCGATATAGGAATGTGAAAAAGAACTATGAAGCACTGATTACTATAGGTAACAGGAAATGCTGGGTGCCTGTGAGCCTGGGAAACGGGAACCAGGTCTTCGGTCTCAGTGTTAGCTTGGCTCTCTCTTAGGTGGCTTCATCTGCTCACAGTTCCCTTCTGTGTGGAGACTAACCTGCAGGAAATTTGTGTTCTTTTGTATTCAGTGTGGGCCTGGCCCTGGCAATGCAGAGCTCACCTCTTGCCTTGTTCTAGACTCTCCCAGCCCATCCTACCGAGTCACACTGACTTTGTGGCACTTTCCATTGCCTCTGGGCTTTGTTCCTCCTTCCAGCTCTTCCCTTTTGGAACAAAGATTTTGCTTCTTTCCAGGTCTCAGAGCCCCTCGGCCAGCTTTCATGTGTCACCGCAGGCAGGCCATCAAACCCCAGGTGGATGACCCTGAGGATTCTGATGAAGAATGGACTCCAAGGCTGCAAGGTGAGGGGCCAGGAAGATTTAGAGGTGTCTTCCTGAAACCAACCTGGGTTTAGGCCTCAGCTACATCTCAGGCATTAGCAAAAAAAACCCCATAATTTTTCACTAAACAAGCAAGATGCAAAACAGAATATTATACAGTAAAAGACTATCCATATAAAGTTTTTAACTATATAAAATAATTAGCCTCCCCTTCTCTGCCATCCGATGTGCGGTTGACTCTGCCCCTCACCATGTCTTCTCACAAGCCTCACGATCAAGCGATTCCTGGGCAAGAAACAAAAGGAGAATCGTCCCATTCCCCAGTGGACTCAAATGAAAACTGGTGGACTTCCCTGGTGGCGCAGTGGTTGAGAGTCCACCTGCCGATGCAGGGGACACGGGTTCGTGCCCCGGTCCGGGAAGATCCCACATGCCGCAGAGCGGCTGGGCCCGTGAGCCATGGCCGCTGAGCCTGCGCATCCGGAGCCTGTGCTCCACAACGGGAGAGGCCACAACAGTGAGAGGCCCACGTACCGCAAAAAAAAGAAAAGAAAAGAAAAGAAAACTGGTAATAAAACCAGGTACAACTCCAAGAGAAGACACTGGAGAAGCAGCAAGCTGGGTCTGTAAGGAGCCACACATGAGGTGGCACACGTATTTATGCTGTGGAACGTCAATTGCATCTTACCATATCACTCTGAAAACATCACTACTATCTGGACAAATGCATCCATTTGTTTCATTGGGGAAAAAATGATTTTTCTCCTTGTGTCAGTGTTTCTGCATTAGTGCTTTGGTTCAGTAATAAATATGAGAACTTTTGTTGGAAAAAATATATATAGTTTATAGGTACATTAAAAGGCCGTAAATGTACAAAAATTTGAATGTGAATAAGAAGTACCAAATTCATCACCAAAGGAGTAAGTGCTGGCAGGTGGCTTCACTGTGTCTTGGTTAGTTTTTTGTTTGTTTTTATTTTGTTTTTGAATTTTGAAATAGAAATTAAAAGACCCGCAGTGGTTGTGGCAGAATGGTGACATAAGACTGAATGGAGGTGGATGTATAGGTTTTCCAGTATAACTCTCAATAGTTTTCTTTTCTTTTTTTTTTTTTTTTTTTGGCTGCGTTGGGTCTTTGTTGCTGCGTGCGGGGTTTCTCTAATTGCGGCGAGCAGGGGCTACTCTTCTTTGCAGTGTGTGGGCTCCTCGTTGCAGTGGCTTCTCTCATTGTGGAACATGGGCTCTAGGTGCGCAGGCTTCGGTAGTTTCAGCACGCAGGCTCAGTAGTTGCAGCATGCGGGCTCAGTAGTTGTGGCACACGGGCTTAGTTGCTGCACGGCATGTGGGATCTTCCTGGACCAGGGCTCGAACCCGTGTCCCCTGCATTGGCAGGTGGATTCTTAACCACTGCGCCACCAGGGAAGTCCCGAGTGCATAGGAAGATTTTTGAGTGTTGACTTTGTATCCTGCAACTTTGCTAAATTCTTTTATTAGTTCTAACAGTGTTTTCTGTGGAATTTTAAAGATTTTCTATGAATAAAATCATGTCATCTGTGAACAAACCTAATTTTACTTCTTTCTTTCCAAATTGGAAGCATTTTGATTCCTTTTCTTATCTAATACCCTGGCTAGAACTTCTAGTACTATGTTGAATAGAAGTGGTGAGAGTGGGCATCCTTGCCTTTTTTATTGATCTTAGAAGAGATCACTTTTTCCACCAATGAGTATGATGTTAGAGGTGGACTCTTCATATATGACCTTTGTTATATTGAGGTAACTTACTTCTATTCCTACTTTGTTGAGTATTTTTGTCATGAAGTAAATTTATTAGATACTTTATGAACATAGGATGAAGCACAGATGAGGTTTTGTCTATTTTTTTTTAATTTTAAGAAAACTATGTGATGCTCCCAGTGGAAGCATAGGCGTTGATGATACAGAAATCATTTTCCATCCCCCCTTTGGTAATCCTTGTACTTGTCACTCTCTGGTTCAGAATTCTGTGTCCTTAATTCAGATGCCCAGAGTTTGGAAACATTTACCAACCAAAAGACTGATTTCTCATCATCTTTTAGTTAAACTTTCTTGTGTGGCCTTCAGAGTGGAGCACAGTAAACACCAGAAGGTAAGTATTTCCCAAATCCTGTTGACAAGAAAACCTTCCTCATGGATCCAATCAAAGGTAAGAATAGGAGAATACACAGAGTATCCTAGAAACTGCTGCTTCCTTTCATGGTTCTTTAGCACAATGTCTGATATCATCATCATTTTTATAGTTAATAAGAATAGCAACAATAGTAGGTTGTCCTATTTTCACATTATTTTCATAATATTTCAGACTCTATTTTAAGCATTTTACATGAATAAACTCACTTTAAACCTTAAAACAATCCTGTCGTACCTATAGGTAGTGTAACTATCACCATTTATATTGAATAGATCAAGAAACTGAGGTAAAGAAGTGTTTGATTATATGCCTGAGATCACAGTATCACTGGTAGTGCAATCTCATCCAAAGCTCCTTCTCTAAAACACTTACAAGCTGAGTAGAACTTCCATAGTTTTATGAAGTTTACAGTGTCTTATTCATACATCTTTATATCATTCATCTGATGGATGATTTCAACCTCAGTTCTTTTCTGCTACGCCAAAGTGAGTGACATGCTAAGACCATCTGACTAAGGGAACCTTACAGATCTGTAGGCAATTTGTAGAGTGGATTGTCCGAGACGAAGAAGTAGATGGATCCCCAACCTCAGAGCCTCCTCTACTCTAATAAGAGGAAGCATCTCCCAGCCCTGACTAGCTTCAAGTTTGATAATTGAAAAATGACAAATAAGAAAATAACTTAAGGACTTCATATAGGTTACCTGCGTTTCAACAGAAACTCATCCCTCTGGAACTGATTTCAAATGCTCATTCTTGCAGGAGGAAGTAACAGCTCCTTCCTCTGAGCTCTAATTAGGCAACTCTCATGTTTGGAATCATTTGTTTAGCCTGCCCCTGCGTTGCAAGCTTTGAGAGCCTGGTCCGTACCCGTTTCTTCACAGAAGTCCCAGGCCCAGCTCAAGGCCCCCTGAGGGCCCCCTGGATGTTTTCTGAATGAGTGACTCCACATTTAAACATTCACCTAGAAGTAAGAGGGTCAGGGAGTGCTGAAGATAGTATCTGTGAGCTAGATTTCAAATAGGCAGACAGTTGAAGGGGTGAATTGATAGCAGGGCTGGACTCTCACATTCACACTGTATTAAATATCAATAGCTCACAAAACAACTTGGTGAACGTTATTAAATTTCATGTCCACTGTAACGTTAAGAATTAGCATGTATACAAATTTATGGATCAGGAAACTGAGGAGAACTAGCTAGTCGTACAGCCTCATTCAAGCAGAATCGATGGGAACCAGCTACTCTTATTCCAAACATTCTCTCTAGGATATGGCCACCTGCAGCTTTCAGCATCATTTTCTTTGATGTCTAGATACGTTTCTGCCATACCATTTCTTCTCTTCCGAGTCTCACTGCTCTGTCACCTCATTTTCCAAAAGTGTTTTGTCCCCTCTGTACTTTTCCACATTTCCTCGTCCATCAGAGGTCCACTAATTAATAGAAGACCCCCTCTTTTTTTCCCTATAAGCCCTTACCCCTTGGCTTCTTTCCCAGACTTTGTTGATTCTTCCCAATTATTCTCCCTGCCTCGCTCTCACTTTTACGGAGAAATTTGAGAGAAAGTTGAAGGGAAGGAACCTTAAGATACGGGTTCTAGTCTTGATTCACTACCCACTTAGGCCCTTTATTTACGCTCTAGTGTTCAGACTCCACCCGCCTCGGGTATTTCCAAGGGTTGTTGAAGTATTAACTAAAGTCATGCTTGTGAAAACACGTCATAAGCCCTAAAGAAATAAAGAAATGCATGTTGTCTTTTACTATGTGACTCTCCCGTTGAAGGCAGTGCCCCCGGTGCCATTAAGTAATGAATCTAGTTTGAAGAAATTGCCAGGAGCAGCGCAACTGCAGAAGGCAAGTGGCCCTGCACAGGCCCAGAGACCAGCGCCCCCTCCCGGAGCAGCAAGCACCTCTGCAAGGCACACTAGACAAGAGCTGGGTAAGAGAAAATAACTTGGGGGCTTTAGTCCCTCTAATTTTTCTAGAAAGGCTGATTAGTGTGGCCTAGGTGTGTGGGGTGGACTTGGGGTAGGTGTGCATTTAGGCTGGACTGATCTGAGACCTGAAGTTAGCACTGGGGCCTTGGGAAAATCTTACATGTTTTCTGAGGTCCTGATTGCTAATCTCTAAAGTGAACATAAGGATACATAACTCGTAGTGTTTGAAAGCATTAGATTGAATATAAAAGTACTGACACATACACGTTGTTCAAAAATCCATCTGTGATAATAGGGGCCATGCTTTCTTAGTTAAGGCCTCTGCTCAATGCCTAACATGTAATGTGCCTTAACAAATATTTTCTGAATGAGTAAATGTGTCAATGAACCATTTTCTAAGTAGAAAGGTTGGGAAGTTAAACCTAATAACGGGAAGAACAGGAAGCTAACATTGAACTGGGCGTCTGTAGTCGGTGTGGAGCCTCGGTCCCTCTGAACCAGTAGTTAAAGGGGGAAAAACCAAAGTGTACAGAAGGACAGGCAATAATCTGATGGGAGGGTATTTCACATTTTCTGATAAAACAGGGACCAACACTCCAGACCCCACCAACCTTGCTTACCTACTCTTCTGCAACTTAGAACGCAGAACAAAGCAGATTGAAGTGAAGATGTATAGCCTACGAGAAAGAAAGGTCCACGTGAACCAAGAGGTCAGTGAGCCCCAGGACGACGACTACCTCTGTGAGTGACCCCACTGGCCCAGTACAGAGAAGGCTGTTATGTCTTGCTACAATAATCTCACCTTAGCATTTGGTCCCCAAATCATCCCCTTTGTCTAGTGACTTGGGGTACAGGATTGAGGCCAAATGACATGAGCGCCCTGGTTCTCTCTGAAGGTCTTTACGACCAGGAACACGCACTTCCCTAATCCCAGCTGCTCTTGCCTCCAGATTGTGAGAAGTGTCAGAACTTCTTCATTGACAGCTGTGCTGCTCACGGGGCCCCTACATTTGTAAAGGACAGTGCAGTGGAGAAGGGGCATCCCAACCGCTCAGCCCTCGCTCTGCCCCCTGGATTAAGTATCAGACCATCAGGCATCCCTGAGGCTGGGCTTGGAGTATGGAACGAGGCATCCGATCTGCCGTTGGGTCTGCACTTTGGCCCCTATGAGGGCCGGATCACAGAAGATGAAGAGGCCGCCAACAGTGGATACTCCTGGCTGGTGAGAAACACCTACCTCTTCCCCTGTCCTCTGGCCTCCACATCCCTTCTGTGGGTGGGGGGGCCTCACCTTCAACACGCTAGGATGTGGATGGGGACCACACGGTTAGCTCTGTGTACTGACTGCGCTTTGCATGAACACGGAACTTCAACTTAAAGATCAGAGGCCAGGTGGGAGCATGGTGGTACAGGCACAAAGAAGCAGCTCCTCCCGTGCGGGGCCCTTGACCTGAGCGGACAAATAGACTCAGACGTGAGGATGGTGATTAAGGAGCTTATTGTGTGCTCACGATTGGCAGTTGCATCCATGAGGCTGAAGAGCACTGATGACAACAGAGTGAAATAATTCTTCTATTACCTCCTACCAAAAAAAAAAAAAAAAAAAAGCCTTTAATTTCTTTGTCTGACACTCAGATCACCAAAGGGAGAAATTGCTACGAGTATGTGGATGGAAAGGACAAGTCCTGGGCCAACTGGATGAGGTAAGTCCAGTAGGTTTCCAGGTTCCAGAGAGGACAGTCATCTCTCTCTAGCCCATGTCCCTTTCCTTCTCAGACTGCCCCCCTCAATGGTTTTTACATCTTCTGTCCCTCTTTTTTCTCCATACAATGCTCTTTCATTTCAAGAGATGTCAGAAAATAGGAAATAAAAATATAGCATGTGTCCTCAAAATACGTCTCTGTGCTCAAGAAAATTGGGGTATTTGAAAACAACTTGAGGAGTCTAGATTCACCAGGAACACTTCTTTACCTAATTAACACTTATCAAGCACTCACTATTATGCTCCAGTTTAGAAAACGGAGTCCATTACTTAAACAGATCACATAACCCATGTCCTTACGGAGGACACACTGCAGACAGACATTAAGCAATTGACTTTAGGAATATTTAATCATAATTTTCCTATTTTTCAAGAAGTGCACAGCACCAGCATAACCTGACGTGAGGGACCTTTAGTCTGTGAGGGCGGCCACCTTCCCAGCCTTGGTTCCAATGAGAACTGGGTTCTGAAGCCAGGGAACAAATGGACTGCAGGATGGTTGTGAGCAGCCCCTTTCTCTAAGGTCCACTCCTTTCATCAGGGGAGGCAGAAAATGAATAAACTACTATTGTTCTGTGTTTCGAGCTAAGTCAGAGAGCTCTCTCCAAGTTTCTACAGGAACCTGGGGGAGGCAAGTGAATGGGGGGCCCTGGATACACGTGGGGAGACTGGAGACAGGCCTCTCGAGAGAACGTAGGCTGGGGCTGAGTGCTGAGGGATGTGTGCTAAACTAGAAGCACCAAGTCCTGCAGAATAAAAACAGAACTTCATTGAGAGTTTAGAGAAGCCAGAGGTCACCAGTTTTATGGCCAATCCAGGTGGAGACAGGTCTGGAATTGGGCTTTGGAAAACAGATAATTACATAAGGAGAGAAAAGCAATCCGGCCTGGATGAGCACGGGCAACAGCATCTGGAGATAGGGATTCACAGGACAAGGTCGAAGGTGTGAACAGCAGGTTCCCGAGCAGGAGCAGCGGCCGCTGGGGGCAGCACCAGGCCGCGAAGGCAAGGAGATGGCTTGGGTCTGACAGGTGGAGGGAACTCATCGCCTGCGCTTTCTTTCCCTTTCTTGGCCCCAACCCCAGGTATGTGAACTGTGCCCGGGATGAGGAGGAGCAGAACCTGGTGGCCTTCCAGTATCACAGGCAGATCTTCTACCGAACCTGCCGGGTGGTCAGGCCAGGCTGTGAACTGCTGGTCTTGTACGGGGACGAGTACAGCCAGGAGCTCGGCATCCAGTGGGGCAGCGGGTGGAAGAGCCAGCTCGCGACGGCGGGCAGAGGTGGGCGCCACCACTCTTCCAACGCAAAGCAAGAAGCACTCCTGGGGAGCTTTCATGGTCCGGCTCTTGATCAGAGTAAACTCCAGTCTGGAGTCAGTAAAATTTCAGTTAAGATGCTTCAGAAATTGATCCATAAGCCTTTGACTCTTAGGGAAATTTTTTATATTAAAATTTTTTCTTCTAATTTTTTTAATCCCTCATGCAAAAAATATATAACATCACATAGGGCTGAAAGGCTTAGAGGAAAAAAACAAGTTTTTGAGCACCTACCAGTTCTGTCACCTTTAGCCATTTCTTCTTAATCTCCTCCATGTTTCTAGATGATATGTGTACACGTTGATGTGCATTCAGTCACCATTTCGGTTTGTTGTCACACGAGTTCATACACTGTCAGACAGGGCTCCACGAACTGGAAATAGAGATTGAACAGGACGGTCAGAATCACTGCCCTAGAGCAGCACGTGCCTCATACCTGACAGCAATTAGTGCTTTGAGGAAAAGTAGCCCAGAAAAAGTGCCTTGGATCAATGTGAATGGAGGGGTGGGGTGTGGCACTCTCCAGAGACAGCATTTGTGGGCAAAGTGTTCCAGGCAGGGGAACGGCCAGTGCCGCAGCACCAGGGCAGGAAAGAGAGGCCATGCAGGTGGTCAGAGAAGGAAGCACAGAGGGAGAGGAAGCAGGCTGGACAGAACACGGAGGCCTCAGGGCCTGTGCTCCACGCACAGACATGGGGGTCCCCCTGGGTGACGTGAAACCATGCGGTTTTCAGCTGCAGGGGGCATGTTCTCTGCTCTAAGGTGATGCTTTGGCCCATTTTTTCAAAAGAGACAGCAGTGGGGAATCCGCTCAGAGGTCACTTCATCTCCAGGTGAGAGGGGAGAGTGGACTGGCTGAAGAAGGGCAGGAGCTGGGGTGTATTTTTAAACAGGACTTCCTACTGCATTTTAAACGGACTAAGCCTGACTGAAATCGATGAGGTGTGAATATTCGTGAGGCTTTCTGAGGAAGGGCGTACTTTCATTTTCCGCTTTATGGAAAACTGAGAGAGAAGCAATTCATGACCTAATTGGGGCATCAGGAGCCAGAGTCCTTTAGTCAGTGGGACCTGGACCACTCGGTCTTGTCCAATCTGAATCCCACGTACTCACAGAGATTCAGACACAATGGCTGCTCAACTAATATGTCTCTGTGAATGAGGAGCTCTAACCACTACCCCACCCTGCCTTCCACATCTGGAGATCTCCAGGATGAGTGCCCCTAACTTAATAAATTCCTTCCCCTTGTAGGAAGTCACTTGGGGTGATTCCACCTGTCATCAAGAGTGTTCTCTCCCAACAGGATAAAATACCTGTGGCCCCTCTGTCACAAAGTGATATAGGACTTTTCAGATACTCGTATGTGGGCAAAGGTCACTGCAGTTCCACCTCCTATAAGGAGTGACGCTGCCTCTGATGCTATTTGAAGGTCCCTAGTCAGGGCCACAGGTAGAAAAGGCCCTTGATACGGGCTTTCTGGATTTCTGAAGAAGACTGAGTAAAAATGGAATGGAAAAGTAGACTGTAAAGGCACACTTGCTGGGAGACAGAGCTTGCGCTGTCAACACTGAGATGATTAGTGGTTCAGGCCTTACCGGAGACAAACCATCTACCTGACCACAAGCTTCCTCTTTCAGCAGACCCAAAGCCCAAGATCCATCCGTGTGGCTCCTGCTCTCTGGCCTTCTCCAGTCAGAAAATCCTCAGCCAACACGTGGAACACAGTCACCCGTCTCAGGTCCTCCCGAGAACATCTGCAAGAGACCGCGTCCAACCACAGGATCCCTGCCCAGACTATCAAAATCGGCAGCAGCAATATTCTGATCCACACAGCTGGAGTGACAAACCTGAAGGTCAAGAGGTCAAGGAAAGCTCCAAACCTTTGCTGAAAAGGATAAGGCTGAGGAGGATTTCAAGGGCCTTTTCCTACTCTCCCAAAGGACAAATGGGGAGCTCTAGGGCACATGAGAGAATGATGGAGGCAGGGCCCAGCACAGGCCAGAAAGTGAATCCAGAGGACACAGGAAAATTACTTATGGGGGCAGGAGTATCAAGAGTTGTAAAAGTCAAGTACAGAGGCTGTGGGCAAGGCTCCAAGGATAGGTCTAGTCTCACCAAGCACCAGAGGACACACACAGGGGAGAAGCCCTATGTTTGCAGGGAGTGTGGGCGAGACTTCAGTCAAAAGTCAAATCTCATCGGACACCATAGGACACACACGGGGGAGAAGCCCTATGTTTGTGGGGAGTGTGGGCGAGACTTCAGTCGTAAGTCACATCTCATCGGACACCAGAGGACACACACAGGGGAGAAGCCCTATGTTTGCGGGGAGTGTGGGCGAGACTTCAGTCAAAAGTCACATCTCATCGGACACCAGAGGACACACACAGGGGAGAAGCCCTATGTTTGCGGGGAGTGTGGGCGAGACTTCAGTCAAAAGTCACATCTCATCGGACACCAGAGGACACACACAGGGGAGAAGCCCTATGTTTGTGGGGAGTGTGGGCGAGACTTCAGTCAAAAGTCACATCTCATCGGACACCAGAGGACACACACAGGGGAGAAGCCCTATGTTTGCGGGGAGTGTGGGTGAGACTTCAGTCGTAAGTCACATCTCATCAGACACCAGAGGACACACACAGGGGAGAAGCCCTATGTTTGCGGGGAGGGTGAGGGAGTCATTACCAATAAACCACATCTTAACCATGGGAGGATAAATGTAGCCACCGCATACCTCAGCTCTGAGGGAGCTTCAAAGGAAGTCTATGACCCCTTACATTCCCTAAGAGTGTGATGAGCACAGAAATAACTGGTTAAATAGATCCTCTGCTTTCATGATAAGAGAGAAGGTAGATAAACAGCAGAGGGTTTCTTAATTGCCCTGGAGATGTTCATACCAATCCCCTTCATGGTTTTTTGGACTCCTGTTTTAATAAATTTTGTCTCCATACAAATCTGAAGCCCAGACTGTGTACCTCATTCCCCCCTTATCACTGAAAGCAGTGGGGTCCAAGAGGGCCACAGAGAGCTCATACTCACAGCCCCAGTCTCCATAGGAACTGAACCCCTGGAAGGGCATTCTACCTTGGCCTCTCCTCGTTCCTCTCTGGTTTCCTCTGACTTCTGTAGCCTCAAAGGTGAAGACCTCATACATGAATGTGTGCATGCCTGTGTGCCTGGCTCAATCTGGGGTATCTGGTCTCCCTCGCTCTCTCTTTGCTGTCCCCTCAGGGTCAGCACAGCATGTGGACTCCAGATCCAACCATAGTGGGTCAATTCTCAGCTCTGCCCTCACTAGCTGTGTGACCTAGGGCAAGGTACTCAACCTCTCTGTGCCTCTTTTCTAATCTATAAAATGGGATGGGAGTGCCAGTCTTTTGGTTTGATAGATAAGCACAGGCAGAATCTGGCACAGAGGCTGGCTGAGAGTGCAAGCCCCGCCCTTTGTTGTTCTCTCCCTGCCCACGTCTTCCAGGTCTTTAGAGCTGGACAAAGAAGGGGCCACTCAGGCACTGGTCAGACACAGCTGCTTCACCTGCAGACTCGGCTGCCCTGATGAGGAGGTGAGAGGTCAGGATGCTCAGTGCGGGCAACCTCCCTTCCCACCGCTGCCCTTCCCACTGAGCCTGGGCAGCCCCGGAGGCCCTGCACACACAGTCACCTGGGAAAGGCGGCTTTCACCCACACCTGCTGAGAACGGAGTCTGGAGCCGCGCCTGCAGGAACCAGGCCACCCATGAGTCTCGGAACCTCTCCTGCCCCCCTGCACACAGTGTACTCGAAGCCCACACCGCAGCTTCTCTAACGCACGTGCCGTGTACCTGGGCCTGTGTGCTTCAGTGCAACGGTGTCGCCACCTTGAAATTCTTAACTGTTGAATATTTTATCCTTCAACTCACTTTTTCTAAGAGAAGTCTGGTGGAGAATGGGGCACGCTGTGAGCAGAGCTGAAGGGGGGAGCCCAGACCCCATGACTGCGAACAACGGCCCTTAGTCCCCCTCCCCATGCAGGCTTGTGAAGCATCTCTACGTGAACCATGTGCATGTCAATAACAAACATCCACTATTATTGTCTCCTTTCTTTCATGCTTTTTTAAGGGAACATGTGTGTCTGTGGCTTTGTTTCCCTATGGGAAGAGAAGCACCATAAACTTTCCATCTTCTGCGGCTCTCAGCAGGGGCCACGGCAGGGACGGAGTTGGGGGTGATGCCGGCAGAGGGGCTTCGACTGAAATACTGTGGGGGAGGGGCCCCAGAAACTTCCAGGGGCCTCTCACCTGCACCTCCCACCAGAGGTGGCCCTAGAATCCCCTGCAAGGCTGAGCAGTTCAAGGCCTGACCCCTCCCCTCCCCTCCCCTCCCCTCTGGCAAAAAACCTCACTCCTGGTGAGGCCGCCAGCCCCCAAGACGCCCCGAGTCCCTGGCCCCCATCATCCGCGGCCTGCACAGAAGATGGATGACCTGTGTGGTGGCGGCGATGGTGTGCGACCCCACAGTTTAGGCACAAAAAGGCACTCCGGCTTCTCACCCAGTCTCGGCTCACCTCTAGCAACGGGGCTGGCGGTTTATACACCCTGCCGCCACCGGCAGCTGCTGGCAGCCACGATCGCATGCTGAAGGGGGGCTCCGAGGAATGTGCGCTGCCTGACACGCGCTGGGCTCAGCCGAGGCGCCTGTCCTGTCCCCGGGACGCCTGCAGGGCCTCCACCTGACACTGCGGGTGCCCTGGATGGGCACACAGGACACCAGCAGCCTCCACCACACGTGCCGCTCTGACTGCAGTGGCCCCATGGCTGTGCCAGCCCCACCTGCCTGCTGCTCTACCGGGACCCTAGCTGAGCAGGTGAGCGCGGAGCACAGAGGGTAAACTGGTCTTCGGCTGCCAGACTCAGCCTGGTCGGCCACTGGCCCAGCCAGTACCTGAGGCAGAGCTGCCTGTGGGGAGGGTGTCACCCGCAGACGCTGTCCTCAAAGCTCAGGCCCCTGAAAACTTACCAAAGAGGTTTTCTTAAGTTCGTTTTGAAAAGTAGGAGGCCGTTCATCTATCACCCAGAGAAAACTCCTGTAACATTCTGAAATATGTACTTTAAGGTCTTATTTTGCAAGCTCTCGTGCTCGATGTCAACAGCTTTGTTTTCTTTTTTTCTCATAATATGCAGGTGTTTAGAAAAAAAAGAAATTTAGAAAGTACAGAAAATAAAAGCCACTCATAATTGTATAGGGAACACCAATTAACATAGCATCTGGTCACCACACACAGACACATGTGCACACACACAGGAACACACGTGCATGTTTTTCTTCTACAGAATCTTTTGAGCCCCCATCTTACCTTGTCACCGGCCTCTGTTTTTGCTCACCAAGACGAGCCCGCTTTGGCCTCGTGACCGGTGGGCTTCCATGCAACTCAGAAGCAGGCAGGCAGCAGGGGCTGTGAGGGGTGGGCACCGCCTGGCCCTAAGTGAGGAGACAAGAGCGAGCGCTTCTCCTCCGGGTGCAGTACCTTCAGGGGCCACTGGGGGAGACACCGAGGAAGAAGCTTCTCAAACGCCTTCCCTTCAGTTTCCATGGTTACAACGTGCCCCACGTCCCGGGGTCGGAGCGGGGCTTAACAGACCTTCTCTTGTTGGACATGAAAAGTGTTTCCAGAGAGAATCTGTCCAGATCTTGGCCTGGCTTGCTGCAGGTTTACCCATGTGGTGCATTCGGGGCTCAAGGAAGTTCTGCAGCTTCCCGGGTTTAGGGCTAAAGCACACCCCGCCCTCACCCCTCCCGCGGTCACTGCGTCTTCCCCTCCAGAGGAAGGTGTCTGGGACTACTGACTGCAAAGACACTACCGAAGAGGACAAAGGCCATGGCTGGCCCGGGGCTGGGGTGCTCCCTGGGGAGCAGAGGGGACATAGGACACTCAGTGCTGGTCTCACCTGTCCTGCGTGCTTATCCTCCTTCTCGGTGGTTGTGCGGCTTTCTGCCCCCGGGGGGCCTGCCAGCGAGGGGCTCCCAAGACGCTGAAGGCTGGGGTTGGCGGAGGGAGTGCTGGATGACAGGAAACCCAAGACCCTCCAGCAGGTCAGTGCGGTGAGGACAAGACCTGGCCTTACTGGACGGCTAGGCCCTGTCCTTTTGGGACACCCTCTCTGAACCCCCGTTGGAGGTGTGGCTGTTTCCCCGATGCCCACCTTGGTCTCAGGAGGCAGAAGAGAGACTGGGTTATCCCTCCCACCTGCTGCCCGGGGAGTCACAAGGGCCCCTTCCCAAACAGTCGGAGCAGGCTTAGCAGAGGGAGTGCTTGGGTCTCACAGGGTCACTGTGGAGAGGGACTGACTCCTGACCAGGACCCTTCTTTGCTGGTTCTGTTTCTGTGTTGTCTTCATACCAAATCTCATGAGTGCAAGGCCGGGTTTTCACAGCATCACTGGCCCAGGGGCCAGCGAGCCTCCTTACGGTGAGTTTGTTACAGGCAGGGAGACAGGGCGGCTGGTGTGACGCTCCCCCGGGCGAGAGAAGGGACCACACTAGGTTGTGTCTCCTGCGGGGTTTCAGGGGTGCCGGCAATAGGGGCGGCCACTCCTTTTCTAAATATGTCAGACAACCACTGAGTCCTGAAGTTATTCATGAAACATTTTTTGAGCACCTGTTATATTGCAGGTACCACACGTGAGGGTTGCAGAGGTGGAGGTGGGCAGAGCTGGGTGTCAGGAACCAGCCCTACGGTCGTGGAAGAGGCTGAGGATTCCATGAGATGCCGGCTTCTGATGGCGGAGTAGACATTTTCTACCGCAAATATTAGCTGCAAAGATACAAAATAAAGAGAGAGGCATGACTCTTGCAGCAAAAATAAGGGTGTGGGGTGGAGGAGAAGGTGGCAAGAAGAGCTGAGCAGAGCGAACAAGCAGGTCCTGTCACTCCAGTGTTAAGCGTGCAGGATCCAAGCCACCAGCTCAGCTCGGTCAAGTCCCTGCTCTGCACTTAGTTACCGTGAAGCCCTGGAGCCTCCACTTCCCCTGCTGTTGGGTTGGTACAGGAAGTTCTCTGCACAGTCACTGCTGTCATCAATATGAGGCTGAGGGCCCTCTACATGTGGTGTCCTGTCCAGCAGACCCTCGGCCATACCCTCCGAGCCCAACCGAGGCCCAGACGAAGCCTCACTTCGCTGGGTGGCCTCACTGGGGACCCAGGTCCCCCTCCCTGCTCGCACTCCAGGACGCCCTCACCCACAGTCAAAGCGAGTTCGTGGCCAGGCCCACACTCTACCCCCGAGTGGGGAGAAGGAAGGGGCTGGAGGGCAAAGTGCCTTCAGGCAAGTGGTGCAGGAGCTCACCCATCAGCCCTCGTGGTCCGTCCCTGGGAGCACGGTCACGGGTCACGTGCAGCTGCAGGGACGCGTGTGCCCAGCTGAAGTGCCTCCTGTGAGGACGCGAGCTCTCTGCCATGAGCACTGAAGCAGGACACCCTGAGGGCTCTTTCAGAGGCTGGAAGACTCCCCGGTCCTTGGGACGAGAGATAAAGCCAGAAAGTGGGTTCTCGCTGGGACAGGGCTTCTCTAGACCCAGCTTGGGGACAGCAAGAGTGGGACAAGGGGCCCCGTGGAGACTGTGCAGCCGAGTGACAAGCCCACGTTCACCTGGCGGGAGGCCTTTGAGGGGTCTGTGACGGAGAAAGCCCACCCCGTGAGACAACAGAGGGTTTCAGGGACACACGGCAGCAAAATCAGGGAAAATATGAAGACTCTGGGAAACTAAAGTACGAATATCAAAGAAACTCTTACTGCCCTGAAAGTTTCCCCTGACATGAGCAGGGGCATCTCCAGGACTGCAAAGGTTTTTGTGGTTTCAAGCAGCAGAGACCCTGCTCCACAGCAATGGGGCTGGGGAGCTCGGGGGGCCACAGGCAGAATCTCACAGAGATGGGTCGACAGGGGCCACAAAGCACGGGGGCCCTTCGGGGATCGTGGGGCTGCTGTTGTCCAGGGTCGCCCACTGTCCAGGGCTGCACCCCTGCCGTGTCCCTCCTGCTCATAGACCCTCCCCCGCGGCTGCTCTGGCCCCATTCCCTTCATGCCCCCAATTCGTGCCCCTGAAAGCAGCAACGTGACTGACTGCTCCTGATTCCGGGGCCAGCAGGACTCCCTCCGGCTCTCCCTCTCCAGGCACCAGCCTGCTCGCAGCCTCAGCAGCACCCCAGCAGCTGCTTGTCTGGAAGCTTCTGTTGGTCTCACGAGGCACCATGGGAAGCGCTGCCGTGTCCATATACCCATCGTTTCTGACTGACACCTGGGGATGGACACTGAGGTTCACGGGAGGTACCGGGCATTTCGTAGCAAAGGGAGCTGTGAGAGGATGTGCTCTGTCTCCTCCTCGCCTGCGACCTCCCCTGCCACTAACGCTTCCTCCTGGGCCTCCACGCCACTCACCAGGCAGCACAGGCTGTGTTTGGATCGCCCTCCTGAGGTGCAAAGCCATTTCGGGTCCTCTCCGTGGACCAGACACCAGAGGCTTGGTTCTAGCAACCAGGACACACTGCCCCCAACCCCTCGGCCCAGCCTCACCACTTCTCTCCCTCTGGTTTGTGTGCTCGGCCCCAGATCCCGCAGCGTGGCCAGGGTCCAGACAGAACTCCCCTGACAACGGCAGGGGAAAAGGGAGGACAGAAGGGACCCAAGAGCAGTGGGACAGATGGAAAGATGGGGTATGGAAGACCGCCCTCCCCTCACTCCCCTCAGCCACCTAACAGTTTCTCAGCCCCTGAAGTTAATGGTGCACAGCGTTCCTATAGTGACAGTCACATCAAAAGATGACGTGAAGATTTCTGAGAAAGTAAACAAATCATTTGGAAATAATTATAAGACTTTGGTGAAGTATTTGAGCTGGCACTTACATCACCTGATGCAGTTTTGTTATCTGCATAGTGAGGAGACTAAAAAGAGAAGACATTTAATTTTAGAGTTTTTTTTAAATACATTTATTTACTATTTATTTATTTATTTTTGGCTGCCCTGGGTCTTTGTTGCTGTGCGCGGCCTTTCCCTAGCTGCAGCGAGCGGGGGCTGCTCTTTGTTGCAGTGCGTGGGCTCTAGGTGCGCAAGCTTCAGTAGTTGTGGCTTGCGGGCTGTAGAGCACAGGCTCAGTAGTTGTGGCACACGGGCTTAGTTGCTCCGCGGCGTGTGGGATCTTCCCGGACCAGGGCTCGAACCCATGTCCCCTGCGCTGGCAGGCGGATTCTTAAGTACTGCACCACCAGGGAAGTCCTTAATTTTATTTTATTTATTTATTTATTTATTTATTTATTTATTTATTTATTGGCGGTATGCGGGCCTCTCACTGTTGTGGCCTCTCCCGTTGCGGAGCGCAGGCTCAGTGGCCATGGCTCACGGGCCCAGCCGCTCCGCGGCATGTGGGATCTTCCCGGACTGGGGCACGAACTCATGTCCCCTGCATCGGCAGGCAGACTCTCAACCACTGCGCCACCAGGGAAGCCCAAGTCCTTAATTTTAGATTTTATATTAATTTGTTTGGTCGTTCTGCTTGTTAGCTGTTGACACCATCAACTCTTCTCCCCTTTGTCCCCACAGGAACCTCTGCAGATGGCGATAAGGATACGAACAACATGGCCACTGCCTACACCCTCAGGCAAAGCCCTTCAGGGCCGCATCACAACACGTTCACCATCAACCAGCACAGGGGAACCATCGGTATGCCCACTGCTGGGCTGGAGTGACAGGTCAGGGGTCAGGAGGGGGGCCACCCAGTGATGCAATCAAATCTACATTTGTCCCAGCTGGTGAGGCACAGACACCACCCAATCATAACAGGCACCAGCGGTAAAGACGTAAACATAAGACATAACACCATAAAACTCCTAGAAGAGAACGTAGGCAAAACATTCTCTGACATAAATCGTACCAATGTTTTCTTAGGTCAGTCTCCCAAGGCAAAAGAAACACACATACAAAAAACCCAAATAGGACCTAATCAAACTCACAAGCTTTTGCACAGCAAAGGAAACCATAAACAAAATGAAAAGACAACCTACACAATGGGAGAAAATATTTGCAAACGATGCTACCTACAAGGGCTCAACTTCCAAAATATACCAACAGCTCATACAACTCAGCAACAAAAAAACAAAACAAATAACCCAATCAAAAAATGGGCAGAAGACCTAAACAGACATTCCTCCAAAGAAGACATACAGGGCACTTCCCTGGTGGTCCAATGGTTAAGACTCTGAGCTCCCAATGCATGGGGTCGGGGTTTGATCCCTGGTCAGGGAGCTAGATCTTGCATACCGTAACGTAAGATCCTGCACGCTGCAACAAAGATCCCACACGTGGCAACAAGGATCCCGCATGTGGCCAAATAAATAAATAAATATTTTTAAAAAAGAAAAGGAAGAAGAATAGATGAAAAGATGCTCAACATTGCTAATTATTAGAGAAATGCATATCAAAATTGCAATGAGGTACCACCTCACACCAGTCAGAATGGCCGTCCTTAAAAACTCTACAAATAATAAATGCTGGAGAGGGTGTGGAGAGAAGGGAACCCTCCTAAACTGTTGGTGGGAATGTAAATTGATGCAGCCCCTATGGAGAACAGTATGGAGGTTCCTCAGAAAACTAAAATAGAACTACCACATGATCCAGCAATCCCACTCCTGGGCATATGTCCAGACAAAACTATAATTCAAAAAGATACATGCAGCCCTATGTTCATAGCAGCACTACACACAATAGCCAACACATGGAAGCAACCTAAATGTCCACCAACAGATGAAGGGATAAAGAAGATGTGGTACTTATATACAATGGAATATTACTCAGCCATAAAAAAGAATGAAATAACACCATCTGCGGCAACATGGATGGACCTGGAGATGATCATACTAAGTGAAGTAAGTCATACAGAGAAACACAAATACTGCATGGCATCATTTATATGTGGAATCTATACATGACACAAATGAACCTATCTATGAAACAGAAACAGACTCACAGACATAGAGAACAGACTGGTGTTTGCCAAGGGGATGGGGGCTGGGGGAGGGATGGAGTGGGAGGTTGGGGTGAGCAGATGTAAGCTTTTATATACAGAACGGATAAACAACGTGGTCCTACTGTACAGCACAGAGAACTACATTCAATATCCTATGGTAAAACATAATGGAAAAGATTATTTTTTAAAAAGAATGTATACATATGTATAATTGAATCACTTTGCTGCGCAGCAGAAATTAACACAACATTGTAAATCAACTATATGTCAATAAAAAAAAAATATCGATTAAGTAAAGAAGACACCAGGGGCCTCCCTGGTGGCGCAGTGGTTAAGAGTCCGCCTGCCGATGCAGGGGATACGGGTTCGTGCCCCGGTCTGGGAGGATCCCATATGCCGCGGAGCGGCTGGGCCCGTGAGCCATGGCCGCTGGGCCTGCGCATCCGGAGCCTGTGCTCCGCAACGGGAGAGGCCACAACAGTGAGAGGCCCGCATACCGCAAAAAGAAAAAAAAAAAAAAAAAAAGAAGACACCAGCCACTCAGAACAGACACTCAACCCATGAGAACAGATCCCAGACCAACTGGCACATGGACCAACCAGTCAGAAGAGGTGGCTACTGCAGGCGGGGTCCTGCTGGCGCACACAGGCTGATGGTGAGCCCCGGGCACAGTGAGCCCTGAGGGATCCCTGGAGGAAATCAGAACTGTACCCCCAAGACCCCTCCTCTAACTGGCAAAACAAAGTGGCTCTGCCTGACACAAAATTAGACCACATCCCCTGGTGAAACCGGAAAACATTCCTGGCATCCTGACCCCGTAAGTGTTGACCACATAACTGAAGGGGTCCCAGGACCCCCCAGTTTAGTGCTGGGACTAGGAATACGTTGATCAGGTCTCAATCCAGGAGAAGTCTCCTCCTGGGTCAGTTTTGGAAGGGGGTGGTCTGAATTTATCCAAGTCTGCTTCTCTGCTGAGTGGTGGGCCAAGCTGAGTCCTGAGGTGTGCCTGCCAAGACAGCGCCCAGGAAGCCAGTCACTTAGTGGAGGGAAGACCCCCCACGTTTGGTGCATCTGCTCTCTGGCGGCACCTCTGGTCCCTGCGCTGACCACCACGTACCTGTGTGCCGGCAACCCCCAAGGTGAAGGCTTGTGACCGCAGCCGCATCACAGGCACCAGCAGCACCACCCCTCCCATCCTCGGCCCGACCTCGAAGTCCAGCTGAGGCCAGCGGATGTCTCGTGAACTATGTTCTACGGTGGCCCATGTGTCACTGCTGAGCAGCAGTGTCATGATGCAGGCCAGGGGTCCTCAGCCTGGTGGAACATTAGAACCCCCTGGGACACACTGACCCACAAATGCTCCCTGTCCCAGGGCAAGGGCAGCCAATCCTGGACCAGGCAGTGACCCGAATGGGCACACAGGTGCTGAAAGCAGAGTCCACGACACAGAGAAGGTGCTGTTATCCCAGGGCAGGGAAGGGGCCTCACCTCTGGCCAGAGCTCTCTGATGCCCCGGCTTAAGACTAAGGAGGCTTCGGGCACAGGTGGTGTGGTGGGAACAGACTCGGAGCTGCTCCAGAGACGTGCAGCGCAGGACACATGGGTGAGTGAAGGCCAGAGGGAGCTTCCCGTAAAGAAACAGAGTGCAGACAGGCTTGGGGTGCAGGAGAGCCCGATGTGGGCTGGGAAGCAGGGCCTGGAAACCATGCCTCTCTCTCTCCCACACTCTCTTCTTTCATCTCTGCCTTCTTCATCTACTTAACTCCTGCTCTGCAGCCTGACGTCTCTGCCCTTGCGTATCTGCACACTCACTGTCCCTCTGTGCACATCTGCACACTCCTTCTGTCCATTCATTCAAGGGATATTGATGTAGCACCTACCTCTGGCCAGGTCCTATCCAGGCATGGGAACAGCCTTGACGAAACAGACAATAACCCAGGTCCTTGGGGAGCTGAAATGCTACCGGGGGCCAAATGCGCCCCTCCTGTGACCCCCACCCCTGGCTTTGCCTTTCTCAGCCTGCCGGCAGGCCACCTAACCTCCAGCGCCTGTCACCCTCTGGCACTGCCCATCGTGTGGCCTTCTCAGCTCATAGCACCATGTGAAATGGCCTTCCCCTTGTCACCTGTCACCTCAGTGTACCTGGCGATGTTCAATATTTCCTCAGTGCAGGAAGGTCCCAGCTGCCCTCATGTCCCTTCCGTTGAGTTCTGACCACAAATTCCCACCACAGCGGCCTGGAAGGACTCCCGGGGTGGGGCGTGGAGTAGGGCCAGGGGCTCGGGCACCCTTGGTGTCATAGAGCAGCTGCAGTGCCTCAGGGGGGCCCCAGAGGCTGGTCCCACGTGGGCCTCTCCAGGGGCTCAGGGTAAGGCGGGGACCTCCCAGCGCCAGCACGGACCCAGACGGCAGCCCGACCAGCTGCCTTCTCACTGGGACAGGAGGACGGGCGACCCTCATCGCTGCTCAGCGACTCAGCCACCTGGGAAGAACGGTCAGTTCCAAGGTACTGAGCACCCTGT
This sequence comes from Mesoplodon densirostris, assembly GCF_025265405.1. Classification (NCBI taxonomy): domain Eukaryota; kingdom Metazoa; phylum Chordata; class Mammalia; order Artiodactyla; family Ziphiidae; genus Mesoplodon; species Mesoplodon densirostris. Next base: position 22,345,460 of record NC_082679.1, on the reverse strand, counting down.
GTGTAGTTATACGTTTTACCTGCGTGATCTCAACTCCCTGAAGCAGAAACGCTTTGGGCTAACCACCTGGAAAAATCAACTGCGAGTGGTTTAAAATCACTGCACTTAACACAATCCAGACACGAAAGGCCCCACCCACCTGCCAGGAAGCCCAGCGGCAACACCAGGGATGCAGCTTCTTTCCTCCTCAGCGTGTGTCTTCCTTAGGGCCTGTGTCTGTCCTCCTGGTGCCGGGGAGGGGGCGGGGCGGGGGGTGTGGAACGCTGCAACTCCAGCATCACACTCACCTTGTCAGAAAGGAGTGGGGAGGAGGGAGGATTCAAGGCCTGTGTCTGGTCTCTTTTTACAAGAGGCCCAGCAGGTAGACGCGCACTTTGCTCCCCCGAGTGTGGTGTGTGGCCGCTCCTGGCTGGAGTGTGTAAGGCAACAGGGTCACAGCTCAGGGGTCACGCGGCGAGCACGGCATGGCTGGCACTGGGCCTATTAGGCTGGACCCCCATTCCTACTCTTAATCAACCCACTGCCCTCCCAGAGGCACAGGGAAGGTTCCAGGTGAACCTGCAGGCTGGGGAGGGGGCCCTAGCGAGGCCCCAGAAGGAGCTGTGACAACGCCCTGCCCTGCCCCGCACTCTCCCAGAACTAGGTTTTCTCTCAGGGCAGAGAAGGATGGAGGGGGTGAAAGGGCACCCTCCACAAAAGGTTTGATTGTTGTTTTTGTCAGCTTGCTTACGACATTTGAGACTTTAACTGTACAAAGAAAGGTTACAGAATGAAAATAATTAACGCTTGTCGACACTGCTTGTCCCAGAGGTGGACCTGGTATCATCAGTCTTTTGTGTACCACACTAGAAAATATTCCAGTATATGGCCCCTCTGTGCCTCAGTTTCCTCCTCTGTAAAAAGGGGATTCTAATAGCTGCACCCTGAGCTTGTGATGGTGATAAGTGAGCTTGCCCTTGTAACGTGCTGAAAGCTACTGTGGATTTAAAACCACGAAGCTATACACGCCTCCCGCCCCAAGACCATCCACCTTACACACAAATGGGCCTCGCTCTTTTCACTGGGCTGCACAGTTGCTGTGTGTGGCAGAGTTCATGTATTTAACTGTCCCCCGTGGGGACAGCCTGGTTGTTTCTGGTCCTGTCCCCATGGGCGTTTACCAAAACAGCTGTGTGTCTCTTTGGGGCCACCTCCTAAAAACGTGAGCCCTGCCAAATGTCACATGCATTTAACTCTCAGATAGACATTTCCTGATTGCCTGCAAAGCACTGTAACCAACACCCAAGTGTCGCTAGAAAGGTCCCCTTCCCCACCTCAGAGGGGTCTGATCCTTAACGTACAAATTGGCCACACTCACTATCCAAATAATTAGAAAAGCCTCTTTAGCGACAAGAAAAATGACTCCACATCCAGAGCAATCCAACCCGCCAGGCAACGTCACCCAGATTTTAAACACAGAATGCCCTTATCTTTATTTTTTATTTATTTATTTATTTTTCTTTTTGCGGTATGTGGGCCTCTCACTGTTGTGGCCTCTCCCGTTGCAGAGCACAGGCTCCGGATGCGCAGGCCCAGCGGCCATGGCTCACGGGCCCAGCCGCTCCGCGGCATATGGGATCCTCCCAGACCGGGGCACGAACCCGTATCCCCTGCATCGGCAGGCGGACTCTCAACCACTGCGCCACCAGGGAGGCCCCCTTATCTTTATTTATACATTAGATATACAGTCTGTTCCGTGTGTACATCACGGACTACTGCGAAACAATCATGGACTCGTGCCCGTCGGCTCAGCCTTGTCTCTTGTTTCCTCATTTCTGAATAGCCCAGACACTGCCCTGTCAGTGTGCAGGGCCCCTGCTCCTTGGGGGTCGAGGGCCAGAGGGGGTAGGAGGAGGGGCGGGCAGTGTGACCACACGAGCCATCGGTCCCGCCTGAGGCACCACCACGTGGCCTGTCGGGGGCTTCCATCAAATCCCGACCTTCCCAGGGAAGAAAACAAGCTACACCGGTTCAGGGACTTCCGGGGGTCGTCAGACTTGCCCTGCGCCGCCCAGCTGCCGAAGTGGACCTTGGCTGGACACACCCGCCCCGCCAGAGCCCCACCCCCTCCCCGCGCCCCTCCCCACGCCCCTCCCCGTGCGGTCCCGCCTAGCACTCCACCCCAACGCCCCCGAGCCCTGCCCCTCGGGCCCCCCCACCCCAACCCCTAGGGCCGCTCCACTTCCGGGCCAGGAGGAGCCTCCACGGCCCCGCAGGTCTGTGCACCGTGATCGCCCACCCCTCCCGACCCCCCCCATGAACCCCCCTGGGCTCCTCCAGGTGGGCACCGAGGTGAAGCCGCTGCGAATCAGACCAGCCTCACCCCTCCCTGTGGCTCGGCCCCGAGTTTGGTCAGACACGTGGCCCCGGGGCCTGGGAGGGGCCCGGGGAGGTTCTGGGGGTGGCGGCGTGGTGTCACCACCTCGCCAGCCCCCAGGCCGGCCTGGCATGAGCTCCGGGGTCGCCCTGCGGCTGCGGACACTCCAGCGACACCTGGGCTCCCCGGAGGTAGGGGGACAGGCCCGGACTCGGAACCCCTGAACTCTCCTTCACCTGGGGCTAAGGGGACAGAGCTGGGTGCCGGGAGAAGAACCCCGTGTGGCCACCCACAGCCGGCACTGACTGAGGGAGAGGCCCCTGGGTGTGGAGACCCCTTCAGTGCTGGGGCAGGGGGCTGCTGGGGGAGGAGGGGGACAGGTCAGCGACCTGCATGGCAGTGTGTCACCGCAGCCTGCTCGGGCTGCTCGGCAACTCCACCACCCAGGGCCCAGGGGCAGTTTGGGACTTTGTCCCCCGGGGCTGTTTACACCAACTCCGCTGCCTCATACCGGTGGGTGTGGACACAAGGCAGCTTCCCTGCCCCTCTCGTGGCCCAGGGCAGAGGCATGGAGCCGGGCAGCAGCCCGCTGACCACACACGTACTGGACACTGTCTCAGGGCTTCCGGCCGAGGTCCTCTGCCTCCATCTGTCCAGGCTCGAGGACCATGGCCAGCAGTGGACCGAGCTGAGGAAAAGGTAGGAGGGCGGTCTGGGGCAGGATTCGAGTCCAGACCACCTCCCCGCCCCACACCAGGGCAAGGGGTGCATGCCTGGAGGGCAGGGACCAGGGCTCACCACAGCCAGACGGTCCCCTGCAGACTCTCAGGGCCGCTCTTTCAACAGGCTGTGTAGGCCTGGTCAGGGCCACAGAACGTGCTGGGACAGCTCCCAGCCCAAGTGCCCGCTGCAGGGGGAAGAGGGGTCTGTCTCTTCCTGCAGGCTGGACCGGCCGAGGCCTGAGGTGGGACCTGAAAGCCCTGGTTGTCACTGCCGGACGGGTGGCCTGTGCAGGGCAGCAGACGAGCACTGGACGTTCTCTACATTCTCACTACACCTTTTGTGCAGACACCACAGGCACCCCTTTCCTAGGCTGGGGGGCGAGGGGGGACGGCTGGGACAGCAGGAGGTGTCCACTGCCTGGCAGCACTACCCCTGCCCCAGGCCCAGGCTCTGCTGGGGGACGCCCAGCCCAGACTGGCAGGTGTCATGGGTCAGCCTGTGAGCAGTTTCCCCCGACCCTCCCACTGGTGTGGGCTGGTAGGCTGGACCCCAAAGGTTCCAGGCCTGAGGGTATGGAGCCCTTCAGAAAACCGGGGGTCCAGGTCCCGTCTGAGCTTGGAGGAACACACAGAGTCCAGGGCGGGGGGCCGTACAGACCCACTCCCAACCACACCCCCTAAACTGCACTGGTAAATGCCACCCTTTCTGATCACAGCACAGACGCTTGCGAGCACGGCTGCAGGTGATGGGGGCGCCTAGCGAGCAGAGGCCCTCAGAGCCTCCACTGGTGAAGCTGCAAACAGGCCACCACGCGGACAACGATTTGGGTACAGTTACTGAACCAGAAAGCCACGTGCAGTATATTAAAAAGTACACGTTATAAAACAGTGTGACTAGTACAACCCATTTCTAAAGTTTGTAAATGAGCATATTTATGCATAGAGAAAATCTGAAAATTATACATGCCAGATATAAAGCGATGATTGCTCATGGGATAGATTGTGGGAATTTTCTGCCTTCTGCTTCTCTGTGATTTCTTAAACAGTGCGCAGTGTCCCTGGGCTGCCCCAGAGCCCCAGGTCCTGGAGGCTGTCCTGCTCCACAGCCGCCCAGGCCCGCTCACCCGAGTCCCAGTCAGGCTGCGGGGACATCGGAGGCCGGTGGGCATGCAGCCCCGGGAGGCCGAGGCTGGGGGCCCCTCAGCCCCCTCTGCAGTGCCCCCACTTCCTCTCCCCAGCTACACGGACCCTGACGGCCGCTGCCCTGGGCTCCTCTGCCAGGCCAGATGAAGGCGGGCACCTACAAGCTGGCCTTCGACACTGAGGGCTACTGGCAGAAGCGGGGCCAGGAGAGCTTCTACCCGTACGTGGAGGTGAGGGCCAGACAGGTGGAGGCCCATGACTCACTGTGACTGGCAGGCTGGCCCTGCGCCTCCACCACCTCACACCTGCTTTGGGCTCCCAGAAGAAAGGGGTGCCGGACTTGACCACATCACACCTGTCCCTGCCCTGCTCCGGGGTCAGGCTGACTCAGCCCCTGCAGACAGAGGCTCACCCGAGCCCCATCCAGCTCACTGTCTCCCTTCAGTTGACCTGTTCGGGCGGGACACCTTGGGAATCTGCAGACCCAGGGCCCCTCAGATCGAGTGCTTTCTTTGGGGAGGACCCAGCCACACCCACCGCCCCCCAGCTGGCCCTGGGGCTCCTGACCCCAACTGCAGCCCCAGGCCAGCCGTCTGGGCTGCTGAGTCCACGGCAGCACTGGGGCCAGGCTGAGTGCACTCCGTGCTGGCCCCTGGCTCTCCCGGTGTCCCCTCTGCCCACAGGTCGTTTTCACCATCACAAATGAGACCCACAAGTTGCATGTGCTGCTGCTGCTGAGCCCGTGGTCTTATACCATGTACCGAGGGAGCTAGCGGCTGACCGGCAGCCGGCCTGCGAGCCCGGACCCATCACCACGGCAGGCTGAGCCGCCCCCAACCAGCAGGGCAGGCTTGTTGCTCACGGGCACCAGGGTCACACTTCCCGGGGACGTTCTGGCCCCGATTTCCCAGTGGCAGCTGTCACTCGGGCTTCAGTAAAGCTGCTGGCATCTGCGAGGCGGCTGTGGTCACTAGGCACACTCGGCTGGAGCTGTCCAGCCCCAGGTGGGATGGGGGTGGATGTGCGCACAGAGCTGGTGGGCTTGGGGAAGGGGCCGGACGGCACCGTGGGCCCTGGGGGCCTCTCCACACAGCCACGCAACAGGACAGGCAGCACTTGTGAAAACCTTCATTTGCTGATGACGCACGTCTTCAGAACAAATACCTGCTGTCCTCGGTGTGTGAGGGGGTTGTCGTCCGGGCAGGGGCTACGTTGGGGTGCTCACGAGTCCTGCGGGGCCCTGGCCCAGCGTCTGCCCGATCACGGCCGTCTCCAGGGGCTTGAAGCCCACGTTGTCCAGGGGGACCCCAAAGGCCAGGAGCTTCGCCTCATAGGTACGCAGCAAGTCATTGTGGGTCTGTGGGGACACAGAGGCCTCAGGGTAGAGGCAGCCGGGGCTGACCCTCGCTCAGGCACACCCAGCCCCGTGGAGAGCTAGCCTTTACCAGGTGCTCACTACACCAGACCCAGACCCTCACACACTTATTTAAATTTGAGAATCTAATTGGCTTTACTCATGGCAGCATCCCATCTAGTAAGCGGAAGGGTGCTCCAAGGAGCTGTATAAAATGGAGGCTTTTATGGGCACAGGAGGGTGGAACAAGGAGGTTAAAAGGGTGGGCACCTTCCCTTAGGGGAGGCAGGGGGTCTTAGGCAGATCACCTCCCACTGCTGATGGGTTTAAATTTCCACTATAGGGAGAGGCTAAAACTTCAATTAGATTAGGTATTAAGTCTTGGTAGGGCTCACATAAGTGACTCCGTTTAGGGCCTGTTGTTTCTATTTAACAGTGTCCCCTTTTGATCAAACTCTTAGCCTGAGAGATATGATCAAAATTTTAAGGCATTAGTGCCGCTCACAGCTACCACCTGTATTATTTCAGCTTTTGCTGATTCTGTTTGGGTTTTTGTTTTTGTTTTCCTGAATCTCTGGGTGGGATTCACAGGTCAAGGCTTCGGGTTCACATTTTTTAAGTCCGTCATTCCCTACGTCTTTTTCAATATTCCAGTCTTAAGGAGATCATTTGCTTGGTGGTTAGTGGCTGCGAACATGCATTTAAAGCTTTTGGGAAAACATAATCCACCAGGGGTATGATTATGATTATTATAAGCAGGACAAACCCCAGTGTTTGGAGTCCTCAAGACCAAACCAAACAAAGGCCCCATGGAAGGGGCCACCCTTTTAAGCCAAGTGACTTGCCCAGGGATCTTATGTAGCTGAGTTTCCACCTCCCCAGAAGAGTGGTCCAGATGAGCAGGTGTTGATGGCCACGCACAGACACCTCCCGGCTCAGCTAGAAGACAACCAGAGGCTTTCCTTCTGTTGAGAACAACTCTGGCCCGAGCCTGAGGACTTTTATTGGGCACTACCCAACCACTTCATGTGTGGGACCTCGGGTAACCCACAATGGAAGATGCCCCCACCGTCCCCGTTTCACGGCTGGGGAGACTGAAGAGGGCGTGCACTCAGAGCAGGACTGTGGTTTGAGTTCCTGGTTCCCTGCAAGCATTTCTCACTCAGGCTCAGCATCCCTGCCTTCTCAGGGATGACCCTCCCTGCCTTGTCTACTGGCATCTATTCCCTTCCCTCATCCCAGAAATGCCGAGATCTGGGCAACAGCGCTGGCAGGGCCAATGCAGACAGGGTTTCCGTTCCCCCATCCTTTAAAAGCAGATGTTTTTAAAAGGGCACATTTCACCAGACGGTTGTAAGCGTTTGAAGAGCTGACGCGTGTTAAATGCTTAGAGCCTGGCCTGACGCAGAGCAAAAGCTCAAAGGGGCTCCTTGCCCTCAGCATCGCCAAGACAAGGTGCTGGGAGCTGAGAGTAAAGGGTGAGCCAGGGCCGGGCTCCAGGACAACTCAGGGGCTGGGCCCTGGCCCTCACCCATCTCTGGGGTTCAGCCCTCCCCACAATCAGATGTGGGTTACAGAAATTCCCCCAAGAATGCATATAAGTATCAGGGGTTCCCAGAGCACCTGGGGAGGGCCCTATGGGCAGGGAAGGCCCAGGGCATTTGGTCACCACGGAGCCCAGTGCCCGTGATGGGCACTGCCTTCATCCTGGGGCTCCACAGCCCAGGGCTCACATCTGAGTCATGCTCGCGGGGTGCTCGCTCTCGAGAAGCGCGTCTGCAGGCAGCACTGTGTCTGCGTCCCCACAGGCCAAGCACTGACAGAGCCGTGGGCTCAGCCACGGAGCTGGGGACGCTGGGTGCAGGGCACAGACGGCACCAGGGTCAGGGCACTGCACTCCCCAGCTGCAGGAGGCCTCTGTGTGTGGCTTCTGCCAGACTCATAAAGGCCTTGGAAGACGTGCTTGGAAGACGTGGAGGTTACTCTGAGGGTGCAGACACCCCCCGGCCCCAAACCGCCCCAAAGGCCAGGCTAGCGCCATGGCGCCAGAGCAAGGGCTGGACAGGGACACAGGGACAGCCTGCTGGACAGGACGCCACACATGCACTGGCCAGGCCCCATCAGGGACACCAGGACAGCGTCGGAGCCATGCGGATGTACTCCAGGCCACCTGCAGGTCAAGTGACCCTGGGCAGGCGCAGACGGCCTCAGACTGTGTCAGCACCCAAAGGTAAAGATCAGGTGGGGTCCTGGGTGAGGAAGGGGCCTGAGGGAGGGGTGTGGAGCCCCGGGCACCTGGCAGAACATGGGGGAGGGTTGGGGGTCTCCTCGCACCTTGCAGACCCGGGCCAGCTCGTACTGCAGGTCCTTGATGGTGCTGTTCTTCGATTCCAGAAAATCCTGAGGAAAGGAAGGTGTCAGGACGTCCACACGGGGAGCGGCTGGTGTGGAAAGGTCTCCAAGGGAGACAGATCTGCATCTCCATAAGGAAACTGCCCAGATGGTGAGAAGGGCCACCCCGGCTGCCAACGCCATCCCAGGGAAAACCTCCTCGATCCCCCACCTGCCCTGCCCTGGCCCCCAGGCGCAGCCATGGTGGCTGCCATGGATGGGCCGAGTTTTTATCCCCTCACCCTGGTCGCTGGCAGCACTGGGTTGCTGGCCCAGCTGCAAGACCGGCTGTCCTTCCCAAGAGGAGAGCAGGAAAGCCCTCCTCCCCTCTGTGATTCACACACAAAAAGGACAAGAACAGAGACGAGCCCCCAGACTCAGGACCATGGTGATGCCGGCCCAGACGAGGCCCCACCATGAGGCTGCACTACCCAAGCCCCGAGAGCCGAGCCTGGGTAACTTGGGTCCTCCAGGCAGTGCCACCCACTGAGCCAGGGCCATCGCTTCCCTCTGAGCAAACACCTGGTCTCAGCCAGAACCATGGGCACGACATCACCTCAGAACCCAGCCCCCTCCTCCACTGGTGACGAGTCATCCTCTGTCAGCCCTGCCCACCCTCTCCTGCCCTCCTGTTGCCATCTGAGGCCTGGAATCCAGAAGATCTGCTCCTGTGTGAATGAAGAGCAGGGACAGACAGGGCCCTCCAGCATGGAAGGACCTTCCCTGGAGTCATGGAGGCCAGCTGTGGTCTGTGTCCATCTCCTAGACCCCCAGGGAAACCATACCTGGGGCCACCTCAGGCCTGGCGGCTACAGGTCACCCAACTGGCCAGGATCCCAGAGCCAGGCCACGCTTCCCTAGCAACACCAAAGTCCCCTTGTCTGTCCTCACACGTTTTCTTCTGTGGCACGTCCCACCCAGGTCAGGGAGCAGAGGGACAAGGCCAGTTCCAGGTAAGGTCACCGCCAGGGGCATCAGGGCTTCTGCCTGCTGAGCCAGCGGCAGTGGCAACTGCCGTCCGAGTCCTCAGCTCTCCCTGCTGGCTTGTGGGCACTGAGGCCTCGTCTGTCTTTTTACTGCTGTGCCCCATGCCCGGGACAGTCCCAGCCCAGAGGAAAGCCACACACAACTGCAGATCCACGATTGAACAGATGCTCCAGCCTCTGCTCAGATGTGACTCCCTCTGGGAAGCCTTCCCAGTAGCCATCACAAAGGCCACCCACGGCCCTGCATTCCCCCTGCCACGGCCTCAACCAGCACACCTCAGTGTCCCAGGCGGACGGCGGCCGTGGCCTTGGCTGAGAGGCTAAGCTGGAGTGGGCAGTGGACTCGGGCTCGAAGGTGCCGGGAGGCTAAGGAGGGGCTGGGGAAGACCTCAGAGACACCAGGGCAGAGCCCGGGAACCTGGGGAGCCCGACGGCACACACAGGCCTGGGCGCTCGGGCCAGGAAACCACAACAGCCCCTCCCCGAGGTGAACTGAGACTCTCCACTGAGGGACGGAGGCTGGAGCACAAGACAGGAGCCCCAACCCGAGCCCAGGCCGCCAGAAGCCCCTCCCCGGGCACCCCCGGGACCGATCTCCAGCTTGCGGGACACGAGGGTCAGGGCCGCAGGGTCCAGGTTGGAGGCCGCCAGCACCTCGTTGAACTGCACCTCCTTCTTCTCCACAGCGGCGGCCAGTGCCTGTACCTTGCGCTCCAAGGCGAGGTTCTTGAGGCCCACCTTCTGCTGCACCTCCAGGATGGCTGCGGTTAACTTCTGGTACAGCTCGTCCCGCTCCTGCTGCACCTGCGGGATGGGCCCGGGCTTCTCACTGGCAAGAAGCCCCTCCCGGCTCTGCCCCGGGGCCACGGCACAGCGCCTTCACCAGCGCCCGGCCACGGGCAGGTGGGTCTGCATCGTCTACACTGCCTGAGCCCCACTCTGTGACCGAACTAGAGGTGTGCGGCTGTCCACACCATGGGCGGCAGGAGGAAACATCTCTGGGAAGGTGTCTCAGGAAGCCACAGGGACCCTAGTACGAGCTGCACAGACCCCCAGAGGGGCTGGGGCCAGCCCTGCCCTGGGTCTGGGCAGCAGGCTCAGGACATGATCATCCCCATGAGGTCCAGGGCCTCAGACTCAGCAGTGTTGGGGTGGGGGCCCCTTGGAGGTCCACTCCCTCTGCCAGCCCCAGACCCTGGAACACAGGTCTAGAGCGAGCACTGGAGCCACCCGCCTGTCCACCAAGGACAGTGTCCTTTTCATCTCCTTTAACTTTTAACTGTGCACCATTAAACAATCAAGACTGAGTCGGGGTGTAAAAAGGAAAAAGTAAACACTCCTCAACCCCACTTCCCAGAGGCCACCATCTGAGTATTTGCTGGGACTCCTTCCAGAATGTTCTGCACTGCCGTAGAAACACACATCACTGCTAGGAAGAGGAGAGGGCTGTGCTGAAACCCTGTAGCACTGTGTCTTTCTAACTACAGGATCGTATTCTCAAGATGTGCTTCAATCCAGTCCCCATCCCTCTGCTCTTTAAAACGTGAAGAGTCTGGTTTCTTAGGGGCGCTGCCTGCCTCCCCTGCCGCAGACGAAATGCAGACGGAAGAGAAGGTGGTAGAGTCTCCTCCCCACTCATGCCACCTTGCAGCGGGGAGCCGCGTCTCCCTGGTTGCCTACGGACCCTCCCCTCAGCTGCCCTCAGCCTCCGGGACCCTCGGAGGCTTCTTGACGGTGACTAGCTCTGACCGCTTACGGGATGCCCTTTCCACTGTCACAGTCTGCGGCGGTAGCTGTGCTAACGGCTCACACAGAGTGGGCGGCTCTGCCCTCGGCCAGGCCCGGGGCCAGACCCCGGGACCTGCAGGCAGGGAGGGCCAACTCTGCAGAAAAGCACGTGCAGTGAGATACCTGCCACCCAATCACATCAGTGAAGACCTGGTGCCGGCAGGTGGGGTCACAACTCTGAACATCCCTCCCGGCAGACTATCTGCACCCTGAACGTGAACCTTCTCGCCCAGCATTTCCCCTGCTAGGAATCAACTTCCCTGAAAGGGATACAGAGTTGCACAAAGACAACTTAAAAGGATGCTTGTAACAGCAAAGGACTGAAACAGATTTCAAGTGTGACCCGATCGGAGAGACGGCACACAGGCTGAGAAGAGAACACGGGCACTCCAGACGCCCTCACTTCTGGGAAGCAGTGTCCCTACGCCGGGACACACAAGAGTCTGGGAGGAGAGTCAGGAAGCTCTGACCACTTGTGAGGACCAGCGCACGGCCCCAAGGCCCTCATTTTGCACCCACAGGCTTCCTTACAACGCACACATGAAGGTTTGGGACTTAGAAACACACACACAGATGAAAAAAGCCCTTCCTTCAAGGGGCCAGGCCACCTCCACGCTTCAGAGGAGAGCCCCAGGGGACAGCCGTGGGCACCACCCACTCCCCACCAGGGACCGCCCTCTGAGACCCGGGCCGGCCACCCACTGAGAGCCGCGCGGCACGAGGAGGGCCATGGGACCTCCAGCGGCCGGAGCTGGGCGCGCAGCCCAGAACCCAGGCGTCCCGGGAGCTCGCCTGCATGAAGCGCTGCTCCAAAACCTCGTGCTCCCACTGCAGGCTCTTCAGCTCCTCCTCGGCGACTTTCAGACGGGCTTTCGTGCGCTGGAGAGAAAATGGGGGTGGGGGAGAAAGCCCTCCCGACTCGGGCACCCACACGATGCAGCTCCCAGACCTGAAGGGCTGAGCCACCCATCTCCCAGAACAGGTGCCAGCCTCACGTGCCCAAGGACCACCAGGCCCAGGAAGGAGGGGCTCAGCGCCCCTGCCCTTTCTGCCCCGAGGGCCAGGCTCCGCTCTGGTCCTCAGGAGACGCCTCCCTGCCCTTCCACGCCCAGGAGGAGGTGCCAGGGAGGGCCAGGAATCGGGCAGAAACCCACCAGCAGGATCTGCTTGTCCCTCTTGTAGCCCCTGAGCTGCTTCTGCATCTCGCTCATCTCATCCCGAGCCTTCTGTAGGGGGTCTGCCAGGCGCCTGTTCTGCGCGGACACCTCCATCATCTCCTTCTCCAGGTGCTTCTCCTTCTTCCGCGCGTCCTCCACCTGCTCCTGTGGGCATGAGGGGCGGGGGATTGGCAGGCAGGACCAGGGGCTGCGGTCTGCAGGACGAGGGCCGTGAGCCCTCCTGCCCGCAGACAATGGTCCTGCCGGCACGGTGAGGACCTACATCTGTTTTGTGTGTAAACACACAGTATTTTTTCACAGTTTTAACTTATTCTGAATTTTTTAGTACTTCAGTCTCTGTGCAAATTGAGATTACACTTTGCTCATGACCCCCAGAGGACATCCTCCACGGCTGCCAGCACTTGGGTGACGATGACGCCCCTGTGGTTCCACCTGACCTTCGACATATCCCAGTGCACACAGGTGTATCACTTCCCTGCCACGTGAGGGTCAGGGCAACAGCCGGACCGCAGCCACAGCTGTAGCGGGCAACACAACTTGTGAGCTTCGATCAAGGGCAGCTGAAGGGCAGGGTCAAATGTTTCTACAAGCAGGGGGGTCGGCCCAAGGGGGCTGGGCACCCCGGCCGCACCTTGAGGGAGTTGATGAGAGCCAGGTTGTTGCGGGTGATTCCGTCGTAATAGTTCCTGATGTCCGTGAAGGCCTTCTTGTGGCGCTGCACAAGCACGCTGATCTGGCTGTTCTTCCTCTCCTCCACCTCGTGGATCTCTGTCTTCCTGCGCAGGTCAAGCTCTTCCCCGAGCATCCTGACCTTCTTTTCGTACTTGGCCTCGATTTCTGAAAGGCAGCAGCACACAGAGCAGCTGAGCAGAATGCTGGCCCTGTGGCTACGAGAAGGGATGGCAGCCCAGGGCCGAGAACACCCACCAGGACGAAGGCCTCACCAACAAGCTCTGCGGACAGCAGGACGGGGTGGGGAGTTTCCCCTGCTCTGTGGCACCAGCACACACACCAGCCTGCCCTCCTTGCCCGTCGCAGGCATTGCTAATCTATCCCTGCCTCAGGGATCCCAACAGCCGAACGTCACCCAGTCCCAGTGGGCTCTAACCACGGCCAGCCAGCCAGACTACGGGCTCTATTAGTAAACCAAACATACTTCTGAGGTTGGAGCCTCCGCAGGCCAGGAGACCTGGGCGCTGCCCACGAGGCTGGATGATTACTGCCTGCTTCTAGGTGCCGCTTCGTGCCTGAGGGTGTGGGCGGTCCTCACAGCCTCCCATCTCTCATGGAATAGGGTGTTCTGGGATCCTGAATAGTCCACCAGCCTCGCTTTGCACGTCTGAGCTGTTTTAACTGGTTTATGTGCTCGGTTAGCAAGAGCTGTTGGACAGTCCCTTCCTGACGGGAGGGGCTCTGGGGCCGTCTTACACGGAGCGTGGGAGATGCTGACCTCGCACCTGCCGCTCAAAGTCCTTGCGTATCTTGGTGATCTCCTCGGCGTGTTTCTGCAGAGGGGGAAGTGGTCAGTCACTGGAGGTCAGAGGGGACGGGACAGACGCCGGCCCCTCAGCCCGGCCCCTCGCCTCACTGGCAAGGAAAGCCCGGCTCAGTAAACCTGTGCTGCTTCTGCTGGGCCCCTCACCTCCGAGCTCATGGACCCAACCCGGACTAATAAGGTTTGGTAAATTCCACATTTGATAATGGACGTCCCTCAGCGCAGGTCACCTCGGAGCTGCAGAGAATGCTGACAGACATCCCGGCCCCTGGCCGTGCCCAGCCCTTCCCGCCCTACCCAGAGGCTGGACAGCAGGGGCCAGACCCACACAGAGCTCCCGGCTCCCCGCTCTCGGCTAACCTGCTTTGGCTTAGAATACTGTTACAAATTATTTTAATAGACAGTTATAAATTCTGAATAAAAAGTTTAAATTAGACTCCAGAGCAGTGTTTTCACTCAGAGCAGCATTCTGACCGTGTACCTACTCCACGCCCAAGGCCTCGCGTAAGCAGAGAGCCCGCCCGCTGTACTTGTTGGAAGGCAGCCCACTCTGTGCTTCTGTCAGAAAGGCCAGACCGCCCTCAAGCGTCCAAGACTTCAGCACCCTCAAGCTTCACGGCAAAGTCTGCAGTGTTACTGATTTATTTCTAGATTCAGTTGAGGCTGGGCTGCCTCCAGACATACACAGAAGCAAGTGCACTGACAAAGTCTTTCAACCCACAGCCAGGAACAACCTTTGAAAACCAAAGTTGGACACATCCTCCCTTTGCCCACGCCCTCCAGAGGTCCCCGACTCAGTCCTATCCCCCAGACCCCTCATTCCTCACTCCTGGGGGCCGTGGCACTGGTCCATCCCCAGCCCTTCTCAAGGCCTGGTCTCCCCCAGCCCTGCCTTCCCCCGGCCCTTGCCCAGGTATCACCTTCTCAATGAATTCCCAGAATGCGTAGAAAAATGCAACCACCCTTGTTCCCAGGACCTTCCTGTAGCACTAATGCCCACAGACCTGCGACACAGGTTTGACAGTTTATTTTGTCTTCTGTCTCAGGGGCAGCCTCTCCATTCTAGACCATCAGCCGTGCGTGGGCAGGCATTTTGTCAGCCCCATCCTCTGTGTCCCCAGAGATCAGAACCGGGCCCGGCACTTAAGAAGGAATTCCAACCTCCAACTGGAACCCCGCTGCCTCCCTCAGAAAGGACCAAAGAGTCTCAAAGGTCAGCGAGGCACTTGAGAGCACAGCTCACAGGACAAACTGCTGTGGCTGCCAAAGGGCTGGAGGGCTGGTCACTTCAGGGGCCACGTGCACGTCTCTGGGGTCAGGGGTCAGCAGTATGCGGAGAGGGACCCTGAGCTGGCTTTCTCTCTTGGGAAGCCAACCTGTTGCTCAAGCCTGAGACAGAATTCTGTGCCTGGACCCCAAACAGGGCTTGTTTGGCTGCATAATGCTGCTGCTGCTGTTGTTTAATATTTAATTGCCAAAATGCAGGAGTTAATATACAGAAATATGAATTCCCAGTTGGAGTGCATCCCGAGGTGCTCATGGCACGCTGGCACCTACCAGCCTCAGCTTCTTCTCCACCAGCTCACTGGCCAGCTCCTGTTCCTTCAGCTCCACCTGCAGCGCCCGCGTCTTCCTGCACAGGGCACTCTCCTGCGCGCTGCGCTCCTCCTGCGCCAGCTTCATGACCACGGTGCCCTCCGCCTTCATCTCCATCAAGCTGTTCTGATGCTCGTATAGCAAGTGCCTCACCTTCTGCTTATAGACCTGTGGGCGGGGGGAGTACCGCCGCTCACCTGCTCTGCCCGCTCACCTGCATGCACATGCCCACCTGCACACACCTCACCTGCACAGGCTCACCTGCACGCACATGCTCACCTGCACACACATGCCCACCTGCACACACCTCACCTGCACAGGCTCACCTGTACACACCTGCCCACCTGCACACACATGCCCACCTGCACAGGCTCACCTTCACACACCTGCCCACCTACATACACGTGCCCACCTGCACACACATGCCCACCTGCACACACCTTACCTGCACAGGCTCACCTGCACGCACATGCTCACCTGCACACACATGCCCACCTGCACACACATGCCCACGTGCACACACCTTACCTGCACAGGCTCACCTGCGTGCACATGCTCACCTACACACACATGCCCACCTGCACACACATAAAAAATACCCTCAGGTTCCCCACGTCAAGGACACAAAGGGCTGTGACTCCCAGAAGCAAGGCGAGACAACGCCCCTGGCCCCCGGTCCGGCTCCTCTGCCCACATGGCAGCTCCTGTGGGGACAGGCCAGCCCCACTCACCTTGATCTCCACCTGGTGCCTCTCCGCAGCCTCCTCCATCTCCCGGTCTTTGTTCCTCAGCTCAGCCTTCTTCTCCTCCAGCTGCCTCCGCGTGATCTCCCAGAAAGTGTGCATCTTGTCCCGCTCCAGCTGGAAGAAGTTGCGCTCGGCCCGCTCGCGGTCCAGCTCCTCCCGGATGCGGCCAATGTGTTCCTCCACCTGGTGGGCAGAACAGGGCCCGTGAGGCAGCCCAGTCGGGCGTGGGGCGGGGCGGGCCACCTGCCGCCAGGGGAGGGTGGATGGAGAAAGGCCAGGAAGGAAGAGGGAGGGGCTGCTCTCACCTCAGAGTAAGTCAGAGCTAAAAGTGAGAAGTTAAAGCAGGGAGCTGGGAAGGCTCGGGGACAGGGAACGTGCAACAAACAGCAGAAATCTCTTGTATTTGGCCAAGAGTCATAAAATGATTATATGCTTTTATTCCTTCCTGGGGATTTACACTAAAGAAATTTCTCAAAAGAACACAGGAGCTTTCCGCTTAAAGATATTAGCTACACCATTATTACAACAGCAAAAGAATTAAAAAGGAAATGATCTAAGATGCTTTTCAGTAGGAGGATGGTTGGGAACTCCCTGGCGGTCCCGTGATGAGGACTCCACGCTCTCACTGCTGGGGCCCGGGTTCAATCCCCGGTCGGGGAACTAAGATCCCGCTAGCCACACAGCGCGGCCAATAAATAAATAAATAAATAGGAGAATGGTTGAGAAATTAGAGTATATCAGCTAGAGGGTTATATGGCCCAACAACACAAAGATATGAGAATGATGTAAATATGTTCACAAAACAATGCAAAATGTAAAAAAACCTTTCACCTTTAAAGATATAGGTTAAACAAAAAATATACAAAACCAGTAGACCCGAAACAGTCAAGATGGTTTGGTCCAGAGCCAAATGCAAATCTGCAAATAGGTTAAAGGAAGAAAAACCAAAAAACATACAGGGCCACCAGGCCGGGGCGGGGCTGGGCTCCCCAGGAGGGAGGTCTACAGTGGGGTCTACTGTGTCAATCAGACAAAGGATCTAAGCCAGACTTCTCCCAACTCTGACTGGCTCACGCTGGACGTTCCACCACTCGATATCTAGATCTCTTATAAATATCTAGATTTCAAGCTTCTCTTCAAACCTCAGCAAACAGACAGCTCTGAAGCCCAGGGCCCACAGGTTAATATGCAGCGAACTGGCCACAGCTGCCCTGAGTCTCTCACTCCTGCCTGGGCCCTGGAAGCTTCCCAGGTGTCCACGCCTGGAACACCGGACAGCAAGGCTCTGCTCTGCAAGACTGGCCACTGCCATGTCACAGTTCTGTCCCCACCGGACAGGAGGAAATGGGGAGCCAAGGAACAGCCTGACGGCTGGGGCAGCGCGGTGGGTAAGCCGTTCACGTGGCAGCCTGGGGACCTTTCCAAAGTGCAACCTGACCCACCACCCTTTGCGAACATTGCCGACAGGCTCCCTGCCTGTGACACAAAGCCTCTCCACTGCTGTTCAAGGGCCTCGGCCCAGCTCTCCAGCTTCAGGTCTTATGCCTGTTTCAGTCACCTTTCATTTCCTTATCTTAAAACCACCAAAAGTAAGTAAGGGTCATTAAGGCTCACAGGAGTGCATGTCAGACGCTCCCAGGCCACACTTGCTCCCACAGTTTGCACATGTTACAGGTCTCAGGAGCCTTGTAATTGAAATTGTAATTATATAACCATGTTCTCTAGCCCTTAAGTTCATCAAAATGAACAAGTGGCCAAAAATAATTCACAGTGTTTAATGGTAAATGAAACAAATGAGAATGCTCTAGGTGTATGTACTATGATAACAGCTCTGTAAACATCTGGTGCCTACAAAAGACAAGAATGAAAGAAAACTCAGAAAACTTAAAACAGCTTTTATATCAGACAGACATTTCCTTCCAAACTCCTACTACCCTATAAAAAAGTTCACCCATGTGCCTGTACCGCGTTGTTTTACAACACGTGCTGTGCTTGGGTGTGCAGGCGTGGAAGGGGCATATCCTCGTGTGGGCAGGGCAGCAGGAGCCAGGCTGAGGAGAGGTGCACGTGGAAGCGGGGGCAGCGGTCTGAAAGAGGCTCCTAGGAGAAGCCCGGAGTAGCAAACCCATCCCACACCCCGACCCAGCGCTGGTCTGAGGCTCAGGCCAGCCCACTCACCTGTTCCTTGCTCATGTCCTCTGGAGCAAGACCATCAACAATCGGGATACCTTTGGCTTTCCCTTTCTTCCCTTTCTTTTTGGGCACCTTTGGTTGAAGAATAGATGGTTGGGTTAGAGTTCACCTTCTGGCTGGCTGATTCCCTCCTGGGGCCGCTTGGGAGAGGAATTCCTGTTCTGGAACGTCCAACTGACTGCCCGCTGTCTCCTGCTTCCACCCAGACCACATCACTCTGCCCTAAGGTTCCCCACCATTAACCACAGACACATTCTGTTGATACCTTTGGAGCAGCAAGGAGAAATCTGCCTTCTCAGCAGAGAATATTGTTTTCCCTCAGAAAGGAAAGGAGGGAAACTTGTTCCTTAGTATATAGCAGAGACCTCCTTGGTGTGGATGCAAAATCTACTCGGCCTCAAAAAGGAAGATTCCCCAGTACCACACTGTCAAATGTTATCCCACTGGCTATAATGCTTGGCAAGCACCATAAAGAAACCTGCAATCAGCTGTTCAGTGAGTGTAGGAAGAAGTGCCTCACAGCAACAACCAAAGCTGGCAAGATGAGGGTTCCTTCCTTCAAAACACAAAACCTCAGAGAACCCTGGTGGAGGGAGCCGGAGCAGATTGTGGTGCTCACTGCGGGCTCTTTCAATGGGGCAAGGCCGCTTTTAACAACTTCAACAAGGTGCCAGACGAGACCTTCCACCCTCACTCCCGGGCTTACTTACAAGCAGCAACGTCTGTCTAACCCTGTCTGTGCTCACGGTCTGGAGGGCTGCAGGGGAGTGGCTAACCAGCCTCCAGGTTCCTCTCGGGTCCCTTCTAAACTCAGCTCCCCACTCGGGCCAAAGAGGTCCATTTGATTTGAGGTCACGTGGTTTCCCCTTCCCAGGACTCTCCACTGCCCCACTCAACAAAACAGTGCTGGGGAGACAGCGGCAAGGACAACAGACATCCCTACTCTTCCTGGTGACGTTCTAGGGCAGGAGTCAGATGACAGAGAACAGAGACATGGTGCTGAGAGGAGGAAAGCAAGAAGGCGGGAGAAAGGTGCTGTGGGGAGGGGGCGGGGAGGGCTGCGGGTGCATTTTTAGTGAAAGTGGTTGGGGTGGCCTCATAGAGAAAGGGGAGTCTGAGTTGATGTGCAGGAGGTAAGGGAAGGAGTGATTCAGACACCCAGGGAAGGGTGGTCCAGGAAGAAGGAACAGCAGATGCAAAGGTCCTGTGGCAGAAACATGCTGGGGTTGCTTGAGCAACAGCAAGGAGGTGAAGCGGGGTTGAGGAGACGATCGGGGTCAGCCACAGAGGGCCTGGTGGGCCGTGGTGAGGACTCGGGCTTTTATTCTGGGTGAGTCCAGGGACGTGACCTGACTTGGGTTTTCACAGGATCCCTCCGGCTGCTGAGTGGAGAAAGAATTGCACGAGGCAGGGATGGGAGCAGGGAGCCCAGAGAGGTGGCAATGGTGGCAGGGGAAGAGGCGAAAAGTGGTTGGAGTCTGGGTTTGATGGCCAAGCAACAGGGTCTGCAGACGGACTGGCCAGGAGGCAGGAGGTGCAGGGGAAAGAGCAGAGTCAAGGGCCCGCTGGAATGTGAGCCGGACAGCAGGGCAGAGCAGCTAAAAGTGGGCAGCCAGGCAGGGTGTGAAGTGCACACGCACCCTTACACCAGCTCTCCTGGTTGATCAAGCAGCTGCTCCAGCTAAGGCCATTTCTCGCTAAGGTATTCTGATGGTCCCAAAGCTGCTAATTATGTCATTAGGAGAGGGGTTGGCCTCCCACCCAGGACAAAGCAGGGAGGGCTGCTGCTCAGAGCCTCAGAGACAGCGAAAAATAGCTGAGATATGCAAGGCCTTCAAATCTGCCTCACCCAGCAGCTCTTTGTGTGTCTTGTTTCAGAATCTGGCCTTTCCCCAAAGTCTAAACTGAGATTGGCAGTTTACATCTGACTTTGAATCCTTAAACCATCTGGGGCTATATGGTGTAAGGTAGGGATCCCATTTCATCTCTTTCCAAATGAATGACTGGTTTTTGGTCCCCAGCTTGGTTTATTAAGTCTCTCCCTTCCCCATCAATGTGACCACTGGCCACTTTGGCCTCAGACCACATGTCCATATCTTGCCTGGCTCTCATCCTGGGCCCTCTGTTCTTTTCCATTGGTAAAATGTCAAATTCTATTCATTCCCTAATCTCGGAGATAAAACATATTCAGCTGGACGGGTAATCAATACATGGATTGATCCTGGGCAGAAGGTGATGGATAGTCCAGGCATCAAGGTGCCTCAGAAGGGTACAAGGTCCCCAAAGCAGAGACTGTGATGTCCCGTTGCTTGACAATACATTCTCGAGTAACTTGACTTATATATCACGTTATCAACTTTTAATGAAACTATCCTCACAAGAAGAGACAGAAGGCATAAGAAAGTACTCACAAAGAAACCAAAAGGTTACAAATCATAATCTACAGACACAAAAGGTCACATATCGTATGATGCCATTTCTAAGAAATGTCCAGAAAAGGTAAATCCATAGAGACAGAAAGCAAATTAGTGGTTGCCAGGGGCTGGGGGGAGGAGAAACAAAGAGAAACTGCTTAATGGGTATAGGGTTTCCTTTTGGGCAAACGAAATTATCCTAGATAGGTGGGTTGGCAGAAAACTAGATAGAGGTGATGGTTGCATAACATTATTAGCGTACTAAAAGCCACTGAACTGTGCACTTTAAAATGGCTAACTTTTTAAAATTGAAGTATAGTTGATTTACAATGTTGTGTTAGTTTCAGGTGTACAGCAAATTAATTCAGATATATATATATATATATATATAGATAGATAGATAGATAATTTTTCAGTTGCTTTTTCCCTTATAGGTTATTACAAAATATTGAGTATAGTTCCCTGTGCTACAAAGTAGGTCCTTGTTGTTTATCTCTTTTATATATAGTAGTGTGTATCTGTTAATCCCAAACTCCTAATTTATCCCTTCCCCCTCAAAATGGTTAATTTTTATGCTATGTGAATGTTATCTCAAAAAAAGAAAACACAGTTAACGCAAGCAGAAAATAAAGACAATGGTCCCGTTCCTATTGTAAGCTGTTCCTATTGTAAGCTCTTTTTAAGCCACATTAAAAAGTAAAGTCAGGGACTTCCCTGGTGGCGCAGTGGTTAAGAATCTGCCTGCCAATGCAGGGGACTCGGGTTTGAGCCCTGGTGTGGGAAGATCCCACATGCCACGAAGCAAATAAGCCTGCGTGCCACAACTACTGAGCCTGCGCTCTACAGCCTGCGAGCCACAACTACTGAGCCCACGTGCCACAACCACTGAAGCCCGTGTGCCTAGAGCCCATGCTCTGCAGCAAGAGAAGCCACTGCAATGAGAAGCCCGTGCACCGCAAGGAAGAGTAGCCCCCGCTCGCCGCAACTAGAGAAAGCCTGCGCAGCAACGAAGACCCAACGCAGCCAAAAATAAAGAAAAAAGAAAAAAAAAAAAGTAAAATCAGTGATGTTTTCAGCAGAACTGGCAAAAAGCTGACTGAAACTTTAATTATCAAGAACATCATTCAAAATAGAGCCTTTAGGTTTTATCATTAGTAATGACTATTGATAAATATAATGCTATGTAAAATGTTTGATTTTTTAAAATCTTCCTCACCTGTTTTTAATCTACTTTTTATGTATTTTTTTATAATGTACCAAACTGGAGTCATGTACTTATACAGTTTATAAAAAACAGGTGACGGTTAAGGCCTGGACTTTGGAACCAGACCTTCTGGGTTCAAATGCCACTTAATTGATGTGTGACCTCAGGTGAGTCACTTCAGTCTCCCTTTCCCTATAGTTTCTTTCTCTATAAAATGGGATTAAAAGTAGTGCCCACCTCAGAGGGTTGTGAGGATTAAAACGAATGGATGCATGTAAATAGATATGCATTAGGCACATGCTTACCATTTTTACTGCCACGAGTGTAGAATCACAAGTATTGTGGCCTCCACCAGGCGATCAAGGTCAACATCAGCCATGATAAGTCAAGTGCATACTATGTACCTTTGATGTGATAAGATGGGAAGGGCACTTTATCTCTGTGGTCTTCCTCCCAAACCCCTAACCCCTTATCTAATCACAAGAAAGACATCAGACTAATCCCGAGAGTGGCACATTCTCCAAAATCCCTGGCCAGTTGTGCCCCAAAATGTCGAGGTCATCAGCAGTAAGGAAAGTCTGAGAAACTGTCACAGCCAAGAGAGGTCTAAGGAGACATGACGACGCAGTGTAATGTGGTGTGCTGGGTGGAGTCCTGGAACAGAAAAAGGACATTAGGGGGAAACTAAGGAAATCTGAATCAATTCTGGAGTTGGGTTCATAGTGATGTTGGTTTTTCGCTGTGACAAACATCAACCAGGTTCTGTCCCCTCTGTCCCCGATTCTGCCCTGGTTCTCCTACAATCTCATCCCCACATGGTGACCAAAGGGATCATGTTAGAATGCAAGTCTGCGCACACGTCCCTCCTCTGCTCGGAGCTCTCCCATGGCTCCTGCCTCACTCTGAATCAAAGTCCAAGTTCTTACTGTGACCATCTGCCCCCATCCCACCTCTGCCCTCACCTCTCACCCTCTCTCCCTCCTTCACTCCCCTCCACCCACACCAGCCTGCTCCATATTCCTCCAATGCACCAGGCACACACCTGCCTCAGGACCTTGGCACCAGATCGGTGAGGCTCAACCTGATTCTGTTGGCAGTAGTGATCCCCAGCCCCTCACCTAGCACTTCCACCTCCCTCTCCTGCTTTGCTTTACTTCAGAGCTCCGATTACTATCTCACGTGTGACTCTGATTTGTCTTATCTATTGCCTGGCTCAGTGAGGAGGGTGTGAGCCCAGTTTTTAGTCTGTTTTGTTCCCTCTGTGTAAACATGGACTGAATGACAGAGGGGGACCGTTCTCCGTGGTCACAGCTGATTCTGAACAGAGTAGGTGTGTGACCAGGTTTGGGGGTGGGCGTGGTGGGCAGGGGGGGCACATCACAGGCTGACCAGGGACCCATCGGGCAGGGCTCACAATGGGGGACTGGCCACTGGGATGAGAGCAAGGCCCAGGGGCCCAGAGGGAACCTGTCAGGGAGATGGGAGACGAGGTGAAAGGTCATAGGTGGGGGAGGGGTGGAATTGGGCCCCACCACAGAAAGCTGCTCAGAGAAGGGAGAACTGAGCAGAGGTGCTGATGGGGCCGATGCCATAGAGAACATCTCAGAGACAGACACGGAGAGAGAGAGGAGGTGGGCGCATCTTCCCAGGACAGTGGGGGAATGCTCCACAGGACTTACCCACCCGCCCCACCCTGCACACCAACCCAGGAGGCAAATTAAGCCAATCAGTCTACACCAGTGGCTCCTGCCCCAAATGCCAGGAGCCACCCCAATATGGAAGACAATAAAAACTCCAGGCAAGTGTGCAGAATGTGTACAGACACCACCTGGATGAACCCTGTCAAGCTGGTTAGGAACCCTCCACAGGGACAGGACGCCCAGACAACGCCCGCATCCCCACCGACATCTTGGACGGCTCGTTCACAGGTGCTGTGGAAGAGGACATCTCTCAAGTCCACAGAGCAAGAGTTAAAGAACCAACACCAGCAGCAGGGACTGCCATGATGGCTTTCAACCCTCACTCAGAAAGGAGGGTTCTAGAACATGCGATGGGGGGGCACACATCCATCAAGAAGGGAGGGGAGTCTACAGATAATTTCTACCTGGCATCACACAGAGCCTGGGGCTACTCTAATTCCACCCTTATGAATAATGGGGCAGATGTAGAACATTCAAGAATGTTCACAGCACCCTTGAACCAACCCAGATGTCAATCAACGGAAGAATGCATGAATACGCTGCAGTCCATCACATAATGGAATACTACACAGCAACGAAAAAGGAACAAACTACTGGTATATAAAACATGGAATCATCTCACCAACATCGTGTTGAGTGAAAGAAAACACCACTGTACAGTTTCATGTGTAAAGTACGCACCCACTTTTAACTATGGAGTTAGAATCAGGATGGTGGTTCCCTGGGGGTCGGAGGGGTGGGGGGCAGATGGAGGGGCCAGAAAGGGTTGGGGCATCTTTTGGGAGGAGGTCATGTTCTGGGGGTTTTTTGTGTGTTTTGTTTTTAAATCTGGGAGCCAGTTACATGGGTGTGGCCAATGTGCAAAAAATTCATCCAACTGGACATTTATGATGGGTGCTCTTTTCTTCATGTTGTAATTCAAAAAAAAGTTCCCCCAAAGGGGGAGAAGACAGAAGAATACAAAATAACTGCCTTCCTCATCTACTACTGGTAGAATGTAACATGGTGTGATTGCGTGGGAAACAGTCTGGCAGCTCCTCGAAGGGTTAAACAGAGTTACCCTATGACCCAGCATTTCCACTCCTGGGTACATTACCCAGGAAACATGAAAATATGTATGCACTGAAAAACATGTACACAAATGTTCACAGCAGCATTATTCATAATGGCCAAAAGGTAAAAGCAATCCAAATGCCCACTAACTGATGGATGGAGAAACAAAATGTGGTCCATCCACACAACGGAATATTACTCAGCCACGAAAAGGAATGAAGCACTGACACATGCTACAGCATGGATGAACAGAGAAACCATCATGCCAAGTGAAAGAAGCCAGGCACAAAAGACCACATGTTATATGATTCTCTTCATATGAAATGTCCAGAATAGACAAATCCATAGAGACAGAAAGTACATCAGTGGTTGCCAGGCCTGGGATGGATGGGAGTGGCGGGGGAGGGTGATGGCTCAGGGGCACAGTGTTTATTTTGGGGGTGATGAAAATGTTTTAAATTGAAATGGTGATGGTTACACATCTCTGCGAATGTACCATAAACCAGAGTCGTACATTTTAATTTTTTTTTTTTTTTTTTTTTGCGGTATGCGGGCCTCTCACTGTTGTGGCCTCCCCCGTCGCGGAGCACAGGCTCCAGACGCGCAGGCTCCGGACGCGCAGGCTCAGCGGCCATGGCTCACGGGCCCAGCCGCTCCGCGGCATATGGGATCCTCCCAGACCGGGGCACGAACCCGTATCCCCTGCATCGGCAGGCGGACTCTCAACCACTTGCGCCACCAGGGAGGCCCCAGAGTCGTACATTTTAAATGGGTGAATTGTATGATACGTGAACTGAAGCTCAATAAAGCTGTTTAAAAACAAAGTAACTGTGAGAGTGTTAGTTGATCATTGCTAGGCGGAAGACACGTTTTCTACTCTTCTGTATGAACCCTCTATTTCAAAATTAAAAAAAAAAAAGAAAACTAGCAAACATGTACTGACCACACCCAGGCACTTGATTATTCCCATTTTACAGAATGAAAATTGAGGCAACACCCCCCTGAGCATGCCCCAGGTCACAGAGTAGGTCTGCCTGGAAGCCGGGCTTTTGGTTGTTAAGTGGCTGGGTCCTCCCGATACCCTGCTGGTTCTAGGGGGCAGAAGCATGAGAGACTGCTTTTGGGGTGTGGCTGGGACAGACCTTCCAGCCCTCTCCCCTGCGCATTTGCTTCAGCAAATGCCTCCTACTGCTTTGCTGAAATCATTCCTTCCTTCAATTAAAAAATCAATAAATATTTCCCAAACCCACATTATGCCTGAATTTCTTCAGAAGCCTCCTCAACAGTCTCCCCACCCCCACTCCCAGTCTAGGGATCTGGTTTGATCCTGAGTCACCTCCTGTCCCTCCTCTGCCCTGAATCCGAGCAGAGTTCTTGTTTCACTCGGAGTCAAAGCAAACTCCTCACTGAGGTCCACCAGGCCACATAGGAACTGGCCCTGCTCCCACTGCCCCCATTCCCTGCCCTCCCTCCTTTTCCCACTCAGCTCCAGCGACATGGGCCTCCTCAACTTTCTTCTCCCTTGCCTGTCTGTCCAGGGCCACCTGGCAGGGGACTGTTCCCAGTTTCTTTTGGGGGGGGAATGAAAATGTTCAAAAATTGATTGTGGTGATGGTTGTACAACTCTGTGAATATACGAAGAGCCACTGGTGAATTGGAGGGTATGCGAATTACATCCCATAAAGTCATTTAAAGAGAAGCACCAGAGGAGGCATAAGGTGGGAACAGGGATGCCTGGGTGCTTGCAGAAGAGACAGGGTGGTCTTGAGAGGTATCTGGATTGGGATGTAGGCTGGTGGGGGGAATCACCACAGTGGCACATCAGCTGGGGGGCTTCAGTTAGCTGCCCGCCACTTGGAAAGCCAGCAGGATCTCTGAAAAGACCCCAATGTGGTGACTTTGTCAACTTTACAGAACACGCCAACTGCAAATAACAAGAATGGACTCACATGTTGTGAGAAAATGTTCACAACACATATATCAGACCAGGACATATATTCAGAAATACTACAACACAATAAGAAGACCAACAACCCAATTTAAAAATGAGCGAAAGGAGCCCTACAAATGGCGCATAAGCCAATGAGATATTCGACATCTTTAGTCATGAGGGAAATTTCAATTAAGACCATAATGACACCACTACATACCCATTTGAAAATTTATAAGATTGATAACAGCAAGTGGTGGTGAGGATGTGGAGCAACTGGAACTCTTATGCATGGCTGGGGGTGATGTTAAATGTTCTGGCCACTCTGGAAAATGGCTTGACAGTTTCTAATAAAGTTAAACATATCCTCATCCAACCCAGCCATTCCACGCCTAGGTATTTACCCAAGAGAAAGGATGGCATATGTCACACAATGATTAGTACCCGAATGTTCAAAGCAGCTTCATGTGTAATGGCCAAACACTGGCAACAGCCCAAAGGTGCACCCACAACCAAAGGGATAAACAGATTGCAATGTATTATACCTGCACAATGGAATTACTGCACAGCAACAAAAAGGAACGAACCACTAAGGATGCGCAACATAGATGAACCTCAAAATCACTGTGCTGGGTGGCAGGAGCCAGACACCAAAGAATACAGGCTGTATGATTCTACTTACATCAAACGCTAGAAAATGTTCTGTGCCTTGACTGGGAAGGCGGTTACACAATAGTACTGATTTGTCAAAATGCATCCAATAAGTACCCTTAAAATGGATGTATCACTTGGGGGGAGGGATAAATTAGGAATTTGGGATTAACAGATATACACTACTCTATATAAAATAGATACACAAGAAGGACCTACTGTATAGCCCAGGGAACTACACTCAATACCTTGTAATAATCTATAATGGAAAAGAATCTGAAAAAGAATATATATATGGGGCTTCCCTGGTGGCGCAGTGGTTAAGAATCCGCCTGCCAACGCAGGGGACACAGGTCGAGCCCTGGTCTGGGAAGATCCCACATGCCACAAAGCAACTAAGCCTGTGTGGCACAACTTCTGAACCTGTGGTCTAGAGCCCGCGAGGCACAACTACTGAAGCCAGTAGGCCACAACTATTGAAGCCCACGCGCCTGGAGCCTGTGCTCCACAACAAGAGAAGTCACCACAATGAGAAGCCCGCGCGTAGCAACGAAGACCCAATGCAGCCAAAAATGAATGAATGAATGAATGAATGAATGAATGAATAAAAGAATATATATATGTATAACTGAATCACTTTGCTGTACACCTGAAACATGGTAAATCAACTACACTTCAATTTGAAAAATTAAATTAAAAACATTTTTAAATGGATGTATCATATTAAATATAAATTATATCTTAATGAAGTTCATTACAAAACAAAAACAAAAACAAACTCTGACTCCAGACTGCCTGGTTCAAACTGTGGCTCCACAAGTTACCAGCTGTGAATTGGGGCAAGTATCTTCACTTCCCTGCCTCAGGACCTTTGTACCTGCTGTTCTCTGTCAGAAACACCCTTCCTGCAGATAGCTATGGGGCTTCCAGCTCACCTTCTTCAGGTCTTTGCTCAAATGTCAAATTTTCAGCGAGGGCAGGTTAAAATGACCACTCGCACCACCAGCCCTCTCCACCCACATTCCCTTTTGCTCCACTGCATTCAGTACCTTCTGATGAGTCCTATAATGGGTCTCCCCCACCAGCCAGCCAGTCCCCAGACAGCAGGGATTTTTGTCTTGTTCATGCTATATCCCCCCTCCTAGAATAGTGCCTGGCACACAATAGGCACTTAGTAAATAACTGCTGAATAAGTGAGCTAAGGGATACATGTTACTCCCATTTGGGGATGTGAATTGCAAAATGCTCAATAAGTATCTAGTCAAGGAAAGAAGGAGAAAGCACAAGGGAAGATGGAAAGAAATGGGCTTCACCACTAACTTCAAGGATCTGAAGCTCAGAGAGGCGAAGGCACTGGCCCCAAGTCACACAGCAAGGAAGGGGTGGAGCTTGGGTCCCCACTGGGCAGGCTGACACCACCAACTACCTACACTGCACACTGCATGCTGCCCCAGAGAAGGGCATGAGCCCAGACCACCATGAAGCCGAGATTCCCTCCCGTGAATGACAGGCAGCAAGAAGGATTGGTGGTCTCTGTACACAAAGACTACTCAGTCAAGACAGAGAAAGCAGGGGCAGAGAAAACAGGCAGGGAAGAGGGAAGGAGAGTGTTTCGGGGAAAATTAAAGACAAGCCAGTGAAAACCAGTGGTCCCATCTGCCAAGTGGAAACAGAGATGAGAATTTAGATGCACACCCCCACCCCATTTAAAGATGTTCAACATCATTAGCCATTAGAGAAATGCAAGTCAAAACCATAATGGGGGGTTTCCCTGGTGGTGCAGTGGTTAAGAATCCACCTGCCAATGCAGGGGACACGGGTTCGAGCCCTGGTCCAGGAAGATCCCACATACCACGGAGCTACTGAGCCCGTGCGCCACAACTACTGAGTTTGCACTCTAGAGCCCACGTGCCACAACTACTGAAGCCCAAGGACCTAGAGCCCGTGCTCCACAACAAGAGAAGCCACCGCAATGAGAAGCCTGCGCACCGTGACGAAGAGTAGCCCCTGCTCACCGCAACTAGAGAAAGCCCATGCGCAGCGACAAAGACCCAATGCAGCCAAAAATAAACAAAAAAATTAAAAAAAAAAAAAAAACATAATGGGATACCACCTCACACCCAGTAGGATGGTTGTGTTAGAAAAGAGAAATTGGAATCCTCATGCATTACTGGTGGGAAAGTAAACTGGTGCAGCCGCTGGGGGAAAAAGTCTGGCAGTACCTCAATAACTGAACACAGAGTTGTCATTTAACCCAGGAATTCCACTCCTAGGTATAGACCCAAGAGAATTAACATACATCCACACAAAGACTTGTGCACAAATGCCCATACCAGCATATTCACAAGACACAAAAAAGTGGCAACAACCCAAATGTCTATCAATGGATAAATAAAACCTGGTATATTCATATAATAGAACATTAATCAGCCAGAAAAAAGAATGAAGCACCGATCCATGCTACAACATGGACGAACCTTGAAAACATTATACTCAGTGAAAGATGCCAAGTACAAAAGGCCACACACATACTGGATGATTCCATTCATGTGAAATGTCCAGACAGGCAAATCTATGGAAACAGAAAGTAGATTAATGGTGATCACGGGCTTGTAGTGGGGAAGGAGGGCTGGGGGAAATGAGGAGATTTCTCATGGAAATGGGATTTCTTTTGAGGGTGATGAAAATATTCTAGAATCAGATAACAGTGACGGTTGTACAACCTTGTAAATATACTAAAAACCACTGAACTGTATACTTTCAAACAGTGAATTTTATGGTATGAGAATTACATCTCCATAAAAAAAAGTAATTAAAAAAAGCACATCCCTTGATGATACCAAATGACCGTAATTTTTACTAGGTTTGACAATGTCATTGTGGCTATGTAAGAAAATGCTTAGTTTTGCTTTTTAAATACACACTTGAGTTTGTAGAATTAAAATGACAGGAGATCTGGGATTTGCTTTAAAATATTGATACTTCAACAGCAACAAAAAGATATCGATACAAGCAAGTGTGGCCAGATCTCGATCTATGGAACCTGGGGATAAGTAAGGAGGGTTCATTATGCAGTTCTCTCTAATTTTGTATACAGTTGGAATTTTTCATTAATAAATTTTATTTTCTTCTGCACACCCTTTGCCCCAGCAATTCCACCCATGGGCTTTTAACTTACACGGTACTCACATTGCTTGCATTCATGCAAATCAACAGTGGTACACATGGTACCTCACTGTAGTCTTGTTTGTGATAGCCTAGAACTAACCTAAGTGTCCAGCAGATGGGGACTGCTTCAGCAAGCTAGGGCCCTCCAATGGAATAAATACCATGCAGCTGAGAAAGACACAGAACTTGACAAGTTAGAACCTCCAGGATATACCATTAAAAGCTAAAGGCAAAGGGCAGAACAGTGTTAGAATAACTTGTCATTAGTGCCTTAAAAAATGGGGGGAGGTGGGGCATGAAGAGAGACGGAGGGAGGGAAGGAGGGGGAAGGAGAGAGAGAGAGAGAGAGGGAGAGATGCTTACACATGCACAGAATGTCTGTTTGAAAAGAGGCCCCCAAACAATAACCATTTACCTCTGGGAAGAGGATATGGGTACAGATAGCTGGGAGGTGGGAGAGGGAGGGAGACTTTTGACTAGAAATCTCTGATATTATTTGAGTTTTCTACTTGGGTGCGTTGTTCCTATTTAAAAAAAAAAAGAAAAAAAATTTTTAAGCCCCAAAGAAAAGCTGTATCCTACATGTGGCCCTGTCCCCATACATCTCCCCTGGGGCTGGATTAGAAGGATCAGGTTGTCCCCTCTGTTCCCTCCCAGGGGTGGGAGGCCAGGCAGGGCTGAGGCGTTCCTGCTGGGAGAGCAGAACCGCCCTGTGGGACTGCCCAGGGCTCCCTGGAAAAGATTTCCAGACTCCTAAGCCCTGGGCTGAGGCTGGGGGAGGAGGAGATACAACACAAGAAGAACAGGAAGACTAGGAAGAGAAAGGAAAAGAGGAAGGGGAGGCGGGGAGGGAGAGAGGGAAAGGGAAGCCTGTGTACCTGTAAGCACACAAAGGAAGAACAGTCCTGGGCAGGGGGTGGCTGGAAATGCCATCTTCCACCTCAACTGAAGAAACAGCCACCAAGTAGCTTTATTCATAGTTGACAAAAAGTGGAAACAACCCAAATGTCCACCAATTGACAAACGGATAAACCAGATGTGGTACATATATACAACAGAATATTATTCAACCATAAAAAGGAATGAAGCACTGATCCATGCTACAACATGGATGAACCTTGGAAACAATACATGAAATGAAAGCAGCCAGACGCAAAAGACCACATCTTGCACGATTCCATTTGTACGAATGTTCAGAAAAGGCAAATCCCCAAAGACAAAGTAAATTAATGGTTGCCAGGGATTAGAGGAAAATATACAGGGTTTCCTTTTGAGTGAAATTGTTCTAGAACTAGATTGTGAGGATGGTTGCACAACTCTGTAAATGTACTAAAACCCACTGAATTGTATGCTTAAAGGGGAGAAATTAATGGTATGCAAATATCTCAATGTTTAAAAAGAAAAAAAAAAAAGGAATGAAGCTCTGACACATGCTACAACATGGATGAACCTTGAAAACACACTGCACGAAAGCCAGACCCAAAAGGCCGCACAGTGTAGGGTTCTATTTATAGAAAATGTCCACAACAGGCAAATTCATGAGACAGAAAGCAGGTTAGGGGTTGCCAGGGGCTGGATGGAAGGGGGAATGGGGAGCAACTGTTAAGGAGACGGGGTTTCCATTTGGGGGGATGAAAATGTCCTGGAACTAGATTGTGGGGATGGCTGCACAACTCTGCGAATGTACCAGAAAACCACTGAACTGTATGCTTTAAATGGGGGAATTTTATGGTATGTGAATTATATCTCAATAAAGCTGCTCAAAATTTTAAGCAAGCAAAAACGGAAGGAAGGGAGGAAGGGAGGGAGGGAGAGAGGGAGGGAGGAAGGGAGGAAAGAACTGGTCACATGGCCCATCCCCACCCCCACCCCCACCACCACCTGGACCATGACTCCCAACCTGCACTTACCAGGCTGCACATCCTCCCAGAACATGTTCCCTCAGCACGGCCCCCGCCCCTCAAACGCATGGGGCAGCGCCGGGACCCCCGCCTCCAGCCCTGGCTGAATTTCCTGGGTGCCCTCCATGACCCAGGTGGGACACCCCCAGCACGTCCCTGGGTCACCTTCCTCTGTACCCACTACTGGCCCTGGGATGGGGGCGCCACGTGTGAGAGGTGAGTATGAAGCTTTAGCCTCTCATTCCATCCACCACACCCCGCCCCCCAACCCCACCAAAGCCAAAAATGGGCAAGAAAACACAGAAACCACAGAGGCATGTGAAATGTGCTGGGTTTGTAGAATTTTCTAAGTGTGTCAAGTGCTGATTTCGGAGGCAGAAATACCTTTCTACTTCAAAACACAAAACCAAGCAAACATAGAAACCTTTAGACTTCAACAAAAAGTGAAAACACAAACACACATAGCAAATCAGGCCAGAGGGACCTGAGGGAACCCCCCCTCTGCCCTGCCACGCTCTGCGGTGCCTTGGGAGATTAAGTTGGTTAGGAGGTGAGATTGAGCACTGTTATTTCAGCAGGGGGGACAGAAAAACCCACACAGTTCCTAAGCGATTCTTTTATGAAATAATGATCTATAGACATATGTTCTCACATCAAGCAACCAAGCTATTGATTCCACAGAATTCCTGGGAACAGCTTTCCCAGCTCAGTTCTCTCCCTCCCACCCGACTCCCACCCAGACCCTCTCTTACAACACCCGGTGGACAATTCACCTTCCCAAAATGCTGATGAGCGGAAGCTGCTTTCCCACTGGGCAGGGAGAAAAAACCACAAAACCAAAACATGTGCATTCATTCACTCAACAAATATTCAGTGAACACCCACTATGCCCCAGGCCCTGGGAGACCCCTCATAGAGCTAAATTCTCCTGGAAGAAGCAAACCATAAATTGGTAAACAAAGTCATCTACGACGTGATATTGGCTAGTGGCAAGTGGCCAGAAGGAGCTCAAAAAGCAGGATAAGGGAATGATGGGGAAGGGGAGGCTTTAGTTTTAAAACAGGGTGGTCAATACATGTGACACTGAAGCAGAGACTGAAATGAAGGGAGCCGTGCAAATAGATGCGGGAAAAGCATCCCAGGCCGAGGGAACAGTGAGTGCAAAGGCCCTAAGGCAGGAATGTGCCTGACAGGCACCAAGAACAACTAGATCACTGTGAGGTGGGGGGAGGGCGCTGGGAAGGACATCAGAGAAGTAGCTGGGAGGGGGGGGGCAGTAAGCACGGGAAGCCAGTAGATTTTGTCCTAAGTGTTCTAACCTTCCAGAGTTGCCCCAATGCCTCCAACGCGCTTCTGGAACTGGGCTTGGGACACATGGGGAACTGAGGTGGTACTCTCTCAGGAGCGTAGAAGTTGCCCATAGGGTTCCTCACATTTCTACTTTCATTTTCAGCGCTTTTCAAATTGTGAGTTGGAAAATTTGAGCAGTGATGAAATCAGTATAGTGAGTCTCAACCATCACTGAAACAAATGAAGGAAAAAGAACAGAGGAAAATTGAAAAAACAGATTGAATGACTCAAAGGTGGTTTAGCTAAGTATTCCACAAAACTTTGTTTCAGGTGTGTGTGTGTGTGTATCCCTCCTGGATCATGGTGTGAAATATATATGTCTTATCAGAGACTGCAGGTCCAAGGGTCAGGAAAACAGCTAATCCAGATGCCTCCTCCCATAGATCTGAGACCTTCCCACTCATTCCACTGGCCACCCGGGCATCTACAAATACACACCCACTATGGTGAAGACTGCTGTATGTGTCTCCCAACCATTTTCTTTCCCTGGACTACATTTCCCAGCACCCCTTGTAGCTGGGTGTGGTCACATGACTGAATTCTGGCCAACAGAATGTACTTGGAAGTGACATTCACATTCCTACTTTCCAGGCCTGGCACAAAAGACATCCCTCCACACTTCTTCATCTAAAGTGGACTCCACAGACTTAGGGAGGGCAAAGACACTCTAGGGAAGGAGTCTGGTTCTCTCAATGAGTTCACATGAGGCTGCCCCACCAGAAACACCCTCACTGGTCTATAACATGTGTGAGAAAAATGCTTTGAAGCCATTTAGTACACTGAAGCCACTCAGAAGAAAGGGCTTATTTGTTACAGCAGCTAGCATGACCTGTGCTAACTTACACACCCCCCAAACGAAGGTTGGTTAACTCAGCAGCCTGCTGAACGAAGAATCTTTTGCTGAAGTGCCAGAGAGGAGAGGAGAGGAAACTGAGTCTCTGGACGCCTCACAGTACAACAGGTGTACCCAACTCAGAAAAGCCTAGTGAAGCATCAGGGTCACGTCCAAGGCCAGAGATTTAGCATCCACAAAATGCGTTCTAAGCCACGCCAAGTTCATATTTTGAAAAGAAACATAAGCTCCATGGGAATTCCCTGGCAGTCCAGTGGTTAGGACTCAGCGCTTTCACTGCCTGGGGGGGCCCAGGTTCAATCCCTGGTCGGGGAACTAAAATCCCGCAAGGTGCGTGGCGTGGTCCAGAAAAAAAAAGAAAAGAAACATAAGCTCAATGATGAAGGATCCAAGTTGCATCTCGAGCCCAAGACCACACCAATAACAAAGCCCTCATTTAGAAATCGCCATTACCATACACGGGGTACCGGGCTTCCATGACAACCACGCACGGTGGGTACCTCTATCCCTACCTTACCGATGAGGAAAGCTGAAGCCTACAGCTAACCTGACGACAGGAACTGCGGTTCACCACAGGCCACCACAGTGCTTAATTCTACATGACCCTGGAGGTGGGGGCCTGGAATAGATCAATGAGGGTGAGGACGCTGCCTGCCTCATCTACCACAGTGCCCGGCACATGGCAGGAATGCAGGAAATATGTATGTTCATGTTGCATTCATGAACGAACAGCTGCTCTTCTCCCTTTTTACAGATGAGGCAATGAGGCCCAGAGAGGACAAGTCACTGACTCAAGGTTACCCAGCAAATGAGTCACTGACTCAAGGTTACCCAGCAAATGAGGGAACCACATTTCAGGCAAAGCTCAGACCTCCACCACCCCCAAAGCACGCACTGTGTCTCTTCTGCCAGCCTGTTCCCTAGTGTCCCTCACACTCACCCAGGGCCTGATCACACCAGCTTTTAAGCCTCGGGGCCCTTTTTCTGCTCTTCCCAACTTCCTCCCCTCTCCCCGATTAACACACTTTCTTTTGGCTCCTTCACATCTTCCCGGGTTCCTCATTCACGAAATATCCAGCCATTCAGCAATTAAGGCTTGGGATATGTGCTGCGTGCCAGGCTCTGTTCTAGAAGCTGGAGGGATGCCTGTGAACAAAACAAAGATCCCTGTTCACGTGGAGCTTACATTTTTGAGGAGAGTAAGGAGGGAAACAAAGAAAGAACAATATAACAGATTATACTAAGTACTTACAAATA
Organism: Mesoplodon densirostris; assembly: GCF_025265405.1. NCBI lineage: Eukaryota > Metazoa > Chordata > Mammalia > Artiodactyla > Ziphiidae > Mesoplodon > Mesoplodon densirostris. The sequence goes on along the minus strand of NC_082679.1, from coordinate 22,310,031 downwards.
TTTAACTTACATGTATTTAGCTTTTATTTATTGAATAAATATTTAATAGATATTAGAATATATGTCATGTATAGAATTATTTATCATATTTAAAATACAAATGTTATAAAAGATTATGACATGTAAGATCAATATAAATGTAAAATAAATATTATGTCAGAAGTTGCTAAGTGCTGTGGAGGAAAAGCAATGAAAAAGAAGGACAAGGTATTTGTAATTTTAACTAGAGTAATAAAGGCAGGCTTGATTGAGGAGGGGAGGGAGGGAATCATGGAGCAGAGGAATAGCAAGCGCAAAGGCCCTGAGGTGGATACGTGTCTGAGTCAAGGAAGGAGGCCAGTGAGGCTGAAGCGGAGTGAGTAAGGGGGAGAGTAGTTAGTGGGAGATGAGGTTAGATAGATAGATAGAAAGCCAGGGGTCAGATCATGAACTAAAAATAATATCAGTTAAAAGGCAGAAACGACCCACGTGCCCATCACCTGAGGGGTGTAGAAACAAACTGCAGTACAGCCACACACTGGATGTATTATTCAGTCTTGGAAAGGAATGAAATTCTAATACATGCTACATTAGCAATGAACCTTGGCAACATTATGCTAAGTGAAATAACTCAGACTCAAAAGGACAAATATGGTATGATTCCATTTAAATGAGACCATACGGGACCTCCCTGGCGGTCCAGTGGATAAGACTCTGTGCTTCCACTGCAGGGGGCACGGGTTCCATCCCTGGCCGGGGAGCTTAGATCCCACATGCCGCAGGGTACAGCCAAAAGATTTAAAAAAATTTTTTAATTTTTAAATGAGGTGCATAAAATAGGCAAATTCATGGAAACAGAAAGTAGATGAGAGGTTACGAGGGGCTGGTGGGAGGGGAGAACAGGGAGTTATTGTTTCATGGGTACTGAGTTTCTGTTTGGAATGACGAAAAAGTTCTGGAAATGGATACAGATGATGGCTGCACAACACCATAAACGTACTTAGTGCCACTGAACTGGACACTTAAAAATGGTGAAAATGGTCAATGTTATGGTATGCACATTTTCCCACAATTAAAAAGCAATAACAGGACTTCCCTGGTGGTGCAGTGGTTAAGAATCCGCCTGCCAATGCAGGAGACACGGGTTTGAGCCCTGGTCCAGCAAGATCCCACATGCCGCGGAGCAACTAAGCCCGTGTGCCACAACTACTGAGCCTGTGCTCTAGAGCCCGTAAGCCACAACTACTGAGCCCGCGTGCCGCAACTACTGAAGCCCGTGCGCCTAGAGCCCGTGCTCCACAACAAGAGAAGCCACCGCCATGAGAAACCTGTGCACCGCAACAAAGAGTAGCCCCCGCTCGCTGCAACTAGAGAAAGCCCACACGCAGCAACAAAGACCCAACACAGCCAAAAATAAATGAATAAAATTAAAAATAATTTTAAAAAATATCCTAGCATTTAACTATCTAAAAAAAAAAAAGCAATAACAGCTAACATGTTGCATTAGACGTATCAGGCACTGTCCTCAAAGCTTTACGTACGTTCATTCATTCACCCCTCCGACAGCCCAATAGGGGAGGTGCCTTCTAAACCAGTGCTGCCCCCCAGAAAGGCAATGCAAGCCACATATGTCATTCTAAATTTTCTAGTGGAAAGAAGAGGTGAATTTAACGTATGTTAATTTCAAGAATACATTGTATGTAATATGATATATACAAACACGATCATTTCAACTGTCATCAACATAAAAATAGTATTAATGGGGAACTGACTTTTTCCCCCTTCCTTCGAAGTCTTTGAAATCCAGTGTGTTTTTTTTTTTTTTTAACACTGACACTCACCCAGTGGTTAGTGCATTGGTGAGCGGAGTTCTTGGGCGAGCATGGGAGGGCTCTGAGCAGAGAAGGGCCATAAGCTGACTCAGGTTACAACAGGGTCCGGTTGGCTGAGTGAGGGAAATAGCCGGTGGGGGACAGGGGATGGAGGGAGCCCCAGGAGGAGGAGACTGAGATGGTCCAGGCGGGAGGTGATGGTGGCTGGACCGGGGTGGGCGCAGCGGGGGTGGGGAGACAGGCCAGACGGTGGAGATCTTCCACAGGCAGAGCTCACAGGCTACACTGCTGGACTGACGGGGTGCAGAAGACAGAAGGATAAGGGGCATCCACACAGCAATGTGACTAAAAAGGGCTTAAGATGGTACGTTTTATGCCATGCGTTGTTTATCACAATAAGAAAAATTAAAATTGGGAGTTCCCTGGTGGTCCAGTGGTTAGGACTCAGCGTTTTCACTGCTGCAGCCTGGGTCTGATCCCAGGTTGGGGAACTAAGATCCCGCAAGCTGAGCAGCAGCCATAAATAAATGAATAAATAAATAAATAAATAAATAAAATTTAAAAAGAGAGAGAAAAAAAAAGAGTCAAGGATGACGCCAAAGTACCTGACCCAGGCCACTGGGAGAATGGACCGAGATGGTGACAAACTGGAGGGGGCAGGCTTTACTTTTGCTTGTTTGCTTGGGGGGTGGGGGTGAGGGGTCCGATGTGTTAAGTTTGAGGTGCCTCTGAGACAACCCAGTGGAGGAGGGCTCGGTAGAGCGGGACAGGCTGGAGACAAAAGTGAATAAAATCTGCCATTAATTCCTCTCCTGCCCATTTCCAGGGCCTGGCTTCTCTCTTGGTTCCCTTGACACAGTGTCCAGCTGCGCAGGAGCATCCTGTCACAGGGCAGGCCCCAGTCTGGCCCATCATCACGTTCCCCCTTCCTCCCTCATCACCAGTCACAGCGCAACACAGCCTCCAGGCTCCCAGCTTTCAGGGAACAGGCTTCCAGAAGCCTCCCTGCCCACTCCTACCACCCACCCGGCTTCCTCGCCTTTGGAGCCCATGAAGGCCCGATGCGGCTGCTCGTTCTGCATCGTCTAGCAAGGAGCGCGGAATCTGAATAGTAAACACCATCCAACGTCGCCAAACAGTACAGGCAACATGCACCCTGGGGTGTGGGCAAGTGCGAGACAGAATATATATTCTAAGGGGTCCAAGAGCCTTTATCCGAAACCTTTGAGGGGAGATGCTTTCCGAAAAGCAGATTCTTTTCCAGACTTTGCCAGGTGCTGGGATGCGCACCTGTCTATGGCGGAACACCCACAACCAGCTCTGAGACGCCACCCAGTAATCAAACACTAATATTTCTGCAGCCAAATGTATGAATATTCACATGGAGAGCAAAGACAGACTACGAATAGCTTGGCTTCGGGTCAGGTCCTGCTGCCTGTTGAGTCACAGCGGGCGAGCTGCCCTTAGCATCACTGATGGAGGTGGTGTCACTGTGATAGCACGCCTTGCTCCCTGGTTGATCTAAGAAGGGAAGAGTCTTTGTGCTAAGCCCAAGGCTCCCCCAAGGCCTGGAAGCGGGGAGCCCCTGAGCTCAGGTCAGACACACCTGGCTTCAAATCCCTGCTCTGCAATTTCCTGACCCTGAGCAACTTACCTCATTTCTCCAGGGGTCTCAGTCCTGGGGGGGCAGGTCTGGAAGGATCTGGCTGTTGCCTGTAAGCCTTAAATCAACAACAATGACAACAGCAGCAGCAGCAATAATAATAATAGTGGCTAACCTTCATGGAACCCTACTCTGGTCCAGGAGGCCCCTGCGCTCCATGTGGTGACCGTCTCATTGCCTGACCCTCATCACTCTCCTGAGAAGCAGCTTCTACTGTTATGTATCCTCTTCTAACAGAGGCCTGGCGCAGCTGGCCTGAAGAAGGAGACAGCTGGGGCTCCAAGTCCAAGTCTACCTGCCACAGGGCCTAAACATGTCCAAAGCCTGGATCATGCCTGTCCCTAGGTCAGGCCGCCCCGTCCCTGATACTGATCCCCTCCCAGGGGGGATAAGTTAGCCAAACAACAACCGTGTGCTGTCTGCTTCCTGCTGAACCCTCCCAGACAAGCCCCAAGGGGGAGGTGCTATTATTTTACTCCTTAGCTGTACCTCGATATGTCCCACATGGATGGGGGGCCCACACACGCAGTCTCCAGGCCAATACACTCCACTTCTTGGTCCAGCCAGAGCTCACACCAGGGCTGTGCCAGGCCTCCTTCTGCCACCTAGAATAGCCTCTGGCCTCTCCTTTTTTGGTTCCTCCGAAAGCTTCACCTTCCTTTGAGCTCAGAGGCCACTCCAGAGACTGCCCTGCATTTCCAGGACCAAGAGTTATTTAAGTAGCAGGACTTGGGCTGATTCTCGCCAGCATCTCTAGGGCCTGGCACCAAGCAGTCACTCGGTAAATTCTGGCTGCTCTTTGCAAGGGATGAGAACAGTGAGGCCTTTCTGGAATGCCATTTGCCAGGGCCTCCTCAAACCTCAGCACACGCTTCCCTTTGCCTTAGCAAGTCCTCTTCCAGGAATCTGGCCAGTAGAAACGCTCCTGCACAAGCAACTGCAGGTGTGGATACAAAACTGCCAGGTCGGGTCACTCCCCTGCTCAAAAGCCTGCCATGGCTCCCAGCTCACTCAGGATCAGAGCCCAGGTCCTGGTCAAAGATGCAGAATGGAAACTCTAGGGTAATAAAGAGGTAGCATGAATCAGCTCCTAATGGAGATAAGATGGAAGGCCAAATTACTCAATTAATCTAAAGGAGGCAGGAAACGAGAGAATAAGGAACAAAGAACACCAGAGATAAACCAAAAATGAATAGTAAGACAGAAGATTTCAATGCAGCCACAACAGTAATGAGGGCAAATACAAACGGTCTAACCCTGCACCGTCCACTCAGAGAGGCCTCATGTGACTTCCCAGCCCTGGGAACAGAGCTAGTCCAATAAGATGTTCTGAGTGGAAAATACACACTGGATTTCAAAAACTCAATGCAGGGTGGAAGGCGGGAAACATGTTTTGGCGAGGATGTGGAGAAATCGGAACCCTTGTGCATTACTGGTGGGAATGTGAAATGGTGCAGCCACCGTGGACAACAGTGATTCCTCAAAAAGTTAAAAAGAGAATTACCAGATGACCAAGAGACTCCATTCCTAGGTGTATATCCAAAAGCACTGAAGGCAGACTCAGATTCTTGTATGCCAATGTTTATAGCAGCGCTATTCACAATATCCAAAAGGTGGAAATAACCCAAGTGTCTGTCTATTATTGGATGGATAAACACAGTGTGGTCTATTCAGACAATGGAATAGTATTCGGCCTTGAAAAGGAAGGAAATTCTGATAGATGCTACGAATGTGATGACTATCATTGAAGACATTACGGTAAGTGAAATAAGCCAGACACAGAAGGATAAATACTGTATGATTCCACTTATATGAGGAAGAAGTGGTCAAATTCATAGAGAAAGAAAGTAGAATGGAGGTTACCAGTAGGTGGTGGGAGAGGGGGATGGGGAATTATTGTTTAAGGGGCACAGAGTTTCTGTCTGGAAGGATGAACAAGTTCTGGAAATCGAGAGCGGTGACGGTACACAACATTGCAAATATACATAATGCCACTGAATTGTGCACTTAAGAATGGTGAAAATGGGAAATTTTAGGTCATGTGCATTTTACCACAATAAAAAAGACTGTAAAATATCTCATTAGTGACTTCTAGACTGATTACGTGTTGAAATAATAGTATTCTGTATATAACAGGTTGCATAAAATATATTCACATTAATTTTCCCTATTTCTTTCTCCTGTGGCTACTAGAAAATTTTAAGTAACGTATAAGTGGCTAGGATTTTCTTACTGGACAGCACTGGTCTCGACATTCCAATCATCAAAAGGACATAGACTATTTGCTGTCTGCAAGAGACACACTTTAAATGTAAGCACACTTTAAATATAAAGACATATATAGGCTCACAGTAAAAATTGGAACCAAAAAAAAAAAAAAATCCATAGAGTAGAGGTTAAATAAATTATGGAATACTACTCCTCCTTTAGTTTGCTAAAAGAATGGGTTCTGGAGGGAGGGGTGGGGACGGACGAATTGGGAGTTTGGGATTAGCAGATGCAAACTATTATATACAGAATGGATAAACAACAAGGTCCTGGGACTTCCCCGGCACTCCAGTGGTTAAGACTCTGTGCTTCCAGTGCAGGGGATGTGGGTTTGATCCCGGGTTGGGGAATTAAGATCCCACGTGCGGCACAGTGCAGCTAAAAAAAAAAAAACCTTAAAAAACAAAAGAACAAACAAACAAAAACAATAACAACAACAACAAAAACAAGCTCTTGGGGACTTCCCTAGTGGTCCAGTGGTTAAGAATCTGCTGTCCAGTGCAGAGGACGTGGGTTCAATCCCTGGTCAGGGAGCTAGGATCCCACATGCCTTGGGGCAACTAAGCCCGCACACCACACCTAAGCCCGCGTGCGCCGCAACTACTGAGCCCACGTGCTCTGGAGCCCGCGTGCCACAACTGGAGAGAGAAGCCCATGCACCACAGTGAAGATCTCATGTGCCACAACTAAGACCCGACAAAGCCAAAAATAAATAAATTAATTAATTAATTAAATATTTAAAAAAAAACAAGGTCCTACTGTATAGCACAGGGCACTATATTCAATATTCTGTAATAAACCGCAATGGAAAAGACTATGAAAAAGAATGTAAATATATATGTATAACTGAATCACTTTGCTGTACAGCAGAAATTAACACAACATTGTAAATCAACTATACTTCAATTAAAAAAAAAAGAGTGGAGCTCTAGATTGCTGCCATGGAAATAATTCTAAGACATTTGTTCAAGTTAAAAAGCAAGCTGTAGAATAATTCATATGGTACGTGTGAGCAAGAGGAAAAAAATGTATGCACAGAATAGAGGGGTAGAAAGAATGCACCCAAACTCCTCACATAGGGCTCCTCTGGAGAGGGCAGGACAAGGGGACAGTGAAAAGATTTTCATAGTGTTATATATGACTTTTTTCCATGTCTAATTAATTCATACAGATCTGCCCTCAAATTGGCAAACCCCAAAGAGTTAAGGAATCTGATCTTAGCCTCGGCATCCAGTGCAGGGCCCTTGAAGCAACTCGGAAATCGTCCGGAAACCACTCTACCCCTTGCTACTCAAAGGAGCAGCCTCAGTGTCCCCTGGGAGCCTGCTAGAAATGCAGAGTCTCAGGCCTGCCACAGACCCGCTGAATCAGACCCCGCATTTCAACAGGCTCCCCAAGGGATTCGTGTGCACGTTCAAGTTTGAGAAACTGTTGCTCTGCAACACAGCCCAATCTGTCTGCACAGACTCTGTAGGTACAGACTAAAGGCTGGTCAGTGATAATAATAGCAGCCAGCACTTACAACGGGTTTATTAAGTGCCAGGCGGTACCTTATCTCAATGAAACGCAACAGACATCCCACCATGTCCCAGATCATCTCGATCTACAACCCTATATCTACAATTCCAACCTCCAAAAATCTCTAAAAACCATCCCTTTGTTTTCCCCTTTACTCATTGTGGGGCATAAGCTAACCTGCAATGACTATCCTTATGTATCCTTCTTAGTGTAGAACAGCCACAGATATATTAGCAACAGGAATAGTATTTGCTGCAGAAATCTTTAGCCTATTTGGGGAAGGGGAGCTGCCCTGCCTGGCTGAGGGCTGTTACACCTCATTGCAGCCTGCGCTGTGGTCTGAAATATTCTGAATGTTGACACACCTGGGAAGCTGGTTACTGCCATAAATTTGCAGCACATCTGTTGATATGTGACGTCATCTATGAAACCTCCGTGAGGAAGGCATCAGGCACCCCCCACCCCGCTGATGGGGAAACTAAGGCTGCGAGAGGTGGTGGGCCCCTGCTCCAAGTCCCGCAGCTGCCTCCAGGCCAGATCTCCCTCCGGGGTCCTGACCCCTTCCTTGCAGGTCTCCCTGTCAGTCACCCACCGGGGTTCCCTCACAAACTCACAAACACATCCGAGGAAGCTGGGGGCGCCACAGTTATGTTAATGAAGACACCACGGAGGGTAAAAAGGGAAAGAGGAGGGTGGGACGGCACCCTGCTGAGCCGGGGCCTCCACTGGCTAAGCTGAGACCCAAGCTGGATCCCAGGGCAAAAAGCAGAGTGGAGGGGGGCGGGGCAAAGGCAACTTCCTGACTGTGGGCTTTCAGTCCTGGTCCCTGTAACAAGCGAACAGTGAGGCTTTATGGCTAAAAGCCTGGGCTTTGAGGCCAGACTGCAACCCCCAGGGTGGGGTGGGGGATCCCCAGTATACCCTTTAGCAGATGTGTGACTCTAGGCAAGTCACTTAACCGTCCAGTGCCTCAGTTTCCTCATCTGTAAAATGGGGATGCTCACTGCACCTACCTCCTAAGGTCCTAATGTGAGTAACTGAGTCAGGACTTGTGAGGGCCCTAGACTGGTACCCATGGCCGTGTGGGCTGTTATAATTATTGTTGCTACGGTCATGAGTTGTGGAAAGCTCCTAACTGGATTCACAACACCCCTGAAATCCTCCGCCAAAGGTTGCGATGTAGAGTCAAGCATGCGTTTCTCTGGGGGAAAGGTCGGAGGCCTCCGAGCAGGTTCCCCAAAGGACCTCAGCCCTCCTTCCCCCACACTAAGGACCACCTCGTGCTCTTAAGACCTTGTCCTGGAAAAGATAAAAGGCGGCTGCCTCTCCCAGCTGGGGCAGGACGGCCAAAGCTCTCGCCATCCCAACAGCTGGCAATACCACTGGCCTCCCCCCTCCCGCCCCCACCTCCTGCCACCCCCTCCTGTCTCCAAGCAGCTTTGCACTGGCCTCCTGAACTCCTTCCCAACTGCACAAACATCTTTCTTCTAGCTTCACACCCCTCTCTTCCTCACCTCCTGACCTGTAAGGAAGCTTCACTCTTGAGCCCAACCCACCACCCCACCTCCTCCCTCTTCTTCTAGAATCTTCCTTCGCTCCTTTCCTTTTCTCTAAGCCTGCTCAGATCCTAAAACTCTCTAAGCCTGGTCCCTCACTCATGCAGTGAATACTGAGTCTGGACGCATTCCCAGTCAGGTCCGGAGGATGAATCCTCACACAGAAGCAAACCGCGTGACATGGAGAAAGTTGGACAGGGTCGTCAAGGAAGGCTTCCCAGAGGAGGCTGTATTTAAGCAGAGGCCTGCAGGACAGGACGAGGAGCCCAGAGACAGGAAGGAATGGGAGAAGATCACGGCAAGTAGAGGCAAGGGCAAAGGTGGGGAGGCAGGAAGAAGCTGGGTGTGGGAAGAAAGCAAGGTGAAAGGGCAGGAGATGAGGTCAGGGAGATAAGCCCAGGCCAGGCTAATGAGGCTCTGTGGGGGGAGGTGAGATTAGACTTTCAGCTGAGGGCACTAGGGAGCCATAAAGGGTAGCAAGATTTTTTTTTCAATCTCTGGCTGCCAAGAACTCCTTCTGCCTGCCTTCCGTCCGTCCATCTGTCCATCCATCCATCCATCCATCCATCCATCCATCCATCCACAAAGCCATCCTTCTCTCATGACTCCTCACCATATTCCAGTCTGGCTTCCGCCCCTACATACCCATCAAACCCAGGAAACCTTTGCTTCCACAACAGCCTCATCCAACCCAGGAAGCCTGTCCTCAGGTCCATGGAAGTTAAACCTTTCTAAAAACTCTCCCCCTTTGTTCCTGAGACGCTGATCCTGCCTTATCCTGCTCCTCCTCCCTTTCTCTGTTTTGGCCAAAGAAGCTCCCACCCCTCACTACACGTGGGTGGCCACCTAAGTTGATTCTCCACCCTCTCCTGTCCTCTCCCTGGGGAATCATCCCCATCCCTGGGACTTCAGTGATCACTCCATGTCACCGTCTCTCACTCATGATGCCTCCAGTTCATTCATTCATTCCGTCTGCACCTCACCACCAGCCGAGAGGGTGCTGGAGCTTTACTCTCTGGGGTTTGTGTTCCCCAAACTATAGACACCACTACAGCATCTCAAGAAAGGGCACCTGCATCCACTCAGTTGCTCAGGCCAGTGACTTTGGATCATCCTGGACTTCCTCCTTCCCTTACCTCCCATCAACAAAACCAAAGCATCCCAGATCTCAGCCCCAGTGTCCTGGGTCCTCTTTCCCCGTGAAGCTTCAACTGGCCTTTGTGCAAAGCATCCCAGGTTTCTCTCTGCTAGAAATGGCATGGAGCCCAAAGCCTGCCCCCAGAAGCCCTCTCCTCCAGGAAGCCTGCCCTGATGCACCAACATACCCCAGAAGCAATGCCTCCTCCTGGCCTCCACCAGCCCAGCTGACACTCCTGAGACACTGATCTCACCTTGCAGGGAGGATGGTGTGTTTTGGGTTTACCCCCCTCCCCTGTCCTGAGTGCAGAGCTCTGAGGCCCGGCACAAGGGAGGCCTGCTATGTGGGTCTGAATTAACCAGTACGATGCGCCTGGATTCAAATCCCTGCTCTGCCAGCAGCTAGCTGTGTAACCTTGGACAAGGCACTTCACCTCTCACTGTAACTGGGAAAGGAAGGCAACCCGGGGGTCTGGCCCTGGGGAAAATTCTAAGCAAACCATGAAAACTGCACCGCACAGAGTCCCACAGCCAGGAGAAGCAACAGACAAGATGCACAAGTAGCAACACAGGAGGCCTTAGAGTGGGTGTTCGGCGAAAAAGACTCAGAAGGAGAAATACAGCAGGATCCTCTGTAGAAAGCAAAAATCCACCACACAAAGCAAACAATTTGCCAGGGCACAGAACAATTTGCCAGGGCACTGGGCCAGGGAAGGGAATGGGAATACAAGGGAATCTTATACAGATATATATATATATATATATATGCATTTGCATATATGTGTATATAATATATACATTTACTATATGCCTATTATACTGCTAAGTTTAAATTTACCACTAAATTATTACATAAAGTATAATAATATGTAACATATATTAATGTATGTGTGTGGGTATATATATTTTACTGTTCATTTGCTTAAAGCAGACTTCTGTTAGGAACTCCCTTAAATAAATCTCCCTATTCTGCTACAGAGTCTGGCCGGGGGCTCTTCAGGCCCAGAAGTTGGCTCAGTGTCCCCGTGACCAATGCAGACACGACTCCCTGCCCCTTAAAGGTCGCAAAGAAAAAAGAGGACTGTGGAAGGGGGACGGGCTCGGGGACGGGCAAGGGCTGGGCAGATGTCAGGGAATTCTGCTGGTCCAGCTAAGGAGACAGAAATCTGACAAAGGAAAACAGCTCCTCACGGAACAGCTTTGAGACTTTAGGTGGCAAAGCACAGGCAGCCCGGAAGGGCCACAGAAACCAGAGGCAAAGACGGAGCAGAAGTTTCCCAGACATTTTTATCAACTTCGAGACCTGAGTCTTTGCCCATTTTAGCATCTCTGTAAAAGGAGGCGTAACTTACAGCAAATGGCTTGTGTGAACACAGCATGTGTGGCTTCCAGTCCTGGCTGAACTGAGGAGGGCAGCAGCTGAGCGCCCCCCTCCAGCCTCAGTCTCCCTGCTGAGCAGTGGGCAGTCCTGACCTGTCCCATGGGCCCTGATTCACTCCGTCTCTGAAGACACTGAGGGAGCGAGTACTGGGCAGTGGGGAGGTGGCTAGGGCAGGATGGGCAATGTCCATGGACCAAGTGTCAAGTGCAGGTGGGAGACCCATGGCTGCCTGTCCTGGGTGAGGGGCCTGCCGGAGGAGCTTTGCCACTGCAGGCAGAGCCCTGCAGCTTTGAGGGCTGGGCTTCCTGAGCCAAGGAACCACTCAGGGGTCGGGCTTGATAAAAGTGGTGGGGGGATGGGCCCGGGGGGGCGGGCAATGAAGGCAGCTGAGCCTGGCTGGGGGCCTCTCGGGCCCTACCCACCAGGACTCCCAGGAGATGCGTGGCACCCCGAGATTGGCATTTTTGGTGCTTTGGAAGCAGGTGGGTCACACTTTTTAAGAAACAGAATAGCGACCGCAAGCACAGGCTCTCTGCTCCCTTTCTCCATGCCTGTGACATGTCCATCCTTCAGTCAGTCAGTGAGTCAGGCAACAAACATTACAGGATTCCTACTGCACACCAGGAGCTGAGAACACGGGGCACATCATTTCCCTCCTATGTAGTTTATAGAATCTAGTGAGAAAGCCAGGCCTGAAGAAAAGCTCACGGGATACCTACATCCCAATGGGGCTACGAGGGGTGGAGCAGTGAAATGGGAGAGCGTCCCTAGGCCCGAGGCTGAGGCTGGGAAGGGCACCCAGGGGAGGGGCAAATGGGATGATGAGACTTCAAGGTGGGGGGGGCAGATTTCTCTCTCCCGAGAGAAAGGAGGTAAAGCCTTCCCAAGGACTCCTGCTCAGTGATAGAAAGGCTAAATCTCAAAACAGTGATGCTGAGCTGAGGTGCTCAACCCAAGACCACACACGTCTGCGAGATTCAAGAAGAGGCAAGGCAGATCCACAACAGGATAAACGAGCAGCGGGCCAGTGACCCGCTGCTCTGGGAGGGGGTGTTGACGGTGAAGGGGCACAAAGGAACTTTTTGGCTGCGATGCGAATGCTCTGGATCTCGATGGGGTGTGGATTACACACGCTGCTATGGTTTGGCAAGACTCATGGAGAAGCACCCTTAATCTGTGTATTTCATTGTATGCCAATTATACTCAATGAGAGGATGGGGGAGAAATACATACACACATACACACACACACACAAAACTTTCTGTGAAAGGGTATGCATGGGGGCTTCCCTGGTGGCGCAGTGGTTAAGAGTCCGCCTGCCGATGCAGGGGATACGGGTTCGTGCCTCGGTCCGGGAGGATCCCATGTGCCACGGAGCGGCTGGGCCTGTGAGCCATGGCCGCTGGGCCTGCGCGTCCGGAGCCTGTGCTCCACAACGGGAGAGGCCACAGCAGTGAGAGGCCCATGTACCGCCAAAAAAAAAAAAAAGCGGGGGGCGATGCATGTCCACAAAAGCGGGAGGGCACTGGGCATGTTCTGGGGAGAGAAGTGAGGCCACTGTGGCCAGAGCCTGCTAGGCCGAGGGGAGCCTGGCCTGAGAGGGTAAAGAGCTGAGAACTCTTCCGGGGGGCCCCCCGTCACCTAGCCTGGAGGGCTTGGTGTTCGAAGATGGGTGAGGTGCCTTGAAGGACAGGAGGGACCTTGAAGGACAGGAGGGAGGTTACAATCTAGCCAACTGCCACAATCATCCCATGAGCATCTGTGAGCAACAGCCTGCCCAGTACCACATAGTGGACGAGAGGCAGGGCAGCATCCATCCTCTGGAAAGGGGGCTCCAGGCACCTTCGATCTGCAGGTGTCCTGGAGAAATGGACCGCCCTTCACCTCCAAGCTGCGGAGGCCACCGGGGCTCCCTCCAGGGCCCCAGGGGTCATTAACGAGGGTCCCACAGCCATAGAGATGGTCCTCCCTCACTCCGCACACAAGGCTGCCAGGATGGGACATAGGGGACACAGGAGGCTGGCGGGGGGGTTACCTAGAAGTCAACAGCCCCCTCCAGCCCCTCGAAGGACAAGAAACACTTTGAAGGAGAATTATAGAGGATGGAGTGAGCAAAAGCGGGGGATTAAGGCAGCCAGGCCTGGTCAGGGGCTCCAGGGATATAACCCTTCCTCTGACCCTCTTACCCCTGGAAGGAGCGTTTGGTTACAGCCTCCACGGAAGTGATAACTAACTACAGTGACAATGGTGACTGCTACCTTCTGCAGAGCGCTTACTCTGAGCCAGGCACTTGCAAAACACTTTTCCACTCAGGACCTGATTTAACTGATGCAAAAGCTCTTGAAAGAAGCATCGATTTATTATTCCTGTACTTCTGGTTCTCTAATCTGGAATTAGAGAAAGGAAGTAACTTGCCCCCAAGTCACAAGGTTAGAAGCGGCAGAAAGAGGACTCGAACCTGGGCGGCTGACCCAGTAACCCCTCACTGCCGGGGTCATCTGTCCATCCCCCTGCCACTGGCCCACATTCTCTGACTGTGATTTCTGCACAGAATATCAGAACCCACATCCAGGCATAAATCCCCAAGCCTGTGTGATCAGAAACAGCCACCAAGGTGCAAAGCCTGGGCTGGCCAAGACAGGATGGGAACACAGATCAAGGACAACCTGACCAAAGTTTACTGCCTGCAGCCTCGATTTCCCCAATCTATGAAATGGGCCTAATGTCTCTTCCAGCACAGAACAGGATAGAACCCGGAGGTGATTAAACAGATTCTGGATACCAAAAATATTAACACCATTAGTAATGATAATGATACAATTGAACTGATAGGATATCTGGAATTTGCTTAGATGTACTCCAGCTGAAAAGGGAAAAGAAAGTGCAGGGTGGCGCGGGGGGTGGGGGGGTGGGAGGAGGGGTCAGCAGAAAATTGGTGAAGCTGGCGATGGGTACACAGGGGTTGATTATTTTATTCGCTCAACTCTTGGTAGGTACTTTAAAATTTCCATGATAAAAAATTTAAATAATAACAAGCAAAGTGAATTTTCACCGCACTCCTGCAAGCCGGGGCCTGTCTTAAAAGCTTTCTACATCTTCACTCATTTAAGCTTCACAAAGACCCCATGAGTTCTGTTACAGATGAGGAAACTGAGGCCCAAAGGTATTTGATTGCCTTGGAACCTTCCCTCTGATTAAAATGCCAACATTGACTGCCCGGGGTTTTAGGGGAAGGAGGCAAGGACGCAGGTATCTAATTCCACAGGAGATTTCTCTCCATCATCATCATCATCATCATCATCACCATCATGACCATCATGACCAACATCACCACCAACACCATCACCACCACCACCACCACCACCACCATCACAGCCACTGACATTTTCTGAGCACTTGTGATATGTCAGGCACTGTGTTAAGCACTGAACATCCGTGAGCACACAGGTAGGTCTCCCATCACAGCCGTTCTTCCAGATGAGGAAAGCGAGACCCAGAGCAGGACAGCCCTGTCTGTCCCCAGGGCCACGCCACCGCAGCAGCCTGCCCTGTGCCCTCCGCTGCTGTGCGGTTTAGAATGCCAACAATGTTCCCTATGTGCCTTTCAGGAAGACAATGGAGAGCTTTCAGAGTGGCGAAGTCAGCGTGGGGCCCACAGCAGAACAGTAACCATAGTGAAAATAACAGCAACATCAGATGCTCCTTCCTGAACAGCTACTGCATGCCCGGCTGGGGAGGGCAGTGCCTCCTTTGGCCCTCACAGCCCACCTGCCAGGGAGCCATCATGGGCCCAGTTTACAGACAAGGAAATCGAGACCCAGAAAAGGATCACTTGCCCAAGGTCACGCTGCAGGTAAGTGCAAAAGCCAGCATTCCCTCCCCTGCCTGCCAGTAAGGGGGCTCACAGCCCAGAATTAAGGGGTTCCTCACCCCAGGAGACAGAACTGCCATAGAATGACAGATGACACCTCCACTGAATGACTCAGCTAGGCTACCCATGCACCTTGATGGGTATTATTTAATCCTCACGACAACCTTTCCAAAAGTAGGTGCTGAGGTGAACCCATTTAACAGAGGGGACAACTGAGGCCCAGAGCCAGCAAGCCCCCTGCCTGCATCCATTCAGCCAGCAAGCGGCAGAGCCGGGATTCGAATCAACAGCGCCCCCACCCTTGACCTCTACACCAAGTGGCAAGCACAGGGTGCAGGCCACAGGCAGGAAGGAAGGGGCAAGGAGGTCACAAGAGGCAAAGACAATGGATGGATGGGTGGGATGACTTGAACAGGAGGGGAAACGATTTCTTTCAAGATACAGCTCCACAGGTGCCTCCCAAGAGTGACCGAATGACAAACCGCAGGCTCTTGACCCAGCAATCCCGCCTCCAGGAGTTTACCCCGCTGGCATACCCACTTCCCAGTAAGACAAATGGATGCATGCCCTCTGGCTCTGCACGCTGAAACTTTAGGAAACACCTCCATATCCGTGTTGAGTCAAGGAGGATTTGCCCACACTGAGGAATACAATGCAGCTGAGAAAAAGCCAAAGAAACGCCTCCATGTATTGTGCACATCTCCCAGGGAGATGAAGTGAAAAAAGCAACGTGCACAACGACGGGAAGAGGGGGCTACCATCTGTGCAAAATAAATATTTTTTAAGACATACACAGGTATATAAATGTGTGCGCACAGAACATCAGGATTGAGGCAGTGCTCTGGGGAGGCGAGTTGGGGGACCAGGGATGCCCCGGAGGGTAAAGGGGGAGACTTACTATGTTTGAGGTTTTGAATTTGTCCCATGTGGATGTATCACTTAGAAAAAAAGAGAAAGAGAGAAAGAAGCTGCTTCCCCCTTGGAGCCTTTGCAAACCACCCAGACAGAAGGCATCAAAGTCCCCCAGCAGCCTTGAAGACAACACTTCTCTCGAGCCTTCTCCCGGATCGGGTCCCAGTATCATAACTGGGCCCCAGGTCCGTGGCACACAGTAGGCCCTCAGGAAGTTTAATCGGGAACAATTACAGACAGACAGGCCCTCTCTCCAGCTTCTCCTGCCAACAGATCCCCCGCCACCATGAATACCTGCAAACTCAGGACACAAAACTGTCGCCAAACGAGAAATGTCTTAGAAAACCTTCTCTTTTCCCGTTGGGGGATCTTGCATGCCACTGAGACACAAAGGCTTCAGTCAATGGGGATAAAACTCTATTGGTGGTACCCCAGGCAGGCGAGAAGTCTAGGGAAGGAAGGAGGAGGGAATCCTTGGGGACCAGTCAACCAAACATTTCCCATGTGTCTCTAGTGTGACACAGCCTACGCTGGGGAGCCAACTGAGACAGGCCCTCCGCCCTCAGAGAGCGGGGACAAACTTGGATATGACCTGGTGAAAAAGGGGGGCAAGTCATTCTGATTGGTGGGAGAGTATTTTACATCATGGACGTAAAACAGGCAACTTGCTGTTTCCACTAAGAGTCAGGGATCCTGGTGGGGGAAAGACCCCGAAGAGACAGAGGTGAGAGAACCATGCTCCCCCCCCACCTCTCCCCTGCAGGGCGGGAGAGGGAGAAAGGCAGCCCCTCACTGCTTTCCAGGCCCAGGCCAGCTAGAAAGGAATGCCATGTTTTCCTGTTTCCAATGAACTTCCCCCCACCAGCAGCCCTCCGCATTCTTGAGACCAGGAATCAAGACAGCCACGGGGGAGAGCTGGGAGAGCGGGCAGGAACTCTGATGGTGGCTGGACCTGGGGCTCAAAGGTGACCCCCCCAGGACCCCGGGGTACCCACACCACACCCCAGGATCCTCCTGCCAGGCCCCCTGGGCTTGGTGCTGACCCCTGGACCCTTTCACAGCCTCTCAGAAGGGAGAGGGGGAAGACCCCACATCCCCAGGGAAGGTTGGGGAAGGCCCCTGAGGCCTCTGGGAAGGAAGCGGGCAAAAAAGGGGGGCGGGGCATAGGCCTGTCACTCTTGGGCCTCACACTTCCCCCCTTTTCCACTGCCACCCTGCCCCCCCAAAATCAGTTCCAACTTTCAGGAAGCACTCACCCTAGAGAGACCTACAGCCCCTCCCCTCCTGCCCCCACCCCACAGGAATTATGATTACTTATGATGCCTGTCACCTCAGGAAGGTATTTGCAGGGTGTCCCTCAAAGTGTTAGCCCCTCTCCAATCACACCCCCGTCCCTGAAGTCTGGGCTGGAGTCCCCTCTCAGCCATGGAACAGGTTTCTGCTGGACTCAGTTTCCTCATCTGTAAAATGGAAGATTGCCCGTATTGCCCCCCTCACTGGGTAAGCTGGGCCCTCCCCAGCCCTTCCTCCTCCTCCCCCCCCCCCCCCCCCGCCACCAAATGTGTATTCGGCACCAGTAAGTGCTGAAGGGGCGGGGTCCCAGAGAGCTGGAGGCTGCTGAAGGGGTGGGGTCCCAGAGAGCTGGAGATGGAGGGTCACCAAAGCGGAACTCCTTACTTACTGCCTGCCCTCAACCACCACCACAGGGAATTCCTCCAAGGTAGATGCCTTTTGCCATTCACCCTAAAATACCCAGCACCCAACTTTCCTCCCCACCCCTACAGGCCTGCCATATCCCCGTATGCTGAAGGAGAAATAAAAATAACACGCTTGGATAAAACTTTCAGTCACCGCAAGGTCAGTTAAGGAAGCTCTACTGATCCCCACCTGCAGATGAGGAAACTGAGGACTAGTGAGTTGAATCTAGTGCCTGAGGTTACAGAGTGGGACAGGGAGTCTGCCACCCAGGCCGAGGGGAGAACGGACAGGGGAGTTCTCTGCCAGCTACATCACGGCGCCACGGAGGGTCACAGGGCAGAGCGACGACGAAGGTCCCTGGCAGCTCAGATTCCCTCCCAGCGGGGCTGAGTCCCAGCTCAGATGGAAGAGGAAGAGGATGACAGAGGGACCACCGACCAAGTGCCCCCCAAACCCCAGCCAGCGAGGCCTGGGGCCCCCCTTCTCCTGACTCCACACCTCCAGTCCTCAGCTCCTGCAGGCAAACGCTCTGCTCCAGCCACAGGTGAAAGCATCCTGCCCTCAGCCCAGCTTCCAGATGCTCCTTACTCCTTCCCCAAACGATCACTCGGGGGGCTGGGGAGTGGGGGGGATTCGGCGGCTCCTTCCTGGTATTATCTACATTTGAGACTCAACTGAAGTCAAAGGGACAAATTGCCAAAGAGGGGTACAGGAGAACCTAAGAGTTTTGAGCTGAGTTGGAAAAACTTGAGACGGTTACAGATTGGGGCTGTGTGACCCCGGGCAAGTCACTTAGCTTCTCTGAGCCTCCATTAGCTTGTCTGCAAAATGGGAATCACATAACTGACCCAACTTCCTCCTCGGGTGGTGGCCAGTGGGTAGCGCACCTAACAGTAGCCAATCCCTAATGCTCTCTGGGTAGGAGATGTTATTTCCACCTTCCAGGAGTGGGGGAGCTCTGGGGGAGGGGGGGTGTAGCTAAGCACACCCCTTAAGTCTCACTGGACGCTGGTACATGGGAAGGGGGTGGCTCCTCAGCTGTCCTCCTCCCCTGTTCTCCCACCACCCTAGCAGGTCGGCGTTGACTGAGGCCCCCATCCCCACCCCAGGTGAGGGGAGAGGTGTGAAAGCACAGAGCACTTCTCAGAAATCTCAGGCCGTGAAGTCTGGGGGTGTTTCTAAAAACTGTTTCCCTGACAAGCGCCCTGGGAAAGGAGGTGTGAGGGAAAAGCAAACCCTCAATACATCCCCAGATCTAGACTATCGGAGGGCTGTGTGACAAAAGGGGCTGCCTGTCCGGGCAGAAGGCCGAGCACGGGCAGGAGCCCCAGTCCGGGTACACCAGAGGGCTGGGACCTGTCACCCTGACCTCCGGGGAGAGCTGACACAGCGGCCTCTGACCCCACCTCCCGGGAAGTTCAGCTGCTCAGAACGACAAAGCAAAACAAAGGCGTGCGGAGAGGAAGGAGCCGCCGTGCCTTCCAATCACCGCTGCCTCCCGAGCCCGCCCGCGGCTGCTCGCCCCGCTCGCCGCTGGCCGCGGACCAAGGCCTGGGCAGACCGCGTTCCCTGGTCTCCCCGCGGCCGCCCGTGACAGGAGCCGGAGAAGCAGCCGAGGGGCAGCGAGGGATGGGAAAACCAGATGGCTCCATCCCTCCGCCCTCCTGCTCCATCCCTCCCTCCGGGTGCCCGCGGTCCGGCCGCCCTCCGCAGGGGCCCGGGGAGGCCTCGGGCCCGGCTCGTCCGGGCTCACCACAGGGAAAGGGCTGCCTTCGTCTAAAGGTCACCACCCGAGCGCGGTGCCCGGGCTGGGCCTGGTGCCTCCCATTGCTAGGCCGAGGGGGTGGAGATAGGGGCCGCCCCAAATCTCGCAGGTGACAAGGGTAAGGCTCACCTCCCTCTCCCCCCACCCCCCGTAGCGGCCCCCTCCGGGAACAACCAGCTAGCGGGGGCGGGGGTCAACTTCTTTCATTGCTGGGGGGTGGGGGACCAAGTCAACTCCTTTCATTGTTTCGGGCCGGTGGGGAGGAGGAGACCCAGTGGCTTCCTTCCGCATCCATCCCTCCCCAGCAGGCCGGAGGCCCCGTTTCTCTCCGGCACCCCCGGAGGGATCTGAGAAGGGAGCGCAGGGGACGGGCGAGAGGGGGAGAGGAAGGCTCGCCAGCTCCGGCCGGGAAACCACCATCCGCTGCCCCATTGCCCTCTTCTTCCCCAAAAGGCAGGGAGCAGGGCGAGGGGAGGGGAGGGGTGGGGAGAGGAGGGGGTCTCCCCACCCCTCCCCCCGTGGGACGTTAGGTCTCGTTTTTCCGCCGCTCCATTGTATCCCCGGCAGCCGGCGGGAGGGCCGGGGAGGCACCGGGCGCCGGGTTTGGGCAGGGGAGCCCGGGGTGGGTGGGTGGGGGGGTCCCTGCAGAATCGGGGCGGCGGTGATGGAGAGACGCGGGGGGTGAGGGGGGGCTGCCGGGGGTGGTGGGCGCCGAACAGAAAAAGAGGCAGCGGGCGATGCGCCCCGGTTGGGGGGCTAAGTGCGTGAGTGTCGGGGGAGTGGGTTCGGCCCCGGCTCCGGCTCCCCCCACACACACCCTCGCCGCCAACCCCCACTGCCCCTCGCTTTTGCGCCCTGTCACAGCCCCGACTCGCAGGTAGAGAGAGTTAAGAGATTTAAAGAGAAATTGCTACATTGTGAGAAACTCATCCTGATGTTTGAGCAGCCTTCGGCGCGGGGTCTCCGAGACGGCCCCGCACGGGCTGCAAAGGGAGGACCCCGAAGGGGCCGACAGGCCGGGCCGATCAGCGCACTGCCTGATCGCATGGCGGCCGCCCGGCAGCCTCCGCCAGGCCCCTGCCGCCGCCCCTCGTCGCGGCGCGGGCGCCCCGGACCCGCTCCCGCTCCGGGCGGGACCCCTCGGGTTTGCAAAAAAAAAAAAAAAAAAAAAAATTTTTTAATTACATGCAAAACAAAACAAAAAAAACCTTGCAGGTTTTGTGTCCCGCCCCCCCTTTCCTCCTCCTCCTCCTCCTCCCTCCGCCCTCGCCGAGGGACGGGCTTGGGGGAGGCCCCGCCCCGCGACTCAGCAAACCAGCTTCGGCTCTGGGCGCCGAGCTGCGGGCCCGCGAACGAATGGGAGGCTGCGAACGCCCCGGGAGGGTGACCTCCGCACCGGCACCGCCCCCTCCCCAGCCCTAGTCCCGGGGGTTCAGGGGCGCTCCTTCCCAGGCTACGGGGGAGTCTGCCGACTGCATCGAGCGATGCTCCGGATTAGGGGGGAAGGCTAAAGGGATTCGCCCTCCATTATCCCGGGCGCCCAGCCCGTCTGGGGAGCGGGCGCAGTGCGCCCTGGGCGCGCCCCGACGCGGGGCATGGTCGCCGGGCGGGAGGACGCGACCAGGGGGAGCGCCGAAGGTTCGAAAAGGTAGCGAGAGTCGCGGCTGGAGGAGAGGGGAGGCCCCGCAGGTGGAATCGCGAAGGAGCCGGGAGTCGGAGCCAAAAGGGTGGAAGGCGCGGGGGCGAGAGGTGCTTTGGGGCTACTGGCCGGGACTCCGAACGCGGCTCGCTCACTCACCTCAATCGGTCTTTTGAGCTGCTACGCCCCGGGGAGGGCGCCGGGGACGTGGGTCCGACCTGTCTTAGAGCCTCCTCGAGGCCTCTCGGGCCGCGCAGATGGGACTCCCAGAAGCCCCGGGACGCCTCGGTGGTGTTGGGTCTGTTTCCGCCCCGCGGGGCCGTGTACGCCTTGCGGGCGTGACACTTCGATTAGCGCGTTCGTTCAGGGAACGCTTGCTGAGCGCCTGCTGTGTGCCCTGCGCCTTGCTCGGGGCCCATCGAGCACCCAGACAGCTCGGAGCTACCCTGCCGGGGCGCACAGGCCTACGGGACTTATATTCTGGTCTCTTCTTACCTTCTGTTTCCCCGGTGCCCTGGAAAAGCCATGTGTATACCGAAGCAGCTCAATAAATGTGTGTTGAATAAATGAGTGATTGAGATCTATGTGTTTTAAGCTTTAGAATTGATCCTGGCATCTTGGTGGCACTACGCATGTTCTTTAAGAGACCACGGAGGTTAAGCGTGCTGACTCAAACCAGTGAGCCTGTGCTTCACATCCTGCCACTTTCTTTGCTGTGTGACCTTGGACAAATTACTTCACCTCTCCGTGCCTCCATTTCCAAGAGGAAATAATTAATAGGCCTCATTTCATAAGATCATTAGGAGAAAATGTCCTCATGGAGAGCAGCATCTGACAGGAAGTGCCGGATAAGTGCTGTTATTATTGACTATTATAGAAAAAGGAAACTTTTATCAATTCCAGAAATGAACACGTGTTGCCCCAAACGTAAGACAGTGGTCAGTCTATAACTCATATAGTTATAGTAGTCATCCATGGCCTACTGAGGTATGTGACCCTTCCAGGAACAGCAACATACAAGGACATTATTTTTGTGCAGCTTGCCCTTCCATTTGCTAAGATTGAGCCACTGGGCTACACCTTGGGTATTCATTTACCTGGATGCCATTTTTCCAGTCTTCACCAAGAAGAGACCTCCAGGAACTCCCATCTAGAGACCTTTGGTTATTCCCACCTTGCAGTGTAGAAAACTAAATTGGCTCAGAGAGGGGGAGCGTTTTGCCCAAGGTCACACAACTGGGAAGTGGGACCTGATCTGAGCTGGGTGGCACTGATGTCTCTTTGTTATAGCTGCCAACCCTGGGGGACTCGGAACGAGGGAACTGACTGGGGTTCAAAGGTAGCAGACCTGAGGCATTGCTGGGGGGTGACTGTCCAAGTTTATTCATTCATACAGGAAGTATTATTTATGGGTATCTAGTGTGTGCCAGGAATATAGCAGTGACCAAGAACACCCTGGTTCCTGCCCCATCACTACCCCCCACCCCCATTCCGCAGCTCACAGTCTATTAGGGGACACAGACAATGAGCAAGTAAGCAAATCAGTTTCCCCTGCCCTCTGTAGCAGGTTCCAGGCTTCTTAGGTGCATTATGGTATCTACCCCCCCAACCCCCCCAACACACACCCCAGAACAGTGCTTGGCACTTAATAAGGGCTCAAGAAAGATCTGCTGAGCAATGAGATAACACCCACCTTTCCACAGGCATACCTGACCTCTTAGGAGATGGTCTTGAGGCCAGGCAGCCTGGAATAGGCATGGGTGTGAAAGAAGCCCCCAATCTAGCCATGGCTGGCAAAGGCCTGGGAGGTCAAATGTCCAAGGCCAGAGGAGGGGTCTATATGGGCCCAAATGGGAAGAGACCTGCTATTCTTTAGGGGGTGACACACCCCTGCCCTTTGAAAATCAGATGTAAGTTGTAAGTTCCAGGTTCAGAATCGGGTTGGCAGTGAGACCCAGATAGGTTCAGCAACTTGCCCCAGGGATACCCAGCCAGGGGAGGGACTAATCCCAGATGTTCTGTAACGAGTCACCACATGAACCTGGGGCAAGTCACTTCTCCAGCTCCTCCATTTTCTCATCTGTAAAATGGGACCGTATAGTCAGACACCAAAATCCATCGCTCCCCAATATTTTATTCTGAACATTTTCAAATATGGAAAACTGGAAGAAATAGGATAAATACCCACTACCTAGATTCAACCATCAACATCCTACTCTACTAGCTTAATCACACATCTGTGCATCTATCCATCCATCAAATCCATCTCAGTTTTTGATGCATTGCAGACATCTGTTTATCTCCCCCGAACACATCATTAAGCTGGTAATCCTAACTAACTCTTCACTTTGATAAACACTCTAACGACTGCTAATACCAACCCCTGGGCCAGCCGCTGACTCTCATTTAAACCTCAATTCTAACTTTTTTTGTGTGGAGAAACCAATACGGGGAGGGTAAGAAACCGGATCAATGTCACACAGCCGGGGAGTCAAACCCAGCTCTATTTGTCCCGAGTCCAGACGTTATGAAGGCCATGGAAAGGATGAAATGGGACGAGGCACATAGAAGCTCTTATGGGACAGGGACAGAGCAGCATCCAGATGTAAGAAATTAGGACAGGAGAAGATGCACCCACCTTTTCTCATCTACCAAATACGCTACACCTCTGTGCTCAGCTGGGCTCTGGACACAGGGTCCTTGCCTGCCAATATGGAACTTAATCCCATATAGGTCATGATATTTTCTCTCTCCTAACATAGGTCTGGGCAGGAGACAGACACCTCACAAATATTTGCTGAATGAGCTTGGATTTCTGGGCCCCTCATCTCAACGATTAATGGACTGTTTTAATTATAACCGTGCAGCTGAAAAGGAACAGCAGGAAACCCATTTGCTGTGGAAAGTCCAGGACACTGGAGAATTAACCTGCCCTCTCCCAGGGGCTGTGATGCCTTGTTCCACTTTTAGCCCACCGGCTCCAAGTCCCCCTGGTCCTCCCAACACTCCAGGCCAGAAACCTCCCCTCTCCCACCCCCAGTACCAGCGCATTTTCTAACTCCTCAAATTTCTAGTCCCCTCCAATTTCTAGTCCTTCCCCACCCCACCCTCAGCTCTCCCAACCAGATCCTAATACCCTTTATCTCTGACTCCTACACCTCCTACCCGTCCAACAGCCCAGTTCCTACCCTGAGGGAGCCTGACCAGAGCCTGGCCTGATTCCCGGTTCTATACAGAGGCGTGGTTTTCCTTTTGCTCCCTCCCTCCCTCCCTCCCTCCCTTTCTTTCTTAACAAGTCGTTTGTGCCTCTGAAAGTCAAAAGAACGGCCTTCGCGGCTCCTCCCTCGCACCCGCAACTGCAAAGTCTAAAACTTGGCCAACCCAAGTTCTGTTTCTTGATCTGGCAAGATGTTTCCACGGGTGTTTTTCGTTTTCAGTTGAGCAGCACGCTTAGGATCCGTGCACTTTTCTGGAGGCATGTAACACTTCAATAACAAGAAGGAACAAAGCAAGAAAAAGCCTTGCCCAAAACACCCCTGCTGGTCCCTCCACTTCTCGTTCAATCCGACTTCAGGGGAAAGTTTTCATCAAAGACCTCTCCAGGATCCGAATTCTAGCCGCCAGGAGGGGAAAAATAGGAGGACTAGGAGAGCACTGCCTCCGGAGGGAACTGCGCCCTCTGACAGCGCCCTTTAAATATGGCTCGTACAGCGGGACAGTGCTACTCCAGCACGCAGCTACGCTGGCTCGCCTGGAGCGCCAAGACCGCGAGCGGCGGCAAATCAGGCAGCTACAAGCCCACCCCGACCTTGGGTCCTTAGAGCGGCAAGTGTGGGGGGCGGGGCCTAGTCGCCCTTTAGCCCACGCCGGGGGGAGGGGCCACATCTCCGTCCCGCCCCCATCCCCCGCCAAGTTAAATAGGCTTCGCGCCGGCCCGGGGAATTATTCATCGTGGGGCGGGCCTGGGTTTGTTTACACGCTGCCATTGGCTGGATTTGAATCGGCCCGACTGCGGGCCGGCCGCGGGGCGGGGCGCCAGAGGGCCCCGGCCTGCGCCTGACAGCTTCAGCTAGGCAACCCACATAAGACGCGCCGCCAAAGCACTGGAACCCTGGAGATGGGGATACTCTAAGTGGAGGCTGGCAGTGGGGGCGGGCAGGTTGAGGCTTCCGCAGGTTTCATGATAAATGCTAACCAAGGGGGTAAGGAACATTGTTTCTGTTTTCATAAAAAAGTGGTAAGGATAAACAAACCCGAAAACAACCTAGCTGTCCATGGATAGGGGACTCATTAAATAAGCTGTGGTCTGGCCCACAGGGGGACATGAAGTAACCGTAAAATGAGGAAGTAATACATGAACCGACGCGGAATAAGCTATGAATTCAGTTAAGGGGAAAAGGCAATGAAGGAAGGAGAGTGTATAATAATTTAAGGGGGAGGTGAGAAAATCTAAGCTGCTGCTTGTTAAATGCACAGAATATCTTCGAAAGCAGAAACAAACTGGTAACTGCAGCGCCTGTGGGGAGGGAGACCGGGGTGCGTGGAGGGTAGATCTATTTGGACCTTTGTAAAGTTAGAAACTTGTAAACAAATAGTAAGTTCTGAGAACTCTCCCTTTTCATCCACGTACCTCGAAGCAACGGCCCCTAGGAAAATTCTTGACTTGGCTATAGAGGCCATGGACCCCCGACCTGCGCCCCCTACAACCCACAATGGTATTTGGGGAATTGAGCTGCTTCACGTACTCAGGACCAACAGAAATCCAGATTCAATGAAGAGTGGCTTTATTTATTAGTAATCACTTCAGGATTTAACATCCCATCGGAGAGGGAGGGGCCACTTCCTGAGAGATGCTAAGTGGGGGATGAGGAGGAGAAACCAGCCAGGCCCTCTTAGGAGAGAGAAGAGAAAGTCAAAACTAGGAGAGGCCCCTTTAAGAAGGGAAGCCTGCCTCCTCCGGACAACGACGCTGGTGGAATTGACCTGCAGAAGGGAGAGTTGTCCGGGTTTTGACTTTTATTATTCCTCTCTGTTCCGAGAGATCTAGAGCAGAGAATGAGAACGACTTCCTGCAGCTGAGATTTGACCTGTTATGGATCTTACTTGTTAAGACTTCCTTTGTATAAGTTCGCTACAGGGTTTGTGAAACATTGTTTTTAGATGGCTGGGAAAGTCACCCAGGCCTGGAGTGAAAACTTGACCGGCTACGAGATGTTCTAAGTTAACGCCTACCAGAGCTGGAGCTGCCGGCCCAGGTACATAGATAAACTCGGTGAATGCCCAGAAAGATCCTAGCAGTTTCTGCCAGCCTCCCGTTTTACGCCTGTGGAAACTGAGGCACAGAGAGTTATAGAATTGCCCACATCAGGCGTCACAGGGATTCGGACCCAGGCAGCCCTTCTCCAAAGTTCATCCTTTTTTTTTTTTTTTGGCGGTACGCGGGCCTCTCACTGTTGTGGCCTCTCCCGCCGCGGAGCACAGGCTCTGGACGCACAGGCTCAGCTGCCATGGCTCACGGGCCTAACCGCTCCGAGGCATGTGGGATCTTCCGAGACCGGGGCACGAACCCGTGTCCCCTGCATCGGGCAGGCAGACTCTCAACCACTGCGCCACCAGGGAAGCCCCAAAGTTCATACTTTTAACCACCATATGACACTTGCCCCTAAAAACGTTTTTGTCTTTTGATGCATTGTTTTAAAAGCTATAAGAAGCTTAATGCAGATTTTTTTTGAATCTTTGAATTTTATTTATTTTTTTATACAGCAGGTTCTTATTAGTTATCTATTTTATATATAGTAGTGTGTATATGTTAATCCCAGACTACTGATTTATCCCTACCCCCCTCCCCTTTCTCCTTTGGTAACCATAAGTTTGTTTTCTATGTCCGTGAATCTCTTTCTGTTTTGTAAATAAGTTCATTTGTATTTCTTTTTTTCTTTTTAGATTCCACATATAAGCGATATCATATGATATTTGTCTTTGTCTGACTTACTTCACTTAGTATGATAATCTCCTGGTCCATCCATGTTGCTGCAAATGGCATTATTTCATTCTTTTTTATGGCTGAGTAATATTCTTGTGGGGTTTTTTTTTTAATAAAAGAATTTCTGATGGTGTTTCCTAAAATTCTGTATCACAGCAAGCTTTTAAATTTTATTTTATTTTTTCACCCTCAAGCATTTTAATTTTTTTAAGTACCTTTCACGAGGAAATGTTCTGCCCTCAGCCCTCCTACTCCTCTCAGCATTAAATAATTCCCTGATCGTTACTAGGTAATCATCAGGCACACTTCTAAGCTCATTGAATTGTTACAACAACCAAGAAGTCGAAATAGTTAGCGGTCTCATTTCACAGATGAAAAAACCGAGGCACAGAGAAGTTAAATAACTGGCCCAAGGTCCCACATCTCTCTCCAGAAAAAGAAGAGGAAGACCAAGAATGGGTAGGTCATGGTGGGAGAGAGAGGAAGGCCTCCAGAGTTGCTGAGAGACAGGAAAAAATGGGAATTAAGATAAGCCAGTGGGGCCTCCCTGGTGGCGCAGTGGTTGGGAGTCCGCCTGCCGATGCGGGGGACACGGGTTCGTGCCCCGGTCCCGGAGGATCCCACATGCCGCGGAGCGGCTGGGCCCGCGAGCCATGGCCGCGGGGCCTGTGTGTCCGGAGCCTGTGCTCCGCAACGGGAGGGGCCACAGCAGTGAGAGGCCCGCGTACAGCAGAAAGGAAAAAAAAAAAAAAAAAAAAGATAAGCCAGTGGATAAACAACAAGGTCCTACTGTATAGCCGAAGGAACTATATTCAATATTGTGTAATAAGCCATAACGGAAACAAGTATGAAAAAGAGTATATATATATATATATATATATATATATATATATATATGAATCACTTTATCACTTTGCTGTACAGCAGAAATTAATACAACATTGTAAATCAACTATTCTTCAATAAAATAAATTAAAAAAATTTTTTTAAAAGGGAAGCCAGTGGACTGATGAATATGGGGAAAATGGCTTTAGCAAGGTGGTAGGAGCTGAGGTCAGTTTGCAAAAGGTAGTGAGAAAATGACCAAGAAGCACATAAAAAGATGTTCAAGGTTATTAGTTATTCGGGAAATGCAAGTCAAAACCATGAGAGGCCACTTCGCCCTTGCTAGAATGGCCATAATCCAAAAAAGGGACAATACCAAGTGTTAGGAAGGATGTGGGGAAATCAGAATCCTCACACACTGCTGGTGGGTAAAGGGGCCACCAATATGGACAACAGTTTGCTGTTTCCTCCATAAGTTGCACCTGGCATTACTACATGGCCACACCTATGTGTATACCCAGAATAGTTGAAAACAGGTGTTCAAACAATAACTTGTACATGAATGTTCCCAGCAGCATTATTCACAATAGCCAGAAGGTGGAAACAACCCAGATGTCCACCAGCAGATGAATGAATCAACAAAATGTGGTCTATCCACACAATGGAATATTATTCAGCCACAAAAAGGAACGGATCCATGCTATGCCATGGAACCTTGAAAACATGATGCTAAGTGTAAGAAACTAGATCCAAAAGGCCACATATCGGGTGAGTCCATTATATGAACTGTCCAGAAGAGGCAAATCCATAGAGACAGAAAGCAGAGGTGTCCAGGGCCTGGGGGGAGGGGGGAGTGGCTAGTAACTGCTACATGGGCATAGGGTTTCCTTTGGGGGTGATGGGAAATTTCGAGAATTAGATAGTGGTGATGGTGGTACAACACTGTGAATGTGCTTAATGCCACTGAATTGTACATTTTAAATGGTGACAACAGTCAATTTCAGGACACAAAAATTGTTTTTAAATTTTAAATGGTGAGAAAGCAGTGGTGTTAAGCACACGATTTTAAAAATAATACACATGGCAGTGTATACGAGGAGAGGATCCAAATACAGCTAGGGAGGGACTGGTGGAGGAAAATAATGGAGGGAGATCTGGGGACATGGCAGTGGAGAGGGGTCCAGTCAATGCACCTGCTCTGTAGTGGTTCCTGAGAGCCTAGGGCAGAACTTGTGGAGATTCACAAGTCTCTGGAGGATACAGACCCACCCCCAGGGTAGACAGGGCTGTGATGGGGGAAGGTGGGGGATTGTGGAAGCCCAGAGCAGGCACCTGACCCAGCCTGCAGTTCAGGAAGGCTTCCTGGAGGAGGAGAAGGGTAAAGAGGAGTCTGATAGGAAAGGTCAGACGGGGAGGAATGTGGATTTTCCGGGTGCAAAGTAGAAAGGGGGCCTGGAATTTGTAAAGCACAGATCAACCTTGACACTCCCCTGATTGAAACCCTCCTAAGGCTCCCTAGTGCCCTTGGGGGTAGTCCACAGTCCGGAACAGCTTGGCCTCAGTTTATTCAGCACACCCTGTCTGAGCACCTGCTCCATGCCCCACCCTGCACGGGCAGTGCTAGGGAAACAGCGGGGAAGAGCCAGGCCCAGCCCTGCCTTCATGGGACTCACACCCCAGTGCGGGAGACAGACATAAAACAAATCATTTCGCAGTGTGACAGATATCAGCCTGACGGCTGCTATGGGAGGTCAGGTGGAGTTAACTCAGCCACCCGGGGTTTCCCCACTTCTATTATTCCTAAAGGTCTATTTCACAACTTTTGCCGAGTACTGCCTCTATTGTCTGTACCTTGAAAATGTGTTCTCTCATAAACAACAAGGTCCTCCTGTATAGCACAGGGAACTATATTCAGTATCCTGTGATAAACCATAATGGAAAAGAATATGAAAAAATATATATGTATCACCAAATCACTTTGCTGTACAGTAGAAAGCAACACAACATTGTAAATCAACTATACTTCAATAAAATAAAATAAAATTTGTTCCTTCAACCAACTTTTTTTCTTCCTTTGATGGGTTCCCCTGGGGCTACCTTAGGCTGATCCCAGGGAACAATAGTCATGAAGTCACAGGTGTGAAGGGCCAGTTCCTTTTTTTCCCAACGTGCTTTAAAATAAATGCATAACAATTAAAATGTCACCTGGAGGGCTTCCCTGGTGGCACAGTGGTTGAGAGTCCGCCTGCCGATGCAGGGGACATGGGTTCGTGCCCCGGTCTGGGAAGATCCCACATGCCACGGAGCGGCTGGGCCCATGAGCCATGGCCGCTGAGCCTGCACGTCCGGAGCCTGTGCTCCGCAACGGGTGAGACCACAACAGTGAGAGGCCCGTGTTCAGCAAAAAAAAAAAAAAAGTCACCTGGAAATCATCCCAAATGCTACTTTGGGAACCCGGTGACTTAGACTCTGGGGATTAAGGGACAACATTGTGAAGGAAGTCAGTTGTAAGCTAAGACTTGCAAGATAAATAGAGTTAGTCAGACAAGGTTGGAGGGGAAGGGCAGGTGCAAAGCCCCAGAGGTGGCAGCGGCAGGGAAAGAAGGCAGGTTGGGCTGCTGGAGTCTTGAGAGCTTGGCTGAGAGAGGCTTAGGGACTGGGTGACCTTACACCGGGGATTTGGAGTTTGATCCCAAAAGCCATACACAGTCACTGAAGGGTTTGTTGTCACTGTCGTTATTACTTTTAACTGCTATGCAATTCACATACCATAAAACTTATTCATGTAAAGTGGACCATTCCATGGTTTATTGTATATTCACAAGGCTGTGCAACCATCACCACTATCTAGTTCCAGAATATTTTCATCACCCCAAGAAGAAATCCTGTAACATTAGCAGTCCTTCCTATGTCCCCCTCCCCACCAACCCTAGGCAACCACGAATCTGCTTTCTATCTCTATGGATTTGTCTATTCCAGACGTTTCATATAAATGGAATCCTACAATATATGGCCTCTGTGTCTGGCTTCTTTCACTTAGCATGATGTTTTCTTTTTGGCCACCCCTCATGGCTTGTGGGATCTTAGTTCCCCAACCAGGGATTGATCCCAGGCCCTTGGCAGTGAAAGCGCAGAGTCCTAACTATTGGACTGCCAGGGAATTCCCAGCACAATGTTTTCAAAGTTCACCCATGCTGTAGCATGAATCAGAACTTCATTCCTTTTTATGGCTGAATAATATTCCCCTGTTGGGTCTCCCAAGGCAATAGAGCTAAAAGCAAAAATAAACAAATGGAACCTAATCAAACTTATGAGCTTTTGCACAGCAAAGGAAACAATAAACAAAACAAAAAGACAACCTCTTGATTGGGAGAAAATATTTGTAAATGATGCAACTGACAAGGGCTTAATTTCCAAAATATACAAATAGCTCATACAACCTGATAACAAAAAAAACAAACAGCCCAATCAAAAAATGGACAGAAGGCCTAAATAGACATTTCTCCAAAGAAGACATACATATGGCCAATAGGCACATGAAATGATGCTCAATATTGCTCATTATTAGTGAAATACAAATCAAAACTACAGTGAGGTACGGGACTTTCCTGGCAGTCCAGTGGTTAAGACTCCACACTTCCAATGCAGGGGCGTAGCTTCGACCCCTGGTTGGGGAACTAAGATCCCACATGCTACATGGTGCAGCCAAAAAAAAAAAAAAAAAAAAAGAACAACTACGATGAGGTATCACTTCACACTGGTCAGAATGGCCGACATTAAAAAGTCTACAAATAATAAGTGTTGGAGAGGGTGTGGAGAAAAAGGAATCCTTCTACACTCTTGCTGGAAATGTAAATTGGTACAAGCACTATGGAGAACAGTATGGCAGTTCCATAAAAAACTAAAAATAGAGCTACCATATGATCCAGCAATCCCACTCCTGGGCATATATCCAGAGAAAACTGTAATTCAAAAAGATACATACACCCCAATGTTCATTGCAGTGCTGTTTACAATAGCCAGGACATGGAAGCAACCTAAATGTCCATTGACAGAGGAATGAATAAAGAAGATGTGGTACATATATACAATGGAATATTACTCAGCCATAAAAAAGAATGAAATAATGCCATTTGCAGCAACGTGGATGGACCTAGAGATTGTCATACTGAGTGAAGTAAGTCAGACAGAGAAGGACAAATATCGTATGATATTGCTTATACGTGGAATCTAAGAAAATGGTACAAATGAACTTATTTACAAAACACAAATAGGGTCGCAGATGTAGAAAACAATCTTATGGTTACAAGGGGGGAGGTATAAAATGGGAGATTGGGATTGATATATACACACTACTATATATAAAATAGATAACTAATAAAGGCCTACTGTATAGCACAGGGAACTCTACACAATACTCTGTAATGACCTATATGGGAAAAGAATCTTAAAAAGAGTGGTATATGTCTATGTATAACTGGTTCACTTTGCAGTACAGCAGAAAGTAACATAACATTGTAAATCAACTATACGGCAATAAAAAATTTTTAAACATAATATAGATAAACAGCAAGGTCCTACTGTATAGCACAGGGAACTATATTCAATATCTTGTAATAACCTATGATGGAAAAGGATATATATATATATATATATATATATATATATAACTGAATCAATTTGCTGTGCATCTGGAATTGACACAACATTGTAAATCAACTATACTTCAATAAAACAATATTTCTACTGTTGGGATACACCACATTTGGTTTATCCAGTCATCAGTTGATAGACATTTGGGTTGTTTCTGCTTTTTGGTTGCTGTGAATAATGCTGCTTTGAACCTTCGTGTGTCTGTGTGGACATAGATTTTCCTTTCTCATGGGTACCTACTGAGGAGCAGAATGAAGAGTGTGTTTTTGCTGATTTGTTTTTCACCTGAAATAAGATCAAACTACAGAACTCTTTTACAGTTTACTCTTCTCAAACAAGAAGAGTAAAAAGAACCCCATCCTCCTAGGTTCATCAGTCAATAATACTTAACCACATGTGTTTTATCTCACTCTTTTCTGAATATTTGAGAGGCAGCGGCAGACATCCTGTCCCTTGATCCCTATAAATACTTCAGCATGGAGCTACAGAACAAAGACATTCTCTTCAAAAACCCCAGGACAGTTATCAAAATCAGGAACTGTACCACTGATACAGTAATACTGTTGTTTAATCCACAAATTCAAATCTCTCGCTTCCCTTCAGTAATGTCCTTTATAGCCATGTTTTCGCCAGTATAGGATCCAATCTTGGATCATGCATTGGACTGAGTCATGTTGCTGAAAAATCTTAGGAAGGGGGAGATTTGATTAGCTTGACCCCTTCTTTGCCTCCGTTTGGCGGACTGGGGAGCAGAGACGGGGAGTCAGAGGGGAAGCGGGGAGACAAGGGAGAAGCCGGTGCTCACAGTCAGAAAGAGAAACTTAGGAATCAGATGGATCTCAGTTCAACTCGTGGCCCAGTTATTCAGTAACCGTGACCTTGGGCAACCGTGACCTTGAGGCTCTCTGCGCCTCAGTTGTCTCATCGGGAAAATGGAACTGACCCCTAGGCTCACTGGGAGGACCAGTGACATACTGAGCACAGACCTAGTACATCGGATGGAATCAATTCCCCCACCCCTATCCTATCATTGCCATTTATCCCTGTCAATTTCCAGGACCAGAACAGTCCCAAGTGCTTCAGATCTTCAGATGAGGTTGCTTTTCGGATCGTTACAGCAAACAACCTTATAAGCAGATACTATTATCATCACTAATCTGTAGAAGTGAGGTGTCTTATAGAAGAGGTATTTTAGTCTGTTCAGGCAGCTGGAACACAATACCATAGACTGGGTGGCTTGTAAACAACAGAAATTTATTTCTTACTGTTCTAGAGGCTGGGAAGTCCAAGATCAAGGTGCTTCCTGGTTCACAGACAGCCATCTTCTTGCACGTCCTCGCGTGGCAGAAAGGGTGAGGGAGCTCTCTGGGGTCTCTTTTCTAAGGGAACTAATCTCATACATGAGAATGCCACCCTCATGACCTAATCACCTCCTAAAGGCCCCATCTACAAATACCATCACATTGGGGATTAGGTTTCAACATATAGAGTTTGAGGGCTGGGGGGGAAATAAACATTCAGTCTCCAGCAGGAGGAAACTGAAGCACAGAGAGGCAAAGTCAGGTCCCTGAGGTCACCCAGCAGATCAACAGCAGAACCAGGATTAAAACCCAGACACCGGGCTTCCCTGGTGGCGCAGTGGTTGCGAGTCCGCCTGCCGATGCAGGGGACACGGGTTCGTGCCCGGGTCCGGGAAGATGCCACGTGCCGCAGAGCGGCTGGGCCCTTGAGCCATGGCCGCTGAGCCTGCGCATCCGGAGCCTGTGCTCCGCAACGGGAGAGGCCTCAACAGTGATGTTAGTCTAGGGCAAGAGATAATGGTGGGGCCTGGACCGGGATGGAAACGTGGGGATGGAAACAAGAGGACTGACCCACAGGGAGGTAGAAGGGTGACTAACTTGGGGCTGTGTGTGTGGGGGATCTGAGAAAGTGGGAGGAGTCCAGTTTGAACCCCTCCCTCATGAGCATTCAAGAACAAACACCTCCCACAGGAGATGGAAGAAATAAACAAAAGGCAGGGAAGCTGGAATCGGCCTTATCCTGAAGTAGGAGGGGGATTCATCAGCCTCCAATGATGGGTGGAGGTGGGGTTGGGGGCTTGGAGAGTAAGGAATGGGATAGAGCTGCCCCAAAAGAGACCTAAGGGACTCACAGGAAGAAGTGAAGGTTAAAGTCAGATAACAGGACTGTGGGGCAGATGAGGCAACTGTGGACAATGGGAATCAGACTTTCATTGGCTCATGGGAGAAGCAGAAATAAGAAGGACCACTCTTCCCTGCCTTGAGGCTGCCCTTCTCCACCCCTCCCTTTATCCGAGCGCTTTGCGGTGTGCTTTCGCAGCTCCTCCCATCAAGACATGGAGTCTCTTGGGACTCCCCTTGTGGTCCAGTGGGCAGGACTTCACGCTCCCAATGCAGGGAGCCCAGGTCCGATCCCTGATGGGGGAACTAGATCCCAAATGGATGCCGCAACTAAAGATCCCGCATGCTGCAGCAAAGATCCTGCATGCCGCAATTAAGACCCAGCAGGGCCAAAATAAATAAATAAATATTTTTTAAAAATTAAAAAAAAGAGAGATGGAGTCTCTTTTCCCATCCCCTGAACTGAAATTTACAACTTGCTTTAGCCGGTAGAATACAGCAGGAGTGCACAAATTCCAAGGCTAAGCCTTAAGAGGCTCAGGGTATTTCTCTTTTCTCTCTTCTTCTCCACCTTTGCCATGAGAACATGCCTGGGCTAGCTTGCTGGAGGGATGTGGGGGAGAGGTAAAGAAGAATTGAGTCATCCCAGCTGAAGTAATTTGAAACCAGCCAGCCTCTAGTTAACCTGCCAGCGGATGATGGCAGATTCACGAGTGAAACCAGCCAAGGTCAGCCAAGCCTGGCCCAGATTAGCAGAACTGTCTAGACGACCCAAATACACGTGAGAGAAAAAGAAAAAGTTGTTGTGTTAAGCTACTAAATTTCAAGATGGTTTCTTACACAGCTGTAGCTAACTGATACAAAGGAGAGGCTAAGCACTAGGATGAACGTGTGGGCATCCCCAACACCCAGTATTTTAGTATTTATTGAATGACAAAAGAAATCCAAAATTATCTCTCACCCTTCCTTCAGCAACTTCCTCTTGAAACTCTTATTCTGATATTCAGCTTGTAGCTTGCTGCTAATACTACAAAATATGTCCCTTCCAGGGATGCTGAATTAACATTTCAAGAGAGAATGGCAGGGACAAAGAATAACAGCTTTGAAACTTGGACCATGTTTTGGTGAGAGCTATTATTATCATTGCAATCAAGGAACAATGGTCTTGATTTCAGAGCAGTTGATGATCTTGCTGAATCTCAGGAAA
Organism: Mesoplodon densirostris; assembly: GCF_025265405.1. Lineage (NCBI taxonomy): Eukaryota > Metazoa > Chordata > Mammalia > Artiodactyla > Ziphiidae > Mesoplodon > Mesoplodon densirostris. Next base: position 22,274,003 of record NC_082679.1, on the reverse strand, counting down.
TAAGGTGAGAGGTACTAGTGGAAAGGAGAGAAGCACACTTCCTCCTCAGCCACCCATGTCACCTGCGCAAAGATGGCTTTGGCCAAATTGCCTTTGTTACACCCTTTCCTCTTTTCTGGACCCCACACAGGGAAACTTCAACGACTTTGGTAAGGAAGGGACAGTATCTGTGAATCTGGAGTTTTCTGTTAGGAAAATGAATATCCTGGGTGGCCTCAGACATAGGACACACTTGAATTTTTTTCTTCATGGAAGGAGCTGCACTTTGGAATCTTGGAGCCTTGTGCCCTAAAGGACCTGGCATGGCAGAGCAGGGACCCATCTGCCAGGCTGGCCCAGTGCTACTCGTGCTCAGAAAACGCATTCTGTGAAGGCTGGAGGTTTCTCATCATTGAAAAAAACCCAGCAAACGAGACAAAAGTCCCCCTTTAAAGGATTTGAAGTAGAGGGAGCTGAAATGACCTGGAACACATTTCCCAAACTCCCCACCCCCCATCCTCTCCACACCCTGCAGCGTTAACTCATTCAATAAATTTTTACTGCACTTTCTTCTGTTATTTGCTTTATTTTGTTTAAGGAGAATATCTTTATTATTATAGTCTCAAAGGATTTCTTTTTTTTATTGAAGTATAGTTGATTTACAATGTTGTGTTAATTTCTGCTGTACAGCAAAGCGATTCAGTCATATATACATTCTTTTTCACATTCTTTTGTGATAAAGTCTCATGGTTTATCACAGGGTATTGACTATAGCTCCCTGTGCTCTACAGTAGGGCCTTGTTGTTTATCCATCCCCTATATAATAGTTTGCATCTGCTAATTCCAAACTCCCAATCCTTCCGTCCCCCACTCCCCCTCCCCTTTGGTGACCACAAGTCTGTTCTCTATGTCTGTGCATCTGTTTCTGTTTTGTTGATAGGTTCATTTGTGTCATATTTTAGATTCCACATATAAATGATATCTTATGGTATTTGCCTTTCTCTGTCTGACTTCATTTGGTATGATCACTTTTAGGTCCATCCATGTTGCTGCAAATGGCATTATTTCATTCTTTTTATGGCTGAGTAGTATTCCATCGTGTATATGTATTGATACCAACTCTTCTTTATCCATTCATCTGTCGATGGACATTTAGGTTGCTTCCATGTCTTGGCTATTATAAATAGTGCTGCTATGAACATTGGGGTGCATGTATCTTCTCGATTATGGTTTTCTCCAAATATATGCCCAGGAAAGAGATTGCAGGAACATATGGCAATTCTACTTTTAGTTTTCTGAGGAACCTCCATACTGTTTTCCATAGTGGCACTGCAGCTTCTTTCTTTCTTTCTTTTTGAATTTATTTCTTTTATTTATATTTTTTTGGTTGCATTGGGTCTTTGCTGCTGTGCGCGGGCTTTCTCTAGTTGCAGCGAGCAGGGGCTACTCCTCGTTGTGGTGAACAGGCTTCTCCCTGTGGTGGCTTCTCTTGTTGCAGAGCACGGGCTCTAAGCACGTGGTCTTCAGTAGTTGTGGCTCATGGGCTCTAGAGCGCAGGCCCCGCAGTTGTGGCGCACGGGCTTAGTTGCCCTGTGGTATGTGGGATCTTCCCAGACCAGGGCTCGAACCCGTGTCCTCTGCATTGGCAGGCAGATTCTTAACCACTGTGCCACCAGGGAAGCCCTGCAGCTTCATTCTGAAGCCAGAGAGTATGATATCGAAGAGTGCAGGCTCTGGAATGAAGCTTCCAGGTTCATATCCCAGCTCTGCCACCTACTGGCTCTGTGCCTTGAGTTAGTCTCCTCTCTGTGCCTCAGTTTCCTCACCTGTACAATGGGCATAGTAGCAACCCTCCTTGCTCAGTGAGGGAGTGGATGTGAAGTGCTAGAACACTACCTGGTGCTTTAATATTATTGTTACTGGAAGGTCCTCTTAGGTACTGGAGACACAGTGACCAAGACCTGCATGGCCCCCATCCTCATGGAATGAGCAAAAGAGATGTGTACTTAGTCATTAGTTACACAGTGAGGGATTGATTTCATTGCAATTAAACCGAGAGTCATCATCTTTGTCCATCTCCATTCTGACTACTTGACTTCAGGCTGCTATCATCTCTGACGTGGTCAACTGCTGGGAAACGTTGTTCCAGGCGAAAGGCAGAATGACATGCCAACATCCCTGGGGAAAGGTTGGTGGGGTGCAGGATGCTCACACGGTCTCAAAGCATCACGTCTCAGATTGCTGTTCGCCAAGAAGAGATTCCTTTACTACGGAGGGAGCTAACAGTCACCACTTAAACACATTTAGACAAGACAGTGGCAGCTAAATCTGTCCGCAGTACTGTGACCCTTCTTCCCGCCAAGAGGTGGAGGGTCCCCATCTGCCTTTTAGAAAGGATTGCAGCAGCTGGCATGGGGCCAGATTGTACAGGAAGCGGGGAGGAGGAGGAGAGTTAGAAGGAGGAGAAGTAGAAGCAGCAGCAGAAGAGGAAATGGGGAAGGAAGGAAAGAAGGGAAAGAAGAAAGGAAATAACCTCAGTCCTTGAGAAACAGGATGGAACCCAAGGGTTGCGGGACTGGTAACCAACGGGAAAATGAGGGGGCTTGGGCTCTCGGGCTAGGCAATGAGGGAGTTCCCTACTGTCGGGTTCAGTTTGCACAGAGAAGCACGGGACATGGCCATCAGCTGGATGGCAGCGGTGGGTGGGTGGGAGGCCTGGAAGGAAACAGTCCTATTGTGATGGAGTGAAAGCAAGCTCACCAGAGACACAGAGAGAGTGCCCTGTGCCCCCTTGAGGTCTGTGATTTCTGTGATTCAGGTAAAACATGCCAGGCTGGCTGGGTGGTTTCCTTTCGCTGTGTTCAGCTGGCTTGGGGGGCAGATGGCGGAGTTTGGCAACGTGCCTACTGCAGATTGTGAGGGGCATGGGCTTTGAGGATGCTTGAAGGAAGTGACTCAAGGGATGAATGTGAGGAAAGGAAAGCAGGGTGGAGAGCAGAAACCGCTGGCCAGGGTGGACCCCTCATTCCTTCTGGAGAGCATCTTTTTCCTTCGCTTCACCAGGGCTTAATTTTTCATGGTTTTCCTTCCACTTCTCTGGTTCTTCTTTTTCAGTGTCCTCACTGATTGTCTTCTCCTCAAATGCCTGCACTTATCCGAGTGCAAATCCGGGCACCCCACCCTCATCCCCCCCCCCCCCCGACCCCTTGACTCTCCTTTTCTGCCTGGGCTTCCTAAGCATTCTCACGCCTTCCAAAGTTTCGGTGACCAGATGACCTTCCTGATCCCAGTATCAGAAGCACTGTCATGACCTGTTGAAAAAAGCAGGTGGTCTGCATGCAGGTCAGGCAGTGGTGGGAGGCGGAGAGGACCCCAGGGGCAGCTTTATCCACCAACATGCCAGGGAGAGCATGGTGAGGATTTGACTTCTGAGACAGGCAGGTTTTCCTGCAGCCACAGCAGTGATTCCCAAACCAGGATGCACGCTGGGACCACCTGGGGAAGCTTTCAAACCAAACCATGCCCTTGTCATGGGCTTGTCAATTCATTCACAATCTCCAGGCATGAGATGTGCATTTCCCATCACACCATTCCGTTTAGGGCTGGTTGTGTAAAATTTGGCCACTCCAAGGTGAGAAACCATTGGAAAATGCTGTTTGCCACCCCTAACAATTTTTTTTTTGCAATTATGTATGATCAACCTTAGGACAGCTCTAATTGTCACGTGGAATATTATTCATCTTAATTTTATTAAGGTGAGATATTTGGACGATGATTGGGAAATCTGAACATGGATTAACATTAGATAAAAGTCACTGAATGAGGGGCTTCCCTGGTGGCGCAGTAGTTGAGAGTCCACCTGCCGATGCAGGGGACACGGGTTCGTGCCCCGGTCCGGGAAGATCCCACATGCCGCGGAGCAGCTGGGCCCATGAGCCATGGCTGTTGAGCCTGCGCATCCGGAGCCTGTGCTCCGCAACGGGAGAGGCCACAACAGTGAGAGGCCCGCGTACCGAAAAAAAATAAAAATAAAAAATCACTGAATGAATCTTAATGTTGTGTGGATTTCTCCTCTGGCCAAGCCTAACCCAGACCATATATGGAAGGGAATTCTGAGAAATGTGGTTCCAGCTTAGCTAAGTTGTCACAGTATGAAGTCCCTCAGGCCCAGAGGGACATTTTTGTAAATGCCCATCAGATTGTGTCTCTCTTCGCGTATAGCTCTTCAGTGGATTCTGTTGATTTCACATGCTATCCAAACTCCTTCCCAGGGCCCACCAGGCTCTGGTTGGCCCTCAGCCACTTCTTTAACCACATCAGTATCCTCAACTTGCTTGCCATAGCCACACGGGTCCTCTTTGAGCTCCTCAGACCTCTACTTGGTATAATGACCTTTGTACTTGAAGTTCCCTTTGCCTGGAATTCTTGCTCCAGACCTCTGCTTGACAGCCTGACTCTTAACCTTCAGGTCTCCATTCAAATGCCACCTCCTCTGAAAAGTCTTCGTGGATCATGCGTCTAAGGCAGTTCTTTTCAAAATTCAAGGTACACATGAATCCCATGGGAATGTTGCTAAAATGCAACAATTCCTGCCTTAGGAGGTCTGGGATAGGGCCTGAGCTTCTGCATTTCTAACAAGCTGTTGATGCTGCTGGTCTGGGTACCGTGCTCTGAACAGCCAGGTTCTAAAGCACCCAGACCCTCTCTATCACACTGTCGTGTTCATTTCTTTCATAGCTCTCACCTCATTTTGGAGTTAGCTTGTTATCTCTTTCCTTGTTTATTGCTTGTCTTCTGCACAAGAACATAAATTCCATGAGACCAGGGAGATTTTCTGATTGTTTACTGCGGTATTCTGGCACAGAGCAGGTGTTCAATATTTGGTAAATGTTTGACTGCAGGAGACTCAAAGATAAAAAGAGATGGTGTCCATCTAGAAGCTACTGAAGGGCAAATGCACTTATAAGATGATGGAGGTGTGGCAGAGTACAGCAAAGACTTGCCTAGTGTTATTTTTAATCATGGCAAATCCTAACCTTGATAATTGTTCTTTATTATTTTATGTGGCTCTTTTTACTTCTCCAACCTTATCTGACAACAATTGTGAAGCTGGAAAGGGTGTGTCTTAGTCCATTCGGGCTGCTATAGCAAATATACTACAAACTGGTGGCTTATAAACAATAAACATGTATTTCTCATAGTTCTAGAGGCTGGAAAGTCCAAGATCATGATGCCAGCAGATTCAATGTCTGGTGATATTGCTTCCTCATGGACAGCTGGGTTTTTTTTTTTTTTTTTTTTTTTTTTTGCTATAACATCGCATGGCAGAAGGGGTGAGGGAGCTCTCTAGGGTCTCTTTTAAAACGGTACTAATCCCATTCATGAGGGCTCCACCCCCATGATCTAATCGCGTCCAAACATGGATGAGCCTAGACATTATCATACTAAGTGAAGTAAGCCAGACAGAGAAAGACAAATATACGATACTGCTTATATGTGGAGTCAATAAAAAGATACAAATGAACTTACATACAAAACAGAAAGAGACCCACAGACGTAGAAAACAAACTTATGGTTACCAAAGGGGAAAGGAGAGGGATAAATCAGGAGTTTGGGATTAACATGTACACACTACTATATATAAAATAGATAATGAACAAGGACCTACTGTATAGCACAGGGAGCTATACTCAATATTTTGTAATAACCTACAAGGGAAAAGAATCTGAAGAAGAACATTATATATATATATATATATATCTGAATCATTTTGTTGTACACCTGAAACTAACACAACATTGTAAATCAACTATACTTCAATAAAAAAATTTTAATAAAAAATAAATTAAAAGGGCACTAATCCCATTCATGAGGGCTCTACCCCCATGATCTAATCATATCTCAAAGGCCCACCTCCTAATACCATCACATTGGGAGTTAGGTTTCAGCATATGAATTTAGGGGGGGACAAAAACATTAAGACCTAACAAGGTGGGACAATTTCTTGGGTCTTTGTCTATAATCTCCTTTGGTGCTTAACTTACTGGAGATATAGTAGAGACTTAGGAAATACTTGGTTGAATCATTTATTCAGTAAAATGGCTGAATGTCAAACTTAAAAATAATTTAATAGCATGGCGGTTGTTGTTTACTGTCAAGGCAAGCACCACCCAATTCTCCTTTAGTGCAATATGGCTGGCAGCTCCCCTCCCCTGCTCCCATCTGTTCAATTCATGTGAATACCCAGATACTCCCATACACAAACCTGGGGGAGAGGAAAAAGCACAGGTCCAGGAGTCAAGATAGCTGCATCGGGCCCTGTTTCTGCCACTGACTCGCTGTGTAACTTTAGGCAAGTCCCTTGCCCTCTCTGGGCCTCAGTCTCCTGATCTGCGTATATTGAAAGGGTTGGACCAGATGACATCTCTGGTCCTTTCCAGTTCTACAACCTATTTCGCTTTCCTAAATTGAGGTGAGTTTTCTCTGGGGGTTTGGGGGGAATTCTGAGACTCCACCGGAGATAATGGGACATGTCTTCAGGGTGGGAGGCCCTGACCCAAGGAGCTGACCCCCCTCAGAGTCACACTGCCCCCACCCATGGGAACCAGCATTACCAGAAGAGTGCCCTGCTCTGTGGCCACCAAGTGGCACACTCACTAAGCACCAGAAGGAAAAAGGCTGCTCCAGGAGGCATCCAGGATTCAGGCACAAACACACCTCACTCCCCATCTCCTGTAGCAACTTCCACACAGCCATACTGGCCCGGCCTTCAAGGTGAGGCCTCAGTACCTTTGCTCCTGCCTTCTTCCCTGCCAGGACTGCCAGCCTCCCTCCTGGCTCTTTAATCATTCACATATGTTCAGCATATGTTAGGATTCAGTGAGGGCTTTCTTCCAAGTATTCCCATTTTCTCTTTGTGACCTCCAACACAGTGGGTCGCTGTCCTCAATCTGTGGGGCAGAAACTGAGGTTCGACTGAGGCCATATAGCTTGTGGGTTAGGCTGGGTTCAAATCCAGGTCTTTGGATCCTGACTCCTCCATTGATTCGATGAGTGTCTCTGTGCCTCAGTTTACTCATCTGGAAAACGGGGATAAGAATACTATCTGCCTCATAGGGTGCTTATAAGGATTCAAGTGAGTTAATATATGTAAAGGGCTTCAAACAGTGCCTGGCACATGGCAGGGATGCTGCTGCTTCTGATAAATAGTTGATTCAGAGCTCATGCTCCTTCCACCATGGCGTGTGGTCTCTGGCAAGAGGTTAGCATCCCCAGCTTCTAAGCCTGAGCTCACGTCCTACCTCGAAACTCACCCATCAGAGCATCTCCCATGCACCAGTGTGTGGTACCTCCACACACATGTTGCATGAATTCCTTTCATTGTAGAATTAAAATTGTAGAACATCATCTGCAGAAAATGTAATTTTATAATTTAAAATTTAATTTTAATTCACTGTTTACTTTTATTTACTACATTTTAATCAAAATTTAGTAAAAAAGTATAATCTAATCACTAACATTTAAGTTTAATGTGACTACCGAATTTTAGTTTAACTTTCATCAATGATTTAATTTTTTTTTCTTGTTTGCCTGCGTTGAGTCTTCGTCGCTGCACGCGGACTTTTCTCTAGCTGTAGCGAGCGGGGGCTACTCTTGGTTGCGGCGCGCAGGCTTCTCATTGCGGTGGCTTCTCTTGTTGCAGAGCACAGTCTCTAGGTGCGTGGGCTTCAGTAGTTGTGGCACGTGGGCTCAGTAGTTGTGGCTCGCGGGCTCTAGAGCATAGGCTCAGTAGTTGTGGCACACGGGCTTAGTTGCTCCGCGGCATGTGGGATCCTCCCAGACCAGGGCTCAAACCCGTGTCCCCTGCATTGAATTTCAGTCTTTAAGTTTTCACTAGTTTTTCCACTAATGTCCTTTTTCTGTTCCAGAATCATCCAATCCAAGTTGGTTTTTTTGTTTGTTTTTTATTACAAACCTTGCTGCTTATGACTATTCTTGTGCACATCTCCTAGTGCATATGAGCAAGTTTCTCTACCGTCAATCCCTGGATTGCTGGGGCATAGGACACATCACATCTTTTATTTTATTCAATATCTTCAATTTGTACTCCACTGTGATTGTACCAAGTTTACCCATGACCAGTACTGTGAGTTCCCCTTGCTCTGCGTGATAGAAAAAATGTAAAAATGTGCCAAACTGGTGGGTGTGACCTAATATCTGTGGTTTTAATTTGCATTAAAATCTTGCTACAATTAGGCCCCTTTTCCTATGTTTCCTCTTGTATGAAGTGCCTCTTCATATCTTTTATTTGTTCATTGGGCTGTCGCATTAACTTGTAGTCTTCTAAAATAATTTCTGAATGCTAGTTTGTGTTATGTGTTGCAAGGATCTTGTCTCTGTCCATAAAGTGATCAATGTTTGTCAAAGTACAGGAAAATGTCAGTTTCCTTCAGGAGCTTAAGTCCTGTTCTTTAAACTCTCATCTACCCATTGGCCAGGGTCCTCATTTCTTCCACCAAGAGATCACACTGCTGAAACTCAGTATTTTTTAGTGTTTGCTATATAAATGAAGAATCCCTCCTAAAACGAAGGCAGGTTTTTAATCCCTGTCTTTGCATAACCTACAAGGCCCTACATAATATGCCCCTAGTTTACGCTTTCCTTTACTCACATCGTTCTAACCACACTGGTCACTGCTGTTCAAATGGATCCCACATCTTCCTGCCTCAGGGCCTTTGCACTTGCTCCTCCCCCAGATATTTTTATAGCTCCCTTCCTCATGGCTTTCCAGTCTCTGCTCAGTGTAACTTTGCCAGAGAGGCTTTTATTGACCTATATAAAATAGAATCCTCGGACAGTCTCTACCTTCTTTCCTTACATTTTTCAAAAAGGATAAGCACATTGCATTCTAAATGTATTTGCCTGTCCCCCACTAAAGGTATGCTTGCTCTTCAGTACCAAAGCCGTTAGCTGCATTGGGCTATGGAGCCTTTGAAATGTGGCTGGTCTGAACTGACATGTCCTGTAAATGTAAAATATACACCAGACTGTAAAGTCTCCCCCAAAGTAAATTATCTCATTAAAAATTTTTGTATTGATTACCTGTTGAAATAACATTTAGGGTTAAATTGTATTATTAAAGTTAATTTCACTTTTTTTTTAACCTTTAAAAAATATGCCTACCAGGAAATGTAAAACTTTGTGACTGGCACTTGGGGTTTGTATTCTATTTCTACCAGACAGCGTTGCTCTAGAACATAAACCAGAGCAGGGATGTTTGACTCGTATACTGCGGTATTTCAGAACAAAACGGAAACTCCATAAACAATATTTGTTGAATGAAGGAATCCAAAAGTGGAATGCCAGTCCTTTTCCTCTCCTCTCTGCTCTACCTACCCCAGGGATCAATTTTTTAAAACATCAAAACTTTATTGGGATAGAAGTTACATGAAAGTCACCCATTTGAAGTGTAAAATACAAGGATTTTTAGTAAAGTCACCACGTTGTGCGGCCATTGCTACAACCCACTTTCAGAATATGTCCATCACCCCAATCAGATCCCCTCGAGTTTGTTTACTAGTCGATACCCATTCCCGCCCCCAGGCAACCACAAATCTGCTGTCTCCATAGGTTTTCAGTGCGCAATTTCTAAGGAATGAATTCCCTCCCCTTCTAAGTCGTTCCACGGTTCAGACTTCTTGGCCCATCAGCACGCCCCCCACCTTCCACCCCGGGCCATTGCTCTTCCCGGTTTCCTTCTGTCCGGCGGCACAGCTCAGGACATAGCCGGACCCACAGGTGGTTCAGGGTTTGCTTAAAGAAAGGCGGAGCAGATCGCGTCCCGCTTTGTGCTTCTGCAGCCCCACATCTTCCCAACCCACGGCCAGGAAGGCCTCGGTGGCCCCTCGGGAGCACGGGGGACTGCCTCGCTAGGCCCCACGACAATGCGAGGGCGGCCCCTACTCTCAACCACCTCCCCTGCATCGCGGGAGGCTCCCCATGCTGCGTCCGAACGACGCTCTCAAGGAACAATGGCCGGAGCTGCCCGACTCTCGGCCTCGGTGTGTGGGTCGTGGGGGGCCGGCCCCTCCCCCCGCATCTCCTTTCCCGCTGCCCCTTCACACTCTCCGGCCTTCAACCGCCCTCCTTCCAAAATGGCGACCAACCGCCTCCTTTCCCGCCGGCCACTGGGCACCTGACCACGCCAAGACCCGCCCCCCGCAGGGCCCCGCCCCTCGGCGGCGGCCTAATAGGCTCAGAGCATGCGCGGCCGGGCGGCACGCGCCGGAAGCCCGGGCGGCGCGAGGCGCGCGCCCGAGGCCTCTCTGGCGGTGCGAGGCGGCCAGCGGCCACGCACGCGCGCCTGTGCTGCGGGTGAGCGGACAGCCCCAGGAGCGGGCCCGGCTGCGCGTGCGCCTCCGGCCGGCCGGTGGGCGGCGAAGAGGAGGCGGCGGCTGCCGGCAGGCCCGCAAGGCACGAGGCCCGGCGCACGAGACCCCAGGGTCGGGTAAAACCCGGTTGCTGCTGCCCCTGCTCCCCTCCCCTTCCTCCCTACCCCGTCCTTTCCCGCCCCTTCCTCATTCTTCAACCCCTCCCCCCTTTTAAAATCGAATTCGTTTATATTTCTTCTTCAGGGGGGCCCAATCTCCCTTTCGCGGGGCGCAGCAGGCGCGGCGGGTGCCCCTCGCACCGCGTCACGCACCTTCTGCATCCCCGCAGCCCCTTCCCCCTTGGAGAAGACTCTCCTTTGAGGCCCGGGCCGACTTTTCTTTCCTATCCCACCCCCCCGAGGCCCCAACTGCCCCCTCACAGCTCCCCAGCTCGCGCCGCGGGCCCTACCCGACCTCCGCACTTTCTGCATGTCGGCCTTGCATTCGCCCTCTGCTTTCTAGGCCCCTGGTGCTAAAATCTCCTTTCCTTCTGAAGAGACCCCCTCCCTTTAGGGGACCCAGATTTGTTTCCTTTTAGGATCTTCCAGCAAAACCAAAAAGCCCTCCCAGACTCCTTGATTACGCCCCTCCCGCTCCTTTTAGGAGCTTCCTCTAGCAAAGAAATTATTTTTTCTTTCCCAGATTTCTCCTGCATTGAGGATCACTTTCCAGCAAAAATTCTTTCTTCCCACCAAGAGTCCCCCTGTTTGGAAGATCTTTCCACTGATAACCAACCAGCTCAGTCCTTCCATTTTCTCTCTCGTCTAATATTTATTTTTCCAACCGCCTTCCCCAACTCTCCATCGAAAACCCCTTTTCCTCACCAGTTCCACGCCTATTATAGGCTTCTCCCAGCAAAGCTCTCCAAGTTCCTTCCCAAGGGAGGAAAAATACGGAAAGAAAGAAGATAACTCCTCTAACAACAAAATCCCTTTTCCTACCTAGATCTCCCCAGTTCAGTATTGCTTTCTTCTTTCTTCCCAAAATTGCCAACCTCCCCCAGTTTTACACCTGTGCCCTTGCTTTGGCGACCCAAGTTCTGATTGCCCCTGCCTTTCCACCACCTGCTTTCAGGGCAAAAGAAGTTGGATGAGTGTCCCGAATTGATTATCCAGCATTCCAGGAGGAAATATCTAATGGTCTGTCACCTGAACCCCCTTCACTGTGCGACCTAAACTGGGCCCTCCTGTTCCCTCGAGGTTCTTTCATTCACTCGCACTTCTCCTGGTGAGTTTCCTCCCTTTGCATTTGTCTGAGGACATCCACTTTGTCAGATGGATTCCTTTCTTTCGCAGAAGGGTTTCTCATCAATGCAAGGGTCTCTGTACCAATGGTGAAACCATTAGAAGTTGCTGCTTTGGGAGGTCAGATGAGGAAAAGGGTTATTTATTGTACATGTTGACTGCTCTGTAGGAATGCAGACATTTATTAGATTGGTGTATGTTTTATCATTTATTGCAAAGAAACCCTTTTTTTCCCTCTAGCTCAGCAACTTAGATAGCTGCAGGGGATGGGCAGGTAAAGGCCCAGACTGGCAAACCTAAGATTGTGTTCCCCATCTAAGCGATGCCAGCCAGTGGAAATGGCCAAGTGGAAATGTCGGGGCAGTGTTGCCAGAAGTTTTACTTTCTTTTTTTTTTTTTCCAGAAGAAACCAGAACACTGTCTTTATGTGAAGCTTTTTGATCTTTAAATGTTGACAACCAATTTAATAAGTATTTAAAGACCTTTATTTAAATATTTAATATATTTATTAAAATTATTAAATTTTAAATTATTAAAGTATTTAAATATAAGTATTTAAAGACCTTATTAAAGACCACACCAAGGTGTGGCAGCTTGCAAAACACGTTACTGGCCACCAGTTTGGAATTTTGGGTTTAGGTTAGACACATATACACACCTATTTGGGCCCATGCGTCCGTGCTGGACTTTTTCTCTTCAGAGCAGCAGTTCTCAGACTTTTTTATCTTAGGACCGACCCCTTTACACTTAAAAATTATTGAAGACCTCAGGGTATTTTTGTGCATGTGAACTGTATCTGCTGATATTTGCTGTATTAAAAGTTTAAACATAAATTTTAAAAAATTAATTCATTTAAAAATAGCAATAGTAAACCCATTATATATTAACATAATTGACATTTTAATTAAAAAACTATATTTCAGAAGATAAAAAATTTAGCAAGAATAGTGGCATCGTTTTGGGGGGTGCTGCGTTCGGTCTTTGTTGCTGTGCGCAGGCTTTTCTCTAGTTATGGTGAGCGGGGGCTGCTCTTCATTGCAGTGAACAGGCTTCGCATTGCAGTGGCTTCTCTTGTTGCAGAGCACGGGCTCTAGGCACATGGGCTTCAGTAGTTGTGGTTCACGGGTTTAGTTGCTCTGTGGCATGTGAGATCTTCCCGTATCAGGGCTCGAACCTGTGTCCCCTGCATTGTTAGGCGGATTCTTAACCACTGTGCACCAGGGAAGTCCCGTTTTACATTTTTAGAGTCATCTGGAGTCTTATATCTGCTTCTGCATTCAGCCTTTTGAGATAAGTCCTGTAGCCCCTGGAAAGTTTCACAGAATGGGAAGGGCAGATAACATCTAAATATTGTTATGAAAATAATTTTGACCTCAGAGACTCCATGAAAGACTCCCGAGGACCCCGGGGGTCCTCTCATTGTCCTCACTACGAAAATGTCTATTCTAGATTTTAACAATTATCTGCATTTTCTGGTAGGAAGAGCTTGTGGAGTGAGAAACTTTGATGTCTCTTTTCCTCGTTTAGTTAATTGTATGTAAGAAGTCTCTCTGGCAAGTGCAATCATAGCCTTCTGATTCCTCTATGTCGTTCTGTTTTCCAGCATAAGCTTTATACCTGCTTTTTAAATGAGCGATCAGAGGAAATGAGTGAAACTTACGGTTAAAATTATATATTGGTTCCATGGCTAGAGGAGGAGTTTTCCTTGGTTGTTCAACTGAAGAATGTAAGTGCAGAGTATAGGGCAGGAATCCCAGCGTCAGGCGTGGAATCACAGCACAGTGAGTGGTTAAGGGTGAGGGCTTTGAAGTCAGACTTCCCAGGGTTGAATGCTAACCTTGATTTGGGACAAGTTACTTAACTTGTGTGGACTTTATTCACCTCATCCATAAAATAGGGTCAATAATATAGTTTATGCCTCAAAGGGATGTTGTGGGAATTAAATGAAGTGATATATAAGTGATTGCAGTGATGCTTGAAACATGATAACGCTTTGGTAAATGTTTGCTGCTATTCTTAGTCTTATGATGGTGGTTATTATGGGGGCCAGGCCGGAAGGTAAGTGGGGACTGTGGGACCTGGAGGCCATTGCCCCATCCAGAGATGGCTGTTGTCCCTCACTCTATCCTATTATTACCTATCCGGGAATATCAAATCTAATCATTTTCAAGAGAAGCCAGAAAGTCATATCTCTAGGTGTAATCTCCCCATTAAAAAAAAGTTGGTGGCTGATCCAATTTTTATTTATTTTTTATTTTTGGGGTATTCAGGCAATCTGATCCAATTTTTTTTTCTTTTCTTTTTTTTTGATCCAATTTTTGTTTTTTGTTTTTGTTTTTGTTTTTTTTTTGCTGTACACGGGCCTCTCACTGTTGTGGCCTCTCCTGTTGTGGAGCGCAGGCTCAGCAGCCATGTCTCACGGGCCCAGCCGCTCCGCGGCATGTGGGATCTTCCCAGACCGGGGCACGAACCCGTGTCCCCTGCATCGACAGGCGGACTCTCAACCACTGCGCCACCAGGGAAGCCCCCTGATCCAATTTTTAAAAACACTGTGTAGGTTAAACAAAAGAAGCCTGTAGTTTACAACAAGGTTTGGAGTGGGAAAATAAGGAAAGAATTGGCATCGGCGGGGTAAAAGCTGCAAGTCTCTCCGACCTCCCAGCTCCCAACAACCTGATGTTACTGAGACACGATCACTGTCTCCCTGGTAACACTGGTGCAGAGAGAGGAAGAGAAGGTGGCTCTTGGTGGGGAGGGGGAGGTGGCGAAGCTGACACACCAACAGGTTAGGGCTGCTCCAAGAGGAAGAGAGGTGGCCCAGTGGAATCCTGTCACTCATAAGGAAAGGGAGGCTGAGAGCCTTCTTTGATCAGAGTTCTGTGGCCAGCAAGATGCTATAAGAAGTATAGACACATAAGGTAGAGTCAGAGTCATCCTAGAGCTTATAGTCCGGGGGAAAATAGAAGAACCTGAAAGATAATTAAAATTTGAAGCCATTCAGGATGAGTGTTACATGGATTTTCAGACAAGTGCTTATCAGAGTTCAGAGGAGGGGGAAATAATCTCAGACTTCGTTATGTTGGGAGTATTCTCTGCAGTAGAGGGGGCGTTTCGGTCTTATTTGGAAGCGTTTCATTTGGTAAAGCCGAGTGAAGAGAAGGTGGTCAAGGGCAACGGCACAAATGAGTGTCATAAATTCAGATGTCTCGAGGGGCTGGGCAGGGCATATAGATGAGCGGTATGGCCAGGTGTGAGAGGTTAGGGAGTGGTGAGGACTGTGGCAAACTGGAGAGTGCATGCTGTGTCTAAAGGCAGCTGTGGCTTCTCAGCTCCAGCCAGTTGTTGCTTTGTGGACTCAGTGTTGACAGAGCATCTGATATTTTCCCCCAGGTTTTTAAATAGAATTTGGATAACCTTATTTTCAATGCAGTGTCCCAGGTGGTAGCCACAAGCCATTTGTAGCTAACTTAATTAAAATTAAATAAAATAAAGAACTTAGTTTGTCAGTTGCACTAGCTGCATTTCTAGCTGCTCATTAACTGCATGTGCTGAGTGGCTGTCATTGGACAATGCAGATTTAGAACATTTCCAGCAGCTCAGAAAGTTCTTTTGGACAGTGATACTCTGTCCAAAAAAACTCTGACAGATTTTTCAACTTGGTAACTAATTGAAAAATATTGAAATTTACTGCAGGCTGAGTAAAACATTTTTATAGAACAGGTAGATATTGAAATTGTTCTCTCCCTTCCCTCCAAACAAGGCCTCAGTAAATATTATTTACCTAATTGTGGATTTATGGCTGCGGTCTAGAATCTATGGTGGGTTACTTTCCCACGAGGTTGTAGCATTTCACAGGAGAATCTCTTTCTCCTCCTACCCCACCAGTCGTGGAATGATAGACCTTTTTATTATTTTTATTTTTATTTATTTTATTTTATTTTTTTGCAGTATGCAGGCCTCTCACCGCTGTGGCCTCTTCCGTTGCGGAGCACAGGCTCGGGACGCACAGGCTCAGCGACCATGGCTCATGTGCCCAGCCGCTCCGTGGCATGTGGGATCCTCCTGGACTGGGGCACGAACCCGTGCAGGCGGACTGTCAACCACTGTGCCACCAGGGAAGCCCCGATAGGCCTTTTTCAAAAGAAAAAAAAATAAAATTGCTTTGGATCCCCAGTGTTGACTTAAACTGTTTTTTAAACAATTAAACAAGGCCTAAATGATGCTAAAATGAGGCACAAGTTCCTAAAGCTTACAGATCTCGTGCCACCATAAAGCCAAAGTCAATTTGCCAATCAAATAGAAACAAAGCAACCAAACTAATGTAACTCAAATTACAAACATTAATTTAATGAGATGGCTGCTATTTTGCCGGAATTTAACGGCTTTCTTGAAACAAATACTTTGCAGACTGCCACACCGGGCCCTTTTGGGTTTAACAGGCCCTGTGGTATCTCAGATCTCCCATCCCTTTTTCAGTTTGAACTGCAGCAAAACCTCCACTTGTACCATGATGTCCACTGGCTTTAGTTGAGGCGAAAAGCATTATCATGAGCTCAGTCCACCTCTATCCTCTTCTCATGCAGCAATTAAAGTAGTCCTAGTCAGCGTTAGTGGCATTAGTGCAATCATAAACAAAGCCCGGGCATTGAAACCAAATGGTAGTATTACTGGGTTATAAAGTGGTAATCCAATAATGCAGATATACAGATTTTCTTGTTTAGATTGTTCTCAAAACGAAAGCACAAAATTACAAAATTCTTGTAAAGAGTAGTTGGACGCTTGGGAATGTCTCCGGGGGACCAGAAACCCTGCCCTACAGGGAGTAGCGGGGAGCTCTGTGCATAGAAGGTGCTAAAACTTGTTGAATTGAATTTCTCTGTTGACAGAACAAGAGCAAGTTCAGTACTGGTTGAGCGGGGGGGGGGGGGGGGGGGGGCGGGGGCGGCGGTCGGTGACGCTTTACTATCTGGAAAAGGATGTAAATGTCAAAGCCCAGCCTTTGGACTTCTGGCGTGCCTGCCTGAGGTTGTAAGCGGACCAGTTTGTTCTATGGACTGTAGGAGTATGTTGGAAGGAAGGCGATTTCGGCATTGGGGAAATCCCGAGACATAATCCTGTCTTCCACCCCGCCCCCATTGGCACCTTTTGTGTTTTCTAGTATAATTGGTGCAGTGCAGTCTACAGATTAATTTATAGGGAATCAGTATTGTGCAGCGGGTAAGAACACAAGCTCTAAAGTCAAGATATCTGGGTTTGGGCTTCCCTGGTGGCGCAGTGGTTGAGCGTCCGCCTGCCGATGCAGGGGACACGGGTTCGTGCCCCGGTCCGGGAAGATCCCACATGCCGCGGAGTGGCTGGGCCCGTGAGCCATGGCCGCTGAGCCTGTGCGTCCAGAGCCTGTGCTCCGCAACGGGAGAGGCCACAACAGTGAGAGGCCCGCGTACCGCAAAAAAATATATATACAAAAAAAAATAATAATCTGGGTTTAAGATCTGGTTCAACTACCTGTTAGTTGTGTGACTGTGGACAAATGATTTACCCTCTCAGAGTCCCTTTTCCTCTCTGCAAAGTGAGAGTAATGATAGAACCGACCTCGGGGTCGTTGTGAGGGGTGAGTGAATTAAGGCCCAAAGAGCACTTGGTGTGCTACCTGACAAGGAGAAAACGCTTACAGTTTTACTTTATAAGATGTTGCTTTATGTTACTTTTACGTAATGCTTTATGTTTTATATTATTTGCTTGTTTTTATAGTTGGGAGGTGAAGGAGATGGGTTCTTTTCCCCTTGGAGTGCTGGGAACACTTTAGAGCAGCACTGTAGAAGAAACTTTGGAATTGGCAGAGAAATTCACTTTGCCTTAAAATATAAACTTCTGTCATCCACATTCCCTTGTCTGCAATTTAGAATTCCCAGAAGCTCTGAAAATGCTGAGGTGGCTCAGACCTCTTTGTGGCCACACCTGAACTCACATATTGCTCTTTCCTGTCTTTATGTATTCTGTTTACTCTGAGCTGTCAGGGTTTCAATGCAGGAAGAATGATTTGGTCACCAGGTGCTGCCCTGGACCCACTGGCGGTTACTTACAGTGTGGCGTATGCATTGATTTACCTTTCTGAATCCCTCAGATTGTGAATTCTGAAACTCACTTGGGTCCCGGAGTTCTGGTACAGGATTTCAGACCTGCACTGAACTTTAATTTGAGCCCCCTCAGTAGGCTACTTAACACAGACACACAGGTGGACACATAATGTGACACTCAGACGTTACACTTGCAGCTAGTCTATTCCATTGCAACATGAAAGGTTTAAAAACAGTCGAAACCTATGGCCTAGGAAAGTAGCCCAAACTCCAGTTATTCTAGGATCCACTCGATTTATCAGTGAGTCGTCAAGCGTTTATTAAATGTCTCGCTATGGACAGAATTACGCGTGATAGCCCAGAATGGAAACAACCCGAATACTCATCAGCAGATGAATGGATGAAGAAAATGTGTTCTATCCACACAGTGGAATAGTGTTCATCCATAAAAGGGAATAAAGTGATGATATGTGCCCCAAGGGGGGGATCAAACTCGAAAATGCTATGCTTAGTGAAAGCAGCCAGACAGAAAAGGCTGCATATTGTTTGATGCCATTTATGTGAAATGGATGACCCTCTCCATACTTTGCATACGTCGTAACTTTTTGTTGAAAAACTGGACATTTTGAATATTATAATATGGTACCTCTGGGAATCAGATTCTCCCCCGCACCTCCACCCCAGGCTTTGCTGTTGTCCAGTGTGGGTTCTAATTGTTTGTTCGTTTAGTGACTTCTCTAGGCTATTTTTAGAAAGACTGTATTTTTTGTCACGCATGGTCAGTGAAGTCTCTCTTCTGAGATTTGACAGAGATTTCCTTAAGTGTCCAAAGAGACATTTGACAGAGATTTCCTTAAATGTTCAAAGCAAAACAAACAAACCCCACATCAGACAACTCACAGTCTCTGCAGTTGACATCTGGGTGAGTGTTGGGACAGGCCTTCAACATTCAGCAGGCAGCTTACAGCTTACATCGGGTCTTCATTGCTGTGCGCAGGCTTTCTCTAGTTGCGGCGAGCGGGGGCTACTCTTCATTGTGGTGCACGGGCTTCTCATTGCGGTGGCTTCTCTTGTTGCGGAGCGTGGGCTCCAGGCACGCGGGCTTCAGTAGTTGTGGCACGTGGGCTCAGTAGTTGTGGCGCACGGGCTTAGTTGCTCCGCGACATGTGAGATCTTCCCGGACCAGGGATCGAACCCGTGTCCCCTGCAGCGGCAGGCGGACTCCTAACCACTGCGCCACCAGGGAAGTCCAATAGCGCTTTGCTTTTTATTGCTGGATAATATCCCATTATATGATGTACCGCAGTTCGTTTATCCATTCTTCTGTTGAGAGACATCTTGGTTGCTTCCAGTTTTTGGCAGTTATGAATAAAGCTGCTATAAACATTTGTATGGACATAAGTTTTCAGCTTATTGGGGTGGATACCTAGAAGTGCGATGGCTGGATGGTATGGTAAGGCCCTGTTTATGTTTAGCTTTGTAAGAAACTGCCAGTGTGGAGCCCTTTGAGAGCCCTTGTTCCCCAAAGCATCTCACTCTCCAGCTTTTCTCCCTGGCTTTCAGTGCTGTCTGTTGTCGGCCTCAGTTAATATCCTTTGCCCCAGGCTGCAGTGACTGGTTGACTGCCTTGAATGTTTTTGACAAATGCCTTCCCCATGGCCACTCTCTGCTCTGAGCAAATTCTGAGTTAGACACAACTCAGAAGGCAACTCCCAAAGGCAACACCTTTTCGTTAGACCTTCAGAAGCTATTTGACAGGTCAGGACAGACAGCCTCAGTTCTTTGAGAACAAGGTCCTGTCTGCTCCCTCCCACACCAGGAACCCACAAGAGAAGGGGGTGCTGTCTTCAGAATCACTGCTGAGCTGGAGAGTGGGGAAGCGGGGGTGGTTCATTCACCTTTCTCTTGATAAGTGTTTGCTTGGTTGCTGTAAACCTTACTATTTTCCACAGTTCAGACAAGGTAGATTGTTTTCACTGTTTCTATGCTGGCATGGGTGGGAAGTTTTTAAATTAGTAATTCAAGCTTTTTACCCTTATAGGTCTTTTCAGATAGTCTGTTTCCTCGAGTCAGTTTTGGTAATTTCTATCTTTCTAGAAATCTGTCCGTTTTTCTCTGAGTTGCCTAATTTGTTGGCATGCAGTTGTTTATAGTATTCCTTTACAATCCTTTTAATTTTGTAAGATCATGAGTGATGTTCCTTCTTTAATTTCTGATTTTAATATTTTGACTCTTTTCTTTCTTTTTCTTTTTAGGATCAATTCTACTAGTTTACATGTTACATAGTTTATTCCTTTTGTCTGGCGGTTACGGTTAGATTCTTTGAGTGTGAATACTTAAAGTATGAAGTTAATCTTCATCTTTCTTTTTGTTTTTACTAAATGATTCAAAACCTGTGGTAGTGTTTGAGCCAAAGTCTACAAGGTACAGTCTTATGCCTTGTCTGGAAAAGTCTGTGTAGACTCTTGAATACTGGTTTTCCTGTGCATTGAGTTCTGCGCTGACTCCTGCCTTTCCTCAGTCTGCAGGTGGTGGTAGTCCTTGTCTTCTAGCCTCGTTTCTGTTGAGAAGTTGTAAAGGATCTGCCTGGTCTTCCTGGTAGTCTTTAGGGTTTTCTCTTGGTCTTTAGGGTTCTGCAGTTCTGCTTGTGTGTCGAGGAGTGAATTCATTTTTTTTTTGTCCTGCTCTGGCCTTGCAGTGCTTGTTCATGATTAACCATATACCTTCAAGAATCATATCTTTAAGTCTGGAGCCCTGTGTTTCCACAGTTCTGGAAATCCCTCCGCCATCCTGAGGTACCATGTCTTCTCCATCCTCTCCTCTTCCCTTTCAGGACCCCTTTTAGGCATATGTTGGACTTTTGCATTTGCTTCTTCATTTGTATTTTCCATTTGTTTCTCTCTCTGCACTGAATTCTGGGGGAGAATTATCTTCAGATTGCTCTGCCTGTTCATTATTTGTCTCTTCAGCACTGTTTATCTGCTGTTTAACCCTCCCAGTGAGTTTTAAATTTAAAAGTCTTTCATTTCTAGAAGTTTCATTTGTTTCTTTTAAAAAATGTCCTTGCCCCTTGTGTCTTCTTCTTTTCTCTGCTAGGTTTTGTTGTCTCTCGTCCTGTTTTTAACTAGTTCTTGTGATGCTTTTCAAGGCTTGTGTGCGGTGTTTTTCTTTCATTTATTTAGTTTTCCTGTGGATGGCTTGGCTCTTCCAGGGTCCCAGGTCTCCCTTGCCTGTGAACTCAAGTCCCTGTTTCCTTTTCCATGTGTTTGTTACAACCTCAGGTCCCAGCCTCCAGGGTAGTGCTCTTTAAGAGAAATATAATATGAGCCATTTATATAATTTAAAATTTGCAAAAAGCCACATTAAAAAATAAAGAGGTAGATGAAATTAATTTTAATAACATATTACATTTAAGCCAGTAGATCCGAAATATTATCATTCAACATGTAATCAGTATGAAAATGAATTATTTGGGGTACTAAGTCTTCCAAATCCAGTGTATTTGACACTCAAAGCAGGTTTCAATTCGGGGCCACATTTCAAGTGTGTCATCACCACATGTGACTGGTGGACACCATATTGGATGACAGTTCCAGGCCCTGTATTGGAGTCTGACTTTCCCCTTGGGCCAACTTGTGCTCGCACCTGTGGCTTTGAGTTTCCTCATTGTTGCTGGCACTTGGGGTCTTACCTGTCTCTTGAGCTTGACTCTGTATTAAAAATGGTCTTTTCTCATATCTCTATGTGTTTATAGTTGGAGAAAGAGGTCAATTTAGTCCACCATGTTGCCAAAATCCTTTCATTTATTCCTTACAACAATCTTTTTTTTTGTTCTTTTTTTAAAAAATTTTTATAGGGGTATAGTTGATTTACAATGTTGTGTTAGTTTCAGGTGTACAGCAAAGTGAATCAGTTATACATATACATATATCAACTCTTTTTTGAGATTCGTTTCCCATATAGGCCATTACAGAGTATTGAGTAGAGTTACCTGTACTATAGAGTAGGTTCTTATTAGTTATCTGTTTTATATATAGGAGTGTGTATGTCAATCCCAGTCTCACAATTTATCCCTTCCCCCCACCATCCCCTGGTAAACATAAATTTGTTTTCTACATCCATGACTCTACTTCCGTTTTATAAATAAGTTCATTTGTATCCCCCTTTTTTTAGATTCCACATATAAGTGACATCATATGATATTTGTCTTTCTGTGTCTTACTTACTTCACTCAGTATGACAATCTCTAGGTCCATCCATGTTGCTGCAAATGGCATTAGTTTGTTCTCTTTTATTGCTGAGTAATATTGCATTGTATATATGTACCACATCTTCTTTATCCATTCGTCTGTTGATGGACATTTCGGTTGCTTTTTCCTTACAACACTCTTATGATGGAGGTACTCTTACGCTCAGTTTACAGATGAGGAAACTAGGGCTCATGGACCTTAAGTGACTTGCCCAAGGTCATGTGGCTGTTAAGTGGCCGAGAACAAACCCCCATACAGGTGTGTTTGAATTCCAAGTCCACGCTCTATCCACCATGTGTGTTGCCATCTCATAATTGTGATTCCTCCTCATTCATTCTCAGGAAATAAACACCACCAAGAGCTCTCTCCTCCCTGACTCCTTACACAGCCTTGCTTGTCTAGAGAGTAGCTGTTGGCTGAGACCTGGTAGTGGAGAGCCATGGACCAGTGCAGCCTGGGGGACAAGGGCACGCTTCCATCCGAGATGCACCTCCCTTCGTTTCCCGAGGGCCAAGCGATCAAATGCAGCGACACCCTCAACCGGGATCTGGGGCCTGGCTCACGAGACCTGCTGTACGACGGCCTGAGCCACTTGGACCTGAACCCCAGCCTCCTGATGCCTGACGCGCCCAGCGAGATGCTGGAGGACAACTTGGATGCCCTGTCCGTGTATTCAGGGAAGGACAGTGACTCCTTGAAGCCGCTGGTGGAGTATGCAGATCCGGAATCTCAGACTGCCTTACAATAATACCCACTCTGCTTTCCCCCCAGAGTGCCAGCAGGATGAAGGAAAAGAAGAAATGAAAGTAAAAGCACTTTGCAGGCTGTGAAGCACTGGACAGATGGTAGTGATTTTTACCAATACTGTTAGAATACCTTCCCACAGTGCACTGATGCAGTTCTAAGTCTTTCTGTTCCGCAGCGGAGGAGCAAAGGGAGAACTAGAGGAACACATCGGCTCAGGACTGCCCTGCTCCAAATGCTCAAGGTGTGAGCCCGGTTGCTGGAGAACAGCCCCATGTGGCTTTTTCACGGATATAACCGGCTCGCCATGGAACCGTTCACAAACTGCAGACCGTGGTGCCTGTTAGTAGTCGGCCCACCGAGAGCACTCTGAGGGAGAGGAGCTGCTGACGATTGGTAGCAAATTCCCCTATTCCGAATTGAATCCTTTCCCTGAAAGTGTGTTCCGAGAGCCTTGACGCAGTTTCTCAGTTAGCTATAATGGAGGCCATTCACTTGGCAAACTCCCCTAACGCCGTGCCCCGCTGGCAGCCAAACAGACAGGCCGGCTGCTTCAGCCAACAGGGACAGCTCATAGTAAGGATAAGAACCCTATGTGTCAAAGCGCTTGCATGACGCTCGCCAGAAGCCCAAACACTGAGCGCAGGGCACCAAGGCTCTTCCCCTCACGCTGAGCCGATTTGTTCTCATGGAGCTCCTGCCCTGAGTTTATCCAGCTAGGAAGCAAACTTCAGGAAAGGTCCTCACGGTGCTTCCAATACAAACTTATTTCACCCGGCAGCCCCAATCAAGTACACCTACGTGGATTTTAAACTCGCAGAACAAAGGGTGCCAACCGTGCGCCTCCATCTGTTGGGTGAAGTACATATTTTCTCCATGAGATACAAGCCCTTCTTTCAGTGTGAAAGGCCTCTGGGCCTCTTGGCGCCGGCAGCACAGAGGTGTCACCAGTTCTGAAAATCTTCCAAAGGCACAGTGTCACAGAACGTGTGGAGCACTAAGGAGGCGCAGCACACAACTGGGTCGTCTCTGTCGGCCTGACAACCACCAGCGGCCGGCGCTTCTTCGGTGCACACACGTGGTCGTGGTCGGTGATGAATTCTGCTCCCTGAAACCTTTTCCGGCACACGCAGAGTAAGCGCACGTAGATTAGCCCTCCGCCTCATCCCTGCTTCCTGAGTAAGTTGTACTACGACAAGGCAAAAAATCCCTGCTGGAATCTCGGTGTGGCCTAAGTATCCTCCAGGGAGCGATCGCTGCTAGAGACACTGTGCTCGTATCTAGGATAATGGTCTGTGCCTCCACCGCGCTGCTCCTCTCTCGAAGCCGTTTCCGAAAGCTTTCTGGAAGAGCTGGCTGACAGTGTCGTCTCCTTAGAGTAAGCGGCAGGCATACGAGGATACCAGTTCTGTGAAGTAAAACGCTACCGGCCTCAGCCACGTGGGCTCAGTTTCGTACAGGAAAGCACTCTCCGTTTGGAAGGTTCTTCCTTCCAGCTTGCCAGCTGCACTTGCAGTGTCTCCTAAATCTCGCAGGGTTTCCATGCCATCCTAAGATCCGTAGCTCAGGCTTAGAACGGCACAGCATCCGGCAGCTTGCAAAGAGGCCTCCAGCATTCTGGCACTTGGGCTCCCTCCATGAGGCACCAGCTCCTCAGCACCACGTGTCATTAGGGCTTGCACTTCAGAACCTCTGTGGGCAGCCTCATTCCTCCCCCACGTAAGAGACACACAGACATGTCCTTTGTGGAGGAAGGCTTGAGAGTCCAGAATGGAGGCTGTCGCTCCCACTCAGCGTTCCTGCACGGAACTGAGCCCGGGCGCATGAGACCGTGAGAGGCAGGAAGAGAGGTGTACCACCGAGCTGTTCCAAAATGTACTCTTACACATTACGCTTCAAGCTCACGTTCACTTCATGGAGAGAACACGAGGCCTTGATGCCCTCTCCTGGGGTTAGAAAACTTTGGTTGCATCCCTCGGTGGGCACATCGGCTCCGGACTGCCCTGCTCCAAATGCTCAAGGTGTGGAGCCCGATTGCTGGAGAACAGCCCCATGTGGCTCTTTCACGGATGTAACCGGCTCGCCATGGAACCGTTCACAAGCTGCAGACCGTGGTGCCTGTTAGTAGTCGACCCACCGAGAGCACTCTGAGGGAGAGGAGCTGCTGACGTTTGGTAGCAAAATCTCCTATTCCGAATTGAAACTTTTCCCTGGAAGTGTGTTCCGAAAGCCTTGACGCAGTTTTTCAGTTAGCTATAATGGAGGCCAGTCACTTGGCAGACTCCCCTAATGCCGTTCCTCCCAGGCTGCGATACAGACACGCCGACTGCTTTAGCCAACAGGGACAGCTCACAGTAAAGATAAGAACCCTATGTTTCAAAGCACTTGCATGACGCTCTCCAGAAGCACAAACACTGAGGGCAGAGCACCAAGGCTCTTTCCATCAGGCCTAGCAAATTTGTTCTCATAGAGCCCCTGAACCCGTAGCCTCTGAACACGTAGTGCGAGCACAAGTAAATTAGCCCTACATCCCATCCCAGTTTCCTGTGTAAGTTGAACAGGGAAAACTCCCTGCTTGAATCCCTGACTGGGTTAAGTAACCTCCAGGGATGCATCGTTGTTTGGGACACTGGGTTGGTATCTAGGTTAATGTTCTGTGCATCCATCTCGCAGCTGGTCTCTCTAAGCGGGTTCCGAATGTTCTTCTGAAGAGTTTCCATAGAGTGTTGGAAACTGGGAAGTAGCCGACAGGCCCACGACGATACCAATTATCTCAAGCAAAAGTCTACGAGCCTCAGACACTTGGGTTCTCTTTTGTATATTGCCAGAGTCCAGCTCCAGCGAGTCCAGGGATACCTGAGGGATGGATAGCGTCGGCGAAGGAAATAAATCTATTACACTTCTTAAAGTATCAGCATTGCATGTTTCTCTCTCTCATCCTTTCCTTTATTGTTTACAATCACAGGTTTATATATTATAGTTGATTACATTACCAGGTACATGGCCAAACAATCTTAGCACAATCAAATCTCAAAATATTCTATAAAGATTAAAAAAATATATATCCCCTAGTTTCTAGATGTCCTATTAAAATATTTCCCCAAGTTCCAATTAATCACAGGTTATTTCGTAGTAACCAAGCCAAGCAGTTATATGATTATTTTAATTGTAAATGTTGGAGCTACTTGTTCCTATTTCTCTTCTTGCATGGGCAAACTTTTACAATGGTTCCACGAAAATATTTACAATATACCCTGCACGCTCTTTCTCGTTGTTTCCTTCAACTGAGACAGTGTTTTTCTCCCTATCTTAGCAACCAATTCTGCTCTAGTCATTTGCTTTTTTATAATTAATCTTCCTTTATAATAGAACCATAAATTTCCTGTGTCATCAGGAACTCCGGCCCATGGCCATAACTCCATACTAGAGGGTGTTTTTCATAAAAACATCCCCTTAGTTCCAGGCTCTTAATTCTTTACCTATTTCCCCGTGGCTTTAGTGGGTACTTCCCATTCTATGGTAGTTTCAGGAGGGGGAGTCCTAGAGGAATTTTTCTTTCACGTGGAGCAACATCCCCCCAAAATTGCCCGTATATGTAAATTTATTATCATAAAACATAACAACAGGGGCCTCCCTGGTGGCGCAAGTGGTTAAGAGTCTGCCTGCCGATGCAGGGGATGCGGGTTCGTGCCCCGGTCTGGGAGGATCCCATATGCCGCGGAGCGGCTGGGCCCGTGAGCCATGGCCGCTGGGCCTGCGCATCCGGAGCCTGTGCTCCGCAACGGGAGAGGCCACAGCAGTGAGAGGCCCACATACCGCAAAAAGAAAACAAACAAACAAACAAACAAAAAAAACATAACAACAGAGCTGTAGTCCACCTTCCTGTCACGGTGCTGCCTTGCAGTTTCGCCTTCCGTTGCTTCATGACTTTGTCATGGTGCAATGGCTCCAGGATGGCTTCCAACATCTCCCCCTTTTTTATTTTTTAAAAGCGCAGTATGTAGCTCCATGGAAACTTGTTTGATGCTTTTAATAATTATTCTAACAAAGACTGGAATTAAAAATATCAGAATTAGTACAACTACTGCAATGATTCCTCCATTAATGAGCATTGAGAATAAGGTTTTATGTGACACAAATGACTTAATACTTTCAAAAAAATTCTGAGCAGACTGTGCCAGAGATATATCTAAATTTGTATTTCCTATGTCATGAAAACTTGATGTAATTTAGTGAGGTCTAAACTAACATCTGTTTGGTTCCAAACTCCCGTAATATGAGTCTGAATTTGATCCCAAGAATATAATGATTCATTCACTTTTAGAGGAGTAACACAAATCCATCTATATTTTTTATGACACCTCAAAGTTAATCTTACTTTGAGTGCTGTTAATTCCTGTCCTATGTGTAAAATTGCTTCTTCTAAGGCATCCACCTTTGCTTCTACCTTTCTGTCTATAACTTCCTGAGTATCCAGAGCTAAAGATACATTTTTTGAAAGCTCATTTACATGTTGAGTTGTAGGTACTTGTTGAGCTAAGGTACTTATTGAAAGAGAAAATGATGGTTTTACATCTATAAATGTAAATATTCCTAGAATCAAAGCTGCAACAAATCTCTTTGAACATAATAAAACTTCAGTTTCATGCAAAACTTGTAAGCCATAATCTTCATACCAGGCAGAGGATAATTTTACAGGCAACATAATGTATGGTGGTCATTTAAGAATCATTAAAACTTGTACATTCATAGAGGGATTTATACAACTTGTCAAAATACAATCAGAGCAATGTGTCCAAAAAGTAGAATCAGAAGTATTATGATAAATATTTAGATCCACATATTTTGGGGCTACCAAGAATACATAAGGTGCTGACACACAAGCCTGCGTAAAATAAATGCCCATATTTTTAGGTCTATGAAGAATAACTGGCGATGGTGCAGCAATAGCTTTCCAAAGCTGGGTCTGTGCATAATACATATTATCTTGAGCCATAGTTAGTATAGGAGGCACCCATCCTCCAGTGTGCCACTTATTAACATGCATAAAAGCAGGAATAAATGAATTATTCCAATCATAATGTGCATGATGTTGTAAATAAGATCTATAGTCCTTAGATGGATCAGGATTACTCCAATCATGCACATTTTTTGTGGTATCCTGTATGGGAATATCTATTCTTGAAGAATATATACAATAATTCCATGTAGGAAATCCTGTATTGGTATCTACAGCATGCCAGTTACTATCCAATTGGTCTTCCGGAGATTGTAATATAGATGATTGTATTCCTGTACGAATACCATAAGGAGGATTACAAGGAGGAAATTTTAAAGAATGAGAGGAAGGTTGATTATAAGTTGGATCTTCTCCGGGTGCTAGATAAATCAAAGACCAAAGAAGTCTCTTATTAGATTGACTCGAAGGAGAAGCAGTAAGCTGTCCTTTAAGAAAAACCGGTATACATCCATCCTTACGAGAGGCTACAGAATTATTAATTGATGGAAATATAAAACATATAGGATGGAACCCTGATTTTCCATGAAAAGTAAAATTATTACTTGTTTTAAATTTATTATATGGATAGGAGCTTATGGCTCCTCCCATTAACCTGGGCATAGTAGTACATACTGATATATCCTCATTATCCCAGGCTACAGTTTGTAAAATTGGTGGATCAGGGAAATAAGTCCAATAAGAATTACCCAAAGCATTTCCCCTAGTTACCTGGCAGGCCAATATAGCAAGCATAGCAACAAAAAGATTTCCAGGTGTTAAGGTAGCTCCCTGGTCTATTACCACTTTCTCGGCGTCGTCAGCAAGTCGTTCAATCTGACCCCAAGTTGGTGGGTTTGAAGTTCTCGTAGAGATGGCTTGTCTCTTGCGAGGTCTTGGGCGCGGACGCGGCAGACAAAGAATTGGTCTCTCTCCGATGGTGAGGTTTTGTATCTGCTTCATCAGCGGTTTCTATATGAGGAAATAGCTTAACCACATACTGTGAGTCTGAATATAAATTGAAAGTCTGGTTCTGCAGCTCAGCGAAAGCATGTATTATTGCAATTAATTCCGCTTTTTGAGCAGAAGTTTCCTGAGTTTGAATTACCTTTGGAACATAATTAATAAGTAAAGCAGCTTTTCCATTAGATGATCCATCTGTAAAAACTAAAGCTGCATCTTCTATTGGCTGATCAACATAGCATTTAGGAAATATAACTGGATGTGTAGCAAAAAATTGTAATAGCGGATGTTTTGGCAAATGAAACAGAATTTGTCCAGTATAAGAACTAAGAGCTATTTGTCAGTCTTCATCATTCTGTAATAAAATTTGTAGTTGATCTTTATTATAAGGGATAATTATATTAGTTACATCCTTTCCAAACAATTCCTTGCTTCTTTTTCTTCCTTTAGCTATTAAAGTTGCTGTTAACATAGGATAGGAACTAACTATTTTCTTGGAAGTAGCTGGTAAATGGATCCATTCCAAAGGTCCTTCCTGCCAAAGTATACCCGTAGGTGTAACTGGAGTAGGCAAGATTAGCAAACACCATTCTTTTGTGTAATCTATTCTTTGTAAGAAGCAGTTGTTTAAAGCAGATTCAATAGACTGTAAAGCCTTTTCTGCTTCAGGAGTCATATTTCTAGATGAGGTTGGATCTGAATTTCCTTGTAATATGTTAAATAAAGGCTTCAATTCTGCTGTAGTTATTTTTAAATAAGGTCTAATCCAATTAATATCTCCCAATAGTTTTTGATAGTCATTTAATGTCCGTAAATTATCTTTCCGAAGTTGTAATGGTTGATGTGTCACAGTTTGTGTATGTATTATTCTCCCTAAATAAGTCATAGGTGGTTCAGTTTGAATCTTTTCTGGAGCTATTTAGAGTCCATTTTTTTGTAATGCCTCTGTTAAATGCTGTAAGACTTCTTGTAAATATCCTCGATCTGAATGGGCCAACAATATATCATCCATATGGTGTATCATATATTCTTCCGGATTATTAATTCTTATTTCTGTTATAGCCTTATCCACAAATTTTTGACATAAGGTTGGACTATTTTTCATTCCCTGAGGTAATACCTTCCATTGATATCTTTGATAAGGTTGTTTAAAGTTAGTAGAGGGTACACTAAAAGCAAATCTTTTTCTATCTTGAGGGTCCAAAGGAACAGTAAAAAAAGCAATCTTGTAAATCTATAATAATTATGTTATAATTTATTGGAACAGCAACAGGAGAGGGCAATCCAGGCTGTAAAGCTCCCATATCTTCCATAGTATTATTAATTGCCCACCTGAGAGACAGACTCGAGCCACTTGGACCCAATCATATGGTGTCATCCATCTGTTAGCAAGAGTATCTAACAAAGTGAGTGTATAGGGAGCTAACGGCACATAATCAGCACATGCAGCCTTTAATTCTTTGAGAATCTTATAAGGCAGAGGTTCCCATGTCATCCCATCATCAAAGGCTCCTTCAAAACCTACAGGGAAACAAGCAGCAAATTCTGGATCATCAGAGACCTGCATTCTTCTGGAATGCATCTTTGGATTAATATTAAATGTATTTTTAATCATTTTGTTAGTTGGAGGAGGTGGAGGTGGTCTCAAAGGCATCTCTTGTTTATAATCTGGTAATGCAGGATAACTAATTTTTGGCAAAGGTGTTTTTGTCTCAGAATTAATAACAGGAAAATTCCAAGGATTTGGCTCTCTATGATAAGCAGCAGCAGCTTCCTCCAGGCCTTTTTGGTCTTGAGGGGACAACTCATCATCATCATCATCTATTTTACATTTTTCAAATGTAGCTGCCAATACTTTCTCAGGAGGTGGTTTTGGAGGTATTAAGGGAGTACTTTCATCTGGAGTTCCCATATAAGATATTCTCTGTCTTTCTTGTACTGGATCTAAGGTATCTCTAATGAGATTCCATAGAGCAAAAGTATCTACAGGAAATTTTTCAGGACCATGAAGTGAATAATATGTTTTTAATTGATCCCCTACCTTAGCCCATGTATCCAAATTAACTGTACCTTCCTCTGGGAACCATGGACATTGTTCTTGAATAAAGTTTAAAAAGTTAGCTAATTGACTAGTAGTTACCTTAATACCTCTTCCAGATAACATATGTTTAATAATATCAGTAAATAATTTTCTCTCTTTAGATTCCTTATGACCCATAGTCAACTTACCTTTTATATAACTTATTAGATTATCCACCCTTCACTTACCTTGCCTATTCTCTGCAAGGGGGTCTGCAGCACCCTAGGTGGAAGCCTAGCTATCCCGAACTCACTCTATTTACACTTACCCTTCAGGTCCCTGTTCGGGCGCCACTTGCTGGAGTCCAGCTCCAGCGAGACCAGGGATACCTGAGGGATGGATAGCGTCGGCAAAGGAAATAAATCTATTACACTTCTTAAAGTATCAGCATTGCATGTTTCTCTCTCTCATCCTCTCCTTTATTGTTTACAATCACAGGTTTATATATTATAGTTGATTACATTACCAGGTACGTGGCCAAACAATCTTAGCACAATCAAATCTCAAAATATTCTGTAAAGATTTTTTTTAAAAAATATCCCCTAGTTTCTAGATGTCCTATTAAAATATTTCCCCAAGTTCCCATTAATCACAGGTTATTTCGTAGTAACCAAGCCAAGCAGTTATATGATTATTTTAATTGTAAAAGTTGGAGCTACTTGTTCCTATTTCTCTTCTTGCATGGGCAAACTTTTACAATGGTTCCACGAAAATATTTACAATATACCCTGCATGCTCTTTCTCGTTGTTTCCTTCAACTGAGACAGTGTTTTTCTCCCTATCCTAGCAACCAATTCTGCTCTAGTCATTTGCTTTTTTATAATTGATCTTCCTTTATAATAGAACCACAAATTTCCTGTGTCATCAGGAACTCCGGCCCATGGCCATAACTCCATACTAGAGGGTGTTTTTCATAAAAACATCCCCTTAGTTCCAGGCTCTTAATTCTTTACCTATTTCCCCGGGGCTTTAGTGGGTGCTTCCCATTCTGTGGTAGTTTCAGGAGGGGGAGTCCTAGAGGAATTTTTCTTTCACGTGGAGCAACATTCCCCCACAATTGCCCCTGTGTGTAAATTTATTATCATAAAACATAACAACGGAGCTGTAGTCCACCTTCTTGGCATGGCGCTGCCTTGCAGTTTCGCCTTCCATTGCTCATGACTTTGTCACGGTGCAATGGCTTCCGACATCTTTGGAGAAATGGCTGATTCTAGAACCACTACAGGGAAAATATAAGATGACCCTAGAACATATTATTGTTTCAAGAAGTAAGGGATCAGCCATAAAAAGAAATGAAATTGAGTTATTTGTAGTGAGGTGGATGGACCTAGAGTCTGTCATACAGAGTGAAGTAAGTCAGAAAGAGAAAGACAAATACCGTATGCTAACACATATATATGGAATCTAAAAAAAAAATGTCAAGAATAACCTAGGGGTAAGACAGGAATAAAGACACAGACCTACTAGAGAATGGACTTAAGGATATGGGGAGGGGGAAGGATAAGCTGTGACAAAGTGAGAGAGTGGCATGGACATATATACACTAGCAAATGTAAGATAGATAGCTAGTGGGAAGCAGCCGCATAGCACAGGGAGATCAGTTCGGTGCTTTGTGACCTAGAGTGGTGGGATTGGGAGGGTTGGAAGGAGAGCGATGCAAGAGGGAAGAGATATGAGGATACATGTATAACTGATTCACCTTGTTATAAAGCAGAAACTAACACACCATTGTAAAGCAATTATACTCCAATAAAGATGTTTAAAAAAAAAGAAGGGAGATATCAAAGAATAATTGGGAAACATCAAAGGATATAGAAGCCAAACTGAAGGGGTTTCCACTGGACAAATCTTGAACTATCTAAGCCTCAAAATAAGTAATGGCAGAAACGTATTATAGTCAGTTGAATAAAATAGGAGTCTATGAGTTCATACTGATTTACATAATTAAATTGAGTAAATTATGTTTGATGAGGAACAGGATATTTACATAATTACAAAGTACCTTACCACAAAAATTATTAATAATGAAGGAGAAAAAAATAACTTTACAATGGAGAAGACTGGGTGATACACCTTAATCAAATGAGTAACATGATATTCCAGTAAGTACAAGTTAAAAGTTTGACAAAATTGTTTGATAGGAAGCAGTGAGAAGAACAGAGCTTCACCACTGTGTTATTCCTGCCAACTATACATATCCTGAATAATCATGAGACAAATACAAACAGCTAAATCCTACAAAATAACTGATCCATATTCTTTAAAACTTTCTAGTTCATGAGATTCAAGGGAAGCCTGCGAAAATTTTCCAGATTAAAAAACTAAAGAGACAGGACAGCTAAATGCAACATTTGACACTGGGCTGATCTTTTATGAAGGACATGATGGGGATAATTGACAAAACTTGAAAGGGGTCTGAGGATTAGTAGCTCTGTAGTCATGTGTCAGTGTTTATTTCCTGATTTTCATGATTATATTTGGATATATGTTTGTAGGAAATACTAGAGAATTGGGGGGAGACATTGCATTGTGTTGGCAACTACTCTCAAATGGTTTGGGAAATAAATTATTTTTATTGTCATTTCAATCTTTCTTTAATTTTCGAGATTGTTAAAAGAAGGCAAAGAAAGAGAAGACCCCTGAGTCAGGTAACCCTTTTTTTCCTGGCAACTGCCATAGTTAAAAGCTCAGTTTACAATGGTGGTCAGTTTTTCAGTCTATTTGTGCTAATTTCTGTTACTAACAACATAGCATCTTATTTTCTATTTGAGATTTTTGGATTTTTCCTAATTATGCTTTTGGTTTTTATTCTATCAAATGTCTATGAATTTGATAAAGTCCTCGGTATTAAAACAAAATCAGTAAGATTCATAAAAGTAAAAATAAGTTCTTGGAGAAATTTATAAATTTCTACCTGCATTCAAATTGGAGTAAGTTGGCAAGAAATTTATAAGGGGAAAATACTATAAGGAGCACTCCCATTCAGAAACTCAAAATGGTTGCACGTGTTTATCTTGTAAGAGATCTGTGATGAAACAGCAGGATGAAGGCTATATGTCCAAACTTAAATGCAATCTTTTAAATCACCTTTCATGTCAGGCCATGTAAGAACTGGGCAATTCAAGAAGTAAATTAGAACAATTCTTATTTTCAATAATTTCTTAGGTCAACACTTAGAATAATGAAAAACTTATCTTTAACTCCAAGAAATCTGGACAGTTATTAAAGCAAATGTGTTGTCCTACTGACCTACACCTGGTTATAAACAGCAGTATGACTTCAGAAAACCCTGGATACTGAGTGGACTTTCTAACTATAGCTTTTTCTTTCTATAAAGGTGCTTTACAAGAATGCTATCTTTTGTGAAAATGTGGCCTTTATAAAGGGTACACTAAGGTCTGTGACTTTTAGACCTAGAAAAGATTTGAAATATTTTCTTAGCCTGGGAATCCACATTTTAGAGGCATAGAAAGAGAAACCCAATGAAATTAAATATTTTGCCCACCATCAAATGGCAAACAAGTAATAACGACAGCACTCAAGCCTCTCTTCTAAATCCATTGAATGCAGCATAAATAGATTGCAATAACTGCTGATTTTCATTGTCCTCAACACTACATTTCTTCTGTGCCTTATCCCTCTTCTTTTAAGAGGGATGACAACATTATCTGCAAACTTTATCTATAACTATTTTTTTTTAAATTTTGCTGTTTTGTAACTTTTTTGTTTCTATGTTGAAAATGTGGAAGGACATTTACCTTCTTTCTTGAAACACCTTTGCCTGCATTTATCACATTTTATTGTTGAACTATTGTGTAGCAATAAGTACAAAAGCGCCTCTAGTAGAGGAGATAATATCAGAGGCAACAAGGTGTGTGTATGGGGGGGGCGGGGTTAGAGTTGACATACCTTAAGGGAGATGAGGAGAGAGGGAAGAGAATAGAAAGTTTATTTATTTGAAAAAATATGGCAAGTTAGAGAATTTTGGCTAAACTTAATACAATATAGCTTTCCTTAACTTAAATTCCAGGTTAACTTCCACTGTTTACATTGCCACAGACTAGGGAATAAACAAAGCAAAAAGATTTTTGGTACCACCATCTTGTGTTAATTTCATAAAGATTTCTACAAGACTTTTTAAAAATACATTGAAAAATGAAAGTCTTGTCTTTAGCTTATTTTCCCTGCATGCTTGCACTTTAATAAGTTGATAAATGGCATTTAAACTCAATAGTTATGATTAATTCTGTCCCACAATTTTTGAAAGCCCTGGGGATTGTGTGCGCGTGCATGTGCCCACCTTTACAACCAGTAAAATAAGTTCCTGATCAAAAAATTATTATCACTTAGACTATTGAATAAAATCAGATACGATAGAGGGGCCAGCTGCTGGTGGGTTTAAAAGTCACCCTAGGTGATTAATTCATGCAGCAGAGTTGCACGTCTCTCTTTAGATGAAGCACTTAGAAGTATAACCAAGCATGGCTCTAATTTCATATCTGAGACGTATTTTATTTAGAGTTCTTTGGCAAGTGCTAGCTCTATGTGTTTTTATAGTCTTTGTGCTATAAAAATGTCAAAATTATGAATTAACAGATATGCAAAAGTGAAATCCTAGAAGATAGGATAAACATGAAGTCCTCTAATTATCACTCAAATAAGTTTGGTTGACACAGAACTGGGAATCAGATAAAGACATTAATAATTCATAATGCTGAAGTTAAAATCTTCTAGTTACAGTACAAAAGAAATCCTAATTTGTACCACAAGGTAATGAATTCAGTACTTTTCATTTGGTAAATATTTGTTTATTACCCTGCACTGTGCATATAACACTGTTCCAAAATTTGGAGGGCAAACAGGAAAAACAGACACTCTCTACCCTCAAGTTGTTTATACTGCAGTCAGTGAAATTTCTCTACTATGAGATCTTTTAATTCCTCAGTTCATTGTAACATCTTCTTCAGATGAATTGTTTTTTATTTGTTAAAACCAATGTTTAGCACTTTAAATAGTTTCTTCAATGTTCCTGATAGTGAAATAGAGTCATCATGCTAATTTCCAATACTAATTATAGAGTTGATAGGAGAAATGCTCAAGATTGATAGTAAAGTGATTTCGATAATCTACGAAATGTCTTGAGGTTTCCCAGATAACAACTTGTCTCCCAGACAAAAATGCACTTATTATTTATATTCCAAGCTTATAAAAAATTTTGTACTTTAATCATATAGAGATTTTACAACATCTTTTCATTCACATTTTAAGATATTTTGTTCAGTAGATTATCTCATATTGAAACTATTGATTTATATATACATACTATGTAAATATTAGTATATATTTCTCAATGACTAGATTAGTGCTTTCTTAACTACTTAAATTTGTTTAATTCATATTGTTGTTCTTCAGCATTTCTTTTACTCACTGGAGCCTATCCTACTGACTTCAAAAAGCCTGAAAAATCTGAAAATCCCATTTAAAGTAACTGTATGGAAAATCTTTAAAATAACATATAATAATGGTAGAGAAGAAGAGTATTTAACATTGTGCTGAGATTATGCCATTAAAAAAGAGATTAATCAATAATTCTAACATTCAGACATATAATAAAAATTAAAAACAATCATAATACTGAGCAATGACATTTTCAATAAAGGGAGATATTAAATATTTTATAGGAAACTAGAATCTGCAAAGCAGACAAGTTAGCAATGATTATACGTATATTTAAAATATGTTGAAACAGTCATAGACAGTTTTTCTTTTTGGCTGAAAAGAGGCATATTGAAGTGTTTAAGCACTACTTCAACTGGAATAGATATTTAGACACTATACAGAAAACACATGATTGCAGAAGAGCAGATATTAGCAGGTGTGTGAATGTGTATGTCTTTAATTAATGCATTTTCATTCATTCAAAAAGGAGAAGAATGCCAAATTTACTTTAAAGGTGGCAGTGTGATATGTTAAAGTTCCATTCTTAGACTTTTGCTGCTGTTGCTGTTCCTTTAGTATTCACCAAAGAGTACCGTCCTGTCATTTATCCAAGTTAGAAATCTAGGAGCAATCCTAGGATTCTCATTATAGGGTCCACTACCGTCATGCCCCCCACTCAATAAGTAACAAATTCTTGGCTCTCCTATATGGGAAAGCTCTCTCCAATGTACGCCTGCTCTGTCACTCTCCGGGTCCAGCATCTCTGCCTCAGCCTCCCATTGAAGTCACTTTCTAGTTCATTCTGTGCAGGGCCATTTTTAAACCTTCCTCAGTCCTAGGCAATTGCCCTTTTAGAAGCTTTACCCTAAAATGTTATCAAATGCATTAAAATGTGCCCAAGTCACATATCCAATATAATTTATAGATAACTATATGAAAGCTGAGTAACATTGCTGTTGTAGTAATATTAGTTGAAAATATTAATTACACAAGTTTTGATCTCAATTTTGCAGATTTGTTTTCATATTCTGGAGCCATTTTTTTCAGGTGTCAAACAATTTTCTAAGTCCTTCTCAAACTCCTAGTCCCTAGTGAGTGTGCTTTTACTGTCACAGGGTTAAACAGCCCAGAGAGCAAGATGTCTGAAGATGAAGACCATCACATGGACGAGTAAATCAGATATGTGGAAGTTGGAATGCAAACTGTTTGTAGAAAAAAATATACAAATCAAGGAAGAAATTGCAGTGTCAATTAATATGATGTATATCAGATGATAGTATTAAAAAGCCAGGTGAAAATAAAATAACTTAATAATGTACATATTTGTCTGATTGTTTACTAGTGATATACTGCTCAGTGTAAGGTGAGAACCACAGATATTATCTTCTGGAAAAAAAACCCTTTAAGCCCTAACAGTTCCAGTTTATAAATTTCCTCTCTAATAAATGAGGAATAAAATAATTTACAATAAATTAATTATTACCTCTTCTGAAGGTACCAATACCACAAATTCAGTCAGAAGATGGATCAAGTTTTTCATACATTTCTCTCATTTCACATTTTTTAAATAAATGAGACTATATTTTGTCTAATGACCACCAGAACAACTATCTGGAAACTGTGACTTCATTCTATGTGAGACAGTATTTTAGGAGATATAGATGTATATTTTGATGGAGATACAAATACATAGCATATATACACAATATTTAATCAGACACAGGAATTGTGGGATAGCTCCAGAGTGGTACACCCTATGTTCTGAGCTGCTCCGAAATGCAGTTCCTTTTTTTTTTTTTTAACATCTTTATTGGAGTATACTTGCTTCACAATGGTGTGTTAGTTTCTGCTTTATAACAAAGTGAATCAGTTATACATATACACATGTTCCCATATCACTTCCCTCTTGCGTCTCCCTCCCTCCCACCCTCCCTATCCCACCCCTCTAGGTGGTCACAAAGCACCCAGCTGATCTCCCTGTGTTATGTGGCTGCTTCCCACCAGCTCTCTGTTCTAATGGGAGTTCTCTGGGCACAAAGGGCACTATTTTCTGTAATGAGATTAGAAGAAAGGATTTGCTAACAATTGCTTCTATAGCAACTAAAAATCTTGGAATCCCACCTTTCAGCATTTTGAAAATCTTAAAGGGGATGTTGTCAGTAACAAAAAAATTGAAGACTGATTATGTATTTAAATTAATGATTCTTTAAATTCATCTGCCCTTTAGCCTTTTAAATTGATTCATGCTTCTCAGAAAATAAAATATGCTAATCCGTATATCATTTTTCCACTGCGTAGGGCAACTATATCTAAAAACAAAAATGCTATCATTTTACTTTCCTTTACTATATTCCTCCACAACTTGTGTTGTACTTTCATATTTTCTTTTCATTCTGCTAGTGAGATATATATACATATATGTATATATACATATATGTATATATACACATAATATTTAGATTTTAGATATTTGCATTATGCAGGGCAATCCATAAAATGGATAGATGCTTAATTTTAATACCATTGAATATAATTTTCATAATTTTATACTTTAATTATTTTTGGAAGCACAAACCAGAAGGGGTAAAGCAAATTTGAAATGGAAAAAGATGACCAAGCTGGCATTGTTCATTTCAGACTTTATATTTGGACTACTCAGTGGGACAGATTATAATAACAAAATTTTGCTTTTGCAGGGAGGTCAATCTTTGCTTCTGCATTGCCTCATCTCTTTTAATCCCATCCAGTTTATTTTTCATTTCAGAAACTATATTTTTCATCTCTAGGAACTCAATTTGGGTTATTTTTATATCCTCTATATGTCTATTTAAGATGTTGATGCTTTCCTTTAACCTTTTTGAACCTATGAAAATTAGTTATAATAACTGTTTGAATGTCTTTGTTTACTGATTGTACCATTTTTCACTCTGTTTTCATTAATTAATTTTTCTCCTTGTTATGGGTTATATTTTCCTTCGTCTTTGCATCCCTAGTAATTCTAGATTTCATGTCAGATATTGTGAATTTTACTTTACTGGTTGCAGGGCGTTTTTGTATTTTTTTAAATATTTGTAACTTTGCTCAAAGAGGTAGTTAAGAAATAGTTTGATCATTTTGAGGCTTCCTTGTAAGCCTTATTAGGCTGCAACTGAAACAAGTTAGTCTAGGGCTAATTTGGTCCCACTACTAAGCTTATACCCATTGAATACTCTGTGTATTGAATACTCTAGTTGATGCTGCATGTATTAAATTATATCAAAACATATTTGTATAATCTTAAAGCAATAAATGCAACACATATAAATATAAAAAATTTTAAAAATTAACTTTTATTAAATAAAACAAAAATGTTTTCTTCTAGTAATTGTAGTATTTTAACATACTTAAATACTGCATCCCTATGAAATTCATTTTGTTAATAAATATGAAAAGAGAATCCACCTTTATTTTTTACAGGTGACCAGGGACTTGTTCAAACACCAACATTTAACTGTATTACACAAAACATTATGCCACTGATTTTTATGGGTTATCATTATAATTAACAGCTTTATACAACCATTGTCTTGTGCTGTTTGTTGTTCAATGTCTAAAACTATTGTTTAATATATATATATTTTTTACTTTTAGCAGTTTAAGCCAGGAGAGTAAATCCAGTTCCTATTACTCCATCCTGTCCAGAAGCACAGGTCTTAAGTGAAATTTAATACCAAAGAAACAGTTCCAAATTTTACAACGGATCTATCACTGGTTGTTAGCATATCTTCCCACACCCAAGACACCAAGATACCTTCTACTCACTGTTAAAGCGGTTATATATATTCTCTAATTATCCATTATTTTGTCCTTCTTTTTGATTAGATATTGATATCCACATTTTTTTTTCTAATAGCTCACAGAAATTTCTCTCATTAACAACACCAATAGAAATAACAATAAAAATCGCCTTGGGGGACCAAATTTATATCACATTACCAAGTTTTTATTTTGCTCCCATAAAACTTCTGCAAAATACAACCACTGTCTATCATCAGTATCATTAGAACAAAAACAAGGCATTCTAATCTCAAAAGCACAATATTTTATTTAACTTAATAAATTTCACATTATAAAAATTTTCTCATAGCATCATCCTTAATTCCTCTGTATTCACTAATATTGGGGGATCTTTCTTTCAGTTATTTGAGACTAAGGATGATTTTATTCATCTCTACAACCTGGTATATATATGTACAATGTTTGTCAAAAGGTGGATATTCAAAAAAATTCTTGACTAAATTATGGTAATTCATGTGATCAGTTCTGCAGTTCTTAAAACTTTAAATTACTTCTTAATTCTAAGAGAAAGTCAGATAATTTTTAGAAGGATTTCCAAACCATGCTAAAGTGTCAGCCTTCATTTCCTTGTCTGAGGGAAACAGGAGAGAAATAGATGGTTTTAAAGTTCTCCAAGCTTCTGTGTCCTTTATACATCCACAATTTTAATCCTTATCATTTTCAAGATTTGCTAAATTATTTGAGGTGATCCATTCTCTTATTAAAGTTACATATTTTATGTCACATACTGAGCATATTAACAAATAACTTACTGATAAATGACAATGCCCATAACATCAGGTTAATCTGATTTCCATGAAATGAGCTATAACTTCAAGAATATTAATTCATCTAATAAGGGTGATGATTTACATAATGTTGCCTAAAATATTTCTCTTGATTATTTAAGAGAGTTTTCCTAGGGGAAAATAGCTGGGAAGTCTATAGAAAAAAAAAATACAACCATGATTAATTTAATTCCAGTCTAAAGGACTCCATATATAATGTATTTGAGAAAACCAAGTCACTATTATAGATTCAGATAAATGGTTGTATATATTAGATATTTTTAATGTAACCCAAATTATAAGAAATAGTTTTTTGATATAGAAGCAACCACTCTTTTACCTAAAGGAAAATATAAAATCTGAGTTCATTGAAAATTTGCCTCATTGCCCTCTGTTAGTTTGTGCCTGCCCCATCCTTAGGGGCCCAGTTAAGGACTATTCTATCATCCATACATCAGAAGAGAATGTCTGTGTTCTATGTTGATAGCCAGTCTAAACAAATATTTATACAGTTGAGATCAGAGATATAAAATGTCAGTTCCAAATCCACCCATGATAGCACATATACCAGACAGATGACAAAGGTTATAAAGGCCTGTGACATACTTGAATCATATTTTGCAACCCTTGAAAGAATTCAAGTTGGAGATTAGCAGAAACCAGGCTCAGTTCTGTCCATAATCCCCTTTATCTGTCTTCTAGCCAACAAAATGAAAACCTGAAGCCAAGCTGACAAATAGGGTGTGAAGGGTCTTCTACTGCATTTAAGAAAAAACTGAGACCTGCTATAGGTAGAAATTATCTTTTCTATTACTATTATTGTTGATGTTGTTGTTATTCATAGAAATAATGAAAAAAAAACCTAAATAACATTATTCTGCTGGATTCTTTACAATATGCAACACAATAAATTAACTCGCTTCATATTACACTGGGCATATAACATGAAAACATGTGCAGAGAACAGAAATCAGTATCTGTAAAGACAAATGCCCCTGTGATACAAAAATCTATTATTTTAAGTCCAGACAATTAGATCTATTAAGGTGTAAGAGTGTTTCAGTACAGTCCTGTTAAAAGTAAACCTTAAAAGTAAATCGAAAAAAAAAGGAAAACTGATGCCAGTTAGATACAAAATATAAGATTATGCTATGTATATGGGACAGGATAGAACTCTGAATGCACTCACATGTAGGGAAAGCAATATTAGTGACAAATCAACTAATGTCCTTATTGAGCATAGACATTCCAAGAAGGGTGAAGAGTACTGTATATTAGATGTAAGACTCATAATATTCAAGTTAGTTGTAAAAGAAAGAAGGTAAATGCTTTCAGTCAATAGGATAGGCTGAACTGATATTGAGAATCCTTTCTTCCAATCTGAACACACAGTTTGTTATACTTGTGTTTTCTTTTATATGTTGCTTTTACATGTAGCAACACATAAAAAGAAAATGAACAAGCTTACAAAAAAGGGGGGATCCCCATTCTCAGGATTTAAGGGAAAAAAACAAATTCAACATTAGAATAGTGAGGAGGAGTTGAAACCAAGAAATTCAAGGGGGCCCTGGAAATAATAAGCCTTGTTTTTGAGGGCTGGCTTTAAATATCCGTTGTCTTATCAGAAAACAGGTAGATGCTGTTGTCTTATCAGAAAACAGGTAGATGCTGGAAAACAATAGAATAATATCTTCAAAGTACTGAGGACATATAGCTGTCCAAATTAAAATTCTACACCTCATTTTAAAAAACTACTCAAGAACAAGAAGTAAAGAAATTTTCATTCATAGACAAAGAGGAATTACCACCCACAAACTGTAACAACAACAACAACAAATGACTAAAGCAGTAGCAGCAGCTATTGGAATTGTCTGAAGGCATTAAAAAATATTCTGATGCCCGAAGCCAATACTTGGAGATTTTTTTTTTTTTAACCAAAGTGATCTAGGTGGTGTTTCAATAATGGGAGCTTTAAAAAGTTCTCACATAATTCTCATGTGTTTTAGGCAGGATTGGAGACCATTGTACAAAGAATGTTCTTCAGTAAGAAAGAAAATAAGCATAAAAAGAAGTAGGAAGGTGCACTGAACAGTGACCAGCAAAGAAATTTGTAATGTTGGAATGAACCTGAATAACGGTTGAGTGTAAAAAATAATAGCCAATGGGGGGTATGTACAAAGTAAAACTAAAACACTAGATAATATACTGAAATACTGGAGATCAGATTTAAAATTTGAGGGGTCTATGAACCGCTTAGGAGGAAGATGAGATAATTAGTTTTAGACTTTTTAAAGTTAGAAATATATGTCAAAATTTTCAGAAAACACTAAAAATGAATACTTCATATATGATTCATAAAAAGGTAGACCATAAAAAAGGAATGAAAAATGTGTTTAAACGAAGTTAGTACCGGGAGGGATAAAACATGGAAAAATAAAGAAGAAATAGATCAATAATCACAATACATTTGATCACAGAGACAATAAAAATAAATTTAAAAATTCCAGTTTATGCTGCTTACAAAAGACATATATAAACTATTTTTAAGATGCAATGCAATACTTCACTCGAAATAATTAATTATATACATGATAAATGATTTTCAAGATTACATATTTGGCATGATGACATGTATACAAATGTTTAAAACTCAAAGCAATCATGTATTTTTCATGGATTCATTTGCATATAGTAAAAAGTTCAAGCATGGATTCAAAGTATTTATATTAAATTCATGATACCAGTTATCTAAGAAAAGGAAAAATTGGACTGAAATGAGAATAGAGAGGAGAGAAAAGAAATGTGTGTGTATCTGTGTGTTTGTGTGTGTGTGTGTGAACACATGTACAACAGTCAAATATGTGCTTCTTTCACAGCATGATTCACTGTATTCCATCACAATATTAATAAGATTTCATACAATATGGGCATCTCTGCAGAAATTAAAATTGTCACATGCTTATGTGTATTGGGCAATGAGCTCACCTTACTATTTCCATCCATTCTTCAATTAAAATCTAGAAATGTGAATGGGCTGTTAGAATTTAGTTAGTGAGCCAATTATCTTTACAGAACATGCTAGTTATGCACAGCTTTCCCTTGGCTTAATTATGTTTTAAAATAGCAGGCATTCATTTTACGTCTTTAATTGATGGCTATCACACACAATTAGTTTGAAATTTCTTATCAATATGCTTGAAATATATTTGGTTGAATCATTGGAGTAATCTTTTTTGAACTTACCCAAAAGCATGTGTTTAGCCTTCCTAAACACAGTGGCACATTTCCACATACAAAGTAGTTGCATTAGAATTATTCCTAATATGAAGACATTCAATATTTGTGGAAACAAATTTTCTCTTGAAAACTTAGCTTCCAGATGGAAAAAAAATAAGGGTAGAAAAGTATTTAAAGGCAAATTTGAAGATAAGAAATCAAAATTCACATTCCACAGTGAAAGAAAAAGGGTTAGTAATTACAGAGAGAAAGGCAAATACAATGCAAAAATTATTGGAACATATTTTGCTCAATTACAAACAAACTTACATGGTAAATTGTGGCTTCCATTATTGCACCAATTTTTAGCATATTTTAATATTTTCATTTTGAAATGAAAAATTTAAAAAGTCATCTATTGTTTTTTTGGAAAGTATCTAGAGTGGTTGAAGTGAAATAACTTTCAGAAAATGTGTTAAAATGGGGCTACAAAAAACTTAGGAGGACATAAGCTTGGTTCTTATTATTGACAGTTTGCAAATCAGCCATGGGGATACACATTATTTGCAAT
Organism: Mesoplodon densirostris; assembly: GCF_025265405.1. NCBI lineage: Eukaryota > Metazoa > Chordata > Mammalia > Artiodactyla > Ziphiidae > Mesoplodon > Mesoplodon densirostris. The sequence continues at coordinate 22,229,410 of NC_082679.1, read as the reverse complement.
TTAAAATGAATGATGATTCTATATACATATATATGCATCTTATCATATTGATTATAAACCAAGTAAAATCTCATGAAATCTAAGTATTTTGAAAAACTTAAACCTATTTTTATGTTTTTACAAACACTAGAAAATGAAAGCAATTTCTGTTGTTTGTCATTTTCTTTTGGACTCTCTTGGCTTCCTGAAAATGATTATGTCAAGATATTGGAGAAATATTCATAGGAAGCAACAGAGGCCATGAGAATAGAGACCTACACTGCTTCCTCATTAGAAAAAATAAAATAAAAATTCCTGTCTATCCATTTCAAATTACACTCAGGGATGCTTATAATATAGAATTTGAAAGTTGAATACATACTAGTTGTCAAGTAGTCAGCCCCGTTGATTACTCATGCATTCCCTCCTAAGTATGTTTTTCTTAGAATTCAGAGGGGTCCTTTAATCACACCCCCCATCTTGACCACTCACATCTCCAGATTTTCCTACTTCACGGCATATTGGTGTTTAACTTATTAAAAAAATATTTGTTGAACAATTACTATACATGCTAAGCAATGGGGATCAAAGATGAATGAATATTCATTTGTCTTTAAGGAGACACAGTCTACTGGAGAGAGGCAGAACTGTGAATAGATGACTGCATAAAGAGGCAAAGTCAAGTCTTATTTATTCAGAGGAAGAAGTCCCCGTGATCAAGCAACAAGTAAAATCATTTCATTGTGCAAGACATGGATTTGTGATTGAAAATGCACAAGCATATTTATCTTATTATCCATCATAGATGATCACCTATTATAATCAGTGAGATTTCTTAATGGCACAGCATCTAGAGGAGGACGTCATGCATGAACCTGTCATATTCAGAAAGTAAGGAAGTGGCACAGTGGGAACAATTCAGGAAAGTAAATAAACATGACAGTAGATTTAAAATCTACTTTAACTGTTCTTACTATTATTAATCTATTTGGGCAAGTAGTAGTTTTCATTGATGTTAGCATTTTTTCATCCACGACTTGAAATCAGACATTAAATATTAATATTATAAAAAATGTTACTAATTGAATTCATTCACAAATTTATAAAAATAGATCAGCACCAGAGACCTATTTATTGGAAACAAAGTAGGTAGAACAATTAAACTCATTTATAGTTCCTTCTTAACCAAAGTGGACAGAAGTTTTATATGTAGAGGTCAATCCTGGGCCAGAGGCTATTTAATATTTTCATCAAGTCTAGGATGATAGAAAAGCATGTGGATTTAGTCATTTACGGTTCTCTTTAGTTGATAAGACTGATTAATACTTTGTCAAGATCAAAATTCAACATAACCATAATATGACCTTGACAAATTGGAGAAGTGGTTTAAAACAATGCAATTTAATAAGTCTAAGGGTCAGATATGGGCTTTAAAGGGATTGGGAAGGAAATGGAAATTATAATAATGTAGGTGATACCATGCCAGTGAGAATGCATTTGTGTGTGTAATATAATATGTAACAAATAATACTGAGTATGACTTGAGTCAAGAATATAGCAATAGCTTTTATTTTTTTTCTCTCTCTCACCATGGCATAGTGCTTACTCACTCACAAATATTTCTAATACATTTCATCAAAATTTCATCATTAAATCCTGTATCCCTGCTGATAAAATTAAAAGTAATTCTAAGATATATAAATGAAGAGAAGGGTATAAAGGTACAAATAAGTGGGTGAATATTAATGAAATTACTTTGTATTGTGCTTTACAAATACGATTTATGCATTTATCTTGTTACTAACACATTCGTTCATTCATTCATTCATCAATCATTACATATTTATAGAACTTCTACTATGTCCCAGGCACTGCATTAGGTGCTGGTAATACAAGGTGTGGAAAAGCAAGCATTGTCCATATTTCTTAGAGCCTGCAGTCTAAAGAATAATTACTAATTGTACTATGAGCCATGGAACAGGGAGCCTTTCTCACCTGGAAGGATGAGGAAAGGCATCCCTTGTGAAATGTCTTCTTAACTGATGTATGACGTAGGTAGCCTAAGGGGACAAGAGAGTAAAGGAGTAAGTATTTCTTGCAAAGGGGAAAGCAAGTATTAAGAATTTGAGCTTCAAAAAAGGAATGCTTCACGTTGATATTACAGTCTCAACAAATACAATTAAATTTCTGGTTGTTAATACATTGCATAAAAGTGGAGGAGTGGATTTCTGCCAAAATTAGGGCATATAGTTAGGATTAGAAATGTGCTCTGTGATATCAGTGACTTTAACATTGCAGTGAGACTGGGAGAAAAAAACGTACAAAGAGGCTATCCTCTGGACCCAATGGCACTGATGTACATCAAGGCTTTTGCTGAAATAGAAAACCTGCTATTGATATTGAGATGCTCTTGAATGAAACAATGACTTCAAATAAGAGTTCCAAACTGAAACTCAGAAAGACCACCAATCTGACATGACTTAAATTTGAACTGCTTCTCAGATAGGCAATTTATACTTTGGGGTAAATGGAAACTGGGCTTGGTTTCACTAATGATATCAGTGACATTTTGCTATTAAATTTGGTTTAATATTTTCATTTTACAAATCCCTAACTTCAAAAACTCTCTAAGGGAAAGTAAGGGGAAAAGGATAGGACTAACTTGTTTAGTTACATTACCTTGAATTTTAAATTTAAATTGAGCTGCACTATCTCCACCAATGCTTGACTAGAAGCCTGCACAGTGAGTATTTGTAATGGAGGAGATTGTCTCATTTTAATGGCCACATCTGATGGATCTCAAAGAAATTCAGGTAAAACAACTCTCTGCATAGTTCATAGTCAATTATTTATACTTACAGAAAAATGCCAAAGCCTAGAAAACTTTAAATGGTGGATAATCAGCAACATTCACATTTTTTCTTGAGGTTTTCAGTATTGTACAAACACATTTAGGCTTTGAAAGACACGTTTTGGAACTTTACTGGAGGTATTCTAAGAAATACCTTCATGTTAAAACAATCTCCAAATATCTTAGGAATAACTAGTATCTCTCTGTAAATAATTCATGCCTTAATTAATTATTATCATTGTTAGAAATTAATACTGAAGTATTTCAGAAAAAGATGACATATTAAGAATGTGACACTGATTCCATGTCATATAAGAGCATGAGGATATCTCTATTATGAAACTTACTTCATTTTGCTACAACATTTTTGTCTATCTTCTCTTCCAGATTACAAGCTTCTTAGAAAATAGACTGTGCACAGATCTAACTGTCTGGCCTACATTTGCAGCACTGGAGACTACTATTGAAATATTAATTCAAGGGGCCTCCCTGGTGGCGCAGTGGTTGAGAGTCTGCCTGCCGATGCAGGGGATACGGGTTCGTGCCCCGGTCCGGGAGGATCCCATATGCCGCGGAGCGGCTGGGCCCGTGAGCCATGGCCGCTGAGCCTGCGCATCCGGAGCCTGTGCTCCGCAACGGGAGAGGCCACAACACTGAGAGGCCCGCATACCGAAAAAAAAAAAAAAGAAATATTAATTCAAAGGATATTTTAGAAAACATTATAGACAGAATTCTACCATAAAAGAGCATATATAAATATAGCATATTTTCTGATGTTATTGAATCATCTTAAATATTGGTTAATGCAAATTTCAATCTCTAAGGCACTTCTACAACATACCTGAAAAATGATCGTCATCTTGTACTTGAATGTCCTCACTGAGAAAGAAATTGCCAACTCAAAATAAGTTTATTTCATTTTTAGGAAGCTCTAATTGTTAGAAAACTCACTCTTAAAATAAGTTAAAATCTCTATTCCTCAACTTCTATGCATTTTCTTGGTTTTTAAATTAGGGGCAACTTGATCTTTTTTTGATTTTACAGCTCTAACATAGCTAAAGCTGGCGTTCAGGTCATTTGCCCACTTACCTACTCTTCATAATTATTTTTATTAAAAGAAATATATTGTGGTATAATATAAAAAATATACTAACTTGAATGTACACTTTAATGAATTTTGACAAATGTAAATATTTTGTAACTCTGTTTCCATCAAGGTAGACAATTTTCCTATTACCCCCCTTTGCAGTTTTCCTTTTCCTCTTTGTAGTCACTCTCTACTCATATTTGATACAGGCAACTGCTGATGTTTTCTGTCGCCATAGATTCATTTTTCCTTTTCTAGAAAGTCATATAAACAGAAACATAAAGTACGTACTCTTGTGTGTCTAGCTTTTTTCTCAGCATATTGTTTCTGAGATTCATCCTTGTTGCATTCCTCATAATTCTATCCTTCTACTGCTGTATGATATGACATTGTATGGCTATACCACAACTGGTTCACCCATATAAATCTTGTTGGAGATTTTCTGATGATGGCCATTCTGACCGGTGTGAGGTGATACCTCAGTGTAGTTTTGATTTGCATTTCTCTAATGATTAGTGATGTTGAGCATCCTTTCATGTGTTTGTTGGCAATCTGTATATCTTCTTTAGAGAAATGTCTATTTAAGTCTTTTGCCCATTTTTAGATTGGGTTGTTTGTTTCTTTGATATTGAGCTGCATGAGCTGCTTCTAAATTTGGGAGATAAGTCCTTTGTCAGTTGCTTCATTTGCAAATATTTTCTCCCATTCTGAGGGCTGTCCTTTCGTCTTGTTTATGGTTTCCTTTGCTGTGCAAAAGCTTTGAAGTTTCATTAGGTCCCATTTGTTTGTTTTTATTTCCATTTCTCTAGGAGGTGGGTCAAAAAGGATCTTGCTCTGATTTATGTCATAGAGTGTTCTGCCTGTGTTTTCCTCTAGGAGTTTGGTAGTGTCTGGCTTTACATTTAGGACTTTAATCCATCTTGAGTTTATTTTTGTGTATGGTGTCAGGGAGTGTTCTAATTTCATACTTTTACATGTACCTGTCCAGTTTTCCCAGCACCACTTATTGAAGAGGCTGTCTTTTCTCCACTGTATATTCTTGCCTCCTTTATCAAAGATAAGGTGACCATATGTGTGTGGGTTTATCTCTGGGCTTTCTATCCTGTTCCATTGATCTATATTTCTGTTTTTGTGCCAGTACCATATAAATGCTGGAGAGGGTGTGGAGAAAAGGGAACCCTATTGCACTGTTGGTGGGAATGTAAATTGATACAGCCACCATGGAGAACTGTATGTAGGTTCCTTGAAAAACTAAAAATAGAACTACCATACGACCCCGCAATCCCAGTACTGGGCCTATACCCTGAGAAAACCATAATTCAAAAAGAGTCATGTACCAAAATGTTCACTGCAGCTCTATTTACAATAGCCAGGACATGGAAGCAACGTAAGTGTCCATCATCGGATGAATGGATAAAGAAGATGTGGCACATATATACAATGGAATATTACTCAGCCATAAAAAGAAACGAAATTGATGTATTTGTAGTGAGGTGGATGGACCTAGAGTCTGTCATACAGAGTGAAGTAAGTCAGAAAGAGAAAAACAAATACCGTATGCTAACACATATATATGGAATTTAAGAAAAAAAAAAAAAGGTCATGAAGAACCTAGGGGTAAGACGGGAATAAAGACACAGACCTACTAGAGAATGGACTTGAGGATATGGGGAGGGGGAAGGGTAAGCTGTGACAAACTGAGAGAGTGGCATGGACGTATATACACTACCAAACGTAAGGTAGATAGCTAGTGGGAAGCAGCCGCATAGCACAGGGAAATCAGCTCGGTGCTTTGTGACCACCTAGAAGGGTGGGATAGGGAGGGTGGGAGGGAGGGAGACGCAAGAGGGAAGAGATATGGGAACATATGTATATGTATAACTGATTCACTTTGTTATAAAGCAGAAACTAACACACCACTGTAAAGCAATTATACTCCAATAAAGATGTTTTTTAAAAAATCTTGGATATTTTGGTCATATCCAGTTTTACCTATTATGAATAATGGTGTTACACATTTTTGTGAACAAATTTGTGTGACATAAGACTTCATATCTCTTGGATAAGTATGAACTATTAGGTAATTGCTTGGTCATATGTAAATGTATATTTAACTTTAAAGCGTTCATGCTACAAGCCCATTAACAATGTATTAATGTTTCTCTAGGTCCACACCAAAACTTGATATTAACAGTTTTTTAAATTTTAGACATTATAGTGGTATGTAGTGGTATCTCATTATAATTATAATTTGTATGTCTTTGATGGAGCAATCTCTAAATATATATAAATTATATATACTTAATAAATATGTTGTATACAATATATGTAAATATTTTAATTAATTTTTATTGGAGTATAGTTGATTTACAATGTTGTGTTAGTTTCTGCTGTACAGCAAAGTGAGTCTGTTATACATATACATATATCCACTCTTTTTTAGTTTCTATTCCCATATAGGTCATTACAGAGTACTGAATAGAGTTCCCTGTGCTATACAGTAGGTTCTTATTAGTTATCTATTTTATATGTAATAGTGTGTATATATATAAAAAATATAATTAGGCGCTTAAAAATAAAAGGAAGACATGCAAATAGCCAATAGGCATATATTCAGAGATACATATACTTTACATTTATATATATAACATATCCATAAATATATTTTTGCCATTTTCTCCCATTGGATTGTCTTTTTATTTTTGAAGTGTAAAAATTCTTTAATCTGTATATAAGTTCTTTGCCAGATATTGATATTGCAAACATTTTCCAAGTTTGATCTTTCCTGTTGATTTTCTTAATTTTGATTTTTATTCAGCAGAAATTTCCCTTTCCTCTGTGGTTGTCACTGCCTTGTCAGGGTTGGGTTCTGATCCCTAGTCGTTGGAGTAGAGGCCCTCAGATCTGTTTCTTAGCTGTGTTTCTGATCTGCGGTGTGAGGTAGGGAGGACTGGAGCACTCCCACTGGGATAGAAGCCATTGAGTATTCCTCCTCTGGAGGTGTTCACCTGTGGGTATGCTCTGTTTTGTCTCCTTTCGCCCATTGTGTAGGCTTACAAAGTACACTGCTGTTGGTACTGCTCTCAGTCCCACCTTAACCATGGTTATGCCGGCAACTAGCCCTGGTGACTCAGGCATCATTTTCACCAGGCCACTGGCCCAGATCCACTGAGGTCAGGTCCCAGGACTGCAGTAATTATGTACCTGGACTCACTATGTGAGATATGGAGGCAGCTCAGACTCTGGCCTGGCCAAACCCCAGCATGTATGTGCCCACAAAACCCACAGCTGCTAAAGCCAGACCTGTCTCAGATGCAGGAGCACTTGTCCATTGGGATGTTCTCAGGTGCTGAATTTAGGAAGCCATCAGAGGAAGTGTAATGCCATGATTTGCACAGCCATGAGGAGAGATTTCAGCTCTTCTTCCTTAGTTGCATGTTCCCTGGAACTCAGCTGTGGTTTCAGCCCCATCTCTGCATGGGGGCCACCCACTGGCGTCTGCTCCCAAGGCTGCTGGAGCACACGAGCTTGTCAGGCAGGAGGATGTAGAAGCGGCAATCAGGGCAGGCAGGCTGCCCAGGTGAGAGGGTGCTGGGTGGCTATGGGATGTACGAGCCTGTCAGGCAGGAGGGAGTCAAGGTGGCAAGCTGGGCAAATGGGCCACCCAAGCAGGAGAGTGCTGAGGTGATGATGGCTGGGGGCATGTGAGCCACTCTGGCAGGAGCCCTTCCTAGTGCCTGTGGAGGCAGGGGCCAGTGCTTGAGGAGAGAGGCTGCAATGGGGGCCCCACCCTTTGTGCATCACTCAGCAGTGGCACTTTGCTTCTATGCTGGTCTGGGCTTCCTCCAGGAGCATTCCTTGTTGTGGAGCTCCTCACTCCTATCCCCTTGAGCTGTCTCCTCACAGCCAACATCATTCCCCTTCCTGGGTCTGCTCTTCAAACCCCACATTCCAACACTCAGCCTCTGTGTGCACCAGTGGTCACCAGTGGCTGGAGCATGCAGAGCTGTGGCCAGACCATTTGTGTAGGCCTCACTCTCTCCTGCCTGCCACAGACTGGTTGCTGCACTGTTCTCTGAGCCACCAAATTTCTCCTTCTGCCCCAGCTTCTCTCCCCGCTGCTTCCCCAGATGCGGGAACCTCTTCTGACCTTCAGCTCTGCTCCCCCGCCCAGGGTCACAGGTCACGTCCCACTTCATCTGCTCTTCCTTTTCCCTTCCTCTTTCTTTCATCCTACCTGGTTACATGGGGATCTTTCTTGTCCTTTCAGGTGCCTGAGGTCCTCTGCTAGTGTTTATCAGGTGCTCTGGGAGAATTGTTCCATTTGTAGATGTATTCTTGATGCATTTGTGGGGAGATATGAACTCCACATCTTCCTACTCCTCCGTCTTCTTGACTGACTAATCAGCAGTTCGAGTTTTAAAAGGCCACGTTTTCCCCCTTTTTAACCTTGGTCTCAGGTTCTACCTAATTTAGCTAATTAGGCTCAGTCTCAGGTCATTGTGGTCTGTATTTACATTTCTGATTTGTACCGATTTGCAAGACAAAGACAGTTGCTTTTAATTCCCCAAAGAACTGGCCTGTCACCTAAATAATATTAAAAGATTGATTTGCCCAACTACATTTTCTTTAACTTGCTTTTCTGTATCAGTGAGAAGATTTCCAACTAGACTGAAATTTCAGAATTCTATAGTCTATAACTTTATGGTTTAATTTATCATACCTTCAAAACTTGCATAAGTCATTCAACAAAGACCCTCTTTCTGAGTGCACAGGTTAGACCCAGAGTAAAGTCTCCATTATTTATTTTTATTATCCCTTAAATATTAGCTGTCAGTTTTTACTTTATATTGTATAGGCTCAGGTAATCCCACTGGTTTCCTTTAGTATGTTTAATTAATATTTCCTTCATATGCCGTCTTATAGTATCAGGCAGGGGAAGAATTCCCCAGTGAAACATGTCTATCCCACACAATATAATTAGGCAAAAGAGAGGTCATTATCTTATACAATGCCCATTTAAACATACCAATTTTTATAAAGACTCTGGGGTTCCCAGAGAGTGGTTGAGCCAAGGGACTCAGGCACTTTTGTCAATCTTTTAACTTGATTAATTGGTCTAACTTTTGCCCCAAGTAATTGTTGGTCAGGTATCTCAGTGTAATTTTACGTGTATAAAATTTATATGTAATAAAATATACATATTTTAAACTGGGGTAAATAGGGCAGACTTGTTTGGGTCTGGCCCTTTAATGTTGATGACAAGTAGGAGATCCCTTTGGCCCATCCAATCTTAGGTAGTATTGTATCCAATCTTTGATTTATCTCATTAATGTCTGTTTTATTTATCCCACTTTAAAATAACCATCTAAAGATTTCTTATTCATTTAGGAGAAGTCCCTTTAAAATTTCCACCTTGTTGGGAAAAAGTTTTTAGGCTTTTCCTTCAGTTTTTTCCCCTGTTACTTAACCTAATTAACAATAATTATTCTAATGTTTTTTTTAAATTTATTTGTTTATTTTTGGCTGCATTGGGTCTTCGCTGCTGCACGCAGGCTTTCTCTAGTTGTGGCGAGCAGGGGCTGCTCTTTTTATTTATTTATTTATTTATTTTTGCTGTGTTGGGTCTTCGTTTCTGCGCGAGGGCTTTCTCTAGCTGTGGCAAGCGGGGGCCACTCCTCATCACGGTGCGCGGGCCTCTCACTATCGCGGCCTCTCTTGTTGAGGAGCACAGGCTCCAGACGCGCAGGCTCAGTAGTTGTGGCTCACGGGCCTAGTTGCTCCGTGGCATGTGGGATCCTCCAAGACCAGGGCTCAAACCCATGTCCCCTGCACTAGCAGGCAGATTCCCAACCACTGGGCCACCAGGGAAGCCCTCTAATGTTTTTATTAGCATCTGTAAGGCCCATTTAGGGGAAGCAGAGACCACAAATAAGGTTTCCCAAACCAATTTTTTGGGTTTGTTTGAAACAAGAGGAGTTTTTAGGTTAACCATTATATGTCTAATTTCCAACATTCCCCCCCCATAGGAGCCAATGAAACAGCTGTTTATAATGAGAGCTCTCTAAAAATTTACCAATTTAGAAGTTTCTCCAATTTGAAGGATCCATCATCTGGCCATAAATGAGGTATACCTTAATAGTGACTCAAACCAATAAGACGCAGGAGGCTTCCCCACAAAAGAGTGTAAAGGATGCTGTCTAAATAAGATCCAGAAAGTTTACTCCCAAAAGTAGTTTAAGAAAGTAATGGTCTTTGTTGTACAGGCTGACACAATGAAGGTTAAGATGGCAAAAAGCCCCTGGGAGTTGTACAGTCAGACAAAAGACTGCTCAGAATCCCAGTCTATTTGACTGGCTGCCAAATGTACACCATATAAGTACTTTTGGATGGTAGTGACCAAGTTCTCAAAACACACACACACACACACACACACACACACACACACACACACTGAAGAATATCAGAACACTTACATTTCAAAGACACAGGAAGAGAAATGCAAATTTCCCCTAGAAAGCCTTTTGTTTTTTTGAAGTCAGAATTCTGAAAAGATGTTTTTATCAAGCCAGCTTTTTCTAACTTAACTGCATATGCAATAAAAGAGTCCTATCTTAGTCATTTTTAGGGCAAGATTTTCTTTAAGTCCCAAGTAAGTAAGCACTTGTAAATGTAAATTTTGTATGGACATAAACCTGGCCAGGATATCCGTTGGAGGCTGGAAATCTGTTGTTCCTTTTTCTTTTGTATTGAAAGCTAAGTTCCCCATTCTGAGTTCAATTTGTGAAGATCACTTTTATTTTGACAAACTCTATTAAAGTAGCCAATTCAAGGAAGACAGGTTAGTCTCCCACCTAATTACCCAGTCCAACTTTTACTCAGTGTCTTTCACCTGAGCAAAGTCTCCCCAGTCTTTCAACTGAGGATAAACCACACAGTGTCTAAACTGAGCAAGATCTTCCCAGTGTCTTTTAAGTGAGGCTAACCCACTTGAGCAAAAGTCTTCCCAGTGTTTTTCTACTGAGGATAAGCTCTCAGTGTTTAAACTGAGTAAAAATCTTCCCAGTGTCTTTCACTGAGGATGACCCAGGTACTTCTTCTTGAAACCAAGTTTCAAGGATAACCTACTACTCAAGAGAAGAGTTTAACACCACTGAATAAAACTTAGGATCATCAACCAAAACGGGAGATCCAAGAACCAGGAGATACTCACTCAAATTCGTCTGGACTCTCTGAGAAAGCGGACAGACCCAAGAAGCCTCTGCTGGTGCCAGGACTCTGGATCCTCATAGAGTTCAGGCAAAGAAGAAAAGTCTGCTCTGGGCCCCTTCATTGGTTGCCAAGACTGCTGACTGAAAAATATGCACAACCCAAAAGGAGAATTATGTTTTATTTGGCAGATTTTCTGAGGACTTAAGCCCAGAACACAGCCTGTCAGATCACTCTGAGAAACTGCTCAGAAGACCTAAGGGAGGAGTCAACAAAAACCAGGTAGTCAGAACATCAAAAGATTACTATTAATTAAAGAAAACTAGACATCTCAAGTTAAGGACTTTAGCACTTTTCTATGTATGAGAAGATGAAAGAATCTGGGTTCTGTGAAATCATTCCTTTGATATGCACCTTAACTCTAGAATCAGTACCCTGTTTTTCTCCATCCCGAATCCCCTCAAGGTGCACAGTTGAGGGTTCCTGCTTTGACGTCTGACTTGATGACTGCAATATCCTTTGTCTACTGATATGGCAGGGAACATTTTTCATCCACGGGTAAGAAATTGAGGAGAAAATTAACATAATTCAAGATATAAAACCATTACAATATTAAAAATTCCCAAATGTCAAACAAACATAAGTACCCTTGACCTGTAAAATGGAAGATGCCAAAGAAGGGAAAAAAAGAAACAATAAAGAAAATGTAGAAAATAAAGCATAAAATAAGATGGCAGAAATCAATAACAGTAGAACAATAATTAAATAAATAAAGGTAAATGTTATCATAAGATTTTTAAATTAAAAAAAACCCATCAAACAAAACATATTGAAAATAAAGTAATAGAGAAAATTTAGAGAGCAAATATGAATGCAAAGAAGACCTGCTAGGTAGTTAGTCAGACATTAGCAGCAAGGAGGTGACAGTGGTGAGAAAGACAAGAAGAAATTGAGTCACACCCAGCCATCTGGGGACTCTCCCTTGACTCCACCCAGAACGGGAGAAACTATGGTCCGGTGGTGGGCAGCTTATCCTGATAAAGAGAGGCACAGTAACACAAGGGGACTTCTCCAGGCTGTGCATGCCCAGACCAGACAGGCGTATAACCTATAGTAAATCCAAACTCATTATACCATAATTACAATAAATTACATGTGGTTTTGCCCCTCCCCCCACCCAGTAGGCATTTCTTGGGGATTCAAGGATGAGAGCATGCGCAGCAGAAAACTTGTTACATAGCTCAGGACTGCCAATCAAATAATGATCCTTGTCACTCACCCCCACCTCTCTGCAAAATGCTCCTTAAAAGCGCTCGTAAGCCTTTATAGGAATGCTGCTTTCAATTTGCAGAAACAGTATACCCATCCCCCCCACCCCGAGAGTGTACTTTTGCTTCGATATACTTTGCTTTGGGCTTGCTTCACTTCGCTGAAATAGCCTGTTCTCAGAAACAGCCTGCTCTTTCTCTCTCCTTCTCTCTCTCCCTCTCTGAGAGTGTACCTATGCTTAAATAAACTTTGCTTTGTGCTTAAGCTTAACATGGTAGTTTGCGATCCTTTGCTTACTATCATGGAACCAAGATAGCTGGTCCAGGCCTTCCACTGACCTCCTCGGTTGAAGCTATTTTGTTACAAAGCATGTCCACATGGTGACAGACCAAAGTCTAAATTTTGATAAAAGGTTGAATTAAGGTGAGAATATCATATGGGAGGAAAAGACTGTAGGAAAAATAGTAGATGTAGGAGATATGTTTGTGAAAGTGCACATTCATGGCAATATAGCCAAATAAACTCACATGCCCACGTTCCCACTAAAACTGTATAAAATTATGACCAACAAGCAGAGAATACACATTATTTTAAAGCCCTCATGGGGCATTAAGACATATTTACCATGTGAATCCTTCAGTGAATCTTGTGTTACTGCTAAGGGATAGAAAGTGGTGTCATAAGGGAATTTTGTGTAAGACTCAAAGCTCCCTTTCTATATGGTTCAGGCTGGACTTGAAGCTTCAGGGGCCTGGGAGGATGGGGCAGGAAAGGCAAGGCACACTCAGAAAAGAGAATACATACATAACACACTAGGAATATCTGAAGAGGCTGCTCAAGACCTGGCTCAGCCCCAAGGGTTTGACCCCTAGTCCTACTCTTCATCCTACAGCCCTTTAGGGTCAGGACCTTGGCTCACCCTAACCCATTCCTAGCTTCCGGGTATAGAATGAGTGCACATGTCTGAATGTTAATGTTCTCTCAAAATTTACATGTTGAAATCCTACCTCTTCAAGATGGGAGGCGGGGCCATGCAAAAGTGCTTATGAGCTTTCATGAATGGGATTAGTGCCTTATAAAAGAGACTCCAGAGATATCTCTAGCCTCCTCCCATCATATGAGGATACAGAGAGAAGGCTCCAGCTGTGAACCAGGAAGAGAGCTCTCACTACGAGGTGGCCATACTGGTGACTTGATCTTGGGCTTCCCAGCCTCCAGAACTGTTATAATAAATGTCTGTTGTTTTTAATCTACCCAGTCTATGGTATATTGTTATAGCAGCCCTAATGGATTAAGACCACATATTTCAAAATTTATCTGGAGAGTGGAGACTGTCTTATCGTTGCAAACTAAGAAGTTGGGTTGAGACAACATATGAAAGATTTTTTTAAGTAGAAAATTATGGATTATTGGATTTGAAAGTACTAGATTGGTTAAGGAAAATGAGTACGTGTGTGTGTGCATTTTTGCAGTGTGTCCCAAAAGTTTTTGTGCAGTTTAAAGATTTACTAACTCCAGAATTATAAACACTACAAAAAAAAAAACATCATTTGAAGGTTTAACTGTTACCAGATGCAAGTCTGTGTGCCTGATGCACAGTGAGGCTAAATACTGAAACATCAGAGTTTGGAGCAGAGAAAGGTTTACACAGTGCCATGCAAGAAGACATGTGGCTCATGCCCAGGAAAAACCCCAAACTCCCTGAAGGCTTTCAGCAAAGCCTTTTTAAAGGCAAGGTGAGGGAGGGGCATGGTTAATTGTTGCAAATATCTTGGTGTTGGATCCTTTGTTCTAGCAGCCGGCCAGATGGGTCAGATCCTGGTCAGGTCACGTGTTCCTGTAAACCTCCAACAAAACAATTATTATTCTCTGTTCTGCAACTTTTTATCTCCATGAATGGGCTCTTAAAAGTCAGAGCCTTAGAAATAGTCTATCCTGTATATTTCAGGCTATAGGCAACATTGTTTTACAAAAAGTGCAGAGCCAGCCTGGGTCACAGGGATGGACAGAGTTAGCTCCGGCAACAAAGCATAAAGATTAAAGTAAAAAAGATCTAATGTGGAGTCAGATTTGTTCTTCCCTATTACATAACTATTTATAATTATTTCATACTTATGAATTTTGAAAAATAAATTATTTTAATTTTTGTGTGTAGTTCCCTCTGATAGAAAATGAGGCAAAACATACACTATTCAAAATTCACAAAACTAAATAAGTGTAAAAGAAATTCAAGTTCTATCCCTGGGTTTACACAAGACACAAACATGATGTGGGAAAGTTGGAGCTGAGGACAAAGGAAATCCTGAGGAAAAATGTCTGTGAAACAGCCAGTCTTCCAGGGTCAGCTTAAGATGTTCAAGAGTTATCAAATTGGTGGGCCTCAAGTAAAGGTCTCTAATGGATGAAGGAACCAGGTTCCAGATGGAATGAACAGAAAATTGGCTAAGGTCTCTCTGACAGGATGAGAGTAGTTGGAAGGAGGGATCTGGAAGCCCCAGGAGGGTGCAGGTGTCTGTGGGTCTGGATGGGAAGGAGGGGCAGTGATTCAGCCTATTTCTCTTATTGCCCCTCCCCCACACTCAGGAGCCCTTTGTGGCAAGGCCACAGCTCTGTGATTCAGGCCTGGGGTTCTGCCATCAAGTGAATTCCCAGTGCTCTGTTGCCTGAGGACAGCAATGCAATTCAGAAGATGGAGAATCTCTTTTCTTTGAAAAACATTGTTGCTATCTGGCTGAGATCCAGCCCAACTTCCCGGGTGATTGATATCATCCTTGGGTTCCTGTGTGGACTGGTGCTCTTCCTAATGTTACTCCCCTGCTTCCAGAGTAATCTATTCTTAGCACCACCTAGGAAACATAGAAACATCAGGAAGGTAAGAAATCTTTGGCTTAATCCCAGCAGAGATTATCTCTTTTTTTCTTATTCTTATTTCCACTTTTCTAAACCACCTAGAGAGACTCCTGAGATGGGAACTCTCAGAAAAGTATAGAACATCATCCTTCTAGGGAAAAGCCAGGCCAGAGAGGGGCTAGAGTGGGCATGAGGATTTCTAGCCTAAGATCTTAGACCAGGAGTTCAGGTATGGTAGAGGGTTCCAGGGCAAGTCCCAAATGCAGTGACTAATAATGGTCAAGGACTGGATTACTAAGAGTTCAATCTCTGAAGGAAGGCTGACCCCTGAGCCCTGGTTCACCAGCCACCTACCCACAGCGGGTGTCACAAGTGACACCTTCCTCTGTGTTGGGGCTGAGCCCCTGAGAGCCTGAGAGAAGAGGCTGGAGTGGAGGTCTGGCCTTGGGAAGCAGAATCCTATCTGACAAAGCTCACGTGGGCATTTAGGTCTGAGAATGTGTGTGTTTCTTGATCAGAGGAACAGTGACAGAAGAAATCTATGGTGATTAAAACTTAAAAAATCCTTCTTGGGCTTCCCTGGTGGTGCAGTGGTTGAGAGTCCCCCTGCCAATGCTGGGCCTGTGAGCCATGGCCGCTGGGCCTGTGCGTCCGGAGCCTGTGCTCTGCAACGGGAGAGGCCACAACAGTGAGAGGCCCATGTACCGCAAAAAAAAAAAACAAAAAAACCCACCTTCTTTGCACTCTTCAAAGGAGAAAAACTGAAAATATTGTTATCCACTTTAAAAATAAGTAAAAGGGGAAAAAAACCCACAGAGTTTTAGTTAAATGTAGAAAGTCATGTTGTTCATGAACACAGCTTGCCTAGATAGAGGACAGTGAGAGTTGGGTGTTAGCCCCTCATTTTTTCTTATCTCTCAGCATCAAGTAAAGCTGAAGGGGAGGAGCAGGAGTAGGAAGAAAAGTGGATCTTTGAAAGTTAAGCCTTTGCCATTCAGCCCTGCGCACCCCCGAGAGTTAGCTTCCATCTCTCCTAATCCTGAGGGCCCAGCTTCACAGTCTCTGAGGATGCCAGTGGCAAAGCTTATTCCTCAGGAAACAGAGCCTGAGCCTAATTAACAGAGCCTAATTAACGTGGAAGCACTTTGCAAAGGACAAACCCTTTTCAAGTGAGACTTACCATCACTGTCAGGGACATGTGGCCTTGGACACTGACACTTGGGCTCCAGAGTCTAATCCTCCAAAGATTTCCCTTAAAGGGCCATTGCATTCAGCCTCCTGAAAGACTCTTAGGCCTCTGCCTTCACCACCATGACCCAGTCTCCTGATTTCCAGCTTGCAGAGATTGCCTGGAAGAACTGGAGGGGACTCACAAACTGGTTTCACTTCTGCAAAGGTAAAGAATCTTTCCCCTTCTCTCCTGGGTCGTCCTTCCTCCCAGAGCCTATAATGTGACCCTAGCCCTGGGAGGGGGAGCCATGGGAGGGCATGGCTAAGGCCCTAGAGTGAGGGAGAGCAGGAGCATTATGAAGTCAGTGTGGGGGCAGAGGAGGGTTCTTGGGCTGCAGGTGCCCACCCCTGCCTGTCCTGTCCAGCCATCCTGGCCCCACCTGCTCTCCTACAGCTGCCTGGGGAGGCTTCCTGGCAAGGGCAACTTTCATCAGCTCTCATGTCAAGACCCTCCTGGTGAGATGTGCAAAACAGTGCCTGCTGGAGCCTGTGGAAGATACTGTTGAAGGGTTGGGAACCCTGCATGAACACCTCCTGTAGGGTTTCCTTCCTTGATCCAGACACTCGAGAGGTGCTGGAAGCACGTATTATAAGGTTTTGGGTAAAGCACAGGTGGGCCCTCCCCCTCAAGGTCCTCAAGCCCATAAATCTCTTTAAGTTGAAAAAGTTCCAACCCTCCACCGTTCTGCAGTTTGCCTCTTCCCCTTCAGCCACCTGTGTATCTGGGTCCCACTCAACAGTCAAGTTTGCTGAGTTGCTGGAGAAACCTCCTCAGGCTCATTCAGGAGAGAAGGTGATAACAGAAGAGTCAGTTCCTACCCTGAAGAGGCCTCTCCTTGTCCCCTCAACTGTGTGTAAGGAAATCCAGAGTGCCCTGGGAGCGATTCCATCTGGTGACTACCATGGGCCCTCAAAGGCTTCTCTGACTGGACAGGAGGGCAGGCCACCTTCTCAGTCCCTCACACTCAGCCTTATGGGCAGAACCCGGAAGAGTGAGACTGTGGGATGGGTCAAGAGGGACAGCCGAGAACCAGGTCCAAGTTCAGCAATGGTCAGGAATGAGCCAAGAGAGGAGAGTGGTGGTCAGGCCTCAGGAGACCCCTGCCATAGGGTAACAGTGATGGAGGTGAACTTAGGATCCCAATCTTTGAGAGGTGAAGAGGCCAGGGAGGCTGTGGAGGCCAAGGAGTCTCCTGCTCTTCAACCACAGTCTAGTGTTATCTTGGAAACCAAAGTGTTGACAAAATCCCAAACCACAAATGTACATATGAGGAGTTTAGAGGTGCCAGGGGCCAGGAAAAGTTTCCTACTACCTAGAATGTCTGTTTTCCAACATCCAGGTGAGCCATGCCTTAACATGGAGGTTGCTAGTGAGTTTAACTCCAAAGTAAAGGTACAGTCAGACAACCAGCTTCAGGACTTTCCCAAACACAGGTTCCTTGCTGCAGACAACTTGGCTTCTCAGGTGCCTCAGTGCCATCCCCAGAGAGTCCCCACCAGAGACAGGTTAGCTTCCCAGGAGCCAAGTGGCCTTATGGAAGCCCAAAGGAGCAACCTAGGGCAGCAGGAGCCCAAAACTTCAAAACTCCAAGACTCATGGAAGAGCCAGAGCAAGATGATTGCCCCTACTTACAAAAGAGAGGACTGTAGGAGGCATAAACCAGGAGAGCATGAAGAAAGGTTTAAAGAATTAGGGACCTCTCAAGCTGGAAGTATGAGCCGCCCTGCCCAGGTCAGGGGAATAACAGGCTCTATTGGGAGCAGATGTCTCCAGCTCATGCCAGAGAAGAAACATAGCCCTCCAGAGAGCCTCTTCAGAAAAAGGATGAGGCTATTTTTAAAGTGGATTTTCCCCAATAAAAAAGTCAGTGGTCGAGATGCTCTGCAAAAAAAAAAAAAAAAAAGCCCATATCAGCCACTGCCCAGAGTCACGGATCAGTCAAAAGCAGATCAACCTTGAAGAGTGAGACTGCTGAGGGTCAGGCACTCATGCCCGCTGTTGGACAGATCCCAGAAGAAGAAAGAGCGATTCACCATGGACTTCACGCCACAAAGTTAAATGGACACAAACTGGAGTTCCAAGTCCCAGTATGTGGGCGTTTCTGCTGCCATAGGCTTACCTCCTACCCAGAGCAAGGGAGAATGATGGGTTATACAGCCTGCAGTCATAAAGCCACCCCCAAGGGCCAGAGTTGTTCTATCAGAGAAAGGGAAGTCAGACACCAACATAGTTTGAAAAGTGTAAGGTTCGACGATGAGCAGCTGGGCCTAAGGTGCCTCCCATCCTTGCCCCCCAAGAAGAGTTTGTTTCCAGTTAGTACCTGCCAGTATGGGCCAAGGATTCCAGGTGCCCCAGCCCACCATCAGCACTGTCCAAGGCATTGTCATCTTTGGGGAGGTGTCTTGCCTGGTCGACAGTAAAATCCTTCTTTAGTCTTCCCTTTAGTAGGAAAACATGTCTCCAAGTAAAAATTCAGTCCATGTAGAGAAAATGATTTTCTCATTAGCACATCCAAGATATTTAATGTTCCCCAATACATATATATATATATATATATATTTTTTTTTTTTCTCTCTCATAAAAGCATAGTGTAATGGCTGCTGTCTGTGCTGTGCACTTTGTCTTCTAGAAGGGAGGGGCATGGAGGGAGGTTGACAGTAGCATCACAAGCTTGCTCCTTGTCTCGTGTCCCTTCATTGCACCTTATGATACTGTCATTACACAAACCAAAATTACTCTAACAATGAGATGGGAAAAACCTATGAAACCCACACCCAAGGATCTGGTTCAACCAGTCCTTCTCCTTCTTCTATGCTACTTTGAACTTTATGCAACTGTAGTGGATAGGTTTACACGATAGGGCCGGACATTCCAATTCAGGCTCCAGGAAGTGTCAGAGCCAAGTGGATGGAAGTTTGGGGGGAATAGAGTATGGGCTCTGAGATCAGAAACAGGAGAAATCTTGCCCCTGGATCTCTTGGTAGGGAATATACAATATCTGCTCTTAAGAGTTCCTTCTCTCTCTGATGAAGGCTGGGATTGAGATATGCCCTA
Organism: Mesoplodon densirostris; assembly: GCF_025265405.1. Classification (NCBI taxonomy): domain Eukaryota; kingdom Metazoa; phylum Chordata; class Mammalia; order Artiodactyla; family Ziphiidae; genus Mesoplodon; species Mesoplodon densirostris. The sequence goes on along the minus strand of NC_082679.1, from coordinate 22,209,880 downwards.
TGAACCCCTTTTAGCTTAGCCATAATAAAATGTACAGCATCACCCTCCCCCACCTCTGTTTTTCCTATACTTTAGAGCAGCAACAAGGATGGCATTTCCAGCTCTGTGTGTGTAGGTGGGGGGAGTATCAGGGAGGCTGCTGAGGGCTGTGTTGAGTCCAGTCCCTTATAAATGAATGGCTATGTTCATGGGTCACCTACCTTCCACTCTATGTTAACCCCAGAGAAGGAGCTTTGGGTGAATGGAATAGGGGTGTGACTGTGGGTAGTAACTATCTGATGGTCAAACACTGTGATTTTAGGGTGGGATGTAGGTGTAGAAAAATCACTGGATCCAAGGAAGGAGGCAAAGTGGTACCAGATTCCCATAAATGTGCAGTTCTGAAAGAGCAGCACCCTGACATACAACCACCATCTAAAGGCCTAAAGGGAAGGAAAAGTTAAGGGTCCAGTAGCTCATCATGGCCCCACCCCAGGGTCTCTACCCTATTCCAACTCTAAGATCACAGACCTAGAGAAACCACCTTTAGGTCAAAACAGAAAGTCAAACTTATAGAAGTAAAGCAAATCAGGGAAGGTTAATCTCTTAATACTATATTTAATAAGCTTACACATCATCACCTTTTGACTTTTAGAAAGGATAACTTAACAATAGGTGTAAAAGCCAGGACTAGGGAACTTGGGATGTGACTCCTAGTCTGGTGACCTTCACATAAACACATGGCCCAAGGACTGCTCCAGGGGAGAGGTGGGGACTGGCTTGTGATTGTGTAGTAAGCCTTGCCTGTCTCCCAGTCCTTGATCACCCCAGAGCCTGGCAGGTGAAGAAGCAATCAGACAGGATTTGTGGTGGTGTGGAGGTGACCTGTGCAAAGTGGATGGGGCAGGGTGCAATCCAGGAGTGTTCCACTGATCTGCTTCTAGCACAGCTTTTCTTGTCTCCTGACCCCCATCCATATGGAAAAGCAGGGAGATGAGGAAGAATTTCTCTAGAGTGATTTGGTGCTTTCTGCCATGTGCAGGGCGCATGGTGGACACAGCTCCAGGTGGTGTCTTTCTCATTGTGGAGATTTCTGTTCCAGCTGATGCCCCTGATCCAGATGACAACAGAAATGGACCCCATCCCCCATACCTGTCAGGCCCCTCAACATGTGGAAATGCTGTGACCTGGGGTGGAGGGGGCAGAGTGAGCACAGGACTGCTCACACCCCTGGTTTCTCCCTGGAGCCAGGCCCTACCTCTGGGCCCCAATTCCCAAGGCAGCCTCCAGAATGGGCAGAGCAGTGAGAGTGGAGCCAGGACTTGTGGGAGGGGTCAGTACCCAGAGGAAAGAGTTGACAGGGCTGGGACCTGAGCCTGGCTGCTGCTGGGTCCTCTCAGGGGCACCCAGAAGTGAGTTCTGGGAATATGGGGAAGCTGGACTTGGACTCCCCTGGCTCCTGCTGGGAGAGTGCCACAGACAGGTGATGCTGATGGAACAGCAAGAAAACAGAAAGAAGCAAGTCCCTTTGACCTTCTCTTGCTGCTCCGTCTTCCATAAGGTACAGTAAGACAAGAAATTGAGAGACCAAAAGAAAAAAAGAAATGGAGAGACCCAAAGACAATACACAAAGACTTCACAGACACACCTCTCAAGAGAGACTTCTCACACAAACACCTTTCTCAGAGATCACATACTGAGACCTCACACAGGGACCTCATGTTGCTTCACAGACCCTCAGACAGAAACCTAGCACAGATTTAACAGATTTCCCAGAGATACCTTCCAAAGGGACCTCATACAGAGACTTCACACAGAGATCTCACCCAGAGACAACACACAGAGACTTGGCACAAAGACCTCACAGAGACCTCACATCTATTCTTCAGTATCCATTGACAAGTCTTTCTTAGTGAATATGAAACCACTTAGCAAACTGGCAGCATGATAAATATATTATCAGTTGTGCCCCTCTGAGATCCACTAGACACTCACTGTCAGCATTACTCTAAGTGGGGAAATGTTTGAGAAGTTTTGTTCTTTTGTAATGTCACTGCCTCTGAACAAAAGAATTATACATTCCAAATGTAGATTTGCAAATTTCATTGTTAGGTGTTCATTAGCTTGAAAATCACAAATTACATTTTTTAATTTTTATTTATTTTAGAAGAATGAAGAAAATAATGTTTATTTCTTAGAAATGCATGTAGTACTCTATTTTTTTATTTTTAAAAATTTTTATTGGAGTATAGTTGATTTACAAATTTGTGTTAGTTTCAGGTGTACAGCAAAGTGAGCCAGTTATACATATACATATGTCCGCTTTTTTTAAAGATTCTTTTCCCATATAGGCCATTACAGAGTATTGAGTAGAGCTCCCCGTGCTATACAGTAGGTTATTATTATCTATTTTATATATAGTAATGTGTATATGTCAATCCCAATCTCCCAATTTATCCTTCCCCCTTATCTCCTGGTAACCATAAGTTTTCATTTGTACCCTTTTTTTTAGGAGAATCACAAATTTTAAGCACAACTAAAACACTGTCAGTCTCCAGTGAGAGAAAATATTTGTCCAGTTTTAGTTATCATCCAGTCAAATGGTATCTGGCACATTTTTTACTTTATTGAGGACAAAACTTAAACTTGAGATGGCTTACTTGTTTCCTTTGGAAACATAAGAAAAACCTGCAACAAAGGTACTCTAGGAATGAAATAAACCAAGAAAGAAGCATCCGGACTCACATTCACTTCCCAGAGGTCTGTGTAACTAGCACATTATTTTGCACATAATAGCTTGCATCAGGTTTGTGGGGTTTGCTTTATTTTTTAACAGGCCAATAATCATGTGAGTATTTTTCACAAGTCAGATTTCTGGTTTTAAATTTTACATTCTGGCAAAATTATGCTTCTGAATATTATTTTATTTCTTAAAATGTGGTAATGCCCTAAAATGATATTACACAATCATAACGTTCAGCTAACATACTTAAAAAGATGGGCTATTAAGGATTCATTCTTAAATAATTCTATGAAATGCACATTTTCTAAGACATGCAGTTAGGATCCATTTTATATTCATTATAGGGTTAACACATTGCTTTAAAAATTTTTGAAAGATTATAAAATATATGACTTAGCCTATGCTTGACATTATACATGTTACCTCATAAAATTACTGAGGGAAGGATATCTTAATATCTGAATTGAAGGTAGTGTACATTTAATCTACATTTGGCTTATAACAATGAATAATGAAAGGCTTTCATTTATTATATATCTCACACTTTCCAAAAGGTACACTTCTAAAAGACTACTGATTTCTCACAGCTAATAAGCAACTATTGTCCTTGCCTTGGTAAAATCTATTTTAATGACAGCTGGTTGTCTCCCAGATTATCCGTTGGTATTACAGCATCACGGTCTTTTAAGAGGAGCAGGGCTGACACGAGGACTCTTTGGGCTTATTTCTACAAGAAATTTAGTTTTTCTATTCTCCTAATTAAAAAATGTATAATTATTAATTTTTCACTTTACTCCCTTATGTCGTTGAATCAGAAAACAATGGACTATGGTCATGTATGTCATCTAATACTCTATCAGATCACTTGTTTTTAATAGTGCAGCTTACTCAGGTAAGTTTACTGATCAGAACAAAATGGAATCAATTAGGAAAAAGTTCATACAGGAAAATATCCTTTTCAAAGTTGACTATTTTAACACAGTTAAATAAGTGATTATTTTTTAATCCTTTGAGTTAAAATTGTTCAGGGTGGCCAAGAAAGTCTGGAAACATGAAAAATGTCCATAAAAGCACTTTATTACTATAATACGTTGAATGTGTTGCTCCTCATTATTAATTCACAGTTCATTAAGCTGGGCAAAATTACAATGAACAATGCGCATTAAAGCAAAATTCACATCAATCATTTTCCATCTGTCATACATTGTGTCAGATGATTTGTGTGTCTAATTTTCATGGAAAAACTTGTACCTTTACTCCAGAATAAGAAATCAAGGGGGATCAATCTATTAAAAAGATATTAATATTCCCAGACTCTGTGGCCCTCAGTATTTTCTTTTTAAGAAGATTCACCTAGTGCAAATCTTATAAATATTTTTACCATTTAATATGCCCAGACAAAATGGATACAAAAATTAGATAAAAGAGAAAACAACGAAAACAGATCCCCTTTGTTTTCAAAACATTTGATGTTTACATCAAAATATTTTGTTGAAAATGAAGTGATTTTTAATCTATAGTTAAAAGACACTATAATGATATTTAGAACATATTACAGATCTGGATTTTTACAAATAGATTTTTATTTAAAACAAGTCTAACACTGATATCAATAAGCCAGGCACTCTAGAACAAAATGTGGAGAGATGGCAATTATGGGATGACTTCTTAATACTCCAAGGGAAAAAGATTTTTTCCAAAGTAGTCCTTCTACAATATTAACCCTTAAGATCTACTCCCCTTGATAGGTTTCAATATTATTTTCTGTTTTATACACATTTACTTTATAATTAACTCCTACAGGAGGACATTTCTGGAAATGTTCCCAGATATCTACAGCCACATTTTCTGTCATGATCACACCATGGAAAAAGTGGGGAACATCCAGATCCTGATGATCCAGGGGTTTCATAATTACCCCTTTGAGGTCAATCAGAATCATAATCATTCCCAGGACAGGGTCGGTCTTTACATTTGTGCCCCTAGACATGCAGATTGTAACACTACCCACCCAAAGGCAAGTTGTCTTCCTTACTCAGGTTTGCAGGGGCACCACTCACTGTGGTAGCTAGAAGAGTCCGTTGCCCCCACCCCGGACCTGCATTCTGTACTCTCCACAGACACATCGTACTACAAATATACAAGTGGTGCTGATGAAACTTCCAGAAAGCTATAAAATAATGCATGCCAGGCATGGTAGATGAGGATTTAGAAAATGCTAACATCTTCTCTAGGAAATAAAGGTGACATACCTATGTGGCTTTAAGCATTTTTGTGCATTAGCTGGCCCCCTGGATCTGGGAAAAAGCATCTGATTTTAAACTTTCTCAGCCTCATCCTCTGCAATGAAATATGAAACTCTTCCTTCCTTCTCTGAGTCCAGAAGCTGGAATTGATACAGTCTGCTCTCTGTGATTTGTCTCTACCATTTGTTTCCAATGACCACTTCAACTCAGATATCTCTCAATTCAGGGATCACTCCTAAACTTCAGGAAGAAGGTCACTGCCCTTTTTATTCCCACCACAATTTTATGCTAGTAACCCTTTACAGTGTCAATAAATTTATTTTGTAGAATGTGCCCCCTGGACTCCACCTGCTAAATCTGTTTTTTGGGCAAATCATTTGTTACTTAGCTAAACAAATTTTATAAAATCATATTTCATAAAATTATATTTCATAAAATGTTATTTTCTTATTTTATAAAATTGGTAAATCTAGGGATTTAGGCTTAATTATTATTTTTAAAAATGGTACTCATTTTGCCAATTTTTCTCTTTTTACATATATCAGAAAATATGTTAAGAACTCAACTGTGAAGATACCACTATTTTAAATTTTTTTCACTTTTTGTACTTAACTTTTATAACAAACCTTTATTATTGCACAGGAAACAAGAAAGTTCCTTGGAAAACATCAGTCTTAAGAACGTACTAAGTTAAAGCTTAGCATGTTAGATCTGCGAGTACCCTTGTCTTTTTTTTTTTTTTTTTTTTTCGGTACGCGGGCCTCTCACTGTTGTGGCCTCTCCCGTTGCAGAGCACAGGCTCCGGACGCGCAGGCTCAGCGGCCATGGCTCATGGGCCCAGCCGCTCCGTGGCATGTGGGATCTTCCTGGACCGGGGCACGAACCTGTGTCCCCTGCATCGGCAGGTGGACTCTCAACCACTGCACCACCAGGGAAGCCCAACCTTGTCTTTTTTTTAATGATGTTTTTTCTGAATTGGTTAAAAGAAAAAAAAAGCCATAAGAGCTTAGGAACAGAAGCAAATTGAGAATTAAAATCCAAATCATTCAAATGAAGTTTGTCAGAACAGTTTGTGTGTGGAGAGGACAGCTTCTAGGCACTTCAGAGAAACCAGCAGGACAGAATTGAGAATAGCCAGCACCTTACAGGGCTTCTCACAGAAATGCTTTAATGCAAAGAGGTGACTAGGTTTCACAGGGAGACCAGGGAGAGGATGCAAAGATAATTAAATCACATTCAAGCACCTGTTTACCTGGGAGGTAAGTTCCTTCATATTGTGGTCAGATGCTGTTTAGGGAGACACTGGTGCAGGAGAGGTGTTGGGAGGATGAACTCTTTTCTGAGTGATTTTGCAAGTGTGAAAATTCATCCAACAGAGATGCTAGAAAAATTTGCTCCTAGTAGCGAACGTCCAACATGATATTTTGGGACAAAAATATGTATTTGGAAGAATTTTTCACAAAAGAGCAGTGATGGGAAGAAAAGATTCATATGGGCCTGGCTAATAATATTCTTCCTTCACAATTTTCTTGTGGGTTCCTGAGGCCTGTTTTGACTGCTTGGAGACCTGGTCCCCAAGCAATGGCCCTCTTTGTCATACTCAGGGTAACCCAGGAAGTTGCTTGTCTGAAGCAGAAAAGGTTCTCCCTTCCACTCATGTCCTCTTGCTGATCAGATGAACACATGGCATCATCTACAGCTGAGAGGTGTTTGTTAACTAGCTTTGTTTCATAGGACACAACTCATATATACTCTACAGTAATGTTTATCACTGTCTTTTATAATCTCAAGGTAAGAAGTAATCAGTGTTAAAATCATTCTACTGGAATAACAAAGCAAATGATTTTTTTTTCCCTAATAGTGATTGTATTTGTTTGCTAGGGCTGCCATAACAAAATACCACACTGGCTACTAGGTGGCTTAAACGACAAAAATATATTTTCTCATAGTTCTAGCGGCTAGAAGTCCAAGATCAAAGTATCAAGTTTAGTTTCTTTGAGGTCTCTCTCCTTTGATGGCTACCTTCTCGCTGTGTCCTCACATGGTTGCCCCTCAGTCTGTGCATGTCTGTGTTCTAATATTCCCCCCTTATAAAGATACAAGTCATATTGGATTAGAGTCCATCCATATGATCATTTTACCTTAATTTTCTCTTCCAAAGCAGTATTTCCAAGTAGAAGTTAAGCTTACTGTACAAGCAATCAGGTATTTAATAAGAGGCATTTCTATGGAGACAAAAAAACAATGGTTAATAATTGAGGCAAATTTCATATCAGTTTTTGAGTTCTGAGGGTAGACAGTTGAGAAGATCTCTAAATGTCAGGGTTAAAGCATCTTTTGTAGTTTGAATGTCCATCAGATGTTCAGGTAAACTTTCTGAGTGGTCCATATAGCAACAGGAACAAAAAAGATTGTCTAAACATGAGCTGCTGTGGAGATTTCTCTGAAGTTTATATTAAGATATCTACCTTCAGTATGCAGGACATCAGAAGAAAAGGCAGTTTTAGTTTCAATGATTCCAAGTTAAAAGGGTGGGAGAAAATTTGGAAACACTAGTTTGGAGAGTTGTAGTCAGGTAGTGGAGGAAACTGGAAAAATTCAGGATACAGTCCAGTTTTCAGGTAATTAACAAAACTTCAAGGAAAATTAATAGCACTAGAATCTAATATCCACAATACGTATTTTGATTTCTATTGAAAGATAATTTTTCTCTCTAAAATCACCCTCATTTCTATCAAAGATAGCCAAATTAACACAAATTTGTTTGCAAAATAAGTCTAGATTCAATAAACTTGGTCTTATTTATATAAGTATAGCAAGGATCATGACTGACCATATAGGGTTGTTTTTTATTTTTATTTTTTGCTTTTATTAAGAGAATTTATTGCCTCTCTCTCCTCCCAATAGCTCAAACATGAAGAAGCAACATCAGAGGAAGACAGACAGAAAATGGCTCTTTGAGTTTGTCCTTCTTGGCATTGGTGAAGGAAGAGGCAGCTTTCTCAAAGTTTTTATCTGCTTAATTGGATGTAGTGGAGAAAGGGAACAAGGAAAGTCAGAGGATAAGTGAACAGGCTCTGCACCTACCAAGGATGTGTTATCCTCCTAATCATCCCAGTAGGAATATTCCATTCATGTTCTTTGATCTGATCCTTGCATTGGAAGACACTTCTTTTTTTAATTTAATTTTTATTTTATATTGAAGTATAGTTGATTTACAATGTTGAATTAGTTTCAGGTGTACAGCAAAATGATTCAGTTATACATATACATATATCCATTCTTTTTCAGATTCTTTTGCCATATAGGTTATTACAGAATATTGAGTAGAGTTCCCTTTGCTATACAGTAGGGTCTTGTTGATTATCTATTTTATATATAGTAGTGTGTATATGTGAATCCAAACTCCTAATTTATCCCTCCCCATACATTTTCCCTTTAGTAACCATAAGTTTGTTTTTTAAGTCTGTGAGTCTGTTTCTCTTTTGTAATTAAGTTCATTTGTATCATTTTTTTAGATTCTACAGATAAGTGATATCATATGATATTTGTCTTTCTCTGAATTACTTCACTTAGTATGATAATCTCCACGTCAATTCATGTTACTGCAAATGGCATTATTTCATTCATTTTTATGGCTGAGTAATATTCCATTGTATATATGTACCACATCTTCTTTATCCATTCATCTGTCAATGGACATTTAAATTGCTTTCATATCCTGGTTATTGTGAATAGTGCTGCACTGAACACTGGGGTGCATGTATCTTTTGGAAGTATAATTTTCTCCAGATACATGCCTAAGAGTAGGATTGCTGGATCATATGGTAGTTCTATTTTTAGTTTTTTAAGGAATCCCATAATATTCTCCATAGTGGTTGAATCAATTTACATTCCCACCAACAGTGTAGGAGGACTCCTTTTCTCCACACCCTGTCCAACATTTTTGTAGTCTACAGTTTGTAGACTTTTTGATGATGGTTACTCTGACTGGTGTGAGGTGATACCTCATTGTAGTTTTGATTTGCATTTCTCTAATAATTAGCGATGTTGAGCAGATTTTCATGTGCTTTTTGCCCATCAGTATGTCTTCTTTGGAGAAATGTCTATTTAGATCTTCTGTCCATTTTTTGATTGGGTTGTTTGCTTTTTTGATATTGAGCTGCATGAGCTATTTGTATACTTTGGAGATTATTCCATTGTCAGTCTCATCATTTGCAAATATTTTCTCCCATTCTGTAGGTTGTCATTTTGTTTATGGTTTCCTTTGCTGTGCAAAAGCTTTTAAGTTTTATTAGGCCCCATTTGTTTATTTTAGTTTTTGTTTTCTTTCCTCTAGGAAGTGGATCCAAAAAGATATTGCTGCTGTGAAAGAGTGTTCTGCCTGGATTTTCCTCTAAGAGTTTTATAATATCCAGTCTTACATTTAGGTCTTTAATGCATTTTGAGTTTATTTTTGTCTGTAATGTTAGAAAATTGTTCTAATTTCATTTTTTTTACATGTAGCTGTCCAGTTTTCCCAGCACCACTTATTGAAGAGACTGTCTTTTCTCCATTGTATATTCCTGCTTCCTTTGTCATAGATTAATTGACCATAGTTGTGTGGGTTTATTTCTGGGCTTTCTATTCTGTTCCATTGATCTATATTTCTGTTTTTGTGCAAGTACCATACTGATTACTGTAGCTTTGTAATATAGTCTGAAGACAGTGAGCCTGATTCCTCCAGCTCCATTTTTCTTTCATAGTATGCTTTGGCTATTGGGGGGTTTGTGTTTCTATACAAATTTTAAAATTTTCTGTTCTAGTTCTGTGAAAAATGCCATTGGTGGGGGCTTCCCTGGAGGTCCAGTGGTTGGGACTTCACCTTCCAATGAGGAGGATGCAGGTTCGATCCCTGGTCAGGGAGTTGGGATCCCACATGCCATGCAACCAAAAAAACACACAAAAAAACAAAAACAAAAACATAAAACAGAAGCAATATTGTAACAAATTCAATAAAGACTTTAAAAATGGTCCACATGAAAAAAATCTAAAAAAAAAAATTCCACTGGTAATTTAATAGGGATTGCATTGAATCTGTAGATTGCCTTAAGTAGTATAGTCATTTTGACAGTATTGATTCTTCCAATCCAAGCACATGGTATATCTCCCCATCTGTTTGTGTCACTTTCGATTTCTTTCATCAGCATCTTGGAGTTTTCAGAGTACAGGTCTTTTGTCTCCTTAGGTAGATTTATTCATAGGTATTTTTTCTTTTTGATGTGATGGTAAATGGGATTCCTTCCATAATTTCTCTTTCTGATCTTTTGTTTTTAGTGTATAGGAATGAAAGAGATTTCTGTGTATTAATATTGTATTCTGTGACTTTACTGAATTCATTGATGTGGTGTATCACACTGATTGATATGTGGATATTGAAAAATCCTTGCATCCTTGGGATAAATCCCACTTGATCATGGTGTCTGATCCTTTTAATGTGTTGTTGGATTCACTTTGCTAGTATTTTGTAAATGATTTTTGAGTCTATGTTCATCAGTGATATTGACTTATTTTTTCTTTTTTTTTGTAGTACCTTTGTTTGGTTTTGGTATCAGGGTGATTATGGCCTCATAGGATGAGTTTGGGAATGTTTCTTCATCTGAAATTTTATGGAATAGTTTCAGAAGAACAGGTGTTTATTGTTCTCTAAATGCTTGATAGAATTCACCTGCGAAGCCATCTGATCTTGGACTTTTGTTTGTCGGGAGTTTCTTTTTTAAAAAATAAATTTTAATAAATTTTTTAAAATAAATTTATTTATTTACTTTATTTTTGGCTGCATTGGGTGTTTGTTGCTGTATGTAGGCTTTCTTTTTTTAGTGTGGCAAGCGGGGGCTACTCTTCATTGTGGTGCATGGGCTACTCATTGTGGTGGCTTCTCTTGTTGCAGAGCATGGGATCTAGGCATGTGAGCTTCAGTAGTTGTGGCATGCAGGCTCAGCAGCTGTGGTTCGTGGGCTCTAGAGAGCAGGCTTAGTAGTTGTGACCCACGGGCTTAGTTGCTCTGTGACATGTGGGATCTTCCTGGACCAGGGTTTGAACCCGTGTCCCCTGCCTTGGCAGGTGGTTTCTTAACAACTGTGCCACCAGGGATGCCCTGTTGGAGTTTCTTAATCACAGTTTCAATTTCAGGACTTGTGATTTGTCTGTTCATATTTTCTATTTCTTCCTGGTTCAGTCTTCGAAGGTTGTACCTTTCTAAGAATTTGTCCATTTCTTCTAGGTTGTGCATTTTACAGGCATATAGTTTCTTGCAGTAGTCTCTTATGAGCTTTTGTATTTCTGTGGTGTCCATTGTAACTTCTTTTGTATTTCTAATTTTATTGCTTTGAGCTCTCCCCATTTTTTTCTTGATGATGCTGGCTAATGGTTTATCAATTTTGTTTATCTTTTCAAAGAACCAGCTTCCAGTTTCATTGATCTTTCCTACTGTTTTCTTTGTTTCTCATTTATTTCTGCTCTGATCTATATGATTTCTTTCCTTCTACTAAATTTGGGTTTTGTTTGTTCTCCTTTCTCTAGTTGCTTTACATATAAGGTTAGGTTGTTTATTTGAGATTTTTCTTGTTTCCTGAGGTAAGATTTTATCACTATAAACTTCCCTCTTAGAAATGCTTCTGCTGCATCCCATAGGTTTTGGATCTTCGTGTTTTTGTTTTCATTTGTAGGTATTTTTTAATTTTTGCTTTGATTTCTTCAGTGATACATTGAATGCTTATAGCATATTGTTTAGCCTCCATGTATTTGTGTTTTTTACAGTTTTTTTCTTGTAGTTGATTTCTAATCTCATAGCATTGTGTTTGGAATAGGTGCTTCATATGATTTCAATTTTCTTAAATTTACCAAGGCTCACTTTGTGGCCCAGCGTGTGATCTATCCTGGAGAATGTTTCGTGTGCACTTGGGGAGAATGTGTATTCTGCTGCTTTCAGATGGAATGCTCTATAAATATCAATTAAATCCTTCTGGTCTAATGTGTCATTCAAGGCCTGTGTTTTCATATTGATTTTCTGTCTGGATGATCTGTCCATTGATGAAAGTGGGGTGTTAACATCCCCCAATACTATTGTGTTACTGTCAATTTCTCCTTTTATGACTATTAGCATTTGCCTTATATATTGAGGCGTTCCTATGTTGGGTGAATATATATTTACAATTGTTGTATCTTCTTCTTGGATTGATTCCTTGATCATTATGCAGTGTCCTTCTTGGTCCTTGTTACAGTCTTTATTTTAGAGTTTATTTTGTCTGATATGACTATTGCTACTCTGGCTTTCCTTTGATTTCCATTTGTATGGAATACCTTTCTTTTACCCTCTCACTTTCAGTCTGTGTGGATGTCTAGATCTAAAGTGAGTTTCTAGTAGGCAGCATATATATGGTTCTTGCTTTTGTATCTATTCAGCCAGTCTATGTCTTTTGGTTGGAGCATTTAGTCTATTTACTTTTAATGTAATTATCAATATGTATGTTCTTATTGTCATTTTGTTAAATTGTTTTGGGTTTGTTTTTGTAGCTCTTTTTTCTTCCCTTCCTCTTTTGTTCTCTTCCCTTGTGGTTTGATGACCATCTTTAGTGTTGCATTTGGGTTGCTTTTTCTTTGTGTATCTATTGTAGATTTCTGGTTTACATTTCCCATGAGGTTTTGATATAGCAGAGTGTGTGTGTGTATATATATATATATATATATATATATATATATATACAAAAAGTTAAGTTGCTGGTCTCTTAATTTCAAATGCATTTCCAATATCCTGCATTTGTACTCTCCTCTTCTCATAATTGCTTGTTTTGATATCATATTTGTGAGTGGATGACTTCCTACCTTTACTGTATGTTTGCCTTTAATGGTGAGCTTTCCCATTCATAATTTTCTTTTTTCTAGTTGTGGCATTTTCTTTTTCATCTAGAGAAGTTCCTTTAGCATTTGTTGTAAAGCTGGTTTGATGGTGCTGAATTCGCTTAGCTTTTGTTTGTCTATAAAGCTTTTGATTTCTCTGTCAGGTCTGAATAAGAGCCTTGCTGGGTAGAGTATTTTTGGTTGTAGGTTTTTGCCTTTCATCACTGTAAATATATTGGGCCACTCCCTTCTGGCCTGCAGAGTTTCTGCTGAAAAAATCAGCTGATAACCTTACTGGGGTTTCCTTGTATGTTATTTGTTGTTTTTCTCTTGTTGCTTTTAATGTTTTCTTTGTCTTTAATTTTTGTCAATTTGATTCATGTGTGTTGGCATGTTCTTCTGTGAGTTTGTCCTGTATTTGACTCTCTGTGCTTCCTGGACTTGAGTGACTGTTCCTTTTCCATGTTAGGGAAGTTTTTGGCTATTATCTCTTCAAATATTTTTTCAGCCCCTCTGTCTCTCTCTTCTCCTTCTGGGACCCCTATAATGTGAATGTTGGCACATTTAATGTTGTCCCAGAGGTCTCTTAGACTGTCCTCATTTGTTTTCATTTTTTTTTCTTTATTCAGTTCCAAAGCAGTGATTTTCACCAATCTGTCTACCAGCTCACTTATTTATTCTTCTGCCTCATTTATTCTGCTATTGATTACTTGTAGAGTATTTTTCATTTCAGTTATTTTTTATCTCTCTTTGTTTTTTAAAACTTCTAGCTCTTTGTTAAAAATTTCATCTATGGGGCTTCCCTGGTGGCGCTAGTGGTTGAGAGTCTGCCTGCCGATGCAGGGGACACGGGTTCATGCCCCGGTCTGGGAAGATCCCACGTGCCGCGGAGTGGCTGGGCCCGTGAGCCATGGCTGCTGAGCCTGCGCGTCCAGAGCCTGTGCTCCACAACGGGGGAGGCCACAACAGTGAGAGGCCCGCGTACTGCAAAAAAATTAAAAAAAAAAAAATTTAAAAAAAAATTTCATCTATGTTCTTGGTCTGTGCCTCCATTCTTTTTCCAGTTACTTATATCATCTTTACTAGCATTACTCTGAATTCTTTTTCAGGAAGATTGCCTATCTCCACTTCACTTAGTTGTTCTTCTGGAGTTTGATGATGTTCCTTCATCTGGAACACATTTCTCTGCCTTCCGTGTTTGTAGCCTCCTTTCCTCAGGCTGCAGGATCATGGTTACTCTCACTTCTGGTGCCCGCCCCCTGATGGGTGAGGTTGGTCCAGGAGCTTGTGCAGTCTTCCTGGTGGTAGGGACTGGTGCCTGCCTACTGGTGGGTGGAGCTGGGTCTTTTCCCTCTGGTGGGCAAGGCTGTGTCAAGTGGTGTTTAGAGGTGGCTGTGGGATCAGAATAACTTTAGGCAGCCTGTCTGCTCATGGGAGGGTCTGTGTTCCCACCCTGTCGGTTGTTTGCCCTGAGGCATCCCAGAATGGAGGCTATTGGGTGGGGCCAGGTCTCAGTGCCCAAATGGTGACCTCCAGGAGAGCTCACACCAAAAAATATTCCCTGGGTTCTCTGCCACCAGTGTCCTTGCCCCCACAGTGAGCCACAGCCAACTTCTTCCTCCCCAGGAGACCCTCCAAGACCCTCAGGTAGGTCTGGCCCAGGCTTTTATGGAGTTACTGCTTTGCCCTGGGTCCCAGTACACATGAAACCTTGTGTGCACCCTCCAAAAGTGGAGTCTCTTTCCCCCAATCCTGTGGAGCTCCTGCCCTCAAGTCCCACTGGCCTTCAATATCAAATGCTCTGGGATCTCCTCCTCTCATTGCCATGTCCCCAGGCTGAGGAGCCTCACGTGGGTCTCAGAACTCTCACTCCTGTGGGAGAACCTCTGTGATATGATGATTATTTTCCACTTTCTGGGTTGCCCACCCAGCAGGTATGAGATTTGATTATATCACAAAAGCACCCCTCCTACCATCTAGTTGTAGCTTCTTCTTTGTCTTTGGATGTAGAATGTCTTTTTTGTATGTTCAAGTCTTTTTTGTTGATGGTTGTTCAGCGGTTAGTTGTGATTTGGGTGGTTTCATGAGAGGAGGTGAGCTCACGTCCTTCTACTCTGCCATCTTTGTCTCTACCCTCTCTCCTGAATGTCACTGTGAGGAGTTCTGGCTTCTTAAAGTTCAATTTTGATTGAAATTCATGAAGGACTTCAGGCTTTACCTCTGGTCAACGACTATCTCTGCAGAATATCTCCAGGGTTAGAGGGAAATCTCCCATATAGGCTCTTTTAAATCTGCTTTGCTGGAACTTTTTATAAGGAATCTCCAGATTAAACTTTTAATAGTCCCTTGAGGCTAAGAAGCCAAGCCAATCATTTGACATCTATAGATTTGGGTGAATTCTTCTCCTCAATGTCCCCCAAATATTCTGAGGTTCTTGCATTTGCCAGGAAGTGACCTTCCTTACTCAGCAAGTAAGGCTGCTGGGAACTCTAAGCAAGGTACCACACTATTTTCCCAAGGGGCTTTATTGGCTCCATGAAGTCAACCTTAGTTTCTTAAAGCTGTTTGGTCAAACCTAAGTTTATGTATATCTCTCTCAAATATGACATTCTAGGCAAAACTTTAGTAATATAATCAATGTTTGCAATTATGTGCTATTATAAGGAGAACAGATTCTTATTGAAATTATGCAAATAACTATATTGCCAAGAAAATAAGAATGTTCACTGAAAGCTTCTGAATTCTGGAGGAATCGGGTAGGGAGAAAAAGACAAATGATTCAATTTTGCTTACAAGGGTATAATTTACCAAACTGCTCTAGCTTAAGAGAGAAAAACAAATTTTCCTAAATTTGGAGAAACAAAACTTTAAAAAAAAAAACAGCAATGTTTCAAATTTAAAAATCATAGAGCTTCCCTGGTGGTGCAGTGGTTGAGAGTCTGCCTGTGATGCAGGGGACACGGGTTCGTGCCCTGATCTGGGAGGATCCCACATGCCGTGGAGTGGCTGGGCCTGTGAGCCATGGCCACTGAGCCTGCGTGTCCGGAGCCTGTGCTCTGCAACGGGAGAGGCCACAACAGTGAGAGGCCCGCGTACCACGAAAAAAAAAATCATAAAATGGGGCTTTCCTGGTGGCACAGTGTTTAAGAATCTGCCTGGCAGTGCAGGGGACATGGGTTCGAGCCCTGGTCCAGGAAGATCCCACATGCTGCAGAGCAACTAAGCCCACGCACCACAACTACTGAGCCTGCGTTCTAGAGCCCATGAGCCACAACTACTAAAGCCCACGAGCCACAACTACTGAAGCCCATGCACCTAGAGCCCATGCTCCACAACAACAGAAGCCACTGCAATGAGATGCCCACGCACCACAACGAAGAGTAGCTGCCATTCGCTGCAACTAGAGAAAGCCCACACACAGCAACAAAGACCCAATGCAGCCAAAAATAAATAAAATAAATAAATTTATTTTTTAAATCATAAAATATTATAACCATCTTCTTCAGTTTACTTAGTCCCATGTAATTAATTCTTGTTTTGTCTGATCTTTTGTTAGAAGTTTTATGAAACCATCAATTTCTCCATTAGAGTTTTGTAAATTCTTACTCAGTTCAGTGTAATGATTTGAAATTCATCAAAAACTTGTGTTCTAGAATACTTGTTAGATCCTTTTCCATGAACTTCTCTGAACATGAAACACATTTTCAGGAAGCTTTTGTAAAAGCATCTGAGTAAAACCATTGTCTAAGTAATAAGAGACAAATATCCATTACTAAAAATTTGATTCATTCTAATGGAATTGACAAGAAAATTTATCTCTGTGACACAAAACATTTAAGATAATAACTAGAATTATGACTGATAACATTATACTAGGACATATCCAATTTTAGGAATTTCATATACTTTCTAGAACATTTATATTAATAACATTCACCCTTATGATATAACCTAGAGTTTATGATCATTTATTTAGCAATGCTTCCCATGTAAGTAACATACCAAATAAGCCTAATGAGTTTCATAGCTCTCTTTTCTAATAAGATAAAACAAATCTTTTAAGGTGTTCCAAGGGGCCCCTGGAAAACCTGAACGTTATTTCCAGGTCAATAAGACTTCATTTAGAATTTGATTTGGGGGAAAATCTACTTTTTCAAAAATAAAAATGTTTTAAAACACTTTGTCAAATATGATCATATGTCACTGTGAATTAATATTTAGTTATCAATTTAATCAAAGTCACAAAGATTCACATGTAAATACAGATAGTTAAATAGTGTAAAAAGACTTAGCTCTTTTAATATTGAAAGCACTCAGTTTTTCTTCAAAATTATCAAAGACTCATAAAGACAAAATGTACAATATTTGTTTTGCTAGACAGATTACATTAAATGTAAAAATAAAAAAGTCTTTGTTTACAATTTCTCATTAAGAGCAGACCAATTATTAAGAAAATTTTGCAAAAAGAGAGAAAAAACAAATTTTAATTTTCTACCAGCTTACTTTGTATATTAAAACTCAATCACTTTATTAAATTCATTCCAATCTTAGACCTGACTACACATAAAATTCCTTTCTAAAGATTCCTTTTTAACAAACCTCTTACAACTTTCTCTGTCCATTTTGGTTTGTCCCTTGTTCTCTTTCCCATTTAGAAGTTACCAGCTTTAGGACAAAAATCACTTAACAAAGTTTTTACATTAACAAAAACATCTCCATACCTTACACTTTTTCTTACCCCAAAACATATTCTAATTTCCTTATAATTCCTAGTAGCTTTAACCACATATATTATTTACAATTCTTAATCCTTTGAAGCTTTAATTTTTTTGTAAAGATAAAAATTATTAACTGTGTAAGTATTTTGTGGCTTGGCAAACATAAATACATTTCATAATTTCTAGAAACATATTCTACTTCATAGTACAAGCTTTTAATGAAGCACAAGACATGTTTACTAATAGAACCAAACATATTTAGTGTGTAATAAGAGGTCAAAAGTAGGTAAACTTAGACTCGTTCAGCAATTAATATTTCAGCATTCTGTCTTAGTTGGAAATGATCTAGACATTCAATTCATTTAATTTAACTTAGCAAAACTCTAAGGGTACAATTTATCAAAGACATTTAGAAAACTATTTAAGTTGACATAGTAAAAACAATTATTGCTAAAAAAAGTTTACCTAAAAGAATTCTTATCTTATGTCTATTTAATTAATTTGTTCTTAACAATCACTCAGATTACTCATGACAATTTCATAAGATGTTAAAGTAGTGTTAGCCATCATCTTAAATTATTATTATTATTACTTTTTTCTGAGAAATTTTGTAAGAGATAACATGAGCTTATTTGACTTTTAGTAAAACTACATAGAATAAAGCTATTATACTTAATGCTGATAACTCTTAAGATATGTCTGTATTAATTAAACCATTAAACCTGAACTAGATTTTACTTACCAAAAATTATCCTAGATCATGTGAATTTGAAAAATATTTGTATTCGTTTTTGTTATATTTTTGAGAATTTTTATATTGCTTGTTGGAATAAATTAAGTTTACTCACTCAGATAGCTACAGTCTTTTATTATTTATGGAGAAGACTTTTAAGTCTTCTTGCCCTTTAAGTGTACTTGCCCTTGATAAACAATTTTAAGGAGACTGTGATTTAGAGTTTGAGCAAGAGAGGGTTTTTTTTGGTGGTTTTTGTTTAAAAAAAAACCCTCTTTCCTTTTTTTTCTTTAAATTTTAGTTTCAGGTTCTAACAATTGAGATAATCTGGGCTCAGTCTCAGGCAATGTGGCTGTGTTTACATTTCAAAGACATGGTAAGATTTATAACTTTAAGGGACAGAGAAAAAAATGTAAATTTTCTTCTGTGAGTTTTGGAGTGTATTTTTCTATTATCATAAGTCTCAGGGTAATTATTATTTTAAAAACGTTTTCTTCTTAAGTACAGGACAATTTTGCTCCAATTATCCTCAACTTTTATAATATCTACAAGAATTTGAGAGGAATAGGTTTCAGGGTTGGTGAAGATAAATGGGCCTTGACTTGTTCCTAAGTTGCATTTCTGGTTTTGTAGAGATTTGGAAGTCAAAGATACTTGTTTCTATTAGCTCTTGAATATTGGCTTCCAACTGATCTTTTCCTAATTATTTGTAGGAGGGCCTAAGGAATTGCTGAGGAGATGGGGCAATTTTTTAAATTTTTCTTAAAAAGGGGAATTCATGTTGGATCTTTATTTTAAGTCTAATTTCTGTTATTTCATCTTAATAATGATTCCCTAAGGCTAGCTGTTATACATTATTTTTCCTTTCAATTTGATCCTTCCATAAATACCAATATGACAGCTGTTTATGATGAGAGCTCTCAAAAAGGTAATCTTTTAAATACAGCAAATTTAAAGGATCCATCATCTGGCCATTGAGGAGTAAGACCTTTCATTAATTTCAAATAGTGACTCAAATCAGTAAGCTTTTTTATGGAACAACCCAGAGGTAACTTTTCAGGCTTAGAATAAATCCTTACCATGGATGAAATAAGCATACTTTCAGATGGAGAGGGCACAGATGATATAGCCCCTATAATGTGAAAATTCATTTCCAAGGATAATCTAAGAAAGCAAAGGCCTTCATTGCACAGGGAGTAAGGGTGGTATAATGCAAACTGTGTCCCTGGTCTCTCCTGGGAATTTGAGGCACCTCTGATCCCAAACCTACTAATCTGTGACATCAGGCATATGCTGCTGGAATGGGACTTTTCCAACACTAACAAGGCAATGAAGGTTGAAACAACAAAGGCCCCTTATGGACTGGGTCCCCTTAGGACAAACTCCTCTGACAGCTGGCACAACAAGACTAGAGTGTGCTGTTTATGACTTTGTGTCTCAGAACCCCAGTCAATTCAACTGGTTACCAGATGCACCCCAGTAAATACACCATCCAGATGGTGGAGACCAGAGAGAATATTCTCACTGGACAAAAAGCCAAACTCTCAGGACATAGAAAAATACAGAAGGAAAATTCTCATCCAGTTTTTATATAGAGGACTGACAGCAAAGTTTGTCTTAATAGGCACTGGACTGGAGAGAACTGTTAACTCACCAGTCTGTGAGGCTGTCTCAAACAGCAGGCTTATAGGGCCTATGCCTGTATTCTGCCCTATGGTTCTTTCTTCTTATGAAACATGACTCAGGAGACAGAGACAAAGAAAAACAGTGACTATCTCTGGGAGGAAAGGATTAAGAAAAACTGAGACGAGATTACTCATTTCCAAAAACCAGATTTTCTATGTCACAAGGATCTTGCTCCATAAGTATTTTCTTCTGCTAATCTAAATTTAGAGATAGAGAAAAGGAGACTCTTAAGCACTTTCCCTCCCACCAGACCTTACAGGCCTGGGAAATCGAGGAGATAAGAAATTTTACCTTCTGCTGGCCTTTGTCATGTGTCCTAGGATCTCTCAGCTGCAGCAGTCTTGTGGTGGGAAGCAGGGTTTAGCCAGCCTCCTGGTTGTCTTGTCAGCTGTTGAGGAGGAAGAAATGTCCCTGCCAACCTTCTTGAGTTAAAGAAGTAACAAGGTTTATACAGTCTTCTTGACCCTGCATTCCCTAACTCTGGTGCTAATGATGTCTTTCTACCTCCTGGTACAGGGAGGGCACCATTCACATGAGATATTAATTTCCTGCTTTCATGGAGACAGATAGGAAGGTCAGTGTGTCTCTCTTGTATCAGTCATTTCTTCAGTAACTTTAATTCAAAGTAATATTCCACTGAGGCATATTTTGGAGCATCCTGCCCTGGGCACCAACAAAGTCAAATGGTTTAGAGAGAAAACAAGTCCCTTTGTCAGCAGTGACCTGTGCTCATGGTGATTGTTATTCCATCTCCACAATACCATTGGGCTGGGTGCTCAAGAAACAGAGCTGTGAAAACATGGCTCCTGTCTCTTATAATTTATAGTACCAATGTTTCAAAGAAAAAATTTTATTTAGTGCCTCCTTTGTGTTAGACAATAATGCTGGTATATTTTCAAGATATACAAATAATAGAAAGAGACATGTATGGTACTTGAATTGTAGTGAGACATTAAAAATTTTCCCCCCCAAAAAATCTTTTTCTTTATACTTATAAGAAAAAAAAATGTAGATTCATTTTGGATAAGATAAAGAAAATTTATGAAGTGATAAATCTAACCTGAGAAAGTAGAAAAGAACACAGTACACAGGCTCTGAGCATTCTACTCACAGAAAATATTGTCCTGTTCTTTTGCAATATGGACTTGTTCCCCTGTCCCTATGTCTGTCTCTTCCCCTCTCTGTTTCTGCCCCTCTTCTCTCTCTCCCTCACACATACACACATTCACTCCCCTACAAAAAAACCCATTGACTAAATGCTAATTGGCAGGCATTGTGCTCAAACTGAGGCTACAGTGGTGAGTTAAAAACAGAGATAATTTTTCCATCCTCATCAAACTTATATTCCAAGATGGAGAAAGTGAATACTAACCAAAGAGTCACACAACCATAATATTGCAACCACAACTAACAACCATAACCACTGAGTTAAGCTAAGCAAGCCACTATTGTCAGCTTTCTCTCAACCCTCAGTAGAGTGTGTTCCACTTAAAGGCCTTGAGTAAGTCAATATTCTGTTGAGAAAATCCAGGAAATTTCTCAGTCTTCCACATCTGAAATTATGCAGTTTGGAATGTCAGGAACAAGAGTGAGGGGAAAGGTCATTCAGAACTGCAACTAACCAGTTTCTCTCTTTCTGACTGCTGCAATAACCTCCTAGTCTATCCTGTATTTACTCCCATTCCTCTGGCCTGTTCACAGAGCTGCCAAAGTGGTCCCTTAAAATTTAAGCCTGATTGTGCCACTCTATACTCAAAATCATCCAGTGAATTCAATTTAAATACAATAAATCCAAAGTTCTCACCAAGGCCTCAAAGTCCTTTTTGATCTGTTCTCCCCTTCTCCCATGTCTCTCTTGGCCTCATTCCTACCACTCTCCCCCTTGTTTTCTGTAATCCAGCCAAACTTGCTTCTTCTCCAGCTTTTACTAAAACACTATTTAGTAGACAAACAATTTAATTTAAATTGGGCAAAAAATTTAATAAGACACTTAACCAAAGAAGATACATGAATGGTAAATAAGCAACATTTAAAAATGTTCAGCATTATTAGTCATCAAACAAAAATTAAAACCACAATGCAAGTAACTTCACATCTACTAGAATGACTAAAATTAAAAAGATTGATAGCATCAAATGTTAGTAAGGATGGAGAACAACCAGAAGTCTTATACATTCCTGAAGAAAATGTGAAATGATGTACTACTTTGGAAAACAGTTCGGCATTAATACAACCCCCTAATTTCACCCCCTAGGAATTTAAATGAGAAAAATATGTCCACACAAAATTTGTACGTGAACGTTCATAGAAACAACTTTATTCATGATTATGAAACTGAGTAGAATCCTGTGGGGCCTTCCCAGTGACAGACTCCCAGTGTTCCCTGCTTCTTGTTTGTAGAAAAAAGCTTTAGTCTCCTAGGCCTCCCTTGATTTCCAAAGAGCAGTTAATGATTATAGAACTGACAAAATTCAGAAACAAAGGAAAAGCAGTCAAGCAAGAAAAGTAACAATAGATTGAAAAACAGTGTTATCTATATCCCTTTCTCCTCAAGGGATATAGATAACAGTCTGACACATATCCTTGATGTGGTGCTCCAAGGACAATGGTGCTTCAAGGACAAAGGACAACCCTCTCTGAAAAAGTGTCAGCGTTGCACCCCTTATCAGACCCTTAATTGCCCTCCCCACCATGTTGTGATGGTTATGAAATTCCTGAGCCCAGCTGGGCGATGAGACCTGTCCCAAATAAGAAAAGGCATCTTCCCTGTCCCACTGCCACCCTGTAGAAGGAAAGTATATGTGCCTGACCAATTAGTAAACGAAATTTTCACCTTGGAGCATTCCTTTGTTTTCTGGCTATAAAAACTGATCAATAGCACATGTTTGGGGTCGACTCCCCCAGACTACTAGGAAGTCAGCCTGCTGTTCTGGCAGAGACACTTTCCTCTAATAAATTCTATCTTCTTTACCTTCTGCCTTGTGTCTGGAAATTCTTTTCCAAATCACGTATGGACCACGACACTTGAGCGTTTTTTGTAGACACTAAGGCTCTCCACCTGATGGAGGATTTGACTACATGCTGATCACAAGCATGTAGGTCCCAGGCTGGTTGGAACAAGAAGGCTGATGATTAAGGTTCCCAAAACATCACCCTGTCACCTCTCCACCAACTAATCAAAAGAATGTCCATGAACTGATAATTCACCCTGAGACCCTCACTCCTAATGTTGTCTTTAGAAACACTTGCCCAAAAGTCTTCAGGGAGTTTGGGTCTTTTGAGCATTAGCTGCTTGTTATCCTTGCTTCGCATCTTGCAAATAAACACTGTACTTTCCTTCACCACAACTGGTATCAGTAGATTGGCTTTGCTCTGCATTGGGTTAGTGAATCTGTGTTTGGTTTGGCAATAATTTTGGCAACCATGAAGGGGCCACCATCCCTAGTGGGCATCTCAACCATAGCACACTGGCCCCTGACCAGTGGCAGCTCATGGATACTACTCAGCAGCTGCTTGAGCACCTTTGTCTCAGAGATGGCCCTGAACACTTGCCACTGACCAGGCATCATTGGCCCATGGTACTTTTGATTTCTGTGGTAAAGGGAAAAAGACACATGCTTTGCTGGTTGAGATTTCTCTAGTAAGTAGTAGAACTTGTGTGTGATAATACCAGGGTATTCATTCTCTTAGCCGTTTGGGTCTGTCAGTGACTAAACATTTGTTGGGATTTTCCCTTTTGGGCTGAGGAGTTTGAAACCCTGAGAGACTACATTTGTTTGTTTGAGATTTTAAGATTACCAACCATAAACAACTGAGAATGGGTAATCAGAGCTCTGTTTCATCTTATATTCCCTATGGTGTATTTTGCAGAATTGGGAAATTCTTAGCTCTTAGTTTCATGGGCTCATACCCACGAAAAGGAGAAGGTGATATTTTTCTAAAATCATATGGTCACAGTATTCTTTAGGCTCTGGAGAATAATGACCCAGATGGGGCACTTTTTGACATTCTAAAACTTGTTTTTGCATATGAAAAAGCTGGCTTGTTAAAAGTATCTCTTCACTATTCTGACCAGAAGGAAACAAATCTTACCAGGAGGAACTTACATTTTTCTCCCTGTGCCTTTGAAATGTAAATGTTCTACCCTGGGCTCTAATGTACTCTCACTCACTCTTGTCTATACCAACGCCAATTCCTGAGACTGAGGGGGAAAAAAAGGGAGAAGAGTTCTTTTTAAACTCAGGCAGGAAAACTGTGAGATCTCTGTTTGTCTGGAATGTATGTATGTCCATGCGTACATTATAAATATATCTCTTTTCCTTTGGATGGTATTATCAAAGTTAGTTTGTAAATGAGCTCTATTTAATTGACTTAAAGGAAATTAAGCACTTACAGAAATTCACAGAAATATAAAAGAAACTAACTTGAATGAATTTCAGATTCATGTGATCTGAAAAATATTCAATATTAAATTTGGGATAATGGCTGACTTGGTCTAATGTCTCATAAAGTTTTCTTGGGTAATCTAAACATAATTTTTGAGAACAAGTGAATAAAATAGAGGTAAATGAGACAAGAGTTTTTAGGTGAACTCTGGGAATAATTATGTTTTAGGAATGTCTACTTAAAAATAGCTTTTCTGGAAGTTTTAATAACTTGAAATTTTAGAGTTTAACTAAATTAAGCTAAATGATGAGAATTCATTGAATATCGAGGTCTTTTCCAAATAAAATAATATACTGAAATATTAATTACTAAACAATGGCTTCCTTTTACAGAGAAAGTAAAGATATTTAAGACTATTCATAAATATGTTTGGTGTCACACTGAGACATTTTCCATAAGAAAGCACATATTTTTAGAAATTATAAATAGCATTTATTTATAAATTTGCCAATCTACAGAATGCTAATGTAAAGAACAGCTCATAATTGCTTACTTCTTAATTTTCACTAGGAATTTAGGTTTTTAAGAGTTGAGAATTCTAATTAAATATGTAATTAAAGCCACTAGAAATAATGAGAACATTTTAGTATACAGGG
This sequence comes from Mesoplodon densirostris, assembly GCF_025265405.1. Classification (NCBI taxonomy): domain Eukaryota; kingdom Metazoa; phylum Chordata; class Mammalia; order Artiodactyla; family Ziphiidae; genus Mesoplodon; species Mesoplodon densirostris. The sequence goes on along the minus strand of NC_082679.1, from coordinate 22,184,855 downwards.
TAATAGGATGTGTGTTTTCATTAAAAGAAGGTATGAAGAATAGGAATTTATTTTGTTAAAGAAAAAGGAAGTAATTTTGTCTTAAAGCTGGTTATTTCTAAATAGGAAATAAAATAAAGGGCAAGTTAATATGAATATAGAAAGTTGTAGATTTCTGGGGAAAAAGTAATCTTTAGAAAGAAATTCTATGTGTTGTCAGGACTCCCTAAGATTAGAATGAATTTAATTGAGTAAATGAATTTTAAGATTAAAAGTAAAGTGGTACAAAAACTTAAAATTTTTTTCTCTCTCTGTTAAGAGAAAAAAGTTTTCTTGGAATATTGATTTGCTTTTGATTACAGATTGTAAATTTTCTTTACCTTTTTTTTTTTTTTTTTTTTTTTTTTTTTGCTGTACGCGGGCCTCTCACTGTTGTGGCCTCCCCCATTGCGGAGCACAGGCTCCGGACGCACAGGCCCAGCGGCCATGGCTCACAGGCCCAGCTTCTCCGCGGCATGTGGGATCTTCCCAGACCGGGGCACGAACCCGTATCCCCTGCATCGGCAGGCGGACTCTCAACCACTGCGCCACCAGGGAAGCCCTTCTTTACCTTTTAAATAATCTGTTATAACTTTCTGTATTTGCTTTTAAAATCTTTCATTGTCACTTTGGTTAAATGGATACGCATTGTTTCACAGTGATCTGTAATCCTATTTGACCAAGTGTCTTGAAACTTTTTAACATTTTGGATAAACTTCTCAAGGATAGAATCCTAATTAAAGATATTTTGACCTCTAGATAGCTTTGGGATGTTTCAGAGGACCCCTAAGTCATCTCAAAGAGAGATATTAAGCTAATTAGGATTATTTGGTATGTTATGGGAGGCACTGTCAATTGATTAGAGATAAATGTATCTCCAACCTTCTTAGGTTATACATTTAGATTATACTAAATATCATTAATATAGATATTCTTATGTTATATGGAATTAAATAAAATTTCTAAAATTTGAATATGTCAAATTTGTATGTTACAGAAGTAAACAAAATTTTTTTTTGTCGATTGCATTTTAACCAGCTCTTTAACTGTGTCTTTTTAAGTCTTTTTATCATTCATAGATGCTTTTGCAAAAATGCTTCATCTTCAGGAAGATTCATACTAAAGACTTTCTGACAAGTGCAGGTTTCTGATAACTTTCAAATCATACCATTGAATTGGGTAAGAAATTAAAGAATTCTAATGGAAATCCCGATGGTTTCATAAAGGTTAAGGCTGCAAACTGTAAACAGCTCAAATGTTCATCATCAAGTGAATGAGTAATTCACATCAGCAATAAAGGGGAATGAAATATTAATATACATAACATGGATGAATCTCAAAACATGCTGAGTGAAAGAAAACAGGAACCAAATACACACTGTTAGATTCTATTTATGTAAATTTGAGAATGGGAAAACTGTAGTCACTGAAAGCAAATCATCATATCACTTTTGTAGGAAGGTGAGGATTGACCACAAAGGAGCCTAAGGAAACTTTCTGGGTAATGGAAATTTTCTGTATCATGATTGTGGCAGTGATTACACAACTGTACATATTTGTCAAAATTTATCTAACTGTGCTATACACTTAACATGAGTGCTATTAGTTGTATGTAAATTGTACCCTAATAGGGGTGATTAAAAGGAAATATATATTATGTATGACATATAAATATATGTTTACATATATTACATATATATCATGATAATAGAATAAAATATGTTCTTAGTGATTAAATTGCCATTTAGCCAACATCCAGAATGCCAAACATCCTTATTTTTTTCTTGTTTTTCCTTTCTCTAACCTTTCAAAAAGCATCATTTTTAATAGTCACATCAACATTGCTGATTAGATTTGCAGTAATTTGAAAACACAGAAGACATTCCTTTTAAAAATATAAACAAAAGCTTCTTTCATCTGCTCTCTAGATCTTTTTATTCTTATGCCACATTCTTTACACCAGTTGACCAATTGAGTTAGGCACTCATTTACTTTTTCACAAATCTTTGTTGTGTTTCTGCTAGTTCTACATTAGGGACTATTAAGGAGGAAAACCACTGACACAAAATGGTTTCATTTGTGCTAAAGCCCACGATACCACGCATATATTTAATACCTAACCTACTTGCAATTTCGACCTTCACCAGAAATGTTATCTTAATTCTGAAATCTGGAATTTTCTGGTCAGCACCAATGTGGTAATCTATCACAGGGGCCCTCTCCATCTCCCCCAACCCAAGAAGAAGAGGCAATCTGCATGATAAACTCAAGGCTTCCCTTCCCTACAAAGAGAAGATAGTACTGGTCCCAAATAACCTTTTTTTCTTTTGCTAATGACTTTCTTGCCCACCCTCCTTTCTATAAAAACCTTCCACTCCTGTGACAAAGAGAAAGAGAGGCATGGACATATATACACTACCAAACGTAAGGTAGATAGATAGTGGGAAGCAGCCGCAGAGCACAGGGAGATCAGCTCGGTGCTTTGTGACCGCCTGGAGGGGTGGGATGGGGAGGGTGGGAGGGAGGGAGATGCATGAGGGAAGGGATGTGGGAACAGATGTATATGTATGACTGATTCATTTTGTTATAAAGCAGAAACTAATAAAAAAATAAAGTATAAAAAAAAAGCAAAACTTCCACTCTGTATAACTTCTCAAAGTGCCCTTCTATTTACTAGATGAGATGCTGCCCAATTCATAAAGCATCAAATAAGGCCAATCAGATTTTCAAATTTACTCAGTTGAATTTTGTTTTTTAACAAGACATGATCTTAAACAAGATAAACATTGCCCCTGTTTTCATCTCAGGTGGCCTCAGCCTGCAGCTGCTTGAAGCAGGATTTTGGTTCCTGGCCAGAGATTGAAGTCAGGCTGGGGCAGTGAAAGCACTAAATCCTAGCCACTAGACCACCAGGGACTAGTGGCCAGTGACAAGGTCCTGGCCTGTCTGCTGTGTAGAAATGAATTTCCACAGAGATGGAAAGTAGTGAAACAAGTGAAGTGTTTATTAGGAGGACAAAGAATACATGTGGATAGACACATGGGTGGGCTCAGAGAGAGAGCTGTGCTCGCATGGTAGTTTGAATCACTTTTATGGGGAATTTCTTCCAGGTTTCCTTTGACCAATCATCTTGCTTTGCCTGGTTCTGAGTCCATATTTGGTATACCTCAGGGTCCTCCCGTGTTCATGTGCATCTCTTAGCCAAGATGGATTCTAGCGAAGAGGCCTATGGGTAGTTGACATCACTTACTATGGGGTGGTGCCCCCTCCCTTTTTGACCTCCAAGGAACCCTTCTGCACATGTGTAGCTGGGAAGGTCTCCTTGACTACGAGAATGAGGAACATCTAGTCTTTTATCTCTTATCTGGGCAGGGCACAGCCTCCTTTCTTGATTGCCCTGTTATTGATATTTTGGAGTTTCTGTCCAGAGGGAATGAACTCCTGCTGCTTACCCTGGGGCCCATCTATCTCCTGCCTCACTTTCACAGAACTCACAATCTGCTGTGAGAGACAGTCAGAATATGAGCACACACACACAAATGATTTTAAAGCCCAATAGATTTGAAGTCAATAGAAAAGACATTGAGGGCTTCCCTGGTGGCACAGTGGTTAAGAATCCGCCTGCCAGTGCAGGGGACACGGGTTCAAGCCCTGGTCCAGGAAGATCCCACATGTCGTGGAGCAACTAAGCACGCGAGCCACAACTACTGAGCCCGCATGTTGCAACTACTGAAGCCCATGAGCCTAGAGCCCGTGCTGCACAACGAGAGGAGTCACCACAATGAGAAGCCCTCACACCACAACAAAGAGAATCCCCCGCTTGCCACCACTAGAGAAAGCCCACGCACAGCAACGAAAACCCAATGCAGCCATAAATAAACAAATAAATAAATAAATAAATAAATAAATAAATAAATATTTAAAAAAAAAAGACATTGAAAAAGAAATGGGCCTCCTTTTGATAAGGAAGTCAGAGGTTTCTATGTAACTTCTTTTGAGAACAATAAGCCATGTCTTTTCCTTCTTCTACATTTTCTCTCCCCACTGCTTACCCCAACAAAATGCTGAAGACAGAATTTGCACTCAATAGATTACTTTTTAAATTGATGTAAAAGTATAAAGTATATTTATGTGCATTAAAGTATGGAAGGGCATACATTTGGAGCATAAAAGCTCAGTACCTGCTGGAAATATCACATAATTGATGAATATAAAACTAATTATATAATAAGGAAATTAAAAAGAAATTTCAGGCTGTGTAGAGACTAAATTAAGAGAACAAAAACATATATAATAGCTGAATATTTTGGCATTTGAAATTGGAATTTAAAAAATAGATAAGAGAGGAAGAAATAGGAGTCTTAATTAATAACTGAAGGACAAAGGGGGGATAGGTAGCTTATTTAGCTTATTTAGCTTATTTCTGCCTTTTTAGTTGCAGAAAATATCAGTTTTGAAACCAGATATGGTTGCAATGTATTAGTTCTGCACAAAGTGCTAGGATGAGTTTCCCCACACCCACAGTTTGGGGATAGTGCTTTACTCATAACTCATCTTTCATGCATTTGCCTAAATTCTTGTGGAATACAGCTGGACTTGCAGCTCATAAATATGAACTTTGGATGTGTTTTAAACACTACTGAACTCCATTTTAATTTTACATATTAAAGCCTCTGGGCTCTATTTACTCTTTCATTATATAACATTCATTTATCTTATGAAAAACGCTGTGATTCATTGTTGGTCTAGCATTTTTTTTCACTTATTTGGATGATTTTTAGAATCCAAACTGTATTGTTATTTATCTTGGAAAACAGGAACACTTTCAGGAGTCAGTTCTCTGAGTCCCAAACCCCTCACCTGACACCCTCTTGTGGTGCTGTGCCCTGGGGGGAGGATACAGCAGGATCTGCAGGTGGAGAGGCCTAGAGAGCTGAGGGTATTATGTGTCTGGTTTATCGCCAAGATTAGTCAAGCCCCAAATTATAGTGTTGAGGGAGACATTTTTCACGTAATGAGGTATGGGGAAGTCATTTAGGCTTATACATGGTTCAGTGTAAACTCTGTGTGAACTGAAAGAGCCTGTCAAACACACACAGCACATCTGCTTTAACCATTAAGGAAAAGAAATGTCTGATTCAAAAATAAGGGTAAATGACTCCCTTCTTACGATGCCCATGTTAACACCCTCTCGAAGACGAGGTTCCTTTCCCACGTGCCAGGATCCTACTGTCTCACTATATATGTACTAAGTCTGTCTCTTTTGAAATCTTTAAGGAATAGACCCCTGTCATGTTTGATGTATGTTCTTTGTTCTGATAAAGTAGAAGACTACCATGCTTCAGTGGAGAAGTTCCTTAGAGCCTTTTGAGGGGCTGCCTCCCAGATTATAGCCCTCAGCTTGGCTCAAATAAAACTATTTTATGTTCCTATTATAAATTCTTTATTATTTCCCTCCACAGTGTGTTATTCCTTATGAAGTCCAGCTGTTCTAGGCTGACACCAAGCCACCCTGAAGCAGCCATCGTGTCTTCATTGTCTCTTTCTCACATCTGGGTCCTTGAAGGTTGCTGAGATCACACTTGCTTGTCTGTGTCCATGGAACCCAGGGCAGAGCCCAGGTCCTCCCACCAGGGCCCTGGATTCTGGTACCAAACCCAGGAGAAGGTGTGCTCTAGTTATATCAGCCTCACCTGGCACCAAGGCCAAGATCATCATGTGTTTTTTCCCAGACTTCTTCTGTGGGAAAGGGTTTTGTGATGTTTTGTTTTCCCTAGTTCACCCTAGAGAGATGCAAGGAGGAAGTCTGATGCAGACTTTCCAGCTTACAAACATCTGAGGGCTGTGTCTCAGGTCAGGATCAATGTTCCCTTTTCCATGGGCATTCAAGTCAGTGAGGCAGCCTGACTTAAGGGTCAGGACTCTGCCTCTGTAGTCCTGGAGTTGATGGCTGAAGGCTGGGGACAGGGGCACTGCAGTTTTTCCCAAGGGGAATTAAAGGCCAGAAAGCCCTGGTTTCTGCAGGAGTCTGATAATCACCTGGAATGTATGCCAGTTAACATATAATTTCTTTATCCTATTTATTCATTATTGTTATTTCTCATTGTACTTTGGGACTCAATTTTTTATTGTTATAGAAATCCAATGTTTTCAAAGATTCTCCCTCAAGGATTCTACTGTTAACATTTTTCATTAAGAGAAATGCCTGTCTATTCCTATCTTTTTTTCCCTCCATTATTTACTGTGTCTTTTCTAGGTCTTGTCCTTGTCTCCTAGGCCACAGTCAGTAATGTCTCCACTTATGTATTCTGAGTGTGTGATCATTTGGTCCAAGGGATTCTGCTGAATGAAGTATAAATTCTGATATCTTTCTCTTGCAAACTTTCAAAACCTACAAATAAAATGAAGATATGGGCAATATAAAATGAAAATATGATTTTCCATTCTTATTAATATCTATCTCTATATTTCAAGAGAATTCAATTATTGGCCCCTGATGACTATATTTTTCAAAAGAATTCCCTAGGGCTTCCCTGGTGGCATAGTGGTTGAGAGTCCGCCTGCCGATGCAGGGGACATGGGTTCGTGCCCTGGTCTGGGAAGATCCCACATGCCGTGGAGCGGCTGGGCCCGTGAGCCATGGCCACTGAGCCTGCGCGTCCAGAGCCTGTGCTCCGCAACGGGAGAGGCCACAACAGTGAGAGGCCCGTGTACCACAAAAAAAAACAAAAAAAAAAAAAAAAAAAAAAACAAAAAACCAAACCAAACAAAAAGAATTCCCTAAATAATTACCAGTAATTCACTACTCCAATGTAATGTAGAAGATATTCTTAGTGTATTCTTCAAATTCATGTTGATGGAATGCTCAAGTTCCCTATATCAAATTGAGCTCCTATATTCCCTCTGAATAATAAAACTAAGATATGTTTGCTAAAGATTGTTGAAAAACAGCATTTTAGCTTGACATGGACAGTACAAATATAGTATCACTAAGGGTGAAAATTTAGTATATGTCCTGTGGACTACCAGTTTCATGTTCCACAATCACAATCGAACCATTTAAATACAGAATTATTTCCTAATTCTGTTAAATAAATCTCATTATAAATAACAAGCATTTTGAAAGCTTTAAATTTTTAACTATAGCTAATTAATTTGTACCTTTTCTCCTCTATCAACAAAAATTGACCTTCATGGTTAACTCAGTTAAAAAATAAAACAGCACAATAGGAAAGAAGTAAAATATCTCCGTTGCCTATAATATATAATAATATATATAAATATGTTGATGAAAAAACGTGGGTCTGCTCTCCCATGTGCAGTAAAGCAAATCTACTGACACCAGGTTATGGTGAAGGAAAGTGCAGCGTTTACTGCAGGTGCCAGGCAGGGAGTTCAGGTCAGCTAGTGCTCAAAACACCTGAACTCCCTTTCCTGATGAGTTTCATGAAAGCATTTTTAAATACCAGGTGAGAGAGGGGAATCACAGGGTATGTGATCAGCTCCTGCACAATTCTTTGATTGGTTGATGTGAGGTAACAGAGCAGTGTCACAGTGGTTAACATTATCAATCCTCAGGCTCCAGTAAAAGATCTCTTACTTAAAACAGTTTTAAAACTTAATAAAAATAAACATTAACTGAGTAGAGGGAAGGTATCCTCAATTTCAGAACAGTGTAAAGTCAGCAAATATCACAACTGGTGCACCCCTTGAAGATACTGATCTTGACTGGTTGCAATTTTTAAGAAAACACATTTGGGTAAAATTAACTCTGCACTTAAAAAAATTGAGTCACAGGTTTTAGGTTTTCTAAATGCTCTAAAAGTACTTATTTTTCCTTTCCAAGAAGGGACTTTCAACCTCCCCCAAAGTAAAAGGGCAGTGCCTCTTGTATTGCTTTCTCTCACTGAACACACCGAAGAAAAATTGCATCATGTTGGTGTCTATCTGAATAATGTGCTCAGGGCTCTCCCTGAGTCATTGCATGGTTCTCATTTGCACGTGGGAGCCAGTGGGTCTAAGTGCAGGCCACCACAAGATGTGCCACTATGGCATGTGGATTATTTTGAGCTGAAAACAATCAAGGCCCAAAAGACTCAGGAAGAGCCTTTGAACTTCCCCCTTATTGCCTAAAATAATTTAAGACAGGAGGCCTGTCCCAGGAAGAAGCTATCACTAGAGATAAATGTAGTATAATACTAGGTGTGGTAGAACAGGAAGAACATTGAAAAGCCCGTTTGATCAAAATCCTCTCTGTGGGGCTTCCCTGGTGGCGCAGTGGCTGAGAGTCCACTTGCCGATGCAGGGGACACGGGTTCGTGCCCCGGTCCGGGAAGATCCCACATGCCGCGGAGCGGCTAGGCCCGTGAGCCATGGCCGTTGAGTCTGCGCGTCCAGAGCCTGTGCTCCGCAACGGGAGAGGCCACAACAGTGAGAGGCACGCGTACCACAAAAAAATAAATAAATAAAAATAAAAATCCTCTCTGTGTCTCATTGTCTTTGGATGGCTCAGCAAACATTTGTTTACCAAACATTAACTCTTTTTAACTTCCTGTGAATTACCTTACTTCCCCTTGAAATATCAGACCCATACCTCCTTCTGATGCCGAAATTTGGCCTCTGTGCACTGGTATGGAGTCGAATTCGGAGGCAGAGTTTGGGTGAAGTAGAAAAGAAGAGGTTTATTGCGTTGCCAGGCAAAGGGGGACACAGCAGGCTAATGCCCTCAAAACTGTGTGTCCCAACCTGGGGGGATTTGGTGAGGAGTTTTATAGCAATGGTTCAAGGTCAGGGTTGCTGATAAGGATTATGGTGTGTTCAGGGCCTGCAATCCTTTAATCTGGCCTCAGGTGGTCTCCTGATGAGCTTCTATGCTTCTCAAGGTTATCAAACTGTGACCTTCTCTCTAGAATGAAGGATGCTTCATCAAGTAGTTAACATCTTCCATTTGTTGGGGGTTTTAGTTCTGTAGAAGAGCTCAAAGTTATTGTTATATATTTCCCTTGAGGCAGAACCAGGATCTTGTCCCAAAGCTGCACTATTGTTTCTTGACAGTTCCTCCCTTGTCTCTGCAGCCCCTCCCTTCCCTGATTAGCAACTATTTGACCCTACCCTTTGGAATTCAGGGAAGGTTGTGGAGGCTGAAGCCTAGTCCCTGCAAACAAGAAATGGGGGACACAGAAAGACTTTAGTGCCCAGGAGCCCCACAGGGTCCTGCTCAGTTTCACTTCTCTTTAGTCAAGAATATATATATGTCACCTTGTCTTGCTGTCTTTGGAATTCTTCATACTTATGTGAATTCCCCATGTGCACATAATAATTTAATTTTCTCTTGTTAATCTGCCTTATGTCATTTTCATTGCCAGCCAAAGAGCTGATGTTACCCAAAAACCTGGGTTTGCCTCTTGGTGGGTGTCAAGCTGAAAGGCACAACAAAAACAAAGATTGGGAGAAGAAAGGATTTATTACTTGCAGCAAGTAAAGAGAACACTGGGGGTCGTTCCCAAAGCAGTGTCTTCCTGAACAGCAAAATTGGGGAATTTTTAAGCTAAGGGTATATGCATATTCATGAAGGGGTTTGGGTGGTCCATAGAGTCCAAGCTTTAGTGGACTGAAGTCATGAGGGTCAGAAAAGGTCAATATCATCATTCCTTATGTTCCCAGTTGATCAGGCTAATCTTTACCATTGAAAGAGAACTGGGAGTCTTTACAATTATCTTTGTTATTGTTACTTCTTTGACCTGAAAACAGTCCTTTGATTCGTCATTATTTTGTTACCTTAGGATCATTAATTACTGAGACCCTTTCAACGGCAAGCATCCTGGCCAGGCTTAGATCGCAAAATGGCTTAGGCCAAAAATGACTCCTAGATATACATATTATTAAACTTTTGTTTTATTTTCTCCTGTTAATCAGTCTCACGTCAATTTAATTCTTAGACCAACTAAAAGTGTTACCTGAAACACTTCTTTTGTTGAGCCAAAAGACACAACCAAGCCAAAGGGCAGGAGAAGGAAGGGTTTATTACTTGCAGCAAGTAAGGAGAACACCAGGGATTTTCCCAAAACAGTGTCCCCTTGAACAGCCAAATTGGGAAAGTTTTAAACTGTCAACTGAAAAAAAAAAAAAAAAAAAGCACAAACTGAGAGTTGTGAGTTAAGTTTTATTTGGGGCAAAATGAGGACTATAGCCAAGGAAACAGCCTCTCAGATAGCTCTGAGGAACTGCTCGAAAGAGTTAGGGGGAAGGTCAGTGTGTATGAGATTTTGGTGAAGGGGGACACATATAATCAGGGACACATTTTGGCAGAAATTTGCTGCTAGTCACAAAATGGTGGCTGCTAGTCACAAGGAGCAGATGTCTCCATTAATGATTTTAGTGCTTTTCTAGATATGAGAAGATAAAAGAAACTGGGCTCATAAAATCTTCTGAAAATACCTAACTATCTGGGGCTTCCCTGGTGGCGCAGTGATTGAGAGTGCGCCTGCCGATGCAGGGGACACGGGTTCGTGCCCCGGTCCGGGAAGATCCCACATGCCGCGGAGCGGCTGGGCCCGTGAACCATGGCTGCTGAGCCTGCGCATCCACAACGGGAGAGGCCACAACAGTGAGAGGCCCGCGTACCACACACACACACAAAAATCTAACTATCTGAAGGCCTGTTCTGCCAGGTTTTCCCAGAGCATAGACTGCCTCATTCCTGATCTCTGTCCTGAATTCCATTCAGGGTGTGTTGAAGGTTGTGAAACAAAATTTATATTTTATGGCAAGACAAGAGAAATTTAAACATAAATTCTTCTCTGCCCTTTGGTCTCCTCTCTCCCCACACTGTGCATTGTGCATCTGCATTATACATTGACCAAACCTCCCCCATAGGCAGGAACACTTGCTCAACCATAAAGAGCAACATTCTCCTAACATCAACAAGACAATTCCCTCCTTAAGAGATAACATTTCTTCTTGACCTTGTAAGGGGTTACATGACCAGCAGGATGGCACTTAGATCTGAATTATGTAAACATTCAATAAAATTTCATTTGATGTACAGCCCTCTGTCTCCAAAAAAATGTATACACCTCCCTGGGTTTCTAATGGGCAGAACAGTTTTCTGAGATGCTCTTCCGAGGTTATAATCCTCAAATTTGGCTCAAAGAAAAATTTCCAGTTCTCTTTTAGATCAAGTGATTACTTTTTTGTCAAGGTCAGAGACTACAGTGGCTAGTGACTTCATTCTTATAGAACCAGATGGTAAGGGACAATTTTATTTCACAAGATCATTAATTACTGAGACCTGTTCAAGAGCAAGCATCATGACCAGGCTGAGATCACAAATGATTTAGGCTTAAAATGGTTTCTCTTATGTCAAAAAGTTATATTTGATTCTTTTTCTTTGGGGACCCCCTACTCCATTTGCCTACAGAAGGGCAGAGGGAAAGTTCTTCCTCTCTGACAGTCTTCATGACTGCCTTGAGAAACAATGATGGACTCAGGAGTTCTTCTCAGCCTCAATGTGAACAGAAATCTTTATGCCTATGGTAAAGGGGCATGGAAAGGAGAGGGTTCTCAATGTGTATAAGTTCAGATGCTTTCAAAGGCAGGCAATGTGCCCTGCACTATAATGCCTGTTGGGCAGGAAGAAAGTTTCCGGTACCCTTCTAGATTTTTCTGGTTAGTCTAGGAATTAAATTGACATGAGACAGATTAAGATCAACAGGAGAAAATCAAACAAAATTTAATAATATGTATACATGGAAGAGACCCAGGAGAACTCAGTAAATCTCCCAAATGGCTGAAATCCTCACCTTAAATACCACTTTCAACTAAAGACAAAGATGGTGGGTGTAGTGGTTTGGGACTTCAAAGGGGAGGAAGGCAATTCTTCCTCGGACCTCATACATGAAGTCACCATACCTCAAGGGGAAATTCAGCTTGCACTGCAACTTCAACTAAAGAACAGTTCTTCGTGTAACACTGCCGGATATTGGAAGATACACAGGCCCCTCGGCCGACCGAAGGCATTCCTTCACTGAGGCAGTTCGCTAGTCGCAGAACACCCTGCTTTAAAAAGTTGATTCAGTTTAGGGCACAGTGGGGGTAGCTTGTGTCTCTTTTACTTGTTAGAAAACACACGTATTTAGGCTGCATGTCAATCTAGACATGGCGTCTATAGCGAAAAGCCTGGTTTTCCCATTTTGAAAGCTCCATTCTTGCGGCCGGAAAAAACCTGAAAAACACTGTTGTTGCCGTGTTTCTAGTCCCTGCAGGCATGGCTCTGAGAAAAAAAAAAAAAAAGAGTTTTAAAGAAAGAAACACAGTGCTTCCTGTTCCTGGTTGGGAGCTCATCCTCCCTGCTCTATAGCTAAAGGGAAATTAAACTGAGCAGCAGCCCCAAAATAAGGCCCTGAACTGCATGCAGAATGAAAGGCGTGCAGCAGTTTCCATTCGGCAGTAGTCGCCGTTCTGCTTTAGTGGAACTGTAGTAAGATTTTCAGGACTCCTAGACTCCTCGCGAAAGCACCCGTTTCCGTGCAAGGGCCCTGAGTACCCCAGGCTCTCCTCAGTTGAGGAGCGACACAGACACGGAGACACTTCGGAGCACCAGTGTGTTTGCCGAGTGAAGGACAGCATGTTGCACACATCCTCGGGGGAGCTAGATTCCCTCAGCTCACCAGCAGCCTCAGGAAGATGACTGTAGCAGCTGCAGCACGCCATGGAAGTCCGCCTCATTGTCATCGCTGGCCTCATTGCCATAGCCGGAGCTATACTGAGAAAAACACTTTGCTTACAATTCCTTCCAGCACTTCATACCTGAACTCAACCTACCTCAAGGAGAAAGTCGGCTTGCGGTCCAAGAGCATCTAGAGCACAGTTTCTACTGTAACGCTGCAGGCTTTTGGAAGATTCGCAGGACCCTAGGAGACCTAGCACATTCTTTCGTTTAGGCAGTTCACCTCAGGAAGAATACGCTGCCTAGAAAAGTTGATTGTGGAAGGACTCAGTGAGAAGCTTGGTCTCTTTGGCTTGGTAGAAGCCACTGAAGATTCTGCCCCATGTCAACCTGGAAATGTCAGCCGTTTGAGACAGACCTTGTTTTCCTGCCTTGAAAGCTGCATTTATGCGGCCTTGAAGCCACGTGAAAAACACTGATGTGGCTCAGATTCTCATCCGTGTAGGCATGGCTCTGAGAAGAAAAAGAGTTTTCTCGAAAGAAAGAGGGTGCTTCCAGGTCCTGAGTGGGAGCTCTTCCTGCCCTGCTCTAGAGCTAAGGGGAATCTCAACGTGGGCCCTAGCCTCGACGTAAGGTCTTGATTTGCCATCCAGAAGGGTAGGCGTGAAGCAGGTTCCCTGAGGCCTTAGTCGCAGTTCTGCATTCATTTAACGGCAGTAAGCGTCTAGAGACTCGTTGCCCCGTCGCGTCAGCGCCAGTTTCAGGACAAGAACTCTGAGGACCTGCCGGCTCCCCTGGGCTTGCTGGGCCACACTCAGACCCTTAGGCCCTTCAGGGTGCCCCAGGGTAGGCCAAGGAAAGGGTAACACACTGCAGTCTACCTTGGGGGAGCTAGATGTTGCTGTTTCAACTACCTGTGTTTTTTGGGTTTTTTTTTTGCAAAAACCCCTAAATATCCTGTGCCCTCCCTTACCTCTTCAGAACAGTCCCTCAGAGCTATCTGAGAGGCTGTCTCCTGACTTAAGTCCTCAGTATGTCCTCCAAATAAAACATAATTCTCAACTTTTAGGTTGTGCATTTTTTTTCAGTCAACATTTAATTGTATGGCTCATGTAGGTACTATGCCTAAATGTAATAAATTATTAAAACTAGATAAATTCTGTCAGCTCTACCACTAACTGAGATCAGGCTTTCTTCTCTGGATACTTCTGTCATAGACCTTGGCAGATATGGGGTCTGTGTTGGTCTTAAAATTATTCTTAGAATTGTGGGGACTCATTCATTCTTTCAACAAATTTTACTGCTTATATTCTATGTGTCAGTTACAGTGCTGGGTCTTGAAATACAGAAGTCAACACACGAAAATACAAGGATAAAACACATTTTCTACCATATTAACTTTTTTCATTCATTAATTCATCCTTAAGTCATTCAACACGCATCTTCTTATTGAATACTGATGAGGGGGTCAAATGCTATGCTAAACACTGAGTATATAACTGCAAATGAGATGGATAGGCCCTGATTTTGATGTCACTACTATCTTTTGTCCTGCCATATAATGGGACAGCTTCATTATTCCCTTTACCTTAAGTTTTTTGGGTTTTTTTTGTGGTACACGGGCCTCTCACTGTTGTGGCCTCTCCCGTTGCGGAGCACAGGCTCCGGACGTGCAGGCTCAGTGGCCGTGGCTCACAGGCCCAGCCGCTCCGCAGCATGTGGGCTCTTCCCAGACCGGGGCACGAACCTGTGTCCCCTGCATCGGCAGGCGGACTCTCAACCACTGCACCACCAGGGAAGCCCTACCCTAAGTTTTATCACAAATTGCTAATGAAAATAAAACTGTTAGTGGAGTTTCAACATGCATAGGTAAATGAGAACACAGAACTCCCCTTTCACATGCCCCATTCTCCTCCTTCTAACTCCCTATGTGAACTCACTTTGTGCCAAGACCAAGAAGATGTGCCCCAATAAGAACAAAGCTGATTTCCGCACACTGACTGGGGCTATTGCTCACTTAGAAGACTTGATGCTTAATTTTGATAAGTAGCTAGAAGACCATGGAAACAACCTATAAAAATGATTTGTCTTGGGAGAAAATACTAAAAAGGGTTAATGTGCTGTTCCACATGTCTAACATCCTGGGATTAAACCACAGGCACCAAGATCACCAAGTGTACTTGGCAACAATGAGCTAAAAATGAAAAAAAAAGAGCATCATACTGTTATTGTATTCATTTTCCCCCAAGGCACTCTCTGATAAACACCACAACCTCTAAGGGAATTGAGAACAGCTTCCTTGTGGGGTAGGTTATGTATGCATCTTTTTTCAAGCAGTTAAATCATACCCAGCTATCAGCACACCTTACTTAAGGTGATTGTAATGTATGAGATTAAATGTTCCTACCTGATTGGAAACCTTGTTGTCCTCAATTCATTGGCTATACTGGATTTTTTTTCTTGGGTCAGACCTTCAGACTTCTACCAGAAATCGTTCCTTTGGGGAAACCAGGCCTTCCCAGAAACTCAGGAAACTGAAATGGAGACAGCAAGAGAGAAGGAAATTATTTGGACGTATAGACCTCAATTGTTGGTTTTAAGTAAACGTCCAAGCAAACATCTTCTAAATGGTATAATAACTTTAGGGAAATTCACGGTTTATAAGTTTGTGTACTCATAAACTGAACATATTATGATAAGAGTACAGGTTGCATTTTGTGTCTTCAACTCAAGCAAAGACTTCAAAACAGGCCCAGTTATCCTTTGTTCATTAAGACACAAAGAGAGGGCAAAAAGGGCAAGTTTCTAAGTCTTTTTCTTTAAAATTTACTTCCTTTCTTCAGTCTTCATCAAGATCTTCAGGAAATTAACTTTACTAAAGTTAATTATTCATAAAATAAACATAGGAACCTGCAGAAGACTATTTCACAGAGACCTGTAATGTACAATATCCATTGCATACATGCACCATGAGCTTGTCTTTTCTAGCACTGGCATACACAAAACTCTGTGTGTGTGTGTGTGCACATGTGTGTCTTTTTTGTGATGGAGCCATAGGGAGAAAATAAATCTATTGGCTGCAATTCAGTGATGTAGAAAGATTTAAGGGTAAAGGAAAAGGCTACATCAAGTGAAGCAATAAAGTCATGAGGTTGTGCTTCCATAATAATAACAATAGCAGTCTTCTGTAACCAAGGGAGCAGGCTCCTCAAATTATAGTCACACCTGTTAGACCATCTGCCCATAAATTTCACACTATCATTAATGGAAAACAAATGGCACTGTCTCTCCTTCCCTTTATCCATTGGCCATTCTCATATAAACGATTTTTCTCTTCAAGGTCATGCTCTTTCCTACCTGTTTAAAAATATTAGGATTTAGGAGGAGTGATACAGAATGTGCCATGCCTTGGCACTTGTACCAGTGATGGCTCTGTAAGGAGCACTGGATTGTTAGGAGGCTATAAATTGAATTCCCCTAGAAGCGGAACCTGAGGCAATAATTTGAATGCAAACTGTTCATCTGGGAGGTGCTTCCAGAAAACTCAGAAGTGGAGTGGGAATTGAGAATGGAGGCATGGAAGGAAGCCAACAGAGGTGCATTACTGAATAAATTACTCCTGCAGGGAACTGCTGCCAGTATTTCAGGGGAGTTCTGTGAAACTCTACAGAACATGTCTCAGAGTTATCCCAGGAATTGGTGAGAAACTTGAAGTACTTATCTTCCAGTCCCCTCTGTCCTTGGTTGAAAGCTACACCCAGATACATTAACTCCTGTACATTTGTGGCCTGCCCTAAGGTGGATAATTGCAGGTGGTAGCATGATTCTATCAGCATATACTGTAATGATGAGTGCTGGGGAGATATGAGTGGAACATTGAAACCATCTAATACAGTCGGGGCAGGAGATATTAATTATTGGCTTGCAAGTCCAAATGGGTAACCTTAAATTCCTGGGTTAATGGTTTTACTTTGAGGTATTTAAGCATGATGTATGAGTAAAAATTTCCTCTATTAAATCAAGTTGAAGATCCTAAGTCCCTAATCTTCTGGAAAACTGTGGATATCTTTTTAACAGATTTTTGAAAAGTAACATGATTAAGATTTCAAACTGACCATTCATTCATTCATTCATTCACTAATTCAACAAACATTTATTGAACACCTAAAGTATGCCATGGGTTAAACTAGGCACCAGTGTTACTGTTACTAAAATCATTATCGTGCCACCTAGAAGTCAATGTATTGTGACACTCAAATAAGAAAATCCATAGTTACCGTAAAAAATATTACAGAGTGATATAGGAAGACACGGTAAGACCTTAATTCATGCTGTGGACAGTAATATATGGGGGATATCAGTAGAGCTTCCTGTAGAAGGCAATTGAAATGGATATGTAACATGAAGGAAGGGTGAATTTTTGAGGAAAAGAGAAGATAAATTCATGTTTGCCAGAAAATGAATGGTTAAGGATCAGTCCAGAAAGGAGTTCCATTCATAATCAGTATAAGAAATGTCACTGGGGCTTCCCTGGTGGCGCAGTGGTTGAGAGTCCACCTGCCGATGCTGGGGACACGGGTTCATGCCCCGGTCCGGGAAGATCCCACATGCTGCAGAGTGGCTGGGCCCGTGAGCCATGGCCGCTGAGCCTGCACGTCCGGAGCCTGTGCTCCGCAACGGGAGAGGCCACAACAGGGACAGGCCCACGTACCGCAAAAAAAAAAAAAAAAGAAAAAGAAAAGAAAGAAAGAAATGCTCACTGGAGTGTAAGAAAAGAAGACAATGGAGAGGGTGGTAGAAGCCAGACCATGAATGGTCCATGTATGTATACTAAGTGCTATGGTCTAGTCTTTGTGTTCCCCTCCAAATTTAATGTTGAAATCTTAATTTCCGGAGGTGATAGTATTAGTAGGTGGGGCCTTTGGGAAATGATATGGTATTAGTGCTCTTATAAGAGACCCCACAGAGCTCCTGAAGCTCTTCTGCCATGTGAGGTTACAATGAGAGGTCTGTAACTCAAAAGAGGGCCCTCATCTGACCATACTGGCACCCTATTCTTGCACTTGCAGCCTCTAGAACTGTGAGAAAAAAATTCCTGTTGTTTATGAGCCACCCAACCTGCAGTATAATCTTACAGCAGCCCAAAAGGACAAAGAGAGTTTGGATGTGAGATTTTACTCCAGGAAAGATGGGAATCCATTGAAGGATTTTAACTGGTAACTTAGAAGAGAGAAAAGTTTCATAACACAATCAGGTATTTTTATAAGAAAAATTTGTTTCATTTTCAGAAAGATCACTCTGGAAATACTGTGACTAGATTTTTGGAGAAGGGTGATGGCAGTCCCAGATATAGAAAGATGAGTTAGTTGTCCATTAATGTAAGTCAAACAAGAAAGTGGATATAAAAAGTGTGAATTTGTGGCTGAGCGTTCTTTTCTTTTAGTACTTGGAAAATGTTATGTCAATGCTTCCGACTCCAGAGTTTTAGACAAGAAATATGCTGTCATTGGAATTGGTGTTTCTCAATAAGTAATGCATTGTTTGTGCCTGTCCACTTTCGAGATTTTTTTTGTCTCTACTTTTCAGAAGTTTAATTATGACGCATCTTGGCAAGAATATCTTTGCGTTTTTCCTCTTTGGGTTTGTTCAGATTCTTGAATTTGTGTTTATGTCTTCTAAAAAATTGGGAACTTTTTAGTCATGATTTCTTTGAATACTTTGTCAGTCCTACTTGCTCTCTTTTTTCATTCTGGAACTTTGATGATATGAATGTTAGTGCTTTTGTTACTGTTTACAGGTTCTTGAGATCCTGTTCTTTCTCCCATCTCTACCCCTCAGTCTATTTTTCTCTGTACATTTGGTGGATTGTATTGATCTCTTCTAAGTTCATGATTCTATGCTTTGTAATCTCCACTCTACTCTTGAGCAAAGTTTTTTCATTGTTGTATTTTTCAGTTCTACTGTTCTCATTTGTTTTTATTGTTATAACTTCTAGTTCTTTGTTTACATTTTCTATTTTTCCCATTTCTGTCAAGGAACACATAATTGTTAATTGAAGCATTTATGTGACAGCTTATTTAAAATCCTTGTCTGATCATTTCAATAGATGTTTTGTCTCAGTGTTGGTGTATGTTTATTGTCTTTTCTCATTTATTCTGTGATTTCCTGGTTCTTGGTGTCATGAGTATTTTTCCATTGTATTCTAAACATTGTGAGTTATTATATGACTCTGTATTCCATTTAATTTTATTATTACTTTTTAGAAGAAAGTCATCCTATTTGAGGCGTAGTATGAGGACTGGGGGGTTACATACAGATTTCCATTGGGCCCTACTGACAATACCCCAGCAAAAGTGGGCACTTACATTGTCTCACTGCAGACAGATCAAGTAGAAGTTCAGCTATCCTATGGCCCTTCTGACACCTTCCCCCCAAAAGTGGGAACATTAATATCATTGGGTTGCCTTTTAGTAGGAGTGGAAGTTCATCTCCCCAGTAGATTTCTTGACACCAGGGGAGGGGAGAAGTGAAGTGTTTGCTGTCCTTCCTCCCGCTTCATTCCTTCTTGTTGATGCCGGGTGTGGGTAGAGGGTCAGCTACCTGCTGGCCCCACTGACACCAGGGTAAGAGGAAGAGAACTGACAACTAGCCCTGCTTGTGCCATCTCATTCTGTCTTACTGCCTCAGGATGGTTATGGGGATTCAGCACCCCATTGGGTCTCACTGGCATCATGTGTTGGGGTTAGTGGGGTGCCTACTCCCTCCAACCTGTAACATCCTATTCTTATTGATGTCAGGGAGAGATGGAGGCTAAGTCCCACCACTGGACCCCACGATTGTGTGAGGGCAGCCCAGTGTTAAATAGCCTGTCAGGCACCACCTTTTAAAGTCTGTTTGCTAATGGAAAGGGGTGGAGGCTCAGCTCACCACTGGACCACACTGAAACAACCCTGGTGGGGAATCAGAGCACTGGCTCTTCTGGAGGGCAGGAATGGGGTGGTGTGGAAGATCAAATCCTAGCTTGGCCCAACTGAAATGACAGGACATAGATGATGGGTGCAATATTCCACTGGCACTTGGCTCGAGTAGTGTGTATATTCCACTGGCACTTGGCTCGAGTAGTGTGTATATTATTGCCCAAATGGTCTTCTGTCTTTAGCAACCCCTTTCCTCATACTTTGGCTAGGGGGAACAGGGTTTTGTGGGGTTTTTTTGAAGCTGTTTTGTCTGTTGTTCTGTTGGTGGTTATTGATTGGGGGTTCCTGTAATACCCTCTCCAGGATGTATGGGAAGCAACAGGAAACACAGGGGACTCATCACCATGTTATTCCTCAAGTCCCAAAGTCCCTAGTTAAGTCTGCCTTTTCATTTCCACCTTTCAGCATCTTCCTATGTTTGTTTGTTGTTATGTTCAGGGTTTTAGTTTTAAGTGGGAGAACCTGGGAGAAATGGGCTACTTCATCTTCTTGGAAGCAGAGGTCTGGAGGCCTTTTGATGTTAAAAAGTACTGCTGACTGTAAATTAAAATTTGATGATATACACCTTGCCCTTTAAGAATTATTCTGCTAGATGATGTGGCTTCCTAAAGTTGCTACAATTTGATTTTCATACTTCTAAAATCCAAGTGTTTTGCTGGAGTTGAAATTTAAAGATAAGCAAGAGATGAGACTAAGATGATCTATGTGGTAACAGATTAAAGTTGGAAACATCAATATACATTCATGTTTAGCTTAATATTGCTTCATATTACCTTAATACACATGGTTATGTAGATACTTATAGATATGTGCATATACATGGGTCATGGACACACATATTATCTCTTTGCTCTGTCAGCTGAGAAGATCTAGAAGCAATGACATCCGAGCAGCAATTAGCACACCCCAAACCCAGATCCTGCTGTCTAATACGGTTCTCCACTAAAAAGACCTAGTTATCCTTGAAGAAATAGCTGATTCTAGGACTGGGGCAGTAAATATACAACATTTATATACAAGACCATCTTATAGTGTCAGAAAGTAAGGAAGTTCCAAAAAAATATATAGGATGGGGATACCTCAGAGTGGCACAAGAGCCAACTGAAAAGAGTTCACAAGGGTCAGACTAGAGCAATTTGAGGAACAAAGTAACTAAAGTAGAATTAGATTATAACCCAAAGTATAAAATAAAAATCCATGAGTTCTTCTGATATGAATAAATAATTGGATACATAAATGCAGGAGAATAGATACATCTCCAGTGCAAAGGAATTCCAAATAGTTTATGTAGTACTCCATCTTAAGCATAACTACCTATTCCTTAGTTGCGGGCTGAGCATATTGACTTCCTTCCAAAAAAGTACAGTATGAAAAAGGGAAAACAGTAATCTTATGATGGAGAAACCTGAAAAACACTACCTCAGTCTGGTGATCAAGGTCAATCTCAGCATTCATAATGCATATTGATACTTTGTACACTTGATGTGATCTGACAAAATAACCCTTCTACTCTGTGGTCTTCCTCCCCAAAACACATAATCCCAATATTATCATGAAAAATGCATCAAACAAATTCTAGTAGTGGGCATCCTACAAAAACCTAACTACTCAAAATTGTCAAGGTCATCCAAGGAAAATCTGAGACGCTATCAAACCCAAGAGGAGCCTAAGGAAACATGGCAACTAAATGTAATGTGATGTTTTGGATGAAATCCTGGAATAGAAAAAGGACATTAGGTAAAAACTAAGGAACTGGACTAATGTATGGACTATAGTAAATGATAATGTATCAATATTTGTTAATTGATTGTAACAATGTAACATACTAATATAAGTGGATCATCATAGAGGGAAATGGGTATAATGTATATGGAAACACTTTATACTATCTTCTCAATTTTTCTGGAAAATTAAAACACTTCTAAAAAATAAAGTCTATAAAAACGCTGTGTTTTCTTGTTTTATGATTATGTGCCTCTATTTCCTAATAAATATGTAAATTTGCTTTACCTTCCTTGATACTGATATTACAGAAAATACTAAGTAACTCTGAAAGAATTTGTAACTCCAATTCAACAAGCAATAATTCTTGGTATTAACTTTTTGGAAGAACCCACTGAATAAATCAAAGCAAATTGTCTTTAAAGGCTGAATTTCTTTTCAGTGTTTAATCTTTTATATGATTAATGCATACCACAAGCATGATTCTGTTTCAAAGGGCAGAAAATGTTGATTGCAGGCAATGTCCAAAGTACAGTGAAATATTAATGCCTGATGCTATAACAACTTTAATGTATTTCATGTTTTCAAAATGATGAATTGTTATTTCAGTCAATAAAGTATTCACTTTTATACATTTCCTACCCATCTTTTCCCAAAACACCCACAAGGAAATGATACTATCATCTGATATTAGGTTCATCAATTTAAATTGGAGTTTTTGGTAGCTGTGGTTGCCAATGGTACTGGAATGTGTGATACTTTTACAAATCCTCTCCATGGCAAAATCTGTTCTTCACAAGGTAAATCACAGTAGGTGCCTAAAACCAAATGACATATAGCTTTGTAGCTCGATTACCAAGCATTTTACTTAGAGGCACAATAGAATGTAGAAAAGGCCATTTCTCTTTCTGTCTTTTTCTGCTCAAAGGTCACTCACCATCTTACTTTTTATCAGCCATCTCAGAAGTTTTCCAAAAATTTAGACTATATAATGTCACTTAATGTGAATGTAGCTCAACATTCTGTTTTACTACAGCTAATCTCACATTATTTTATTGGTGCTAAAAATGCAAATCATCAGCAAATTTTTGTACTTAACTTTTTTTTTTTTGATGTGGACCACTTTTTAAAGTCTTTATTGAATTTGTTACAATACTGCTTCTGTTTTATATTTTGGTTTTTTGGCTGTGAGGCATGTGGGACCATAGGTCCCTGACTAGAGATTGAACCCACACCCCCTGCATTGGAAGGCGAAGTCTTAACCACTGGACCGCCAGGGAAGTCCCTGTACTTAACTTTTAAAAATAATTAAAATAAGCTATTTGACACATTTCCCCTTAAAAAAAAAGTAATTCTTCTTAGGCTGGCCCTGGGCACATACGTAACTTTGCCATTTTTTCCATGGACTATTTTCTTATCTGTTCTACTGTGTCACATTTGTTCTACCTCCTCAAAAAGAAGCATTTAAAAATTCATCTATGCACTCATGCATTCATACATTTATTAAATAAAGCTACTGAACACCTACATACGGCACAGAAAAAAAGGCAGAAAACTAATCTGGGTTGCACAGAAAGTAATGAACTCAGTTAAAATTTTTGGTGAAAACAGGTGTTACTCAATCTACTGGAAATTACATTTCATTATGGGGACTCACAGACTCAAGGAAAACCAAGACCTAAATAATAATAAAGTAATAAAAGCACTAGCCATTTACTGAGTGCCTGCTTGTACCTGACTCTGAAACTCTAAAATCATTACAGATGTTTTGAGGATTGTCTGATATAATTGTAATCTCCATTTTACAGATGAAAATAACAAGGTTCAGAGACATTAGGTTACTTGCCTAAAGTGAGGTGGCCCAGAAACTACAGAACTGGAAATTGAAACTTAGACTTCATAATGCCAAAGTCTGTGCCTTTAATCACAATGTGTGTGTGTGTGTGTGTGTATGAGAGAGAGAGAGAGAGAATGTGTTTAATAGAGAACTTCTGAGAAATGGCAAGAAAACTGCCAGGTATCCATAAAACAATAGTTTAGGAGCTTCCTACTATACAAGTAATTGTTAATCATATGGCTGAACTAAGGATCTCTCACTTTTGAACTAAGAAATCAAAAGCTTCCAGAAGTTGAGTCTAAATTTTACACTTACATAAGATACTTCATACAGAATGCTAAAGTATAATAACTAAAGAGCTCTGAAAATACTGGAAGCATTCATATTAGTATGATTTCATAATGTGGATAATAGAGGATTTAAGAAATTGGCAGATGCAACTTCAGACTCATTTGTTATCATTTCTGTGAAGGGCAAGATAAATGAATAAAATGAGAAAAATGAAAAAAGAATGGATAGCAATTTTAGGTAGTTTGCTTAATCTCCATACTAGGAAAGACTAAACAAAAGAAAAAAATTCTCGAAATTTTATTTTGAAAGCACCTACAAGTGTATATGGTCTTTTTATACCAAATAACTTGGAATTATGAACTGTCAAATAAGTCTTATCTTCTCTGATGATAAAATCGCTGACTTTATTTGAAACTATGAAATGAAAAATGAGGTAATAATAAGAAATTCTTAAGAAAAGGAGTAGAAAAAACAAAATTATAAGAGTTATGTTAAAAAATATTTTGAAACAAACATAAAATCCCCATTACTGGTACAGAGCTTTTAAAACCTTATTTTGGTTTCAAGTTTTAATAAATATTTATATGTTTACATAATTACTGTCATAAGGAAGACACAATTTTAGGTCAGCTTTCTTCATTCTTTCTTTATTAAGCATTATTCTGTTTTGCTCCATCATCTTGTAATTATAATATAGTAACTATGTAATTTTCTACTAAGTGGATATAATTTCCTAAACTGTTTTCCTACTGTTAACAATTAAAGGTGTTTCTAATTTTTTGTTATTGCAAATGACATGACAATGAGCATCTTTATATAATAATTTTCTGGATTATAAATTATTTATTGGCATAAGCTTCCAGAATTAGAATTAATGTATAAAAAGCTATTAACATTTTTATCTTGCTAGACATTGCCAAATTACTGTCAAAAGATGGAACCAAATTATATTGCAAAAATCTTTGCCAACAGAAGACATTATATATAATTTTTGATTTTGCTAAATTAATAAGTTGGAAACCTATGGTCCATTTCTTTGAATTCTTTGATAACAGAGTGCTGCTGGAGGCTGGGAGGGCAGCCATGTCCGTGAAGGCTCCCCAGAGTTGGAGCGGGGAAGTGGAAAAAGGTAAAAAAAAATACTAATTGTATTTTCCCTCCATTGTTATCTCTCACTCTTTTCTGCCTCTGTGTAACTTATATCCAGGTAGCTGGAGAAAAATCATGTGGTAGGGCAAATTGGTATTCCAATAAATTAATAATCACCAGCTTCAAATGGATTTTCAAGACTGGAAATATTGCTCTGACTTACAGTAAGTTCTTTCTAATTCTCCTTAAGGACTATTTTCTGAGAAGCTTTACCTGCCTTCCTCAAACTTTCCTCCATCCTCTCTACTTCCTTCACTCTGAGCTGGTGAGGTGCTTCATAACTCATTAAGAACACAGAAGTCAGTAAATAGTCCACTGCCAAATCCATTAATTCATTAGCATTTGCATTGATCTTTGTATTCCCTTTTACTACAGGAGTTAAAGTTAAAAGGCCATGTGCACTACAGATAGCATTTCATTTTCTCTCATCTTCTCAAGTACTTCACAGCACTGCATTTTCTACAACCCATCTACTCCTTATGAATGATTCTTGCCAAAATTCAACCTCATTCTAGACTAGTAACTCCAACTTAAAATGTTAAAAACTATACATGTAACATGAAAGCCTTCCTCCTCCCCTAATCCCTGCATATCTTCTTTAGCCAATTCATGTCTGAACTTTTCAAAGTTGTTATCTTCATATATTGTTTCCATTTCCTCACGTCCCATTTACTCTATAATTTACATCCATCTGACTTCTCTCACAGTAATCTCTTTGCCCATTGTCCTGAAATTTTACTTATGAAGGTCACCAGTGATCCCCATGTCAGTATAGCCAATGAATAGTTTTTGTCCTATTTCTAGGCTCTTTCCTTCTTTAAAAAAGAAAAAGAATAAGAAAAACAAAAACCGTTTTTTTTTTCTTCTATGCTTTTATACTCTCATCATCTTCTGTCTTGGTATATTTTACTGGCTTTCTGTGTTTAATCTGATTTCTAATATTATATTAGTTTCCTTTATCTTCAGTGGAATAAACCAGTATATGAAGGATTATTCTCAACAGTTATTTCTCATAATAACAGTA